>NC_060241.1:16635557-17301629 GCF_021155785.1 Neodiprion fabricii | reverse complement strand
AAAGATAGTTTGTCTTGAAATTATTTCTGTAGAGGATAAGATCGTCGTCATTTTCATCCGGATGATCAAAAATATAAGGATAAAAACATTGGGAGATAAAAGTGGACGATTTCTAATATCACTGTGAGAAAAAAGAATCGTTGAGGGAATGAAATATTCGGTTCGATCCGTTGGACACTACAAGTTTTGAGGAAAAACGATACACTGAGAAAAATTTTATTTGTTATAGTAACTAGAGAAATTCAGAGAAACAAGTATCGTTATAAAAACTGTTTGAATATTGTTGGATTTTTTGATAATTGCAACGCAAAATCAGTTTGTGAGGTTTACTCTACTTTTTTAGTTAAACAAGGCTTTAACGTCAATCGTTGCACAAGCATTAAATTTTCGTAACAGTCACAAGAAAATATAGTAACAGTGATCGTAGTGAGAAAGAATAGTAACGGATACTAGACTTTCCGGTAACAGCTGGAAAACTAATTCTCATTTTGTACTTAGAACAATATTTTTCACTAGAACAACAGATTCATCTAAGTCAAGCTGATAGGTGAACTTAACTCACATTGTCTCCACAAGATAACAGACGACGTGAATTTATCTAAGATACATTATTACAGGTATAATTTTAATTGACATATTTTTAAACATAAGAATAGCAAATAATGCTTTTTATTATCCTAGCAAACTCAGTTATAAACTGTTCGATTTCCTCGAACCATGCAACTCTACCAATTTTCACGAAAATTGCGCACAAATCGCGAAACGTAACCTCAGTTTTCAGCTTTGAAATTAAACACATTTTCATTCCATTCAGCGCCCTGATGTTTATCTACAAAATTGAGAATACTTGCGAAACACTGCACGGTGTGAGTTTTGTTTTTTGATGATACGTACTTTTTAGAAATGTAATTATTTAACATACATTTATCAAGAATAGTCCTCCTGTTAGATTCCGAGTTTAAATTAAAACTTCAAAATGTACAAGAACGATTTCAGAAACTACAGCAAGTTTATTTTCCGGCCTATCGTTGATCAAATCCTATTTAGCGGATTTTCATGGGCGAATTCTATCGATTCGACCCACGACTTGGTCAGCCCCGCATTTCTGGTACTAGATAGTTGTAATTCTTGGATGGAACAGGTGCATCAAACGAGAGGATATTTCGTTTTTTGGCACTGGTACAACCGTGCTTTTCAGCTACTCTACGCTTTTCGTTGTTGCGGCTGTTTTCTCAAGTCCACGGCGAATTATAAAGGCATTGTTATTTTAATCCCACCAGACACGAAACGTGCGCTTGGTATACGGATGCTGCGATGTTGATACAAATAAAATGCCAATGCTGTACCGGTAGGGGCTAAAAAGCCTTTATGATTCAAATAAATACAGTCATCGAATTGCGCGCATAAGGAAACTCTGACTTTGAATTTGAATACGTGTTACAGAACTTTAAAAATCAACATGCTCGGATTTCGAGATATCAGAAGCGACTCGATCTTTTTTTTTCTTTTATTATAAAGTAAAGCAGCCAAATGTATAACAATCAAAACGGATGTATGAGTAAAATCTAGCTTATTTAATACCTTACTTGTCAAATTAAAATATTTCCTAGTGACGATGAATTGCCGAAGGCCAAAAAAGCGAAAAGACCAAAAGTATGAACTAGATTTTAGATATCGCTTTTTTATTTCAAATTACTTCCAAGTAAGAAAATTTTTTATTCCTTTGACTTCGTTCCTTGGTGGCTTATTTTTTTCAGAAGACCACTCTCTGCCATCCCATTGAAACACTATTTTATCATGTCGGTGTAGTCGAATATTTTATTTGCTAAGATTACACTGATATAAATTTCAGTTTACAAACGACGTTTGTTGAATTAACCATCGAAAAAGGTGATCTGTTTCGGTGAAAACGAATGAAAATCTATATCTGTAATTGCACTTGATTTTAACTTCAGCATTTTTACTTCTTGTACTCGTAGCAAAATTATTCTATCTTTCGAACATATTAATTTGATAAGTACTCAACGTGCGACCATCTCCTAATCAAATCGAGAAAAAGCATTGATTCATCGGTCTCGCTGAAAGGGCCTAGAAATCATTACTATTGCTTCCATAACGCCTAGTCACAAATCAGAGTACATAGACTTGTGTCTCTACTGCATCAACAGTTGTCAACGATGTGTATTTTTAACCGCAATACGTACAAACGTAGTCAGCAGCCTGTCAAGGCCGATAATTGAGTACAGAGCAGGCCCGTGCAATATGTTGCATCATGACAAAGTGCAATCGTCGAGAACATTTCTTTAATTACATCAACACCTTGACTCTCGCGAAAGAATTCAAAATTTTGCGAAGTTTCATTACCAATTGACCGAAAAGGGATGCTCAAAAATTGTCGGAGATTTTCTAAGCTTCACTACGTCGAAGCATAATAATTTTTATTTTTGACACGGTTAAAGTTCGTAGGAAAAAATCAACATTTCGCAACTTTCGGATTGCCCGAAATTCATTGAACCCTGATAAAGCAAAACATATGAACGGGGTGCCCTGACCAATTTCGACGTTGACGAATATGTATCGAAACATCGATGTTCGCGAATTCTACGAATTTACCATTGCGATTTCGCAAAATCCGTGCCATTTCTTCATTTCTGCGTCAAATAAAAAAGTGTTGGACTGTTTTTGTTCAGAATTTGGTACAGAACGGGACTGTTAAGCTCTTTTTCTCGTTCGAGATAAGCGAACTTCGATATTTGGACACATGTACACCGCCTAATATTTTCGAAGTCGTTAAAACATCGCAAGATATCGATTTTTCCCTCAAATTTCGTTACAATCAAGTTAGAAAAAAAAAAAAAGGTTGCAAGCATCCGTATCTTACACCTGAGGCAATCTTTTAAAACAATCTCCGCTTTGAATCGGCGAAGATAATCGACGTACGCATGTATAAAAGAGTTACGAAATTCGCACATGCATCATTGAGGGAAAACGGCGAGGCGAAGGGAGGCTTGCACAAGATCCTTACATCACGCGATGCACAATACACGCACACTTACCGTAATCTAAATTCTCGCCGGTAGCCACGTGAGGATTACGTCAGACTTTATCGCCGGGACGGAATTGATGCTCGATTTTTGGAATCGCGCGACGATCACGCGCTCTGTGCGGAATCCTTCGAGTCTCCGGAAGTCTCGGTTCCGATTCCTGACCCGCAAGCCGACGTTTCTCGCCCTCTTCTTCAACCTTCGGACACGTGATGCGACCGGGTTCTGAGACCCTGCGGCGGACAAGAAGCGCCGGGCTTTCACCGGCGAGCTTTCGGGGTGTCGGGTGACTTTGACCGGATCGCGGTTACCCCGGCGATCGGAATTTCGGTCGACGTCTCGTCTCGTCTCGCAGATCCTCCTGACGAACGTTCGCGTCAACCTCGTCGCTCGTATAACACCTACGCGGATATATTTAGCTTCGCCTCGAGTCTGACCGAAGCGGAGCGATGCTCGCGCCCCCTGGAAAAAAGCTCCGCAAAGCCGGCGGCTTGCGCCGCCGCGTCCGCTTGATCAATACGCGGATTCGTTGAGCGCCTAATTTTGAGCGGCCCGAAGATTGGACTGGATTTGATTTGAGGAATTTTTTCTCGCAGGCGATTTGAACGGAAACACTTGGCAGCAAAAGATTACCTTCAAACGCTTTGCTGCACGTCTGCTTTTGTTTACTATTATTCGTTTTATCGGCTGTCGGGCTAGATCAGATACTACGAATTCGAAGTTGTTGAGAGCTTTTAATGACCGAGCGATGAAAATTTTGTCGAAGCGTAACTTTCTGATCTCTAGAGATTTTCTGATCGGTCGCGACTTTTTTAGTTTGCCTGCTCTTTCGTCATCTCGACTGATAAAGCCCTGGCTTACAAATCTAATGAAACAAACAATCGCATGCAACATTTCTGAATACAAAAAATTGAAACTTACGGATAGTCGTAACTTCCGGTTATTACACCCAGTGATTGTAACGTATAGTGGCGGTATTGTTTGTTTATTCATTTTTTTTTTTTTCTCTGATGTCCGAGTTTTTACTACATTTGTACTTTGGCTGGTATCTGTAGTTTTCTGACCAGAAATTCTTTTTAGAACTTTGCATCGTTCAAATAAAATACATGAAAAATGCTGCCACTGGATAATCGGATTAAGAATGAAAAATGGTCCAGAGAAATTTGCTCTTTAAATGGCAGCTGTAGTTTAGTAAAGTTAATTTTTGTTGATGCAAAAATCTTGAAAGTATTACAGAAGACATGAGATTTGAATTACGTGTTTAATTCCGAAATCTGTTACTTGACAAGAAACGTTTTCGACAGAAATTGATTTCTGACTGACATTTTGAATTACTACGATCGGTAATTGAGAATGCTCGTTCCACGCGTTGAAAAAAGAAATCACGTAGTTATACGTACGACGGTAAAGTTTTTCCATAAGAATTACCAAAATAAATGTATGAGTAATCTTTGAATTTTGATTTTATACTTTTAGTAATTGTAATGAGCTACTGAAAAAACTAACAATGGTAAACTAGTGATGCAAATTTCGAACGAGATAACAACTATATATTATGTGTGTGGGCAATTTGGACTATTCGGTAAATTAGAATACCGTCAATTTCTATTGCGTTGTAAAGAAGTAATTCTTGTACCAAAATGCGATATTCCACAGTGTTATACGGCTTCTGTCAGGAATACATCGGTATTATTCTCACTCGATTCAAATTGGCCTAGAAATTGTGGCTTCTGCTTCCACGTTATTATTTACCGTCTGTCGTTATGTTTCTCCGTTGATAACGAAAATGAAGCTGTCTTCATTTTTTGAAAGACGCTGAAATTCAAAGTATGATTCCGAAAATACCTCGAAAATGCTCATTTCCCTTGAGATCTGGTTTCTAGTTTTTCCTAAATAACTTTGAAAAGTCACAATTCGTGGAATATTGTAAAGCTTCGGAATAGAGTACAAAAAAGACACAATTCTAACGAATGACTTGCTTATGAGAATGCATGAATAAATATTTCAAATGATAAACGGTTAATGGATACAAACGTTATTTGTAATTTATTTCGTTCCAATTACAAAATACAAACATGTGATTTGTGTTTCATGCACCTGTAATTACACGTGACAAATTTTAATTGAATGATTTTCGATTTGTGGGATTTTCACGTTACTGCAAGAGATATGATCGCACATATTTATTGGCAGACGAATTTCCCGCATCAAGTGTAATATTCAAGTTGAATTTGACAGTAATGTAGTAGAAATACTTTCGTAGATTGCAATAATTATGCAAGAAAAACTTCGTGAAACGGAAGGTTGAATGATAAACAAATTTCCAGGTAAATTTCTAAAATTTACCACGTTATTTGTTGCCTACAAAAATTTACAGGAGAGCTTGCAGCGCACTTTACGACGAGCTTCTTCGCAATAAACGGGGAAATTCAAGTGTTGTCCGGGATTTTACAGGTACATATAATATTACATTTCCAATTGGTACAGGTAAGTGTGCCAATTACGAGACAAAAATGGAAATTGCGGACACTTGAGCCAAATAGGTTATTTTGTTATATAATAATTTGTGGCTCCTAGGGCACTCATTCGTTCGAAAAGCAACAGCTTTACTTACTACGCATTCAAAAATGATTTACAATTAGTTGTTCCATACGCCCAAAAGATGACCAAAAGATAATTCATACCCAAATAGAAATATTTATATTTTGTACGGTAGTTCAAGTTTTCGGATGCTGCAGATAAATTATTTATTCTAAGCAAGTGTTTGTAGAGTGTAGAAAGACTTTGTCTAAATTTACACGCAACTGATTCGATTTTACCGTTGGCATTCATATCGATACTCCGTGATGTATGGTGTGGCAAATTTAAAGAAAATCTGCACGTTTCAGCACAATTTTGGTGTGTCAATTATTTTTGTTGAAAAAATAACGGCTATAGTAACTAGAAAAATTCGGTAAAACAGGTATCGTTAAAAAAACTGTTTGAATATTGTTGGAATTGCGAAAAACGAGGTACGTCTAACCATTTTGCGCTATTGTCGATCCTTTTGCGGTAATTGCAACGCAAAATCAGTTTCTTCGGTCAACTCTACTTTTTTAGTTAAACAAGACTTTAACGTCAATTTATCGTTGCACAAGCATTAAATTTTCGCAACAGTTACAAGAAAATACAGTAACAGTGATCGTAATCTGAAAGAATAGTAACGGATACTAGACTTTCCGGTAACAGCTAGGAAACTAATTTTCATTTTCTACCTAGAACTATATTTTTCGATTTTGGTAAAAAATGAAAATAATTAAGGACTGAGCGGTAACCTGAACTAAAAATTTCTCTCAGTGTACTATCAGCTGGATAAAGGACAACCGTTCAGATGCCTTAGAAACGGATTATCTTGAAGAATTATTTGCGTAACTGAGGTGAATTTTTTATTGATTCGGTCCTTCTGCAGAATTTTGATGGAATTTTTTAGTACACAAACAGCTAATTGCAAGAGGCAGAAACTGTGAAATATGTAACCCGAACTTGCGTAGTCAAATGCAATAGAACCAGAATTGGTTATCACTTAACGCCCACAATCAGCATACACGTTTTAACGATGACCTTTGCGATTGCATCCAGCAGTGATCGGCAACTATGCGGTAATTTAAGCTAACACGATCGTGCGATGTGATTTGCAGAGAGCGGATTACATGCATTTCCATATTAAGCCCATAATTTAAAAATCTAATCACGATACGTATATTTGCTACCTATGTTTACAAAACATTTAACGATTCTATTATATAAAAAAAAAATAATTAATAAAAATACACAGCTGCGAGTATGAAAAACCTTGAAACTCAACTTTTGGCGTTGACCGATTCTATTTCGTTAATGAATAAAATCTGCCAAACGAATTCCGCATTGCCAGATGTATTTCCGCGTAAACTTAAAGGAGAGTTTGAAAACATTTTGAGCAATAACCCAGGCTTTAAACCTTTGGGTCAGATCGGTAGTTTTAATAACGGAACGGGTTAACTTTAGCCACAAATAATAAGTGCTAACATAGCACGAAAATTCAAACAGTGTCCAGTTATTTCAGTGGATGTGGAACGTTTCTATTCCACTCTGAAAAATATTTTTAGTTCCCGAAGATACAATCTTACCGAACATTTATAACAGTATCTGAGTGGTTACGTTAACGGAAGTAACGAAATCTTAAATAATGGTTAATTATTGAATATACTTACTAATTGCATCCCGATTTCGAATTAAAAAAAAAATAAATAAAAATTACCATTTTTTAATTATTTAATATTGCATATCTTGACACTTTTAGTGCATATTTTCATGCATATTTCAAGCTTTTTAAGGTGCACATAATTCGGTCTCTGGTGATTTGATTTTTTCTTCAGCCTGATTTAATCTTGCTAAGAAATTTTTGCAAAATATCATCCAAGCCGAAGATTATCGTTACACCCCCTTCGGTGCTTGTAATGAGTCACAGTCGAGTATCACTTATTTTGAATTACTTGAAACAACAGCAATGAAAAACTACGTCACGACAACTTTTAATAATATTTAATCGGCATCATAAATTCTGTTTTTACCTTCACTGTTTTATTGCAAAAGAGTTTGCGTTACGAAAAATACAGCTGCAGAAAATTCCGTCGTAAAATGATAATTAGCAGGTTTATTTTTATTTCACTGTTTTGCATAAAAGTGCTCGTTACTCACTCGATGTGAATTTTGTCGATTTCGATTTATTTGTACATAACGTGATCGTAAATAAATTTATCGATGTAAATTGTTTTTTTTTTTTGTCTTTTTTTACATTTTTTTATGTTCGTTAAACAAATCTGATTATTACTCCGCACATGTCAATTAGTGATTTTTAAATAGATTATATCTATGTACACTACTACACTAATGTATATACACTAATATTCGTAAGCATAAATTGACATATCGATCTAAATATATTTCACAATGTCTAAATACATGTTATATGTTTCATAATCGTTATCACACGCTCGATGAAACGGACCGTGTTTAATATTCTTTTCGTTTCAATGATCATCTACTGACTTTATTGATAATTGCTGTTTTATATGCCGGTTTAACTGATGCCATTAGAAATTGGGTTCATCACATCTTCAATTTTCAATTCGGCGAGTGACAGATTACTTTTCTTCTCAATCCCGAATATTACGGTTAATATTTCGACAATAAACTGTGAACAGTAAATAGTGCGTCCAAAAGTATGTGTAAATGAAGAAGAATTGAAACTGATAGGATCACGAAATATAAGTATTTATTAGATATCATTGATCAAATGTTTCTAATATCTGTTATAGCTAATTATATACATAATACAATCGATGAAAAAATTTGATTTACTTGCGCAACGCTGAAATAGGTTTTTAACGCATCTCTTGTTCGGTAAAAATTTACGTAAAGATTTCCGCAAATACTGATAACTTCGCGAGCAGCCTTTGCCATAGTGTGTTTCTTCCTGCATTTTTTTTTCCTCATCCTTTTTGTTTTTCTCATCTGTTTGCTCGATGCAAACTTATTTATATATTCTAACGAATGTGTGCGCGACTGATGTGAGAGTACCTACACATGCAAAGATATTTTAAACATAATTATACACTTGAATGAAAAAAATTTTTGAATTCTTTCGTCGCAGCTGTAATCCGACATCTTATTATCTTCGCGTCTGCGACAACCTTCCGACTCCTCGGTAATTTCAAGCGCCGATTTCAAGGGCGATGGTACTGATATGATTTTTTATTCAAATATTCCAACAAATTTGTCTCACAATAATCGTCGACGAATATTTATACTCGAATAAAATAAAAGTTTTGGAAAATTCTGGTAACATTTGTTAAAAATTGACGTTATCAAAAGCAAATCGTTCAATTATGTGCACGGATTATTTTAATTGTTTTACTCAAATCGAACAAGTATTTCACTTCAATATGCAAAAGCAAAAGCAATTTGGCTGGCTTCTTTATAAGAAAAAAAATTCTCTGGTTCGGCACGGAAGCTGTTCTTCATTTGGAAGAGATATTAAGGTGAATCGTGTAATTGGAATATTTAATTAAAGATTGTAGAACATGTTTTTTCGTTAAACTGAATCTGAGGTGTTATAATTATCTCTCGTCCGTATATTGCTTGTTCGATAAAAAGTGAAAAGAAATTTGATCGTATACTCCGGTATATATCGGGAACGATATTTCCGAACATATATGTTACGGCTTTAAATAAATTGAACGTCAAAAATAATTATCTACTATCATACGGCGCATTAAATTAGGGTAACGATAGGTTGCGGATGAAGAGTTATTACAACGCGTGTAAGTTTTTATAATCGTCAAGTAAGTATACGGCAGACAACCGATATAAATAGGTATACACACGCGGTGTACGCAGAACACGAGGGGTGATAATTCGTTCCTAAAAATCACTTCTCCTGCATACGTATGAAATTGTATTTTTATCAATTCGAGAGAGAAAAAGAAATAATGAAAAATCTCGCATTGATACGTGCATACGTATACAGGCTGCGCAACGCTTTACAGATCTATCCAGTGAAAGCTGTTCCAAATGACGGGATTTGCGTATTTACACAATAATCAAAACGTAAACAGACGTACAATCTCGCTCTCATCAACTCTCGAAGAGACCGATTAACCCTTTTACATCAAAACTACACACGACGTACCGACTTTCCATTTCCACACTCGGCGAACTCGCGATATCTCGGATTCGATAACATGCCTCCTTAAAGACTGTTCGCAAATTTAACGTTAACGACACACAGCGGTATTATCGTTCTCACAGATAAACCTCCCTGACCTTTGCACCCGTGTTGAAAGCTGTAATTTACATCACAAGTAGCCACGGGCCAGAGCAGTACTTGCCGCGATCGTGAAGGCAAAGTGTCCCCCGTGTCGAATCTACTCGGGATTTGAAAAATTTTCGACCACGGATCACTTCGTCACATCCAGCAGTCTTTTCGCGTTAACGAAAATGTCGTGATGCTGTTTCGAGTGGTAAGTCAAGAATCGGTTGTGCTCCATACCAATTAGTGTCGTGAAGATCGATCGAAACATCCCTCACGATTGGTAAAGGGTTAAACGATAACTTTGTGCGCTCGTTTAACGGGGTTGACGATTGCTCGAGGCATTCGTTGTCTGTCGTCGTTGTCCTGAAGTTTAAAAGATTCAAGCCTCAAACTCGCCCTCCGTTTGAGAAATGTTCCGACGCAGCGATGTGCCAATTCTTATCTTACTAATTGTTTAATACAACGAGAACGAAAACTAACGATCTGCGAGTTTCGATTGGAAGTCAATTAAAACGATCGTAAGAATCTTCTCGAAGAGTGTCGAAGTTTCTTTTGAACAAACTTCATTCGAATGCGAATTTAACTGTTAATCATTTGTTTCTCGCGAAGGAACATGATTTTATTTAATTAGATTCACCGTCAAATAAAATTTTACTCGACCCGCAGACTAAATTTTCTAGGATGCTTTCTGAAATGTTTTTCTTGTAACAATTGTCAGTTACCGTTCAAGAAATATTAGCTCGTCTATAGATTTTTCTTCGAATAAAAAGAAATGCTTACAAATGAGAAGACTCTGAGTTCTCACACATCATTTATTATGACAATAGAAAAATACAACTGTAATCTTCAATCTCTTTTATACTAGTTCCGTGCGTTACAGCCACCCCTGAAAATCGTCCCAGAGTAACTGAAATTCTACCAATTTATCTGATTTTGGAAACCTCAAAGCAGTTTGCAACAATTTATTCCAACTTGTGCAATTCAAAGCTTCATTATACGGAAGAAAAATTTTTATCGAAAAACGGAAATATTGTAAATAAAATGCGTATATCTCGTTTGAGAATCATTTGAAGCTCACACACGCGCAATTATTGATTTATCAATAAACAGTACAATTCATCGAGTCATTTAGATAAGCCGAGAATGGTTAACGTCTCGTGAATAACGTTCTATTGTGACGTGAAGATTACGTTGTTTGTATCGTGTTAAAATAACTATAGCACGTAACATTGACGCGTTGAAACTTATAATAATTAATACAGAAATGAATATGTTGGCGTAACTGAATCGCCAGCAAAGCTTGACGGAAATCTGAATTTATACTTGGTGCCAAAATAACTAGAAATGCCTAACAAAAATTTAACCTATCGTGAAATAATGGTTTCTTTCCGCACGTACTTTTACTGTGCCGCTTGAATTTGACTCAGGTAACCTTACAGATTACGTAGCGTCGACAACGAATCCTAACTGTCAAACTTTCGATCAAACAATCAAAGCAACATAGGTAAATCGATAGCTGAAATAGATGGAAAGATTAGAAGTTTATCAAACTCTAGGTCATGGTCCCCTAGTGCAGAATTGCACATTGTACAGAGGGTGAGAAAACAAAATAATGATGTAAAATGTATATTGTACAGGCGTATTGCATACATGTACGTACATATTTAAATTAAGAACGAAGTCCGAGAGTCAAATGTCACGAGTTATAGATACAGAATACGCGGGCAACAGAGAAAACGATCATAATAGTAAACTTAATAATAATAACAACAACAATACGGATTGAGAAAGGATACGTTTGTGCGGAAATTTTCATATACAGAGTGAATTTCTAACGACTGCATGGTCTGTCGTCTGCTAAAGTTTAATACGCATGCGCGACAATCCGAGAACGGCTGTTTGCCAGGGTGACCAATCACCGCGACGTACGTAACCTCAAAAATTTTCACAGCTGTTGGTAGCATTTGTGCTCAATTCACAACTATCAAAGTTTTTGAGGTTACACACAATTTATGACGGTTGGTCGTCCTGGAAAATGGCCGCTCTTGGATTGTTGCGCGTGCGCGTTAAAATTTAGCAGACAACGCATAATGCAGTCCTTGGGAATTTACTATGTACAATTTACAAAAAGTTTCACACGGATATCACTGGATTGCAAAGAAAATTCAATGTAAACTCGTCTCTTTCCTTCTCCGATATAAGATATGTAAGGGGAAATAGTCACCCGTAATTAGGGATGAAAATTACTCCGAATGCGAGCCTGTTTTCATTTTGAAACACCCGTATTGTCGTAGTTTTTTTAGGACTATTGATTCCATGTCAGACAACTAATGCCTCAGAGCTTGCCAAAAGCTGACTCTACTTCTTTACTCGCAGGATTTACCTAAAACTGTTTCCTGATAACCGAGGTCTCGGCGCCATATTTATTGCTTAGCCACGCCACCATATTCGTTTTTAACGGTTCTGCAAGTTCATAAAGTTTATACCATGAACGAAAAATGATTTTTCTAACGAACTTATCTCGTTCCGATGTACGTAGTCATTCATGGACAAAGCTGTGTGTAATCCTTAGCGGTCATGTACAGCATGTATCGGAATTGGAACTTCCCCTAATGGTTAAAAGATTGAGCAATTCGCAACATTATGATTATGTGGATATGAATTATCCAGCAACTGTTGAGCACCGTTATCAGAATGGTTTAACGATTACACATAACATAATATTATGAGAACGATTTGTTTCTAAAAATAAGAAACAGCTATGCTCAATTTAAGTATGTATTGAAAAAAATCTTCTAGATGCTCAGCAATATAAGAACCCAGCGTAATCTCACATCAAGCCGAACATGCGATTAATATCCTCCGTGATAAACAAATTAGGAAGCTGAATCGGGGTAACGTTGTGACGAATTCGTCATTCGACAACAGTTTTTTTTATAACATACAGTGAACAGAATGAACTGAAATTTTTTTTGTCACAACTAGCTTTTTAACCGGATGCCAATGGATTGCGATTGAGACGTTATTATTGGTTTTAGTTCAGTTTCGAATGCAGCAAAGCCATCCTCGATGTTTCATGGAGATCGAGCTTTCGACCATAACGATAAAAGCTCACGCCGCTAGCCAGCACGCGACTTGCAAATGCCTGAAGACCCCGGCGAGGAATTCACGTTTCAAATGACTGCTGAGAAAACGGGCTATTGGTTTAAACAAGGAAATACAAAAGGTGGAAAAATTTCGCAACAAGAATGGCTTTCGATTTTGCAGCTGGCTGCCTGGGAGGTGAGTTTAGAAAAATGAAGATTTTTTGAAATTGCTACAACCGGAAGATAGAAGGGGAGACGGAGAGCACAATAGAAGCCAGAAATGTGATATATTCATGAGTTCCGAAGATCTCTTTATACGCAAAAAAGTAGCGAGAACTAAGAATTATAAATGTGAGCTTTTCAAGTAGCACAAAGTCATCGTTGACTGACATCAGGCCCAAGATGGCTTAATGATGCCCAAAGATGATCGTGTGATATCTGGGTGAAATATCAATCCCACATTCTAAATCGCTTCAAACTGGGTAAAAATCTGGTATATTCTTTCGATTTCACTCTACGATGGCTCATTTTATTTGGAACACTATTTCTTACAACCATTGAATTTGGAGAAAAAAAGTCTTCTCGATAAAATCAGAGGACGCAGAGCGAAGTCTACCGAATCAATTAGATTTTTAATCATTTGGAGGTGATATGAAACGAAGCTTTTGTTTATAAATTCAAAATTTATCGTTTTCTTTGGAGAGTTTTGAAAAGACTTTCGTAACTTTCGAACATAATAATTCTATGGACATTCAATTTATGACTGTCCTGTAACAGAATTCATAAAACGCACAGATTTCTGGCCAACCAATATCTTTGAAAGTACCCTCTGTATCTGAAGCAGAAGCCATCAAAACCGAAATAGTTGAACTGAAATTACGAAAAGGATAATTAAAATGAAGGTCCCAGGCTCTGCTTGTAAGTCCCGGAATTTTGCATTTCGGAAGATTTAAAAAAATTACGCAACTCTAAACTCATAAAATTCCATTTTTACGTATAATGTCAGTTAATTTTTTACTTAAAACAAACGAACTTTCACTTAAAAGCCTGGAACTCGTATTTTAAAAATATTTTTCATTTGTTGATTTCAGGTCAATCTTTTTCTCAGAAAGGTGTCAACCAACAGATCTCTGAGCTTTTTCTTTATGGCTTTGCTTTAGCTGCCCAACTTTGAAGGGCATAAAAATGAACTCATCCTACGGTTTTTCCTTCCAAAAATACACGAAATGATGTACTTTTAGTACATTAAAACCAAATTTCATTTACACGTACAGTTTTTCCAAAAATATCACAAGAACTCCTTATTTTTTCGCATTCGATTGTATCTTCCCCTTCACCTCGTTTAATATTCACGAATTGAACCGCTGCAATAGTCGATGGGCACTTTTCGGTAATTGACTTCGAACGATACATTTCAATAACGCAGCCGAGCAGATATATTATACACTTGAAATTTACCTTGTGCATATTATTTTGCATCTGTAGCGATCAATCTTTTTCAATTTCCATAATGTAAAGAGCTCGACATACAGCCTCATATCGCACATGCACCGAAACTGTAACCTTATCTCAAATGTTCCACGCAATATCAGCCCATCCTATTGTCGGTATAATTATTGGCCGTAATTGCGTATTTTTTCGCATGACAACTTCAGCCTCGTGACGATAGAATCCGCAATGTCAAAGGCCAAAAAGCGTGTGTATAAGATAGGAACTGCTATAGCAAAACGTAGCACGTGCTATATTATTTATTTTGACTTTGGTAGCTACTCATTTATTTACGTACAGACTGCGGTAACTGAAGCTCTCTGACAATAAGCTATCAGGGTCGGGGAATTATGACGGCAGATAATTTCTGAAACCGATCGCTTGCAGAGTATAAGAAATAAAAGGCCCAAAGTGGTTGACGCGTTCAGTTTTTTTCCTATACCAAACACAGCCGACTTCGTGCACTTGATCTGTCTTCATCATCCATATCCGTTTTCCAATTCCATGCGACATCAAATCTACTAAAATTGTCATGTGTTATCCGACAACCATGCCCAATTAATGGCAAGAACTTTGCAATATTCTTTTAGAACTGCAGATAAGACATATTCGCGCAATAAAGAGAAACTGTAAAATGTACTTGGAGACTATGGGTGATTACTTATTTTCATTGTTTACCTCCGATTAGCGCCAGATAAAATATCCCGATGAATTGCTGTTACACCGTTTTTTCGGAACATATGAAACTCAACAACAACAGATTGTGGTTTCACGCTTATCGCTTCAAAGCTTTACACTTAGGTGCTTGTGTGCAGCGAGCAGTCTACGCAGTTTGACACCAGAATCAATAACTGCGTGATCACTTGCGGAGCTAATTATATTTTTTGAACCCTCAATCGTGGGTCCCTCAATCGAAACCTGAACTTTGCCATTACGCTCGAAACCACCCTATTACAAGTTTCGAGTGACAAAATTACACTTTGCAATGAGGCTAAATCGTTGTGACGGTGTAAGCGAAGCATATTCGTAGGTTAAATCGTATTATATGCTTCAGCTTTCAACTAATGTACAGTTGCTGAGGAACTGGAAGGGGTCGGTAATCTTTAGTATCCAGTGCAAGTGGAATAGCATTTTGGGAATGATCTCCCTAATAAAATTCAACGCAGCTTCTTTCTTCCTCTGTTTTTTTTTTCGCAATCGTTTCGAAATATCACCATCACGTCACACTCGTAGTAGATACATCTTCGTGTTCATTCATGCCGTAAAAGCGTGCAAAGGTTATCTCAAAGACGTGATTACTCGGTTTTCTGCTATCTTAAAGACCGGATAAAAATGATCGCGGATAGTGAGGTATGCGTCGATATTATTCCATAACCACGGTTTTCGATTACTGCGCAAAACTCTGACCCGTTACATATGCTGAACATATTTGATTAAAAATAGCGAAATGCTTTTCTCATTCGAAAAAAGTTTCTATCAGAGCGAACGAGGCACGCTGAAAACGGCGTGAATTTGTATATGATTAATTGGCCATTTTTTTTTTTTTGCTCTTTCAGGGTGCGCCGGTGTTATGGTGGGACATCCTCTGGATACCATCAAGGTACACATACAGACGCAAGACTTCCGAAATCCGAAATATACCGGAACATGGAATTGCTTTCGTACTATCGTGGCTCGAGACTCGGTAACCACATCATGATGTTGACAATATTTATTCACGCATTTCTTGTTCACTCAAATCACTGTCAAAGCATTCATCTTGACAATAATGACAAATCAATTATCAACCTGGTGAAGTCTTTCGAAGTTTTGAAAGATGCGAATTTCCTCTATCTATCTAATGCAAATACTTATGTCATTCGGTTCAATGAATTATCATCACAGTTTATAGTTTCTGTTCCGTTTTGTTTACAGTTATTAGTTATGGAATCTTCTTTGGCCTAAGAAATATTCACTCGCTATCTTGATTCAAGTGGCTTCTACTATTCAAACCAATAGAGCAATCTTTTGCAGACAATTGAATTTCAAGACGATCAATGCGAATGTCTAACCAATTGTTGACTAATGAATTTTTCGTCACACTGTAAAAAATAGTGTTGTTGGAATTAGTCAAAATTTTCCGTTGCGGACTACCACAAAACAATTTTGGTCGTCGCATAATTCGAAAATTCAACATCAGATGGTATTACGTTTACAGCAAATAGAGTTAGATCAATGTCAGGTAGTCTTAGATTGACACGAAATTGTATTCCATCGAAGTTCACACCGCATTTTTTTACAGTGTAGATTTTCAAAAACGATCCGCCAACGGGCCAAAAACATCAACACATTAGAATTAGTTTCAGGCCATGTTACTCGACGTTTAGGAGCCATCCATAAATTACGTCACACGAATTTTAGAACTTTTAAACCTCTCCCCCCGTCCTTGTCACACATTGTCACATTTTTAGAACCCCCTACCCCCTGATGTGACGTCACAAATTCTTCAAACTTATGCATGTATTTAAAAATAATCAAAAGAAAACAGTTGTTTTCATTTTTTTTCTTATTCTTGTTAAATAATCTTTAATAAAATCAACATAGAGTCAAGTATTTATGATAAGGGAAAGAAAAAACGACTAGTTAAGAAACAAAAAGCTACTAATTATGTTAATTAAAGATAAAAAACTTAATCATCTTGTGTCCATGGACTTTGAACCCGCTCCTTTACATCGGCTATTACTGGTAAATCAGGCACTTCATTTTCATTGATTATTAATAAAAATATCGATCAAATTCGAAAATTTTTAAAATTTTTTACTCACATATAAATTTTGTGTTTCAGTATTTTAAATTTTGACATGTGACGTCACAAAGCTTTTGACCCCGCCCCCCTGCCCCTTGTCACCCTATGTTACATTACGGTATTTCCCCCCCTCCCCCCTCCCCCTCCCCATTAACGTGTGACGTGATTTATGGATGGCCCCTTATCTGTTATCAAAAAAATTTCACCACTTCAACTTGAATTGAAAGATGTGTCCGGATCTGGTCCATAGGTGGCGGGTCTTTACCGTGGAATGTCATCTCCGATGGTCGGCGTAGCGTTCGTGAATGCGATAGTTTTCGGGGTTTATGGAAACACCCAGCGACAGTTGTCTGAGCCGGAGTCACTGTACTCGCACTTTATAGCGGGTGCAATGGCTGGGATCGCTCAAAGTCCAGTGTGCAGTTCGATGGAATTGGCCAAGACTCGTTTGCAACTCCAAACCGGCAACGGACCCCAATTTTCCGGGCCTGTTCACTGCTTGAGACACATATATCGTAACGAAGGTTTCCGTGGAATATTCAAGGGCTTGGGCGTGACGTTCCTCAGGGAGGCTCCTGGCTACGGCATATACTTCTTTACCTACGAAGCGTTGACCAGATCTAGCTCACCTGCCCCAATATCAACCTTTAACATGCTGATGGCCGGTGGACTGGCCGGCACAGCTTCCTGGATAGTCACTTATCCCGTCGATGTAATAAAGTCTCGGTTGCAGGCTGAGGTAACCGGCAGATACTCCGGGGCGTTGGATTGTCTTCGTCAATCGGTCAGCGCCGAAGGTTACGCTTGTTTGTTCAAAGGCTTGAACTCCACCATAATAAGGGCCTTTCCAACCAACGCGGCGACCTTCACAGTCGTCACATGGGCCTTTCGACTTCTAGGCAACGCACCCGCCGAGGCACCAGAGGTTCAGACCCAGCCTGCAGTCGTCTGCAAAGAACCTCATCGAGTCCAAAAGCAGGACGCTGGCTTGCTCAGGCAATGGCACACGGCCATGACGAACGTTTTAACGGATGCACATCAAGCCAGGTCCTACTCGACCATGTCCACCTTTGGACTTGACCATGCACTAGCCGCTTCGTTGGCTTCGTCGGTCACACACGACTCCATGGAATCCAAAAAAGCACTCAACACGGGGCCAGAGGTAAAAATGTTGGAAGAGAAGGATCCCCATCTCGTGTCTGAAATCGAAGACGAAGGTGAACAGCACGAATCGATGTCTAAGAAGAAGGATGAACCTCATGTAGCGTCGATTCCCAAAAGTGTCCCCGAGCTCGTGCTCGTCGTCGATCAGTTTAACACGTCCTTTGGCGAACTTAAGGGGAATTCTTGATCCTGGCGCTGCACGATCTTATATTGACAGTGTGCACGTTTATCAAGTATAAACCCTTACAAAGCGCAAACAACAGTTTTCACAGGCGGAGCTGAAAAACCACTATCGTCGATACTAATTGCACTCAAAAGAATTCTTCGTTACAGCAGCTGGGTATCATCTGCAGTGTTACGTTTTTCAATTATCAGATTCCATACATGGCTGTGTAACCGACGTGACTAGAACCTCTTCGTCTCAGTTTCGAGATTCATTGTTGATGGATCAAGACCTTCAGAAAAGAAGCGTCTAGGTGTAATATAAGACAATAATACTGGTGAATAAAAGTATCGATAGTTGTATATAGAATATGTGTTATGAAATGTGATCAATTTTTTGTGATTTTTACAATCTTAATTGAACTAGCGCCTGAGCAATACTGCTCATTAATCGTAGAATGCATGTAATAAAAAAATACAATTGTGTGAGCTATTAAAATGAAATCTCATAATAATTGTAGCTAGTCTTATCAGAGGAAACGGTGATTCCAATCAGGCTGAGTGGCCAACTGCACATGCGCAAAATAATGAAATTCTATTGGTCGGTGAAATTGTACCGCAGCAATAAGAGAGCATGAGATGCAAACCGTCCCACGTCAGATGGCAAATTGGAATTCATGTTGTTACGATGATTCGCATCAGTCATCATCGGCCAGTAAACAATGAAAATTTGCCAAACCTGCCGTAATATCATGACATCAATCGTGTGAAAGCTGCTCATCCTGAAAAATTGTATTGTCTACAGACCTTCCATAAGCTGCCTATGACAGGTGAAACTTGAGATTGCCAGCCTGCATGAAAAGATGACAAGGCTCGCGCATGCACAATTGGACGCGTTCTACTAAATTTCACCGTTTCCTCTCGGTATGTGTATGTATAATGATTATTGTGTATAGATCATCGCTGTATATAAATATACACGCACATTTATTACGTAATAAATGTTCTCACATTATTTAAATAAGTAGTCTTTTCACACTTACTATTTCTGTTATGGTTATACTCTTCGGAAGCTGATTTGCATTGCAACGTAACCTGGAATACTTTGGAAGTTTATTGTATTTCTCATAATTAAACTCCACGTAAATCACTTTGCGGAATTATAGTCCAATTTATTGGTATGAGAATCAAAAGATTTCCAGTCAAGTACTTTTTACTACACATTTTTTAAACCCTGTTGGATATCGCGCATAATTTACCACATTTTAGACACTACTTGGAAGCAGTGTCTGTGAATTTTTATAGATTCTCAAATCAATTTTGTGGGGAATGTTCTTTTTTATTTAATTCTCACAATCACGCTCACGGAAAAAAGACCCTCAACTTTGGTGTAAATTCGTACCCTCAGCTCATAGATAATGCTAAATCCCCGTAAGAAAAAAGTTAAGGGTACGGATTTACACCAAAGTCGAGGGTTTTTTCCGTGAGGGTGGGATTGGGTAAGTCTGGCAAAAAAGTTGTTGATTCGAAAAAAATGTTATATTTAATTGAACTATAGAGTGTAGAAACTTTTTGTTACAGTACATCATTGTCAAGATAAACTTTCGAAGTCTGTGGAGCGTGCGTATTAAAATACCTTATTTCCGAACAGTGCGATGAAACGACGTTGGCACATTCTTGAAATTGAAATTTCAAGTTTTTCTTCAATTTCAATTGAGAATAACTTTTGAAAAATTAAATTGAGAAAATTGAAATTTCAAGTTTTTCTTCAATTTTAATTGAGAATAACTTTTGAAAAATTAAATTGAGGCAAAAATACTAAGAGATCTTTTTTGTAGAACATTAAATTTCCTTTAAGAATCTGTCGTGATCTTTTTTATACATTCATTGATTCGTTAGTCACGAAATTCCAAATTAAAAAAGTCAAATCGAGAAGTTATATCAATTTATTAAGCTTAATTACTCGGAAACGGCTTGTCTGACAAAAATCTATAATCAGACCTATTTTGTAGGGAATTTAATTTTATAAAGGGATAAGTGAGCATAAATTTTTTCACTTCAATATTTCGATAGTTCTGACGTAAAACATCAAATTATTACTAAAAATCAAAAATAGCGATGATAGACCACTTAAAGTTAATATTAAGGGCTTAAAATTTCATGAAATTTTTTTTTTGCCATACTGAATGATATTCTCAATATATTTTTCAAAAAAAAAAACATTGTCAATTTTTTTGGCCCAGTCTAATGCGCAGTCACTCAATGGCAGTTTGCTAACTTTCATCATGTTCTCTCAGTATGTTTTTTAGCTTAATCATTTCAATGGTCATGTTTCAAGTTGAAATTGACGGATACAGGGTAACATATAGTTCGATAAAATTAGATTTGGATTATATTATCAATTATTTATAACAAACCATTAGCTCTAAAAAAATTGATGAAACTGTTCCTGTAAATACCTTACATTGTCCTAATACTCTTTTTTCCATTCGGCGCTACATAATTCCATTGCATGATTTGGCCAGAAAAATAGTTATACTAAAGAACTGTCATTTTCATATTCATATAATTACATTTTCGTAATTTATAGTAGTCATTTTCCTACATATGTATTTGTCATATGTATGAAATTTGAAAAACAAGAAAAAATGGATAGGTTTCTCGAATATCCGTAATAACGTGGATTTGTAAGCATTTCGATTATTCTCGAATTCTTTTTAATAGATCTACGGGGTATTGATCACATCATTGATTATTTATTAATATGTATGACAAAAAAAAATGTATATTCCGGAGCAAGTGGCCTTTATCTACAATATCGTTTTTAAAAAAGTCATTTCAATGTTAGATAAAAAAAAAGGTAAATCTTTTTGGAGGTACGTCGTGCCCCGGGTTACCTTGTATGTTACTGAATTGCTGATAATTCCCATAAGTTGCCGAATCACACAGTCTTGCGAAATATAAATTTAAATTTTCGCCTCAAGTGATAACGCTTTTTTTTTTTTAGGTATTTGGGTACGTTGAATAAAAACATACCACTAGTTTGTTTACAACTCATCGAGATTTATTTTCATGCAAGATACGCATATTTACAAATTTCTTGACAATTTTTATGAATAAAAAAATTATACCGAATGTTTAGCTATAAAATGAACAGCATTAGTTTTGAACAAGACTTAAGAGAAACTGGATGAATCAAAAAGACTTATCTCTTCTTATACCTTTTTCAAAACTCCTGCTCAATCTTTTTCTCTTGTACTTACGCAGCTCTAAATATGCTTAAAATCGCTATAAGCAACAGCTACTGAGGGTAGATGAATATTCAAATATCAACACTATCATTAATAATTATATTTAACACAAAAATTAAAAGTTGGCTCCAGTAGTATTAAGAAAACGGAAAAAAAAATTTCAGAAAATAACTCGGTGTGTGTGTAGGTGTGTGTGTGTGTGTGTATTTGTGGGGGGGGGGGGGGGGGGGCATCACGGGCCTATGTTATCAATTCATTCGAGTATCTGGACACAAATTTAGAGTTTCCGACCCCAAAAACCCTTGCAGATCAATTTAGAGGTGAATACTTCGGCTCTTTACACCAGGAATACTACACCAGTTTCGCCATTTTGTAAAATACGTTTTACAGGAAAAAAAGATTTTCTCCCACTATGCGCCATATTCTATATCCCTCCCCCACATTCGTTACCAATTATCATTGACGTCTCTTATATGTAGAATAGGTAGAGTTTACTTGAGGCGAAGTCACGCCCCTTCATCCAATCAGAAGAGCTCTCGAGAAAATCGCGAGAAAATTTACACCAACTATGAACAGCGAAGTTAATCGCGCTGATTCGGAGGCGATAGTTATGATTTGAAGAAGCATCAACCAATACCACGACGCTTCAGGGACTTCAATAAATCGAACGTATCTTATTAGCCGGATGAATCATGATTTCGCATGAATTAAGCCCCTCCCATTTTAGGTACGTGAAGTGACTCACCCTGTACAGTACGAGTCTGACTTTTACTTTTAATTAGGAATTCGCCGCTGATCTCTATACTAACCGGATGGCTGACTAGCATCATCGGCAACAGTCGATTGGAATCGGACGAAATCGACATCGGCGCTTCGATAGCTTGATATAATGTATTATAATATACATATAACAGTTAAATGGAATTAACGAATCACGTGGCATTTGTTCACAAGGCGCATGCATTCAAACTTTCCCGCGTTGTAACACGTGACTAAATCTGTTTCTGATAGGCTATCACCCACGTGACCCGTTAGTTTAACCTCGGGTATTAAGGGCTTCTAATCTGTTACAAATGTTTGTACACTGTCAAAAATGATTGTAAATTTACCACAAACTTACTGTACAAAAGAGATGTAAAATTAAAAATTCAGTGCAGCAACGTAAATTGTTATACTACGCATTTGTCTGAAATTTACAATGAAAATTTCTGATTTTACTAAAATTTATAGGAAAAACACAAAAAAGTAATTTTATTTCACTAAATTTTGTAGTAAATTTATTGTGTTCGCAAATTGAATGTACAATAAGTGTATGGTGATTTCACTGTTCCGTATCCGAATAAAACTTCTAATACAGTGTAAGAAGTTCCATGCAGAAATTTTTAACAGTGTACGACATTATGGAAAATGTTTATTGTAATTTGAAACGTAATGGACATCGATAAGTTTTCAAATGGCCGCTGTCTAAAAGTAGTAAAAAAAAATTATTTCCAGTCTTATAATTGTTGACGATTGAAAAAAGAGTTTCGAATACTGACGTGACTCCGCACGTGTAATACGTCATGAAATCGCATCGCGATAATTAAGCCGTTTAGCGATTTCGAGTCATATTCCAGAACCGTACATTTACTTGTCGGACACAGTACGTTTCTGTACTTCATTCCGAATATACTCGTTTTTGTCAGGCAGGCTGGATGAAAGAAAAAGATTAAAATATTATGGCTATATTGTAACTGAGGCGAAATAAAATACAAATAACATTAGTATTTTGGAATTGGGACAAAATGAAATGCGAATCACTCAGTCGTATAGAATTTGAAGGTGGCAATTGATCCGAGCAAAGATATAATCTACTGCTTGCAAAAGTTGCGATTAAACCGAAATTAATTACCGATTACAAATGCAATTCGTATTTCATATCATCTGTAAACAATATATCAAATAAAAACGTGATTTTTATTTTATTTTTCTCTAATTACGAATCACAAATAAGATTTACATTTTATTTCATCACAATTTTGAATTCCATAGTTAATCTTCTTGAACAATAATAATATACATTTCAAAGTACAGTATTTTATCTACAATATGAAAAAAAATCGTCTGAAAGTTCGAAAAAATTATGAAGTTTTACCTTGTTGCTACGTTCTCCAGACTTTGAATTCTTTTCCCACACTTTTGAAGCTACCTTATACCCTGCATCCTCTTCTTATCTTCAGGTCAATGCCTCGGTTTCCATACCGCATCGGCATAACGACAATTCCTTGCATTTTTACCCCACATGCTCACTCTTAAGACATTTTTAATTCGGCCAAGATTTAAATTCACCTCTCTTCCCTTTTTTCTTCTCCGTGCGCAACTTCTCACTGTACTCTCCATATCTTTGACAATACGTCAATCATATATTTAAATATTCAACACCTCGATACAAGTTCCTCTCATTTTCTCTTATCCAGCCGCTCATCGTGATCTCTATCATCGACCCTGTAACATTGTTGTCGAAACATAGAAACCAATCTAGTCTTCAAGTAGATGGGTAAAACTACCATTTATCCGGATAAAATTAGAAAATTCCGATATTTCGAAAACAGACAGTCATTGAAATAAAATAGGCGATTTTATACCCAAAAAGCGTTCGATACATAAGTAGTAATTGTTACATAGATTGTTATTTTACATGCATGAAGTCTAACAGTGCAAAATCTAACGCGGATCAGTCTGCAGTAATCTCGAAGGTGACACATTTTCGAAAAAATTGTTATTAAAGTTCCACAGAGCGGTATTACACTGAAATAATCTTCTTATTTTTCAATCTTATAAGGAATGTGAAATCGTTGATTCGTCAGCCATGTGACGCATTATGGGGAACCCCCAGAGACTGAAAAATATAGTACCCATAATTCGAAGTAAGCAAGAATTACTCATATAACCGGTTCAGACGCCACAGCATCACATTTCTGATATATGGATCTGGAATGTGAAAGTTCTTTACACTTTACTTAAGGGGGGAGCCTGCTTTAGAGGCTTCAAAAAATCGGTTTTTTCGAGGATTTTTTCGGAAAGGAAAGAAATATCCGTTTAAAACGAAACTTTCAGGGTTTATTGTTATGTATTTCAACAGTCTTCTCGATTTTTTTCATTAGGATACATGTCATATTATGCCTGGTACAAGCATTTCACCGAGGCGTCTCATGATGCATTTGTCGTGCGGCGGGAAAGGTGCAGGTCGCAATTTCCATCTGAAACAAAGAAACCAAAAAAATTTTTACTTCTCAATAGTATAGCTTCTAGTTAAACCAAGAAAATTCCACAAAAAGTGAAAAATTCAACAATTTTTCGCAAATTAAAAAAAAAAAATTCATTTTTCTTGGGAAAAGAATTCACTTTAGATTGTTTAAAAAGTGGGTTAATCTTAACTTCCTTAAGGTTTTTTAGGTTCAACTAGAAGAGAATTTCATCCCGAGTACAATGCAATTTGTCTCGTTTCGATAGGACGTTTAGTTTCTTCCCTATCTTTCCCGCCAATTAGGAAATAGCGTAAAAATGAAAAACGCAGAAATCGTGCGTCAAAGTTTTCGTACATAAAAAATCGTAATTTTCTTGAACTTACCGCATTAATATGCTAATCAGCGATTCTTGGTCCATAGAGTTGCCCTTCAGACTCTTCAAAAAACTGGTTCAAAACTTCAAAAAACTGGTTCAGACTCTTCAAAAAACTGGCTGAAAACTTCAAAAAACCGCTCGCATACCTGCTCGAAGCTTGCTCACTATTTCTTCTGTAACTCCGAAAATATTTCGAATTTGCGTCTGAAATTTTAGGGACACATTCTTGGATAGTTTGGGAAGACATTTATGCAAAAAAAAAAATAGATTTTTTGAAGCCTCTAAAGCAGGCTCCCCTCTTAAATCGGATGAGTCAAATAACGGTATGCGAGGCACGTCCTGCAAGGAATCCTTCGTCAGTCAATCCCTCCGATTTTCATCTAGTTCGTACAGGTTGTAGTGTATCAAAAACTATTGGATTATTGAACCACTGACACCTATTGAATCATGTTTCCTTAATTAAGATCATGGGCTAGAAAACGGATCGACGTGGAGAATGCCGGAGAGGCAATTTTGGACGATATATGGTTGTCTCCTTTTTGTCAAATCTCACGCTGCTTTTGTGACGCAGACGTCAAATCCTGAAGCACTTGGGCCCTCCAGGGCGCCAGTGAGTCCGAACAGCCCTCAGTCTCTTAGCGACATTAGAAAAGAAAAGATGATCCTTTTTCCGTGGATTTGAAACAAAAGGCAAAGGATATAGATTTAATTCACTGCGGTTAAGTATTATTTATCATCCCATTTCCAATAAAAATTAAGAGACACGTATTTTTTGTGATTTATTAATAACCGGTCGTAAGGGGTAAAACCGACCCCCCAAAGGGGTGATTACTTGATGCGCTTGATGGATTTCAATGAAATCAAAGCTGAAGTGTTTCTGTTGACGAATAAAATGATTGAAGATGAAATGTTTCTATTCATTCCCAAGAACATTTGAAAATCGAAATAAGTACATTCCCCGAATAAAAGAATTTACGATAAATACGAACATTGTTACACATATTTAACGTTTTTTTGTAAGAATATGTTAATTTCAAAGACTAACAATAAGTAAGCAGATGGAATAAGATTGAGAACATACTATCGCGTCCGTAAAAAAACATTCAATTTTATGCATTCTTTTTGAGCTCAACAGGCCGTTAAATAATTGATGATTAACAAATATAATTGTAAACAACGAGGACATTTTTTTCATATTCAAAAACTGTCCATTTGAAATCGTGAAAATGTGAAGAATGCTATCCAACAATAAAAATTTGTTAAATAATTAATACGACAACTTATTAAGTAAAAATAATAACGAGTGGAAAGAATTGAGTTTTGTGATTTCTTTCTTGATGCCGTGCGAAGACGTATTTATTTTTTGACATGAATGAACTGTAGAAAGTGAACAGAGTTGCAAAATGCGCTCTGCAGTTTGTATTTTTTCAATCTACAGTTTCAAAGTTATTGCACATCAAAGTTTGAGAACTGGGTGGGACATTTTTATTTATACCAAGCTGGTTAAATTTAGATTTTCGAATAATTTTTTTTTTCTATTCTGAAAATTCGCCATAATTAACTTGTGTACATTTTGTTAGATTTTTTTTTCAACGCTTATTCATCAATATTTGTTTAATAAGCATATTTCGCGTAGAGTTTCGAGAGAGCTTATTGGGAACCTGATATTGATAAATAATTGGTATAATTGTAATAATTGGTATAAGTTTCGGATAAAGGCTTCGTTTTGTGCGAGTCAAATTCAATGAGCCAACTTTTGAATTTCAAGAATTTATATCCATCCATTTGACATCAATCGTGGTCTCTATTTCACTGATTTTTACTAGTTCAGTTCGAGGGGACATTCGCTCACAGATCCAGTGACAAGCTATTACAATGATGTCGACTGATTTCAAGTGATTTCAAGCGATTTTTCAAGTGATTTCAAGCAATCTTGAAGTTATTATTTATCAAAGAGGTTTGCAATTTCAACAAGTAAATACCCCCTCGGCTAGTTGTTGGACCAGATAAATAATTCTCAGTTTGTGCTTACCGGTGAACGGGTAAGTACTGACAACGATTGATCACTGTCGTACGAGTTTTCTTTATCGAATAGAATGATAGATAGATAGATAAATAAATATAAATAGAAAAACAGGTACTTATTTCTAATTCAAGGATATCTTTCCTACTAGCTCATACCCAAGGCATACAAAGTTGAACATCATGAGTACAATAATATATTATTTGCACATCGTCCACGTTAAATCGACAGATTAGAATCTCAGGCCGGACGTTTTAAATATCCCAAGAAATCTTTTCTTCAATTAATATTGTGTAAGAACTTGAGCCGCGTGACTAACTTCTAAATTTCCCCACCGACCTCCTGAATTGCCGGAAATGAAATAAATTATTCCACAGATTTCACAAATTTTTTCCTCGAAGTGTAAATATGGCCAGTACAACTTTACCGTGAAGCGTGTAGGGAGGGGGGGTTATGAGGTGCTTGGTTGGATTGGGTTCGACGAGTGTGGCAATAGCAGTCTTGGCGTTGAACGTCTCGCGTCAGTTAAGCAGACCGGCTGTAATTTGGCAAAGAGACTGAGAAATTTCATGGGACCTCTGGAAATAAGGAACGTCTTCCAGGACACCTTGAAGCCCCATTAGTCGTTACTTCGATTTTTCCCTTCTTTGTTGCTGCGATGAATACTTCATTCTTTGCTATTGAAATTTTCATTGGTGGATGCGGCTCCGTTACACTTGAAAAAATGTTATCATTATTAACCAGGTTATCAACCTCTGGTAATAGCTACATTATTAACCTCTTACTGTTTTGGTAATGTCTCAGTCATAAAGGCAAAGCCTGATGTGTTTTCATTCCTTTGCATTGGCACTGTTTGAATCATGTGGACAGCTTATTTAGCCATGTTCGGTATTCATGATTTTTCTTGTAATACGAGCAGTTCTTTCTCTAAACACTTATGCAATCAGTCTACGTTACAACAGCGCCCACACACTTGATCGAAGCTACTCGTTGAACCGCTCATTCACAATTTGAGAGATAAATAGATAGATAAGTTTATTCGTGCCCATAGCAATGCATATACTGTATGTACATAAAGAAAACATAAGGAAAAGGTCCAATGAAATAACGAAGACAGCAGACAAACAGCGGATTTAATACGTGGTTATACACATTCATTTCAGCATTTCGTATTTATTCACCATTGGAGTTGAAGCATCAATTAAAACGTGCGGAACGTTTTTTACTTCAGGATGTCCAGTATATGCGCTGCACAGCCAACGCAGTTTGATGTATTCCAGGCAAAATAGCAGTCTTCGTTTGTCAAATGACAGTCCTTGACTGAACGGCGGACATGTAAGACCTATGTCACAGCCAGAGGCGACAGTAATTCGCTCTTAAAATCACACAAAATAGTTTGTATCTCTCTGCCAGTCCACCCAACTCTTCTACTTTGTTTCACACCACTAGCTCCAATACGGTTCGCGACTGATAAATTGCCCGTATGTACGTCTGCAGCCTGGCCATTAAAATTTTAGTCCGTATGAGCAGGTCCCTCAGCCAATCAATTTCGTCCAGCGCGTTCAAAATCTGTAGCATTTTGGCTACGCTTTGACGGAACCCATGTGCTGCAAGATCACTGGAAAATTATAAGTTGCATCCACCAGCCATTACCTGAATAGAGCTGCCCAAACGGGTCAGCTAACCTTGTAGCGCACAAAACTCGGAAGACCTTTGGCAGTTTTCATCGAAATTGTACAAGGTAAAACACGCCAAATATTTCACCGCAAAAAGAACACTTCCTCTGATTTTAGGTGTCATTTGCAAAGTTGCCTTGTCAAGACAGAATATGTTGAGCAATTTCTCATTCAATTCAGCTACTATTTTCTGCTCTGTAGAACATTACACAATACTGGGCCGTCATCGTCGGTGCAGTGGCTGCCTCGAACCCTTGGCAACCTACCTGAGTAAAGGATAAGGTCGTCGGAATTGGGGATTTTAATATGGAGGTGGATCAAAATGAGAGCAACCTCGCACCAGACAACTGTAACACAAACGTACAGCGTTTGATCGCGGAAAATGGGGGTCGATGCATGAGTACGCAAGCGATGCAGTCACTGTACGACCTCCGCCAGAACAACTTACTTTGCGACGCGGTACTTCGGCTTGAAGATGGCGGTATTTTTCCGATTCATAGAGCAATTCTGTCCGCCTGCAGCACCTACTTCAGGTTCGTTGTGCTACATGTCTTATTCAACTTTAATTATCTTTGCCTAATCCCTCTGAAATCGAGGATACCATCGAACACTTTTGATGTCCGTATCGAACTCGTATAGTATGTAGAGCAGAAATGTTCACAACCAAATCACTTACCTTGCATCGAAAATTATAACCGATTTAAACCTACTTTATGGAAATGAATCGGCTACACCACCCTTAATGTAACCACTTCATTTTCTGACGTGGTATCAACATCGAGTAGTCGTGTGAGCTTAGACGATGGTTTACACCCACTTCTTTCACGCAGAGCCCTCTTCACGACGACTCTTCACTCTCGTGAAAAAACCGACGTACTTTTACCAGGGGTGAACAGTCACATGATGAATTTACTGCTGGAATATGCTTACCTCCGTTCGTTGGAGGTAAACAGGGACAACGTCTGTCAACTCTTGGTCACCGCGGATTACTTGAGCATTCTTGGTGTTCTCGATCTCTGCTGTGACTATCTCAGACAGAACTTGGCACCAGAGAACTGTATCGGTGTGATGAGATTCGCCAGGGAGCATTTTTGCAAGGGATTGGAAACCGATGCCCACCGCTACGTAATGCGGCACTTCGTACAGGTGTGTCATCGACGTGACGTTTGATTTTTCGATTGATCTGCTGAAACCTCTTACTTCACCAACGACAGGTTGCGCAAAAGAGTGATGAAGTGCTATTTTTACCGATATCCGAACTTCGTGGCCTGGTAGGAGCTGATGAGCTAAACGTCAAAAGCGAGGAAGCTGTATGGGAGCTGGTTCTCAGGTGGATAAACCACGACCCCGAGCCCCGAAAAGGGCACATTGTCGAACTGATGAAGAACATTCGTCTAGGGCTGCTAGACACCCAGTTTTTCCTCGAGAACGTCAAGGATCATCCGTATGTAACCGGTAACGAGGCCTGCAGACCCATCATCATTGAAACGCTAAAGTTTCTCTACGACTTGGAGATGATTACACAGAAAGACGGGGAAGTGCCAACGCCAGAAATCGCCAGGCCAAGAGTTCCGCACGAGATACTATTCGCACTTGGTGGCTGGAGCGGTGGAAGCCCAACAAACTTCATCGAAACGTACGACACCAGAGCCGATCGTTGGGTCAAAGTAAATTGCTCCCAAATATGCCAATTATTTCTGACCACCTTCAGTCACCTAAAATCACTCTAGGTCACTGAATATCCGCAGGTCGAAGAAGTAGATCCAACGGGTCCTAGAGCTTACCACGGCACTGCGGTTGTCGGTTTCAACATCTACGTAATCGGGGGCTTCGACGGTATGGATTACTTCAATAGCTGTCGTTGTTTCAACGCTGTTAGCAAGGTGTGGCGAGAAGTTGCTCCCATGAATGCTAGAAGGTTGACTATATTTCATGGCTGACCCACCCCGTTGCAGCCTTACTAGATCTTATTTATATATGATAAAATACAGGTGCTACGTAAGCGTCACGGTGCTGAACGACCTCGTCTACGCAATGGGAGGTTACGACGGTCATCACCGGCAGAACACAGCAGAACGGTACAATTATCGGAGCAACCAGTGGTCCCTTATCGCTCCAATGAACGTCCAGCGATCAGACGCAAGCGCAACGATGCTCAATGGTAGCTTATTGGAATCCTTGGTGCATTTTCCGGTATCTTCATTCGCAGTTGCCTGTTCTCTTCTACCTTTCAGATAAGATCTACATCACCGGTGGCTTCAATGGACAAGAGTGCATGAATTCGGCCGAGGTTTATGACCCGGAAACGAATCAGTGGACGCTTATATCCGCCATGAGGTCTCGCAGAAGTGGCGTTTCATGCATCGCCTATCACAGCTGCGTTTATGTCATTGGTGAGTATAATTTCTCGACTGATGAAGAATGGGCAGAATACGCAAGTGGAGTCTCCAGAACTTCTTGCCCCATAATCCAGCTTAATTTGATATTTTCAGGTGGATTCAACGGTATATCCAGAATGTGTAGTGGCGAAAAATACAATCCAGCTACAAACAGCTGGACTCAGATACCCGACATGTACAACCCACGCAGCAATTTCGCCATTGAAGTTATAGACGACATGATTTTTGCGATCGGAGGCTTCAATGGTGTTACCACTATATACCATGTCGAGTGTTACGATGAAAGGACGAACGAGTGGTGCGTCTTTTAGTGATGAATGATTTTTAATACTCGTAAAGGTGTTTTGATCTTTGCGAGTCATAATAAATATTCACAGGTACGAAGCAACCGACATGAACATTTACCGTTCGGCTCTGTCCGCTTGCGTTATCATGGGATTGCCGAACGTTTACGACTACATACACAAGCATCGTGAACGACTGATGGAGGAAAAGAGGCAAAAACTACTCGCTCTCGAAGTACAGAGAACGCAACAGCAACAACAAAATCAACAGAACGATAACAATCAGATACCACCAGCACCACCTCTGGCGCAAATCGACCTTGACAATGACCATCAAATTTAAAAGAAAGCGAATTCCTTTCTAGTATGACATTGAGCGCCTATTATTCTCTCACAAATTTCAGTTTCGTTAGTATCATGGCCGGTCGGATTCAGGTGGTGGTTTTTCAGGCGTATTGGAAACTTTTATTTCGATTCAGTTTTTTTCCGTAGGAACACACACGTGCGGGAAGATAAATTTTCACTAGTAAAGTAGTAAAATATTGACAAAAAACCCGTACCGTTGAACTAAACGATCAATGCGATTGCATTCTTAGCGCTGTACAGAAAGACGCGTTGTGAAAACGAATTCGGAAATTCTGGGGCATATCCAATCTTAATTGTGAGTAAAAGTGAGATTTTCACGTACTGTAAATTGTAACGATGAATTTAGCGCTCAGTCTCACACCAGGAAGGACATAAAATGTTTTGAGAAAATTATTGCGAGGTGACGTCGATCGAACAGAATGTTGCCTCGTTTGCGATAATTTTTTTATTTTCAGGATATTTTGAACCGTTTTATCATATTTTTTATAAACCTTTTAAGGGTGGCCATTAGTTGTAATTACTGGTCGCTAATTGTTACCCAAAAAAAAATAGCTATAGAATTTTTACCCTAAGAACACGGACGAGTGATGTGAAAGGAGGTGTGTAAAGTGGAACTGGGTGAAAGTGTGAATCTTGTAGAAAATATTTTACGAAAAAGTTTCGTCAGATCCTGACTTCATTTTTATTCTAGAAAGTTGCGAATGAATCGCAATAGCCCAAAAAATAAGCAATGCTGTCGGCTGAGTGTTGGTACGAATAAAGCGCTCGTCGGTTACTGACCTCACTTAGGACTAACAAAGGTTGAACACTATACTTATAGTACGTAACATCACGCAGTGACTGTAGCTAATTCTTTCGACTCTAGTCATTCATCGTCCAAGTGTTGGAACAGTCACTGAGCACGCGTCAAAGGATTACTACGAAATAATAAACGACGGTTATTCTTGAAGATCCATATTTTAACTTTCGGTTATCATATAAAGTGCTCGGGTATCACATCATGTACGCAGTACTAACTAATACAAGTGGTTTTGGTAAATTTTTTCCTCAATTCTCTTAATTGCGTACATGTCTTCAAATATGCGTCAAATATGCGTAAAACGAGAAATATTTAGTGAAATTCGTCACTCACTCTACAAAGGAGAAGACTATCCTGTATCAGTGGAACACGAACTCACCTCGAAAGACTCGAATGGAAGATGTTTCATTCACACGTCACGTATATTGACGATATACGTCGAATTCAATTATATTCATACAATAGACACGGATTTTATTACATAAATACGTTTACGAGAAGAATTATGTAAGTATTCCTGTTACGGGACCGGTATAAGATGTATCGGCGATGTGATTCAGCATATTTCATTCATTGATGCATCATGATGAAACATTATACGAAGAAAAATTTACAGGCTTCCGATGAAACCTTACTTGGTTCCTTTTTTCAAATTAGTAGCAATCTTTCGTCATTACTGACTTTCGAATCTTACGTAGTATCCAGTAATATCCAGTACCGCGAATGTGTTATTCAAAGACCTTCCCTAATATACACTGTACACGTAGGAGTAATGTAATCTGCGAATTTGCACAACACATGGCGTGATGTTCGTAGAAATTTAACATTCAAACAGGCGTATTCGCCGTTCGATGATATCCCCGAAGCAGAGTTGAGCATTAGATATGACCCGAAAGAAAACTTCCGCCTTGAGAACACGCATCGTAAATTCTCTGTTGCCACACGTGTTGAAATCGACACTTTTGCCTGCTCCAAAAAAATGACAAGAATACATTTTTTGTTAAAAATTTTTAAAGGCGGTCCGACGTGCTGCGGTTTCTCCTATCTTTGTTATAAAATAAATGACAAAACTTCAACAACAAATAAAAGTATATGCTAGACAAACAGTTGTCGCACGCATTTAACGCACCAATATTAATATGAATATGGCTCCAAGCAGATTAAACGAAATGTAACTTCGTCCGAAGACTCGATCGATTGATTTACTCGGTTTTTTGGTAATCCTTTTCTTCTAAGTGGTTTTGAAATTAGTTAGGGAATTGTGTAAGGAATGAGCATCGAAAAATCAGTAGGATTTGAACAGTGTTACAATTGACATCGACGACAATTTTCTACAATCAAATAAAAATCCTGTACTCCGAATTCGAGGTAGTTTATATCAATTACGAACGACACTCATGGTTTACATACTAGACAAAAACACAGTGGAAGAATGGAAATATTTACTTTCGGATGGAGAAAAACGACAATTAGAGGAAGATTTGTATAAATTCTCCGAAACATTGGTGAACAAAAGGAGGACAGGTATCTCTGTAATTGGCAAGATGGCGGGGTAATTTTCACTGTAACAATCGACACCCTGTTACAACTGACACCGGTCTCCCCTATGCTATTTCTCCAAACAGGGTGTGCGAAGTTCGATTACAAGAGGAATGAAATATTGTGTGAATTAAAGCACGACAATAGAATAAACAATGAAGAAATAAAGCGAGGGCTGACAAGGAAGGGATGGACTCTCCTCAACACAAATATTAATAGAAATGATTGAAAATTTTTTAACAAGCTTCAGTATTGTAAGAAAACTGAAGATGCTTAGAATCATCGGTAAGATTTTGTGCAAGTTCAGAAGAATACGTCGGGAAAATATTTTTCAACAATGATTTGATTTTTTTAGAAACGCGCCACTTTTCGAATTCATTATACACTGTAGTATATTTCCTTCGAGCAACGATTGGTAGTAAATTTGAAGGCACACGTTTGTCGACTATAATTCGGATATTTCGCTGTCTGGGCACCTTGGACAGTATTTCGAAAAAAAATGTAGCAGTGTTCTACCATTACCAAATGTGCATTTAACATTGGTGGATTTCACAACACGCAATGACATCTAACGTATCGTTCTGATACCTTCTTTCCGTGCATGATATGCACGTAAAGGAGACTAATACAGAGAAATGAAAATTTGAATTGTCTGAAGAACGGCGCACGGGAATGAAATTAATAATTTGAACGCTGTACCTAAAAGTCACGAATGGTATGAATCGCATCTGAAAGTCTGCATTTGAAAATCTATAATTGTAAAAATTTCGTTCGTGTTTTGAATAATCAAGGCCAAGTCGAGTTTTGAATATTTTGCAAATCAAACAAAGCTGCCGCAACAGGCTGTAAAGATAATCATATGGTCGTGGCTCTTACAAAAACGCAATCTATCTCTGTTCATTTTACTAATTTGAATAAGGTTCTATTGTAATAAAAATTTACAATTGACTGAATCGGTGCAGAAATGATATACTTGGTTGCGAAATATTGTTTTATGGACTGTATTGACTGGTTTTTTGTATTTTTTTTTTTTTTTTGCCGCATTCTGACTTGTCGGAAGAGAAGGAGGTATTTTTATTTCAAAGCCTGAACGTGACGTGAATCTTTGACTGGCGTTAATAATGTTTGAAACCCGTAAGAAGCTGTTTGTATTTGTCACTCGTAAATGAGATACAAATTTTAGCGAATAATCTGCCAGCTTTGTCAAATTGCATTGAAACTCAACGTTGAAGAGTAGATGTAAGGACTAATTGTCAAAATCGCAAGATTCTAAAAGTCCTTGCAAAAATGAATATTGCTACATGGCGCGGTTTCTTTGTAGACCCCTAATGCATGTACATAAGTGCTAATGGATTACTAAAATTCATTACATATACGTATGTGAAATAGTTGCCAGAATTTATTTCGCCGAGAATTAAATTCTTGGTACAGAGATATTGAGTCTCGGTCAGAAAAGAAAAAAGCACCATTGTATTAGTCGTGAGACTTAAACATAATTTCATTACTTACAAGAATATGACGTCGGTATCCATCAATCAATAGCTGCCACGCATAATTTTTTATACGCTGATGTAGTCAGTATGGTAGCAGCTGATTCCAAGGATTATTGTCGAATCTTAAAGGTCGCGGCTTGTCTCTCGGCATGAAGCTTCCGGCGCTTTTTAAAATTTGTGCTCGATTCTATGTCTTGGACACGTATCGATAGATTCAACTGATATGTGAACTTTATGGTTGATTTTAATATACATGAGCCGATACAACACTAAAGCATGAGGATCTTTCAATTTTGAAAACACTTTGTTTCTTTGAGTGCGACGGACTTCTAGTTCATGGTACAAAAAAAACTATTTTTATCCTGATTATTTCCCTATGGCCGTTATTTCATTGGTGTGCAATATTTTTAGGCAATGTTACATCAGAAAAGATATTCGTCGCAATATTGGTTCATCCAAATCAGCCTTATAACATGCGGAAACCTGATTTTTTTGAAAGCGGAAAAAAAATAATTTCACCTTTACAATCTTTTAGGGGGGTGGAGACGAACCGCCCGCTTCATCCCCTCTCCACACAGATCAACTCGATGGACCAATCTGGGATAAAATCTCGCTTGGAGCATGTGATCTACAGTATTTAAGCGCCCGCAGACAACATCGCAAACCGCGGACGGACTGCGTCATACAACCGTGATCGTTCAACCGTGAAGTGATTCTGGTTAGTTTTAATTTTGTTTCGATAACAGATACCATAATCATGAGTATTATGGAAACCACGAGATCATTTATAACATTAATACGTGCAGAAAGTATATATTATTTTCCTTCAGTGTGATAATTTTGCAAGGTGGCTAGAGAATTTTTTTTTATTTTTAAACATTGGTGACACGAGTGAATATTCTGCAAGATTCCTGAATCTCAATGTAGCGAATTATGCAACATTAGTATGCAAGGATTTAGTGTTGCAGATATTACCACTCAACTTAACACGTGACTATTTACTCGTCAAACGACTCGTTTGACATAAATTGTTTTTCTCGTATGAGTAATTGTTTTAATAAATGATCCTTATCAGCCAAATTGTATTAAAAACTGTCGAGGAACTTCTTTCATATTTTACGTCAATAACTATGTAACTTTGACAAGAAAGTTTTTATCAAAACTCTACCCATTTATACAGTAATGGCTTATCTTAAAAAAGGATACACAATCATAACAGGTTAAGTTGAACCGATGATCAATTTGGAAGCTCGTATAATCAATTGAGGATCATGCTGAAAATGATTCCAAGCCCAGAGATTCTAGAAAGTCGATACTCTGATTCATTCGTATGCTTATAACTTCCACTCGAAAAGCAAATTGTAGCCTTGAAGATTCTTTTACTAGAAATTTAATATTACTATGATTTCGTGTCATGGTTTAACAAATTGGTAATCTTGATTTTAATTACATTACGTGGATAATTTTTAAGAATTGCAAAATGACGCATTTTCCCAAATCCTCCAATTTTGAACCACGCCAATTAAGGTTCACAGGTGTTTCAGGCTTGTATGTCAACCTCTAAGAGCTTTAAAATTAGTACTTTTCTTTCTGCGTTAAAATATGTGTAATCAGTGTAATGAATATTTTCATTTTCTAAACGCAAAGGTCTTTATGATTGCAGACTCGATGGCGATCGCACATTTGGCAACGGCAACAATTGCATCTGTAATCTTGATCTCAACAAGTTTAACTGGAGTATTGGTAGTCTCACAAGAAATAAGCAAAACTCACGAATGTCAGACAAAAATTATCCGCTATGCTGTCACCAAAATTGATGCCGAAGGTCGGAGTTGTACGGCCGAGATCGAAATTGGAGTTTGCCATGGTTACTGTCTAACCGGTGAGGTCAGTATATACCATCAAAATATTCGTTCTATGCTGCATCTTCTTATCCAACATTTTTTATGAATCTTACGAAAAAGGCTTTCGAAATAGCAAATAGCTTCCCAAATAGCACAGGATCGACTCAAATTTGACTTATTGTCGATAGTAAAACGAATTGTCAACCAATCGGAGACCGATAAAGAGAGCTCATTGAACACCAATTATTGAGTATGTGTCGACCATAAGTTAACGAACGTCACTTTCTTGTCAACTCACAGTCAATGGTGTACAAGTCGACTAGAAATTGTCTTGTCGTCAAAAAATATTCGAGCGAATCTTTGAAATTTTGAGAATGGCCACATTATTTTCATCCTATTACATTCGCTATGGTCGGTTCTATGCAATATCTAACTTTTGTTTTGGCGTAGTCTTGATCGTGACGTTTTTGACAACATTTGTCGATAGCATCGATAGCATTGGCCCAGCATCGATTACCGGCGTATTGACAAGTCATTTCCACGTCTCAGACGAACAGTCACCGTCTCACCAATTTGTTGCCAATTCTAAATCAAATATTTCATCTGTTGCTATTACATCGGCTGAAATCAGTCAAATGATAATCAACATTTCGATAAATGTATTCCCCGAATTGCATACGTTAGATGGTGAATAAAAAATGCGAACACTTATGACAGATAAAAAATGACTTGAAGATCATCACGTTATATTTACAATTCTAGAGCGGGGATTGGGAATTTCCATACAAATCACACTATCACCGACTTTGCGTTCCAAGCAAACTAGAACAGAAAACGGTAGAACTGCAATGCGATGACGACAAGACACCAAAAACATTAAGGTGAGCAGCTCAGGTCATTTTGTTCGTGCACACGTGGACACAGTGATTCTGAAAGGACTAATTTTACGACAAGTCAATTACGTTGGTAACACAGATGTATAATCCAGCAATACAAAATTCTAATGGTTGAGTTACGTTTACAAAGATTGATTGTGAGCCTATTTCGCAGCCGGCCGGCGATGGCGTTGCGGGCTGATTCAGCATTGCCAACGTAACCAACTTGCCTAAAAAATTAGCCGTTTCAGAATAACTGCAGGCATGTGTATTTTGTTATATCAGTCTTATACGATATTGCTCAAAAACGTCAGGCGTTTAATTGAGCCCGCAAAACAGGTATATAATGCGTATATTACATTTTTTTAGCTATAAATACCACGAACCAAGTGAATGTCGCTGTCAGCTATGCAACTCTTCGAACACCTTGTGTGAGGGAATAGTAAAAAAGGACTTGCCTACAAATTCAGCACCACAAATGAACTTCTTATATGGTAAGCATATCTCAGTTATTTAATTCCTTATTCAGTCTCTGAAGATCCTTTCGATTCTCGTGCGCCATAAACACGAATATTAACCCAGCTTGGTATTTTTTGTATACATATATATATGTACCTATTTATCGAAAAAGTGTGCAGATTTTTAATTATTGTAGGTGTTTCTTTGAAGGTTTATTTCTAATTGTTCAGTAACGCAATGCCGAAAATTGTTACTCTTGTAAAATTTGTCTCGCTGCAATGTGTATCCTTGCAGTCATTGTGAAATCATTATACCAGATACCTACTTCACCATGACTGACGATTATTTTTTCGATTCGTTTTTACAGAATTGCTGCACAGATCGCCTGGACAATTACGTCGTCGACGGCTCGTCCCCTTCTAAATCCTATTGTACGTCAAGAAATTCGGACAAACATGAGCATGAAAATAGTAAAAACGACGACATGCGTTGAATATGACAAATCGTTCCGTTTAAAATATTTTTAAACAAGAGTTGTACAAGATAGCATACTTCTTCTTACGACGAAGAGTCACTTATGTTCCTTGATGAGTTTATTTTGCAACTATCAGTATTCGGCAGCCAATTACCTTGTTGTGATCTCATCGAAATCTCAAGTATTATGATACAATGTAAACTATTTATATATTTAAAGATATATTATCTTATTTATTAATGTTATTTATGAGAATATTTATTTGAATGAATGTGAGATTATTAACGGTAAAAATAAATATTGTAAAGTAAGTGCCTACGTTCTAGTTTTTTATTTGCATATATCCTTCCCATAGCCCCTTATTTGCTGATCCTTTTACAATAGCATCAAATCTACCTGGAGCAAGTCTTACAGTTTCGATTGTGTGTGTAAGAATCTTAAGATAACGATCCGCACATATTGAGTATGTAGCAGCATTTCGTGAGAGCCGATATTCGATTGCAAGTGTCATTTCTGTGGGAATAACAGAAACTCGCGAATAAAAACTCTTACATGTGCTACATGAAATATATTCCAAGAGACCAGCTTCGCTTGTAGACCAAGTTAAAAGCTGAAGGTTGTAAACGTGTACGTTTTTATCTATTAACGATATTTTAAATCGTCACACAGTTAGTTTTCCATTAAATTTTAGGGGGGGTGCCCTGATCGATTTCGACGTGCAAATATATATCTCCAAATATCGAGGTCCACGTATCTCAAACGCGAAAAAGGGCTTAAAAGCCCCATTAGGCACGCAATTCTTAACAAAAATACCCCAACACATTTTCATTACACGCGGAAATAAATAAATGGCATAAGTTTTACGAATTTACTATTGCGATTTGGTAGAATCCGTGCCATTTCTTTATTTCTACGTCAAATGAAAATGTGTTGGAGCGAGTTGATCAGATCTGTGTGTCAAATGGCGCTGTTGAGCTCTTTTTCGCGTTTGAGATACACAGACTTTGATATTTGGAGATGCATAAGTCAGCGTCGAAATCGATTGTCGATGTCACGAAATCGTTTTTTATTTCCTCTGTAGGCCAGTCCAGTGTGGTAATAGTGGTAGTGTGTCCATTCATAAGATGAAAACAATAAATCATCATACACATCATACATAGTATTAAAGTTCGAACCACAGTTTGGATGTTCGGATATTCGGATGTTCAGAAAGTGACGTCACGCAAGATTTTTTTTCTCTTGACGTCATCGATCTATAGTAATCGTCGACGACGAAAATCAGCTAGCCGAATTCCTCAGTCTGGAAACAACCGCGCAGTAGAGCGGACGGATGAGAATCGTGCTCCGCAGATTTCGAGTACCGGGTTCTCTACCTCCTGGATCCTGCGCTCCAGGTCCGCTTCCTGGTGCAACTCGACTTCCAGGACAAGCGCTCCGTGGTTCCTGCGCTCCAGGTCCGCTACTTGGTGAAACTCGACTTCCAGGACAAACGCTCCGTGGTACTGGCTATCCAGGTCCTTGACCTGATGAGTTTTGACCTTCTGGACTAATTTTGAAGTTTACAAGTTTGATTATTGAAAACCTCTTGTTTTGTACTATGAGTGGAAGATCGGGCACATTTGATTTTTAATCTCTTTTTCCTTTTTATCGAATTTATGATGGATAATTGTTAGTAACATTATTTTTCGTGTTAACAGCTGCCAGCGGATCAGTTTGTGTCTTAAATAAGGTGCTCCTGGAACTCTTTAGTTGATATTTAATAGGGACGTCTAACGGGTTTTCTGATTATTATTCAATTAAAATACATAAAAAACATTTTCTCACTTAGATTTTAATATTTTATTCAATATTTACAGATTCGTCGACGACGAAAATCAGCCGGATTCTTCAGTCTGGAAACAACCGCACAGTAGAGCGGACGTATGAGAATCGCGCTCCGCAGATTTCGAGTACCGGGTTCTCTACCTCCTGGATCCTGCGCTGCGGGTCCGCTTCCTGGTGCAATTCGAGTTCCAGAACAGGCGCTCCGTAGTTTCTACGCTCAAGGTCCACTACCTGATAAAACTTGACTTCCAGGATAAGCGCTCCGTAGTTTCTGCGCTCAAGGTCCATTACCTGGTGAACCTCGACTTCCAAGACAAGCGCTCCGTAGTTCTTTCCGGCTGTCCAGGTCCTTAACCTGGTGACTTTTGACCTTCAGGACTAATTTTCAAGTGTACAAGTTTGATTATTGAAAACGTCATGTCTTGTACTATCAAACCAATATGTTTGTTTCAGATAACATTTTGAATCCGGAAAAAAAACCGAACGACCAGGATCAACATATTGCAATTGCTGAGTTGTTGGCATAGCATAAATAGGAATACATGACAATAACATCGTTCAATTAGAGCTAAAATTGCTGTGCGTCGTGCTTCAAATCTGTTAGCACTTAGCTGATTGTTGTGCGGTATTTTTTGACGAAATTTATTGTCATAAAGTCACGATACGTTATACTTACATGCATGTGTAAACGTGATTTGAAGCATTATATAGAAAAAATCTTACAGGCAAATTCGGTTTGCGTGACATGCGCAAAGACAGTGTTCATTCTGTATACTGCGAAGCAAATACCAGAATTTTTTGGGGAGTCATCGTGCCCTAGTCTCCCCTACAACTATGCCATCTGGTAAAACACTGACAACGAGTGAGCGAGCGCACGAGCACAAAAACTAGTTCCACTAGGCATCCGACCCCGAGCGAGCTTTAGCGAGCGAGTGTTTTAAAACTAGTAAATATTAAATTGTTAATTTCCAACTCGGGTGCTTGAATGTTGATTAATTATTGAAATAATTTACGTGTGTCACTTGACACGAGCCTCTGGTTACTACAGAATAGGCAAAAGTATATATACCAAAAAAACGATAGAATGTGACATTTCATTGAGAAATGACGTACAGAATACTAAGAATATCGTATAAATTGACGGCAAATTACGAGTTTTCAACCTCGGGACCTTGTGATATTCGATTTAGAAAAATAATATATACTCTTTGTAGATGCCAAATTAAACCGCATTGCTATATTTGGAGACTATAAGTCGACTTTTAAGCATTAGTGCTCCATAAAAACTACAAAATAGTCATCATTCTTGCATTGAACAGAATAAATTCTCTTTATTTTGACCAGAGAGTGTGTCGAAAAATTGTGTTCGTGGAGTCCAAGCATGACAGAAGTGAAACGTATTACTGATTAATTGTAAAAAGAGATAACTTATTAGTATTTTTTATCCAAGAAGAAATAATAATTTGTAATTGTAAGGATGCGGGTACGTCGATGAATGTTTAGAAAACAAAATTCACGGCAGAAAACTATTTAGTGTATTTAGTATCATGTACGGTAAGTAATGTAACCTCAACCAACGTCTCAACTAATCTCATCAATGTTTAGCACGAGAATTCTTTTAATTTTAAAATTAGTTCACAAGATTTTGTGGAATGCCAGAACTCTTTCTTTTCACATTTATCCCATATAGGAAGAACGTTTACGTCAATGGCAAAAGGCTTTACCTCATTCGCGTAAATTATTGAAGAAGTCAGATACTATACAATATGTGAACTACATTTTGAGGAAAAAAACATCGAACGAGAGTATGTAATTCGCATGCGGGATGGGCAGTTTTGCACGTTGCACAACAATACTTATAATGTCGATAACAAAGCGTCAAGATGGCGTCTGTAGGAGTTTGCCATCAGACGTCGTTTTCTTTTACACGCGTTCAAATTTCCAACGCAACAGACGAAACCAGCGCTGTGTGAGCGGCGTTATCGGAACGAAAAACTCTCGCCCAGAATGTGGCCCACTTTTGTAACGCGGAGATATGTCTCCTTCCCTCTTCCTTCCTGGTAACACTACAAAATTGTTGCCTGGTCAGTAAAAAAGTTTCACTTAAAAAATTTTTGCATAGTATTGTTCAGACGTTGGTGAATGGTGGGGAAAGGAGGTGTTGGCGATGCATACCAATACATAGACAGAAAACAACAGCTGTAACTAGTGCTTCATGACCTATAATTACGTAATCGATCATTGTCACAGACCAGTATTGCCCCGTGTGATTATTCAGTTAGAATCCAATGTTTAACGCGATCTCAACCTGAGAATGTGTAAAAAATTAAGAAGTGTACTCAATAGCACTACAGTTTGGACGAGCATTACTCGAAACCATATGTAATAACAGAGAGGTATGGTAAGGCGAGGGGGTGAACGACCGCTATAGATCAGCTGGAGATTAGTAAAGGGACAGAATGTATTATAATACTACGATGTGTGTGTGTCAATGAATCCAAGTACGCTAATCTCACGCACACTACGGCGAGTGGTCAACAAGACAATACGGTCCAAAGTTCTCAAAATCCCCGCGAGAGCGAGCGAGAGGAGAATACGGAGAAGAATCCAAAACCAGATCAGTATTAGTCGAAACTCGGAAGCGAAAATACGTGAGTCTTGTTGACAGTAGCTCGTTATGTGTGCGAGAGTGATACAGTGAACTGTGTGAACGCGGGGATATCAACTCGACGAATCGGGGCTCGTAATGATCGATTTGATTATTAAATGACGTTGGATCGTGTTTCTGATGTAATGGTAATCGAGTTTTGACTCCTAAGTGAGAATTTTATTCGTTCGCCAACTTTAAATAATTACATACCGCCTGCGCTTATGCCGTTTTTTCAGCAATTAAGATCGCATGAAATTAAAAGCGATATCGATTGAGTGAAAAAAATTCATATCCATTGCTTTCTATTCAAAACAGCTTTTGCAACAAACTCGTGATATACCAATTAAAAAAATCATTTTCCAGTAGAATTCATTTGAAAATATACAAATATTCACTAAGACTTATATTTTAAATATTAGGCACTACAATGTCGCCAATTAATGGATGATATACGAGAAGGTCTGCAAAAACGTGGCTGAACTGATGAAGAATTCCCCATTTACAGATCACTTCCAAAAATTTCGTATACTTCGAATACCAATTGCATCGTTGAAAACACATATTACGCTATTTACATCGAATTACTATTTTAAATCATGATTTCAGAGAAATCTTATCGAGTTAGGCAACGTCATACAGAAATAGGTCGACGCATGAATTTTTTACGATATCAGCATCATAAGTTTACATGAAATGTATATTTCTGAGTAAAAATTCTGAATGTCATCTGTTCCATATAATCAATATAAACTGTTTAAGACGCGTTTAAACACCCAAGTCTGACGCACTAAGCTCCAGAGTTTGTTGAGCTAATTGTAAAGATAAAAAGATGGTGATTCAACCGGTGATTGCACGGATAGAAACTGTGACTCATTTTAAAAAAAGTTAAACTAACATCCGGGTATCGTGATTTTCTTGACGGGTGTAAAAAGTAGCGCATTGGGTAAGTGAGTGACGTCATTTGGTTGCGCTATATATCTCTGGTTTTACACTGTACGGACAGAACAAACGAATATAAATATACACCAGCGTAAAATCTATCAACATTGCATGTACGACAAACAAAATTTATATTGCAGAGCAATTGGCCTTTATCAAATATATCATTTTTTGAATATCGTAAAAAAAAATGTTTTTTTTTTTTTTATTCTAAGAGAATGTTGTTTATTTTAATTGGACACATATTTAACAAACCTCTAATAATACCTCATTATGAAAAAAAATTAAAAATAACGTCGTACCGGACGTTATCCTACATCTCAATTTTCTACTCCTTAATGAATATACTTTGCAGGTAAGACAATAATTTTTCCATTTTTTTTTTTTTTTTTTTTATTTAGAGATATGAAAGTTAAACAGAAGTTATTAGACTTTATAGTTTCGTTGAAACATCACTTAACGCGTTATGTCGTCATTAACCGTTATTTCATCAGTCAAATTCATAACATACATGGTATATATATTTTTTCCCATTTAACCGTTATACCTTTCAACATTAGCTTTCACATAAAACCTTTGATTTACGATCTCAACCGTAATAACCCAAAGTAATAAACACCTGCAGTAGTTAAGGTAATCGAGTAGACTAAACACCGGAAACGTGGGAAGAGAAATCACGGATAGTTCACAGATAAAGAAACCCTTATTCTTAGAATTCAGGATAGCGCCTTCATTTTAATGATGATAAGACCAATTAACGCTTCGCCGCTTGCTTCTCTAAACCAACCACCTCGCGCTAATCCACCACCGAGATCTCATGCACGAACCAGAAACCTTACTCCCAATTATTTCATCATCCTTAACCAATCATCCGATTTCCCTTTGAACTCCTCCTACTTTCCCTCTAATTCAACCTTTCCAGGAAACAGAATAGGGAGAAGAACTTCAGACATCATAGAGAACAGATCAGAACTCTACCGAAATCCTAGAATCAAATCATTATAATTCATTCAGAACCTCCGAGACTTGTTAACAGTTTGTTACTGCGATAGTGATTAACACCAATCTGTACCGCAATTGTAAATCTACCATCGAGAACTAGAAGGAGGTTGTTAATAAATGTGTAATTAACCCAAGTGTTGTCATAAATAATTATTTCAATCACGCATAGTGATGGTTGACACGAGCCTTACCTAACAAACTCTCAGAATTGTAGGCGAGTTGAACGAGAAGATCTGAGGAGCTGATCAGCGGATTCCCGAGATTTACATATACCAACTACGTAAGTCAGAAGAACAATTTAAATCACGCGGCGAATCAGAATCGACTCGAAACGTTCCTCTCGGAACGTAACAATAGTACCGGGTTTTTCTTTTTAATAATAATAATTTAATTTTAATAATACTTTCCAACAATATTTAGGTTATGGCAGTGTGTGTCCTGAATAAAAATCTTTATTTTCGATGAAAGTGCATGTACACGGAATTTTTGGCAGCGATACGCAGGAAATTCTCTACCATAATCCAAATTTTGGTGGAAAGAATTTTTGAATACAAATTTTTTAGTTATTTCAACCACGAAAAACTCGGCATTTTGAAGTTCTCACTGGAATTACCCATAAATATTGAGCAGAAAAACAGTCTACAATTTCTTTTAATTGCGGTAATGTATCGAAATATGCAACAAACATATTGACATTGTTTTTCACTAACACAATATCACGAAACTATATATTAGATTGAAATGACAGTTCATCGACTGTTATTCTTTAGACATAAGGCGTAAAAAAAGCCTGTTCTCATATTTCGTTTTCTTGTTTGGTAAATTGTAATTTTTTTTTTTTTTTTTTTTTCAACTAAATAATCGACTGCAGTTACAAAATTTGACCACATCTTATTTTCATCTCAAAATATAAAGTTTAACCCTCCGTACAGATTTGAAAAAAACAAAGCAAAGGAATATTTCACTCAATTTGATAGTTGATATATCTTTACTTGATAACAAGAAAGATAATTGTACAATTGCACGGGATATAACCTCACTGCAGAGTTCAAACTGAAATTCACTTTTTAACGTATCTCGTTACTTCGTGTATAAAGTTTAATAAAACAACAATTCAAAGTAGTTATTTATAAGAACATATATTTGTATTTCTGATCTTTTATTACAAGGTCGAAAACTCTCTGCACATAAAAGGTTAAACGATTAAATTATATAAGACTTTAAACACTTTATCAACTAATTTAAATACATCTTTCGCAACCTGCAGTAATGTGTTTAATGAGTATGATGGCAATAAGTACTTATCTACATCAACGAAATTTTTTTTTTTTTTATTATCCAACAACTTCTTCAAATGTCGTCTACGTTGCTTGATAACATTTATTTTTACAAAACGAAAGCGGTATTAAAAATAAAAACAAAAAGTTTAGAGGCAATTAGCTAAGAATTTGTTGAAATTCAAGACAGTTAAAAATGATATCAACGGTGATTGATGAACTAACTATTTATGCAATCATGGCACCAGCACGATGTCGCCGAAGGCAAGGTGACCTTCTTTGTTTCCGATCCACACGGAACGGTGGTTGTGAACTATAAAAAAGAGTAAAATAATATTATGATTATGCTACATCAATAATGAATAAGCTGGAAAACGAACATCAAAAACAGGATTTTACTCTAATAATTAGAATACATTCGCAATTAGTTTAGAAATTAATTTATTAACCGATCGAACGGATAGATGCAATAAATTTCATTAAAAAATATCGAGTTTTACAAGGTATTGAAAAAATTTGAAAACTGTAAGTGGTAAATTAATTAATAATAATGGTAACACTTACATTGACATATTCTTTTATACTACAGCATCCGCCATTGGACGTTATCAATGCTTGTGGATACTTTGAACGTATTTCAGGATTCGTAGGGAAGGCGATACTCTCGCAATATCCCCTGCAAACATTTATACCGACCATCGACATGCCGGGGCAATTTTTCAAAGTGATATTCATCTCGTAACCTGGTGAAAAAACGGAGATGAGTTAAATTATTGTGACAATATTCGTGAGTGTCTCAAGCCTTAAATATTACATATACCTACACATATGAGGTGTTCCATTCCAAGTCAGTAAACGATTGATCGCGAGATTTTCTATTCTCACCAAGAATTTTTCCTATCATGATAAAATCCTAAGAATCTTCCGGAAAAATTTCTTTTCTTAATAACTCATATTTAGCCTACAAATTTTGAAACCTTTCTTAAGAAAGTGTCTGATTGATTTTCAGAAACCGCAAATTTTGTCATTTTAATACCCATTTGGATTTTCAAAAACGCGCGTTATTTGAAGTTATTTTTTTTTTCTTTGAAAACTCAGGACCAGTTTAAACAAGTTTCAAAGATCAGTTTTCTTTCAGTTTTCAAAGAAAAAAAAAAATAACTTCAAATAACGCGCGTTTTTCAAAATCCACATCAGTATAAAAATGACAAAATCCGATTAAAAAATTGAAAACAGTTTACCGCTACGCTAAAGTTTGTGTGAATGAAAAATTTATGTATTGAATACCGAATAATTTCATTTATGTTTTTCGAAAATTGAATAGAACATTTTTGGGGAATGTCTGAAAACTCATTATAGCCTGGAAATGAGTTGCAAACAAAGTAAAAAATTATTTTTGATGGTTTTTAACGCTTGTACCATTCGTAACGAAAATAAAAAATGTCATGATGAATCGTTTACTAAGTTGGCATGAAATATCCTAAATATAGGTGAGACTGGGGCACGACGGCCCTCCTAAGCTGCAAACTATCTTTTGTGGCTATTGAGCACAGGATACAAGTTGTTTTGATTTATCGTGAACAAATTTATCATTATTTTGCCGTAATTTGGAAACAAAAAAAAAAAAAATTCGGGTTGCGACGTATCTCCATGTCAACTTGCGGTAAGCAGTTATAGAGCTTGTAAGATGGATTCTTAGAAAAACATATCGACAATTATGTACCAATGCGGAAATTGGTTCTGTGAAAGCTAATTTTTCACCATTGCCAACGTAATTGACTAGGATGAAAAATTTGCAACGAAATTTATTCAAGTCCTTTAAAGAAAAACTATCGGTATGTTTCGAAATTTTCATTCACTGGAGACGTTACAGTAGTAATAAGTTACTCACCTACTAACAGACATTTCGGTGGCTGTGAATCGACCTCTTGGCCTATGATTGCGGTGCAAGAAACGAGCAGTAAGAAATAGATGACTCTTCTTCCTGTCTTACCCATCACGCTAGTCCATCTGCACCAGCAGTACTCGCTACTTCCCATGGCTGTCTGTAAGCACCGTATATACCGTTGTGACGTCCCAAGATCTTTAATCAATAAAATGAAACCAAGATGATCTTCCTTTACAGATCGGACCTGTACCGAGAGACCACAACTGCGCACTGGCGACGCATTTTTATTATGTTAGGTACTCGGGCTCCCGCTACGAGTCAATTCAATCGAGGAAAGTCATCGTCGGTGACGTATGAAATGACAGAATGTGTTAACCTCGGTCGTCGGGACCAGGATAACTTTGAGTCTGATGTCGACCTGCTCCAGGAAAAGACCTACTAGTGTATCAATGATTCGGCGGATGACCTCTCTATTGACCCCGTTACAAAAATATTCTACGTTGAAAGAGAAGAAAAAGGTTTAAATTTTAGCGCTAAGAAGTCTCGACTACTCTGCTTGGTAACTAGATAAGAAGTGTCGGCTATACACGCAGTGCCGGCGTTAGGGTACGACGAGGTGGGGCGACCACCCGGGACCCCGCAGCCTGCTCGATGTTCCCCCTCACCGGACTTCCCCTTCCGAGTTGCTCACTCGCAATCGTTGACGCCTTTCCCCGCACTGCATATGCATTAGAGTGTTTTAAAATAAAAAAATTTTCGATTTTCCAACGGACCACACTCGAAATAGTTAGTTTAGGTAGAAACAAAAATTCTGGCGAAAGATGAGCATTTTCGGTTGAGTGGAAGATCGGGCACATTTGATTTTTAATCTCTTTTTCCTTTTTATCGAATTTATGATGGATAATTGTTAGTAACATTGTTTTTCGTGTTAACAGCTGCCAGCGGATCAGTTTGTGTCTTAAATAAGATGCTCCTGCAACTCTTTAGTTGATATTTAATAGGGACGTCTAACGAGTTTTCTGATTATTATTCAATTAAAATACATAAAAAACATTTTCTCACTTCGATTTTAATATTTTATTCAATATTTACAGATTCGTCGACGACGAAAATCAGCCGGATTCTTCAGTCTGGAAACAACCGCACAGTAGAGCGGACGTATGAGAATCGCGCTCCGCAGATTTCGAGTACCGGGTTCTCTACCTCCTGGATCCTGCGCTGCGGGTCCGCTTCCTGGTGCAATTCGAGTTCCAGAACAGGCGCTCCGTAGTTTCTACGCTCAAGGTCCACTACCTGATAAAACTTGACTTCCAGGATAAGCGCTCCGTAGTTTCTGCGCTCAAGGTCCATTACCTGGTGAACCTCGACTTCCAAGACAAGCGCTCCGTAGTTCTTTCCGGCTGTCCAGGTCCTTAACCTGGTGACTTTTGACCTTCAGGACTAATTTTCAAGTGTACAAGTTTGATTATTGAAAACGTCATGTCTTGTACTATCAAACCAATATGCATGTTTCAGATAACATTTTGAATCCGGAAAAAAAACCGAACGACCAGGATCAACATATTGCAATTGCTGAGTTGTTGGCATAGCATAAATAGGAATACATGACAATAACATCGTTCAATTAGAGCTAAAATTGCTGTGCGTCGTGCTACAAATCTGTTAGCACTTAGCTGATTGTTGTGCGGTATTTGTGGACGAAATTTATTGTCATAAAATCACAATACGTTATACTTACATGTGTAATATACATGCATGTGTAAACGTGATTTGAAGCATTATATAGAAAAAATCTTACGAGAAGATTCGGTTTGCGTCACATGCGCAAAGACAGTGTTCATTCTGTATACTGTGAAGCAAATGCCACAATTTTTTGGAGAGTCATCGTGTCCCAGTCCCACCTATAACTGTGTCATCTGGTAAAACACTGACACCGAGTAAACCAGCGCACGAACACAAAATCCAGTTACACTAGGCAATCAACCCGGAGCGAGTGTTTTAAACCTAGTGAAATTTTAATTTCAATTCTTCTGCTGAGGTCTAAAGAGAAATTGACAGAAATTGAAAGAAAATTAGGATTCTAAAGTTATCAGCAGGCACGATGCTGATTTCAAAAATGCAAGTTACTCTATCAATACATTGAATATGGTGAAAAAAAATTAATTTTCTATGTTCCATTTACATCTTTCTAGCAAGTCGTTTGTTCGAGACATTTCAAAGTAATTCTTTAATAAAAAAACTTAGTTTTTTCGCAATCCTATGATTTTTTTTCACCAACTAATATGATAGGTATATTTTTATTTTATTTCTCTTGATAATGTATTCTATAAAAAGTTCAACTGTATTGTTTTTTTCTATTCATCACTTTCTGTGATGTACAAATAAATTCACGAACCCTCTTGTGAACTGTTTTGATTATTGGTCATTACTGGTAAATAAAATTATGATAAATAGGATGAATTATGAGATTAAGAATGAAATTCAGTTTTCGAAAGAAAAGTATATGAATCAACATATGTGCTTACAATCGTATTACATGAAAAGCTTTTACGTATAAAACTGTACTGACTAATTTTTTAAATCGTGTTTGAAATATACGAATCAAACGGTATAGATAATTCAGTTATGATAAAAAAGAAATACTTGCAAGATGTTTACCATGATCGCGATCATTTTTGGTAAAATAAATTTCTTATGATGCAACTCTGTAAACAAATTCTCCGAAAATCTATTTCACATTAATGTTATTCGATATGTTTACCATATATACTGCGAAATTCACGATCATAAATATGTTGTCTTATGGTGTTATAGCATAAGGACTTGGAATAGAGTTTGGGAATCTGCAGGAATTTTATTTTAATTATTTGGATTCGATTTTTGGGAGAGGGGCTTAGGAAAAAAACTTGAACGACTCGTTTAAGGACCACCTTTGTATGCATAAATCAACCGTTCGAATTTATTCCCCCCGAACAATCCGGCAGAAAGTTTGAAGTACGCGTATATCTGGATGTGTATAATTCGATGGGGAATTCCCACAAGCCGTGGATGCTTGATGTTTGCAAATTTCAATTTATATCTAACCAGTAAGTAAAAAATTGCACAATTCTTGCGACGAGAAGCGTGACTCGTCATTTGAATTACGTGCCTCTTCAATTTTTATACACGAGCTATGGTATTCTCCTGGGTATGCAGATAAGCGGCGGGCTGGAAAATGGCGGGAGAAAGTCTTCACCGCAAAATCCTACGCCGAAGAACTGCTATCAACCGATAACAGGCTTAGCGCGAATCTACAATGCGCTGATCCGGTGTGACTGCATATTACGCAAGTGGTCAAAAGGATGAGAAAGAGCGGCACGAATTCCGGAGTAAAAGAGACGATCATTTCGCGATGAAATAGAACAATTTGCAAAAATTGATGCTTGTTGAATGTTTAATACATTAGGTGGACGTAAAATTTATGTATCGTAAAGATGGAAGGGATGAGGTTTAATTGCTCTTGAAATTCGAAGATTAATGAAATCTGGGATGTTATCTGAAATGAGCGAAATCCGATTGAAGTTTATCAAGTCCAAAGTTTCACTTCCGTAAAATGAAAATGAAATATTCATATTGATTTACGTCGATCACAATTTCCCTGAAAACTTGGCGACATGATAATATATGAAATTCAGCGTTTGTTTCAATGCTCATCTGTTATCCAGTTTCTAACCTATATTAGAATTATATTGCCTTAGATCTATTTTGGTTTGAATTACAAAATGGTTCGAAACTGACTCATTCTACACAGCTTTGGAGAAAAGAACCGGCGTTATTCAACTATTATTCCTATTTTACATATTATGCGTATAGATGTTTCTTTTTTGGCGCATATGAGGCTTCACTGAGTCTAGGAAAGAGCGTACAAATCAAACCCAAGGAAAATGATTTTGATTTCCAGAATGCGAAGGACGTAACGCCTGGTTTTTTCAGATTTTGAAAATTGTTGGAATCAGTTCATGCGGGCACTATTTCGACGTAATTTTGCGACAGAAATGGGTTGCGGACAGTCGATACACGCTGCAACAAACGGATCAAAAGTTGCAGCCATGAACGAGAGAAAAAATTCTTCGATTTTCGGCTGCTGCTCTTTTCTTCGTGATTGTTCCGCTATTCAATTTAAGTTCCTGGTAATCATCATCACGAAGAGAAAGGGTAATGAAAATCCATTCTAAGTCGAAAAATTTTTTGCACGGAAAGAATGTAAGACTGTCCCGATTGCGAGTTTTGCGGAAATTCAGCGATTCTGAAGAGTGATGAAATACATTATTTGACGAATTGTTCCTATGTAATTTTCCGAGAGAAATCGATTGGGAGCAGTTCCAATACGCTGCGATCAACTGATCAAAAGTTACAGCCGAAACACGAAAGATTTCTCTCCTCATCTTTCCGCTGTTGGTCTCACGGACTTTCCGGGCGTTTTCTGACATCCTTGGGGTGCAATTAGACAAGAAAGGGTCATACGAATCGAATCTGAGACCTAAAATTTTTTGCCTCGAAAAAGGTAAGGCCAAAAAAAAAAAAAAAAAATGTAATTATACGGATTGATTTTAGAACAGGGCATAATTTACTACAATAGCCTAAACATCATATGAAAATGAAGCAGGATTGTGAACAAGATGAGAATATATAAATATGATGACGAAACAGAAAGTAGAAAAGAAAAAAAAACAGTTTAGTGAGTAACGAACAGAGTTATACATGAGTAGTGGAGAGACAATATATACATATATAAGTGTAATGTAAGGACAAAACGCACACATGAAACTATGATGTAAATCTTAGGCTATGATTTGCTATTGGTATAAAATTTTGATATGATAGAAAATGAAAAAAAAACGACTCCATTAAACACAAACATACCTATAAAAGCTCAGGAATGAAGAACTGTCGAAATCATCGAAAAAAAATAACATACAATGTACAAGGAAAAAGCAAGAATGATGTTTTAGATAAATCTGAATCTAATCCCTTTCCATTTCTGTCGGAAATTTGCGAAATTTTGAAAAGTGCTGGAACGAACTCTTTGCCGCACTATTCCGACGTGATTTTGCAAGAGAAATCGATTGAGGTTCTTCCGCTCAGGGACTTATTACGTGGGTGCCCACCATGGGCCCAATGTGAAATTGAGACTTAACGCATAATTCTCACTAAATCGATACGGATATGAACTATAAATATGTTATGAATAATATTGTACTCAGTATTTCTGAATTCGACAAACAAAAATTGTCGTATAAAATAGGTCTTGTTTTATGCGTTGATACGTTCCTGGGAAGTGAGAAATGTGGCAACGTTGCCATCTTCCTTCTCCGTCTAAACACCTAATTTATATCTGTTCAGTTTGTATGCGTTATTTACGTCGTGGAAATTGTATTTTTGGTAGAAGTAATTAATATTGTATTTATCATGGAATAAAAATGTTATTTTATCCTAGAAGCCATTTAATGAGCACGTTTGCCCCATCGCCACGCGGAACACGAAATCTCGTGACACTGTCATCCTTCCCTATGCACGTCTCCTGAAGCTAATACGTTGGCTGAGGAATATAAAGATAAAGTCCTAATGTGCTTGAGTGTGACAACGGAAATTCGTGGTGAGCTTGCGCCCCCTGAGATGATCCGACGGAAGAGTTGAGAGCTTACTGCAGAACATCAGAGAGTTACCAATTTCGACGTGATGCTGTCTGAATTCACCATCCGAGAAACACAGTCTTCGCAATTGTGTCAGTACTTAGCCCGTGTGTACTTACCGACTTGTCGGCGATACTTGAAGTTATTGATTAGAATAAATTTCTTTCAAACTTCGTAGCAAGACAGTGATTTGATTGAAGTGTCGGTACCCGAGAAATGAATGTATACACAGAACATAAATAATAATCAGATGTAACACTTATACAGAGACCAAAGAGTGTATATGTATATGCGGTCCATGTATGATATATATATATACACCTATTTGATGCATTCCCGTTTACTACGTGATGCATACTATAAATTTTATAATTGTTCGAGGCACAAACTAGATTATCTACAATGATACGGCTGTAATATGAAAATAGGAGAAATATTCATATCGAAATGGAATTCTATTCGAAACGCGCTCGATGTATCCCATAACATTATTATTCATAACAATTCCAACAACTTTTCATTTGCGCTCTCGATCTTGAATTTTCGCAGGTATAGAATCGGAACGCTGTTTTAGTTAGTCGCAAGTGAAGTATCTACGTTGGGGACGAAAGCAGAATTGTTTTTCGAAAAGTGTTCGTATGGAATAAAATTCAGAGTAACTGTAATCCATCACGGATGCGCTAATTTTGATCGAGATGGAATGGATGCTCCGTATATGAGACGGTATTTAACGCACTGTACTGATTTGAAGACCTAGAAAGGTAATCGTCGGCGATTTTCGTTTTTTTTATTATCGGGAGAGATAGAACGAAGCTTCTTAAGACTTCGTGTGTATTTTAACACATATTCGGAAGGTACGAGCAAAAAGTTTATCATCCAACTGTCGGAAAACGGTAGCGTTATTAGCTGACCCGTTAACTGAAGAATATATCTTTAGTCAACATCTGACTATCGAAGGGCCTGGCCGCTTGAGTCTGGAATCGACAGCAAAGATGAAGTTCGTATTTCTTGTATGTAATGTGAGATCTGCAATCATTATACATCATGTATCATTGTACATCATACATCATACATCATACATCATCATACATAGTATTGAAGGTCCAAACCAAAGTTTGGATGTCGGATGTTCAGAAAGTGACGTCACCAATTCAAAATCAGCTAGCCGAATTCCTCAGTCGGGAAACAACCGCGCAGTAGAGCGGACGTATGAGAGTCGCGCTCCGCAAATTTCCAGTACCGGGTTCTCAACCTCCCGGATCTCGCGCTTCGGGTCCGCTACGTATTTCGAGTACCGGGTTCTCAACCTCCCGGATCCCGCGCTTCGGGTCCGCTACGCGGTGAAACTAGACTTCCAGGATCAGCGCTCCGTGGTTCCTGGTTCATGTTTACAATAAATTATTTCAATTCGTTTTTCGCGCAAGCCGAAATTCAGTAGCTGTCAGTACGCTGATAAAATTTCTCGACTTACAGAATAAACGCTCCGTGGTTCCTGGTTCATGTTTACAATAAATTATTTCAATTCGTTTTTCGCGCAAGCCGAAATTCAGTAGCTGTCAGTACGCTGATAAAATTTCTCGACTTCCAGGATAAGCGCTCCGTGGTTCCTGGTTCATGTTTACAATAAATTATTTCAATTCGTTTTTCGCGCAAGCCGAAATTCAGTAGCTGTCAGTACGCTGATAAAATTTCTCGACTTACAGAATAAACGCTCCGTGGTTCCTGGTTCATGTTTACAATAAATTATTTCAATTCGTTTTTCGCGCAAGCCGAAATTCAGTAGCTGTCAGTACGCTGATAAAATTTCTCGACTTACCGAATAAACGCTCCGTGGTTCCTGGTTCATGTTTACAATAAATTATTTCAATTCGTTTTTCGCGCAAGCCGAAATTCAGTAGCTGTCAGTACGCTGATAAAATTTCTCGACTTCCAGGATAAGCGCTCCGTGGTTCCTGGTTCATGTTTACAATAAATTATTTCAATTCGTTTTTCGCGCAAGCCGAAATTCAGTAGCTGTCAGTACGCTGATAAAATTTCTCGACTTCCAGGATAAGCGCTCCGTGGTTCCTGGTTCATGTTTACAATAAATTATTTCAATTCGTTTTTCGCGCAAGCCGAAATTCAGTAGCTGTCAGTACGCTGATAAAATTTCTCGACTTACAGAATAAACGCTCCGTGGTTCCTGGTTCATGTTTACAATAAATTATTTCAATTCGTTTTTCGCGCAAGCCGAAATTCAGTAGCTGTCAGTACGCTGATAAAATTTCTCGACTTACAGAATAAACGCTCCGTGGTTCCTGGTTCATGTTTACAATAAATTATTTCAATTCGTTTTTCGCGCAACCCCAAATTCGGTAGCTGTCAGTTCGCAAATAAAATTTCTATAATTTCATAATCTTCTCATAATCTTTTCGCTAAAATATGTCGATAAAAAAATTATATCAGACCTTACACATTATTTTTGATTTGTTCTCACGCTGAAAATATTTATTAGTATTCGAGGTATAACTCGCGGTGGTTGGCGGTTTTCGTTGGAGGTGGTTGGGGGTGGTTGCGGGTAATCTCGGTGATTCAGGAGGAGGGGGACGAGGATTTGTGCTCGGTGAGTAAAACACTATTACAATATTTCATGGCGATTGTAATTATATTTTATCTAAAATATTTCAAACGTGTCATGTTTACATTAAATTATTTCAATTCATTCTTAGCGCAAGCACAAATTCTGTAGCAATGAATAAGCTTACACAATTTATTACATTATTAATAAATTAATTAACCAATTACTCAATTATATTAAACCTTACACAATATTTTCGATGTGTTCTTATACTGAAAATATTTATTACTATTCAAGGTATAACCTGAGGTGGTTATCGGTAGTTGTTCGAGGTGGTTGAAGGTGGTCGGAGGTGGACGAGGAGGAGGACGAGGAGGACGAGGATTTGTGCTGGGTGAGTAAAACACTTTTATAATATTTGATAGGAATTGTAATTATATTTCATCTGAAATATTACAAACTTGTCACGTTTACAATAAATTATTTCAATCCATTTTTCGTGCAAGCACATAATCAGTAGCTATGAATAATCTTATACAATTTATTATATTATTGAATAATTAATTAATATTCTTGTAATATTTAATGGCAATTGTAATTATATTTCATCTGAAATATTACAAACTTGTCACGTTTACAATAAATTATTTCAATTCATTTTTCGTGCAAGCACATAATCAGTAGCTATGAATAATCTTATACAATTTATTATATTATTGAATAATTAATTAATATTCTTGTAATATTTAATGGCAATTGTGATTATATTTCATCTGAAATATTACAAACTTGTCACGTTTACAATAAATTATTTCAATTCATTTTTCGTGCAAGCACATAATCAGTAGCTATGAATAATCTTATACAATTTATTATATTATTGAATAATTAATTAATATTCTTGTAATATTTAATGGCAATTGTAATTATATTTCATCTGAAATATTACAAACTTGTCACGTTTACAATACATTATTTCAATTCATTTTTCGTGCAAGCACATAATCAGTAGCTATGAATAATCTTATACAATTTATTATATTATTGAATAATTAATTAATATTCTTGTAATATTTGATGGCAATTGTAATTATATTTCATCTGAAATATTACAAACTTGTCACGTTTACAATAAATTATTTCAATTCATTTTTCGTGCAAGCACATAATCAGTAGCTATGAATAATCTTATACAATTTATTATATTATTGAATAAATAATTAATACTCTTGTAATATTTAATGGCAATTGTAATTATATCTCATCTGAAATATTACAAACTTGTCACGTTTACAATAAATTATTTCAATTCATTTTTCGTGCAAGCACATATTCAGTAGCTATGAATAATCTTATACAATTTATTATATTATTGAATAATTAATTAATATTCTTGTAATATTTGATGGCAATTGTAATTATATTTCATCTGAAATATTACAAACTTGTCACGTTTACAATAAATTATTTCAATTCATTTTTCGTGCAAGCACATATTCAGTAGCTATGAATAATCTTATACAATTTATTATATTATTAATTCATTGATTAATTACATGAATTCTTACACAATATTTTTGATGTGTTCCTATACTAAAAATATTCATTCCTATTCCAGGTATTACCCGAGGTGGTCGGAGGTGGACGAGGAGGAGGACGAGCTGGACGAGGAGGAGGACCAGGTGGACGAGGAGGAGGCGGGGTGGGTCGTGGGAGAGGACCTCTCCTCTCCTCAGAGGAGGGGAGGGGGTGGGGCAGGGAAGGGGGAGAGGTGGGCGGGGAGGGGGAAGGGAAGGGACGGGGCGGGGATGGGAGGGGCGGGGAGGGCGGCGGGAGGGAGGGAGGGAGGGAGGGAGGGCGGGAGGGAGGGAGGGCGGGAGGGAGGGCGGGAGGGCGGGAGGGCGGGAGGGCTGGAGGGCGGGAGGGCGGGAGGGCGGGAGGGAGTGAGAGAGTGGAGGACGGATGTTGATGCGAGCCCGTTAGAGTTAATAGAGCAGTACACCTCCCCCCTCCCGCGCCCGCCCGCCCTCCCACCCTCCCTCCCTCCCTCCCTCCCGCCCTCCGCCCACTCCCTCCCCCCTCCCTCCTCCCCCACCCCGCCCCATCCCTTCCCTTCCCTTCCCCCCCCCCCCTTCCCTTCCCTTCCCTTCTCCACCCTTCCCTTCCCTTCCCTTCCCGTCCCTTCCCTTCCCTTCCCCCTCCCCGCCCACCTCTCCCCCTTCCCTGCCCCACCCCCTCCCCTCCTCTGAGGAGAGGAGAGGTCCTCTCCCACGACCCACCCCGCCTCCTCCTCGTCCACCTGGTCCTCCTCCTCGTCCAGCTCGTCCTCCTCCTCGTCCACCTCCGACCACCTCGGGTAATACCTGGAATAGGAATGAATATTTTTAGTATAGGAACACATCAAAAATATTGTGTAAGAATTCATGTAATTAATCAATGAAATAATAATATAATAAATTGTATAAGATTATTCATAGCTACTGAATATGTGCTTGCACGAAAAATGAATTGAAATAATTTATTGTAAACGTGACAAGTTTGTAATATTTCAGATGAGATATAATTACAATTGCCATTAAATATTACAAGAGTATTAATTATTCATTCAATAATATAATAAATTGTATAAGATTATTCATAGCTACTGATTATGTGCTTGCACGAAAAATGAATTGAAATAATTTATTGTAAACGTGACAAGTTTGTAATATTTCAGATGAGATATAATTACAATTGCCATTAAATATTACAAGAGTATTAATTATTCATTCAATAATATAATAAATTGTATAAGATTATTCATAGCTACTGATTATGTGCTTGCACGAAAAATGAATTGAAATAATTTATTGTAAACGTGACAAGTTTGTAATATTTCAGATGAAATATAATTACAATTCCTATCAAATATTATAAAAGTGTTTTACTCACCCAGCACAAATCCTCGTCCTCCTCGTCCTCCTCCTCGTCCACCTCCGACCACCTTCAACCACCTCGAACAACCACCGATAACCACCTCAGGTTATACCTTGAATAGTAATAAATATTTTCAGTATAAGAACACATCGAAAATATTGTGTAAGGTTTAATATAATTGAGTAATTGGTTAATTAATTTATTAATAATGTAATAAATTGTGTAAGCTTATTCATTGCTACAGAATTTGTGCTTGCGCTAAGAATGAATTGAAATAATTTAATGTAAACATGACACGTTTGAAATATTTTAGATAAAATATAATTACAATCGCCATGAAATATTGTAATAGTGTTTTACTCACCGAGCACAAATCCTCGTCCCCCTCCTCCTGAATCACCGAGATTACCCGCAACCACCCCTAACCACCTCCAACGAAAACCGCCAACCACCGCGAGTTATACCTCGAATACTAATAAATATTTTCAGCGTGAGAACAAATCAAAAATAATGTGTAAGGTCTGATATAATTTTTTTATCGACATATTTTAGCGAAAAGATTATGAGAAGATTATGAAGTTATAGAAATTTTATTTGCGAACTGACAGCTACCGAATTTGGGGTTGCGCGAAAAACGAATTGAAATAAGTTATTGTAAACATGAACCAGGAACCACGGAGCGCTTATCCTGGAAGTCGAGAAATTTTATTAGCGGACTGACAGGTACTGAATTTCGGCTTGCGCGAAAAACGAATTGAAATAATTTATTGTAAACATGAACCAGGAACCACGGAGCGCTTATCCTGGAAGTCGAGAAATTTTATCAGCGTACTGACAGCTACTGAATTTCGGCTTGCGCGAAAAACGAATTGAAATAATTTATTGTAAACATGAACCAGGAACCACGGAGCGCTTATCCTGGAAGTCGAGAAATTTTATCAGCGTACTGACAGCTACTGAATTTCGGCTTGCGCGAAAAACGAATTGAAATAATTTATTGTAAACATGAACTAGGAACCACGGAGCGCTTATCCTGGAAGTCGAGAAATTTTATTAGCGGACTGACAGGTACTGAATTTCGGCTTGCGCGAAAAACGAATTGAAATAATTTATTGTAAACATGAACCAGGAACCACGGAGCGCTTATCCTGGAAGTCGAGAAATTTTATCAGCGTACTGACAGCTACTGAATTTCGGCTTGCGCGAAAAACGAATTGAAATAATTTATTGTAAACATGAACCAGGAACCACGGAGCGCTTATCCTGGAAGTCGAGAAATTTTATCAGCGTACTGACAGCTACTGAATTTCGGCTTGCGCGAAAAACGAATTGAAATAATTTATTGTAAACATGAACTAGGAACCACGGAGCGCTTATCCTGGAAGTCGAGAAATTTTATTAGCGGACTGACAGGTACTGAATTTCGGCTTGCGCGAAAAACGAATTGAAATAATTTATTGTAAACATGAACCAGGAACCACGGAGCGCTTATCCTGGAAGTCGAGAAATTTTATCAGCGTACTGACAGCTACTGAATTTCGGCTTGCGCGAAAAACGAATTGAAATAATTTATTGTAAACATGAACCAGGAACCACGGAGCGCTTATCCTGGAAGTCGAGAAATTTTATCAGCGTACTGACAGCTACTGAATTTCGGCTTGCGCGAAAAACGAATTGAAATAATTTATTGTAAACATGAACCAGGAACCACGGAGCGCTTATCCTGGAAGTCGAGAAATTTTATCAGCGTACTGACAGCTACTGAATTTCGGCTTGCGCGAAAAACGAATTGAAATAATTTATTGTAAACATGAACCAGGAACCACGGAGCGCTTATCCTGGAAGTCGAGAAATTTTATCAGCGTACTGACAGCTACTGAATTTCGGCTTGCGCGAAAAACGAATTGAAATAATTTATTGTAAACATGAACCAGGAACCACGGAGCGCTTATCCTGGAAGTCGAGAAATTTTATCAGCGTACTGACAGCTACTGAATTTCGGCTTGCGCGAAAAACGAATTGAAATAATTTATTGTAAACATGAACCAGGAACCACGGAGCGCTTATCCTGGAAGTCGAGAAATTTTATCAGCGTACTGACAGCTACTGAATTTCGGCTTGCGCGAAAAACGAATTGAAATAATTTATTGTAAACATGAACCAGGAACCACGGAGCGCTTATCTTGGAAGTCGAGAAATTTTATCAGCGTACTGACAGCTACTGAATTTCGGCTTGCGCGAAAAACGAATTGAAATAATTTATTGTAAACATGAACCAGGAACCACGGAGCGCTTATCCTGGAAGTCGAGAAATTTTATCAGCGTACTGACAGCTACTGAATTTCGGCTTGCGCGAAAAACGAATTGAAATAATTTATTGTAAACATGAACCAGGAACCACGGAGCGCTTATCCTGGAAGTCGAGAAATTTTATCAGCGTACTGACAGCTACTGAATTTCGGCTTGCGCAAAAAACGAATTGAAATAATTTATTGTAAACATGAACCAGGAACCACGGAGCGTTTATTCTGTAAGTCGAGAAATTTTATCAGCGTACTGACAGCTACTGAATTTCGGCTTGCGCGAAAAACGAATTGAAATAATTTATTGTAAACATGAACCAGGAACCACGGAGCGCTGATCCTGGAAGTCTAGTTTCACCGCGTAGCGGACCCGAAGCGCGGGATCCGGGAGGTTGAGAACCCGGTACTCGAAATGCGTAGCGGACCCGAAGCGCGAGATCCGGGAGGTTGAGAACCCGGTACTGGAAATTTGCGGAGCGCGACTCTCATACGTCCGCTCTACTGCGCGGTTGTTTCCCGACTGAGGAATTCGGCTAGCTGATTTTGAATTGGTGACGTCACTTTCTGAACATCCGACATCCAAACTTTGGTTTGGACCTTCAATACTATGTATGATGATGTATGATGTATGTTGTATGATGTACAATGATACATGATGTATAATGATTGCAGATCTCACATTACATACAAGAAATACGAACTTCATCTTTGCTGTCGATTCCAGACTCAAGCGGCCAGGCCCTTCGATAGTCAGATGTTGACTAAAGATATATTCTTCAGTTAACGGGTCAGCTAATAACGCTACCGTTCTCCGACAGTTGGATGATAAGAAATTGTTCTCGTACTTCTCAGATATGTGTTAAAACGTACTAGAAGTTTTAAGAAGCTTCGTTCTTTCTTTCTGTATCACCTCTCCAGGTCTTCAAACCACTACGCTGTTTCCGCTGCGTTTTCTGAGTTTCTGAGGGTCCAATTAGTCAGGTACGGGTCATTTGAATCGAATCCGAAACAAAAAATTTTCCGCCCAAAAACTGAAGAAAAAGTAAGGCTAACCCCTTTGCATTTTCGGCGAAAATTCTGGCGATTTTGAAAAGTGCTGGAATAGAGTCTTTCATGCACTATTCCGACGTAGTTTTCGAGAGAAATCGATTGGGTGCAGTCCCAATACGCTGCGATCAACGCATCAAGAGTTACAGCCAAATAACGAGAACCTAAGTTTTCGCCATTTTTCAGCGGGTGCTTTTTTGCTCGCCATTTCTCTCCTGTTGGTCCCACGCTCTTTTTGCTGCGTTTTCATTGAATCGACGAGGAAATAACTGGGAATTCGAATGACACCATATATTTTTGAGTTGAATTAATTGAATTTATTCATGTAATTTGACTTCATTTTCCTATTCGAAATAATAATTATTATTATTCCTCAAATTCGGATCGATTTATTAAATTCAAATTGCTTTATTTGAATTCAGGTATTTGGAAATTTTCTTCTTCCTGATTTAAAATTACTTTTTTATTTGAATTTAATTATTTTTCTCTCTAAACATAAAATTTTGGCACGAATCTAAAGTTATTCGAAGTAACTTGACTCATTACAACTCTTCCTAATTTAGTTATATCCCAAATGATTCTCATGATTCCGGTTTTAGTGATTCAGTGAATTCTCGTTTATTTAGATATTTTGTGTTAACTCAGGTGAATCGTAATTAATTTACAAACCTGTTGACACGTCAATTCAGCGAGTTACTTTTCCCTCGCATTATTGAAAAATCGGATGTCAATGATGAAGTTAAAACTAGTGAAAAAATTATGTTGCAAAGACACAAAAAATTTTCGGAAAGCATAATTCAGATTGATTGAATGACTAATTATGAACTCTAACGGCATATCAATCGTCTAAAATCTCTAGTTTTATGCATACATCGATGATTTGAAGTGTTTTATAACATTAAATCTTAAATCCGCTGATTTATCTGGAGATTTATTTTTGTTTTCACTCGTAGATGTGTGTTTCGTAGTATTGTGTAGCTGCGCATTCGCTTATTTTCACCCACACGAGTGTGCGTCCTTGGGTGTGCGGCCGGCAGCGTGTGCCGCGGCAACAATACCGAGGTCAGCGGTCGTGAATCGGTACAACATGGTGAGAGGGGAGGTGCCGATATTTAATTCGTAAACGAACAATAATAATTCACCCAGACGAACAAAACAGCAATTTTCGTGGCGGCAAATCCAGATGAAATGGTGCACTCCGATTGGCCTAACGCTATCGCTTATAATTCAAAAACTATGCGTCGGACGAGCTTGCGGCAAAGAAATTCTCGGTTGGATTTGAGTCAGGTATCACGCTGGCTGGTCCGTGTCCCCCAATTTAGAGACATCCTGTATTAATATCGTACGTGGACCGCATAATACTTCTTGCTATTTGCGTCATTATTACATCTGATCTATTATTATTCATGATCTATGTATAAATTCTTTTCTCGGATACCCATACTTTAATTAAATCACTGCGCTGCTAGAATTTTGGAAGAAATTCATTCTCATTATAAATTTCTTGTATTGCCGACAAGTCGGTAAGTACACACAGGCCAAGTACTGGCTTCGGCTTGCCATTGCGAAGACAGTGTTACTCGGAAGATGAATGCAGCCGGCATCATGTCGAAATCGGTAACTCTCTGATGTTCTGCAATAAGTTCTCAACTCTACCGTTGGAACATCTCAGAGAGCGCAAGCGCTCGACGATTTTTGGTTGTCACACCTAAGCTCATTAGGGCAACTGTCTTTATATTCTTCAGTTAACCGCCATATCATCAATAATATTTTACCCCACGGTCTTACATACAGGTCTGGAAACCCCTATGCTGGGAGCCACGATTATTCGCGTCGCTTTAGCAAGAGAAAATCTCAATTCTAGCGGCACTACCAGTTTTCGCTGCGGTTTAGTTACCAGGATAAGAATAACCTCAATCACGGTCTTACATATAGGTCTTGCGACTCTGAGTTTCGACGTGGGCCTCTTAACGTGTCAAGCCGCTAGCGTCGCTGCGATCGAGGGATGCCCGGTGCGAGAAGGATGACGATAGTCGCGCTCGTGCGTCACATGGGCGTGGAATCCTAACCCCACGGTCTCATTCAAACATTGTAGGTTATGTTGATGCATCCCTCGATCGCAGTTCCATCTGGATTTTTCTTCAACAGAGGAGCCACTCTCTACCATTGGAATTCTATTGAGTCGCAAGACCTGTATGTAAGACCGTGACCTCAATAAATACGATGAGTGAGCGAATACCATAGCGGCTTGTGTGGACCCCCGCCCCCGTGTTCGTAAATTGACTGCCAGTACTAAAAATTCCCTAGGACAGAGACAGAGCTGTCCATGAACTCAGCAGCGCAAAAGAGATAAAAGATTGCTGACAGTACTGTCAGTCAATTTTCGATCGCGGCCAAGATCGCAACGAACCTAGTGGCGACTACTAGTGAACACAAAAATGGCTTCAATAAGCGACCTGCCCCCCCCCCCCCTCCTCAATGGAGTTTCCGGCCAGTATGTAAGACCGTGGTTCTACCCGTTTCTTTTCAAGCATGGAGAAAAGACGAGTTCCATGCACGCGCCTTGGTGGTCAATAACAAAACAAGAATAGGTTATGTGAGTTGAACCAATGAGTTCGACGCCAAGATGTTTGTACTTGCCGAATTTGAAGACAATGTTCGAATTCGTCCGTGGATGTTTAAGCGAAAATTGAACGATGCTATTGCTGATGAGCTGAACAGAAAACTAGCTAATAAGGTAGGTGAATTCTTGGAAATTACAATCTAATCGATCTTCTACTGGAGTACAAATTTGTAAAGCAGGTAAACAAATTCCTGGTATATTGTAGGCTTTATGTTCTTATAACACGATTATTTTACTGAATTATTTTACAGTAAACAGTGAACAGATTATTAGGTTAATTAAATTGAAGGAACCAAATTGACTGTTGATTCCTAACGTCTACTAACTGTATTAATATGGTATCGTTAATTTCAGGTATATCACAACGTGGGTCTGTGTATTGCTTTACATGATATGACTCGTATTGAAGATTCTTACATTTTTCCTGGAGATGGTTCTTCTCACACAAAAGTGACCTTTCGCTTTATCGTGTTCAGACCATTCGTTGAAGAGATTCTTGTTGGAAAGATTCGGAGCTGCAGTGCTGATGGTGTACATGGTAAATATTTTAATTCATCCAAGTCTGGGAAATGTCCCGAAATTACTTAGTTTCCAATAATTGCATATTTTCTTTTAAAGTATGATAGTTTTGTTGAAATATAAGTAACTCTAAATCGTGACACAAATAAATTAAGTATATGTTATCACTCGTGATTAAAGACGAGGCTTCGAACTTGGAAATTGAGATTTCGATTAATTTAAATCATTTGAGTAAATGAAACAGAATCATTAGCACATATGTAGTTGAAATAGCTGTGTTGAGATTGCTGAAATTGGAATGTATCTTGGATTCAAAAACTCCATCAGTATATCGTTACCTCAAGTTTATTTTCTGTTCTAAATTTTAAGTAAGTCAGCTAAAGTACTTGGTATTGTCGAGTTTTTGGCTGTTGAATTTTTTTTTTCAAATCGACTTGCGATATTGAAATGGAAGATGGTAATCAAACTAAGAAGTCTTGCAGTACATCACTGCCAAGATAATTTTTACTACTAAATCCGGTTTGCAACCTTCCGACTCATTGAAAATCGCCCAATCCCACACTTATAACACAAATATTATTCCTGTACAACTTAAAAATTAACGACCTTCTACACGTTAAACATGCATCGAAAACCAAACTTTTTGTAAGGGTGTTGACATAAAGTATTTCCATAATTTTTTTTTTCTGCTGTACCGTACTGCTCATATTATACTTAATATGCAACTGCAGGTGTAACACAACATTTATCTTATGTCTCGATTCAGGCTGATCCTCCATTAATTCATGAAATTACTTCCCTAGCAAACCAGAACCATGACCTATATGTCTTTTTACTTTTACACTGCTGAGCCGATGTATAATTCATGGGCAATTTTGTAGGAGACCTTAGACTCCGTCAAATAAATAAATAATTTTTCTTTGCACAACATACATGATTTACCTAGTCTCTTTATTATCTATCGTTTTCCTGGCAAGATTTGATTACGATTTGTTGTTTTTGACATGTTCTCGAGGTGATCGTGATTCCATTCTATAATTATGCTTGCTGTACTTCTTCATTTTCAATATTTCAAGGAAGGTATTATGACTAAATCTACGCTTGGTGCTCCCATTGGAGTGTTTACATTTTCTCGTGGCAAGCCTTTCACGATATGCTCGAAACAACTAATACTATCAGCTTATAATCCTATAGTTGAGTAAATTAAAATTAGAACTTGTAATTTTGTATATTCAAAACATGGAAGGTCCTCGCAAAACTGTGAACAGTTGGGCATTATTAATTAGATTCAAAGAATTGTGAAATGAAGAGAGAGTTCCATTATAAGTCCTAGAAGTATTTTAAACCATATTTCCAGACAGAAACAGTATTTTTTTTTATATTCATTCTTTAATGTTTCTACGATTTTTTGACGCTGTATCAATGAAAAATTATTCGCCCTCATGCTACAATGAAACCAATAGATCTAGTAGTAAAATGTCACAGCAAATTACATCCATTTTGTTTCACGCTGTGCAACATGAATTCTATTAATATATTGTTATACAAATATTTTTATTATTTAGTCACTTTGGGATTTTTTGAAGACATAATTATCCCTCCTCATAAGCTACAACATCCTTCAAGATTTGACCAAACTGAGCAAGCATGGGTTTGGGAATATGATACTGGAGATGGAGATAAGCATGACTTATTTATGGATGCTGGTAAGATTTACGTCAATCCATTAAGGTCTAGTATAATCTACCCTTGTTAGTGTGATCCTTACTCGACGATCTTCCCTCAGTGGGTACTGAAGTAATATGATCGATGCTATTAAAACGTACACAGAAAAATTTTATGAATCAGTTTCACCTTTTTGATATCGATTTTCCGCTCTAATCATAGCTCTGAGGAAAATGATATGTTCCAAGAACACTGGAATATCGAGAGTGTTGTAAAGTATCTAGGAACAAGTATCTTTTTTATACCTAGGTACATTCCTTAGCAAGTACCTTCTACTTGTACCTAGGTGCATTTTAAGAGTACCTGTACTTATTTATAGGTAGAATGAAACATACATTATTTACGTAAAAATATCCCCGTAGAGCACGCTATATATATCATAAGTGCAACTTTACGTGGAATATTTATGATTTATTATCGAAATACAAAGTACAAATAATACCTCTATTGATTTTTTCAGGTGAAAGTATACGGTTTAGAATCGTGAATGAAACTTTTATTGAAACATCACCCGTTGGTCCGTCTGTTAGCACCGAAACTGTTGAAAAATCTGAAGTGAATTTAACTTCGCCATACACTCTCAGCGTACGTATATTTTGTTTAAATAAATGAGTCAAATCACACCTGTCGTTACGTAAAAAATTGCTGGTCATACAAGAACTGGTAGGAACCATCTAATTATCTGGCCACGGGCGATTTCGTCACAACTATGCCGGAAAAGGAAAATCTGCGCAGACTTTTTTCCATACAGTAAACTTTCCATAACTTCTTATTCTCGGTCTACTTAGAAGGGGATAATATTACGAAGGCTATTTTCATCCTGATTAGTCTACTGTAACCGCGGTGCAGGCAATGCATTTGGGGAAACCCGAATGATGGCGAGAAAATGGGACCAAACGGACAGGATTTTCACGCAAAAAGAAATGCTTCAGAAATGATTCGAAATTCATCAGAAAAAAGTTCCATAAAATGGAAGTTTTAATAGGAAAAACTTAATAAACCTAAAATGGATGATACTTTCTTCATGTTATTGATTACTTCTATATTTTGAGTTCAAAAAATGTCGAATACTATAAGAAATAGATTTTTACAAAATCATAAAATTTTTAGCCTTGGTATTAGTTTTTCCTTGGTCTCTAGATAAATTTATTTCTATACGTGGAGCCCGTTCATAGAGAAGGCAGTTTAACGATAAGCGGAAAATTATCGAGGAAGAAGTTATCGAGTCAGAAGTACCCTGCAATTTTTTATGATACTGCGATTTTTTTCTTTATAAAACTGTGCTAGAATTAGACTAACCGTGCATTTATCAAAGTATTTTTACAAAAACGTACTTAAATGAGTCGTGTGATTTCTGTATGATTTTACACGGTTTTAAAGAAACATCGTTCACCTTGAATTCACAATTAATACACGATAATGTCTCTTGTGGAAATAATCTTAATCAAATAACCTGAAATAATTCAGCTTATGGTTCATTAATCTGTCATATATATGTAATTTTTTTCGCACATCGACCTAAAAAGTACTATACAATACCGGAAGTTTTATAAGAAGTTATTTTCGTTGAATCACGATCCTAAAACTTTTTTCCTGAAGAAAGACATTAACATGCATAAATTCGATCATTACAGGCTGCCATAGATGAGCCAGGCCTTGGACTTCTCTCTTGGTGGGAAAATAGTTGAAAGTTGAAAGAGGAATGTATAGGATGGACGATTTATAATTGTGAATAAAATGAGGGTTTGTATACCATGAGATGAGGCAATTTGTACAATACTTTTATTTTACCTAATATCTCGTTCTACTATTCTTAGCATCTTCTTTATTATCCGTACGACAAATTATTTCATCAGCAAAACATCACGAAGTAACACAACACACATCGGTTTCGTTTTAGAATCATAACGAAATTGCAGATTTAATTAATTTCCTTTTCTCTTCGGTATTTACAATTATTACGTTCTTTGTTGTCTTAAATGTATATTTTCACACGTAAAATATTTTCAATATTCAAATACTATTACTTTCCCAGCAGCTAACTGTCATTCGCTTATTACGTTGTCACAAAATTTCCATTTACTCCAAATAAGCCATCCAGTAAAATTATTCACTTATTATAATTACTGTTGTAATAGCAGTTCATTTAGTATTTACCTAACTTGGTGCGTACATAACATGCCAATACGACAGAAGACTTGGAGTAGAGTAAGTTTGTCAAAATAAATAATTTTACAAATACGGTTTACCAATTGTTTTACAATGTATAAGTTGTAATAACATAGCATAAAATTATATGTCAATATACTTATATAGGTATATAATTATAAATAAAAAAAAATCTCCACAGTTTCTGAGTATTATCTGTTGCCTTACTATCACTATTGACTGAGCACATCCCAATTGATTAAACTAAAACCACAATCAACATTAAATTTATTGTTTTAATAATTGAATAAATTTAATAATTATCAATTTTTATTATACAGAATATTTTCAAATTATTATCCCGAGTTGCAAATTTTGAGGACATGGGTTATCTGAGACCAAACTAAGATTTGAAATACCCAAAGGACAAACTAAGTGGACTCGTACCAAGATTCAAGATTGAAGACTGAGAAGAAGCACGCATCTGCGTTCCTATCGTGAAGTGCGGTGCTTAGAATTGGTATAACGTCACCAATTTGCCGAATTTTGAAAAAATCCTTCACCCACTTATTCTCCATAATTCATAGTATCAGATCATGGGAAAAAATCGATTTTTTCAAAGTTCTAGACTAGAATACCACCTTAAGTTTAGGCGTTTCGTCTCGGTAGATATTATACGATCGTTTTCGTTAATGATCTACTTGGGGAAATTTAGCTGTGTGTAAATTTCGTTTTGAAAATACGTGATCTTTGTGTTTCTCACGTGGATAAGTCGAGTGACGATGGCTGACCCATGTCCTCAAGCACAGATTTTAATCATACCAGGAAAAACTCGTACAATTAAAAGGTATACAGTCACAAATAAAGTAGGTTCCTTTTTTTTTGTATAAAAAGTAATTACAGAATAATTTATAATTAATAACGAACAATTATTCGACATTTTACTTTTCACATGAAAGACTACGTGCAACAACGAAATATCAGTAAAAATTGTTTCGTACCAATGTGAATCCGTTAGTGTATTAATAGGTGTTAGGATATCTTTGCAATACTTTCAGGAATTTAAAGAAGTCAATCAATTACTCATTTATTGTTAAGCAACTGTAAGTAATGATAACTATTGTCTCTATGCAAGCTAAACGAAAAATGACGATTGACTTAAATTCTTATTTGCATCAGTAAGATTTTTTGTCGCTTGAGTATGTTATCAGATATTTTTTGTTGACATTCTTTATCTTCATAAATGCTTATGTATTGCTTTGAAAAAAGTCTTAAGTCAAATACTGTCTCCCCTTATGGTAGCCGACATTTTTAAATATGTTCGCATAAGTAGAGTGTCATGCCTACATGCGACATTCAGAATTACTTATATTATGACCAAATTATTATTCAAATTAAGTCATTGCAATCAATTTTCCATTTCTGGATTTAATATATACAACGACTACGATTATACCGCAGATGAAACGTTTGTAGAGAAAGTCGGGCAAACCAAATACTTTCGATAGCTCATATTCAAGGGGCAGCCATGTAAAAATGCAAGTATCGTATGTTTAATGACTTTTCGCCACAATGCCAATTACAGAGACACAGAATACAGGCAAGAAAGTGAAATACACGGAATTACTATGTGTACTGGGCAATTAGTATTTTCATGTGCGTACTGAGTAAAAGCGTATGCCAATTTCATTGGCATTTATTTTTTTCAACGCATAACGTACTCTGTCCAATGAGGTACCACCAAAAAATTATGTTACGTGTACAATTGATTTCATTTCAATTAAATGATTATGTTTCTTTTTCAAGCGCTGCTAGAGAAAATTATAGTAAGATAAATTGACTCAAATCTATAATGTGAACATGAGATTGTAGCACATTTGAGCATGCAATATTGTTCAACGTGGACTCTGAATTACAATAAACACGCTGAGGTCAGATCGAAATCCATATTCACAAAAAGTAATAGCTGCCCACTTAAATAAATTGTGAATCTGAATAACAAAACCGGCTCACGATTGCTCACACGAATTACAGATGAATAAGGTGACAAGAGTGATGCTGGTATCTCGTTTGTAAACCAATCGCAGACCTCTCTTTGAAATTTTATCACTTCGGTTGGATCATATTTTTTTTGCCCATTTTTCAACGTACAATGAAACGAGTGAAAAACTAATTTATCTCTCTGAGGTTAATTAAAACGGTATGCTGCTAGAAACTGGCTTTCGTAAATACGAGATTCTCACAATAAGCTGCAAAGACTTTGGAAATGACTCAGTAACAGGATGCGAAGATTCCAACAGAAATGTCTTACAATGCCTGATTTTTTATTTCTCTTTCAATAGGTGTCCTGATTCGTAGATCTTACCTCTACCTGTGTTTCACCTTCGGTGTAAACGTTTCAATTTTACCTTACCTTTACCTCTAATTTGCCGTCGGTGTGAACATATTCGGCATCAAGCTTTTATTCAATGATCAGGCAATGTGGGAGGTGCTCTCGTAGATAATCGAAGAGCTCGCGTGATGTTCCGGGGCAGTTTGTTAGTTCTAGTTCATGGAGGTGCCGCAATTGTATCAAGCTCGATAGGCCACTGCTGGTCAAGAGTGGACAACCTGTACACAAATACACATTGCGATGTTTCACATTCAAAGCGTTTTTTTTTTTGTACGAGAAAAAAAATATTAACTCTTGATCTTCCGTCTTGGCGAATTCCTAGGCCACAATTTTTTATTTTATAACCTTTCTGTGACTTTCTTGCGTCTTGAATTCATTCACTGAAATAATACCCTGAAGAGACAATTTCCATGAGGGATCATCTTAATAAGAATCCCGTTCGTTTTTATTGTTAGTCGGAGTTAGTAATTCAGAGCTGTGTTTAACCTAGCCAACTCGTACTAATATTTTCTTGTAACTATTGCAAACATTTCATATCAGCATCACGACAAATTGATATCGAGGCCTCATTTTACCAATAGAAGTAAAGTAAACTAAAAAAATATATTTAATGTTACAGTAACCAGAAAACAGTATTGACAACTATGATTACATTATAAATAGTTGTATACTTGTACCGTGTTTTTCTGTGGTCTGGAAAACATTCAAATACTGCGAAGAATTTCCATTTTTTACAGTTAGAAATTTCTAGTAAAATAAGTATTATAACAATAGTGGTTTAAATATTGTTGTAATAACAAGGAAATGTGGTACAAGTTATTTTTCGGTATAATTATAGTTGTCAATACTTCATTTTTTGCTTATTGAATCGTCAAATCTGTTCAGTTAACTACATTTTTTTTAGTTGTATGAGTCGTTAACATCAATTTTTTCTGCACGTACATCAAATTATGTGTAATCGTTAATAAAAAATGATGTACGAGTAGCCATATTCGTTCAAAATACTAACATTGACCAGATTTTCTGTTTATAGCAAAAAAAAAAAGTTTATTTTCATTTTGTACTCAGAACTATGTTTTTTCGTTACGGTACAAAATAAAAATAGTTAAGGACCCTACAGTAATTACCACGAAATATCTCTCTTCATGAACCTGAAAGCATAGTGAATGTGGCATGGTCCGGACATTAATATGAAACTATGGGATTTTATACTTTGGATGATCTAGACTCGAAATCTTGTAGCGAATATATGCATCGGCCCGATATGTTGAAAAACGGTGCGCATTTCGTGTAGCTAGGGAGCAATCGGAACAAGTAGAGAGGGATAATACCGATCAGCGATTCTTTTAACCCCTTCGGTGGTATTGGTCCCATTTGACATCAGAAATCGTCGTGCCCCAGTTGAGTATTAACGCTGCATAACGAAAATCATCTTTTCCGCAATTTGTATATTATATTTGGGCATATGAAATTTTTTGGAGCGCTGTTTACGAATTTCAGGTCAATTTTCCAAACTTATAATAACCAGCCAAATATGGAAATTGCAAAATACGAAAACTCCTACATTTTTGAGATCTTCAGAAAATTTGATATTCGCTGCAGGTCTTTTGGGTCGGTGATCATGATCAGTTTGAAATGGAATCTGCAAAATTGGAACTCCGCGAAATCCAAAACATCCTTACAATTAGACAGAGAACATTTACAATTCAAATTACTGCAGACAAGTGTAAGTTATTGTATTCGTGAGCTATGATCTAAAATGCTGCGTCAGAGTTAATTAGAGTATTGCTTCATTATAAAAATATCTAATTGATTACTAAATTCTGCGATATATAGTTGTCTAAGAAATTCAATCGCCTTGGTGGTTTCGATATTTTTAAGTATGCAAATTGGTCATCAAATTAGTTTGCAAGGCCTCCGTTCTCTCTTATATGATTTTGATTAAATTCTGGTTTTTCCACGATAAATGCGTAGTATTCTACTCAATTCAATTTGGTTATGAATCTCATCAAGGAACTAAAATGCTTATAATTTTCACTAAAATCATACCTGCAACAGAAAGCACTTGTAAAGATCGCATGCTGCATAGATGCTGGAGTCCAAAATCTCTTAACTGCAAACACCATCTTAAAAAGAGTGCACTCAATGAACCCATCGTAGAAATGTAACCAACGCCAATATCCGTAACATTAACGCATCTGAAAGAAAAATTATATGACTTGTATGATACCTTTTCAATACAATATTTAATGGGATTATACATGTCGCATAGAACATAAAAAAAAAATTCTGAAATTTTTCCAACGTAACAGTTCTTATAGATGCAGAGGGAAAAAATGAAAACTAAAACAAACAAGATTTTACACTCAATGTTGGATTAAAGCCACAAGGGATTGAACTTGGTGTAAAACTTTTTCTTTTAATGACCAATGTTTTGTTTCAGGCAATCCCTGAGTATGCGGAACGGTACAATTGTTTTTTTGGTGCACAGAGTAATTGATAGTGTGCGTAAAATATACATATATAAATATTGTAAGTTGCGCTGCACGCTTTTTTCACAGGGCTGTAATATACTATATCACGTTGAGAAACAGTAATTATTGTCAAAAAATACAATTTTCCAAAGTTTTGTCTGTAATTTTTATTTTTCAGAATGATTCGAAAGGTAACGAATAATTTCTAAAATTTTGAATGAGTCAAAAACACGACCTTCCATTTATCTTTGTTGCAATTATTACCTACTCATTGTAATTAATACTTTGATAAACAGGTAGGTATGGTTGATTCTACCAATTTTTTTTTTTCGAATCTTTACTTACCTATCCAACGTAAGCTCTTCCAAGTGATTCAAATCGCACGCGATGCACTCCAGAGACGCGTCAGTTATCCTAGGACACCAACTTAGATCCAGCGAACGAAGCCTGGGTAAATTCTCAGCTATTAATTCAACGCCATCGTCCGTAACTTTGCTGCATCCAGACAGCGAAAGTACAGTGAGGTTGGGCAAGGAATGTACTGAAATAATGGATATTTTCTTAGAATATAATTTCGCCTGCACAGTATAAACTCATATTCAATATTCCATTTGAAGTTATAATTGACTACGAACGACCCGAATTCATATAGGTCGACAATTCACAGTGTGTAAGTTTTTTTTGATTGAAAGTAATTGTGCCAGTAAATGAACGAATGGACAAATTCGAATATGTACACAGAGCGCATCAAGAAATCACTCTGTTGGGTGCCCATCTTCGGGAGTCGCTTTTGCTCCTTTAAACCGTTTTTTCGCCGATAAAAAAAGGATGTCTCTTTTAGTTTTCAACTAACTTTAAAACGTTAAAGGGTCGGTTGCCTAGTGTAGCTGGTCTTTGTGCTCGTACGCTCGCTACGCTCACTTACTCGTTGTCAGTGTTTTACCAAATGATTATACAAGATTTACCAGATACCTCGGATTGTTCAATGGGTAATAAGTGTTAATCAATACATTATCACACATATGTGCACAAGGTTGGGATGCCTAGTACAGCTGATTTTTGTGCTCGTTTGGATAAGCCTTACTGTCATTAGTTTAGCGTACATTCGTAGAATGTTAAAACATAACTTACTACCTGATAATTCTGCTCGTATGTATCGTAATATACTGTTACAAAGGGTGAAATCACCCGTTTTACCTCACTTTCAACTGATCTATTAGTCATCACAGATAAAAGACATGTAAGACTTCATATGTCATAAAATGAATAAGGTTGCTGCGTCAACCGTTAGTATTGTAAAAACAGCCTTGTTTGAATTTGTTCAAAACACTGGTTGAAAACACTTACTTGCCATTAAAGCATTTTCTCAATATTTAATTTCCGCCCTTGATTGGTTCGCTAATTAAGCTCACGAACCCGTATTTATTTCGTGACGTATGTCAACACGTTTCAATACATACACAATAATTTACATAGTGAATCTCGAAGTCCAGCCGATAACGTTGTTAGTAGATATTGAATGTACAGTAACAATTTCAACACAACGTAACTACGGAGCGCCAGTTCTGGAGGTCGAAATTCACAAGGTAAAAGACCTGGGCAGCCAAAACTACGGAACGCGAGTCCTGGAGGGCGAGATCCACCAGGTAGATGACCCGGAGCGCAGGAACTACGGAAAATTAGTCCTGAACGTCAACAGTCACCAGGTCAAGGACCTGGACAGCCAGAACTATGCAGCACTTGTCCTGGAGGTCGAGATCCACCAGGTAGCGGACCTGGAGCGCATAAACTACGGAGCGCTTATCCTGGACGTCCAGTTTCACCAGCTAGCGGACCTGAAGCGCAGGAATTACGGAGCGCTTGACCTGGAAGTCGAGTTTCATAAGGTAGCCCACCTGGACCGCAGAAAATACGGAACGCTTGTCCTGGATGTCGAGTTTCACCAGGTAGCCGACCTGGAGCGCAGAAAATACGGAGCGCTTGTCCTGTAAGTCGAGTTTCACCAGGTAGCGGACCTGGAGCGCAGAAACTATGGAGCAGTTATCCTGGACGTCCAGTTTCACCAGCTAGCGGACCTGAAGCGCAGGAACTACGGAGCGCTTGTCCTGGAAGTCGAGTTTCACAAGGTAGCCTACCTGGACCGCAGAAACTACGAAACGCTTGTCCTGGAAGTTGAGTTTCACCAGGTAGCAGACCCGCAGCGCGGGATCCGGGAGGTTGAGAACCCGGTACTCGAAATTTGTGGAGCGCGACTCTCATGCGTCCGCTCTACTGCGCGGTTGTTTCCAGACTGAGGAATTCGGCTAGCTGATTTTGGTCGTCGACGATTACTATAGATCGATGACGTCAAGTGAAAAAAAATTTTGGGTGACGTCACTTTCTGAACATCCGAACATCCAAAATTTGGTTTCGAACTTTAATACTGTCTATGATGATGTATGATGTATGATGTATGATATTCTACAACATACGAGTTGTAACTAATTCGAAGAGAGATACCAAACTGGTGTTCGTAGAGTCGTAGGTGGTGTCAGTACAGTCAAGAGTTCATTTGCTTATTGGGTCGCCTCGTATCGCTGTACCATTCCTTTTCAGTTTTGAGATATGCTATTTGGTGTTTTAGAGATATCCCTGCTTTTTTCAATACATACTGATATATCCATGATTATGGTATCCGGCTTTGTGTTCGTTATTCACGTTATAATGGTTGGCTCACAGTACACGAGAAAGAAACTCTATTCCCCAATGCAGATTTTTCAAAGTTGTTGCATGTGATTTACATGCATATTTCCAGTTGGTTTCCCCCCAAACATAATTTTGGTGTTCCTTCGCAATTTTTTGTTTTGTACCCCTGAACCTCGCCCGCCATTTTGTTCTAAAAGAGCCATTTTCTTGCTTTGCATAATTTTCATGTCTAACTTTTACTGCTACAAAATCTATATCTTCCAATAGTGGTAAAAAGCTATTCTAATAGTTTACTGCGTGATGCCAATTGTTTTCAGATTTTGGAAATATTAACATTTTTCAAACAACTAATTTTATAATCTATAGGTTAAGCAAGATGGAAAAAACGTTCAGTATAAATGGGGCCTTGTTGTTCAAGAACATATTCCTTGAAACATACAAAGGCAGCTACGTACTAAAAACACTTTGTCCGTGTATCAAATGACAATATAAAATTTCCTGATCCGTGTACCAACGTTTTTTGAAACTAACTTCGAATATTGGAGATCATTTTTCCAATTTTGTGCTCAGGTATTGGTATTTATAACTGCAGATGTAATACTGTATGTAATATCACTTACCAATATTAACAACGCCGTGATTCGTCAGCTCCCAACAAGACTGAAGTCTGAGTATGCTCAGTGATCCGCTTTGTTTTGGACTGAAATATCCAAGCGCAGCATCAGTTACGTGATAAGCTTGAAGAGAAAACTCATAGAGGCTTGGTAAAAGCTGAGCTACGGCACCGACAGCTTCATCCGCAACATTAATGCAATCTGATAACGATAGTGAAACTATTCTTGGGGTTAGACAAGCCCAAAGACCAGCTTCTGTTATCTCGTTGCAGCCAGCTAATTCAAGTTCGAACAAGGCCTGAAATAATAGGAAAAAATATTTTAGGGTGTACTAAATACTCACAAACTCTTCTAATGAGCGTCGAATGCGCATAATAGATTTGTTTATTTTTGAGGTTAACACGATGCCATATTCCATCCTTACTGACCAAGTAAAATGCCATTTATTTGGATTATTATTAAAGGAGTTATATTAGAAAATGAAATGGCGGTTGACAAAAGATGAAAATTGAAACACGGGTTACAGCTGAATTAATTTTAGTGATTCAAAGGCGTCTGTGGGAAAGATATGGTTATGCATATTTTGCATCGTTTAACATGTACTCTTATGATAAATTACTCTTTTATCGGGTTCAAGCACTCGACATCTAACAATTAACGATTAGATGTCGATGAAAAATGGTTTTAAACGGTTAATCATTAGGTGCACATGTGGATATTTAGGTATGTTTTTTGAAACCACAACTACTTGCATAAGAAAATGCTCACCCCTCTCTCAATTGCCATGAGTATAATTATATTAATTTTATGTCTCATTCGAGTGGACTACAAAGTTGAATAGCGCTCTTTTGAGAAAAAGTTTATTGTAGCTGTTGGGCATTTACCTATATTGGAAGCTTATCTACGGTACTCTATACGTTCAATGGAATTCAAAATCAGAAGTTGAAAGAAATCTAAGATTTTGATATTATTTGACATAAAGTGTATATTTTACTTTGTAAAATAGGTAAAATATGCTTTCACCTGCAAATGATCCAGCATGGCTTCCAAACCTCTATCAGTCACAGCGCAGCACCTTAATGACAAGGAGTGCACGTGCCTTTGTGCCAGAGGAAAGCTATGCGTTAGTTCCAAGGCGTCTTCGTCGGCTGCACCCAACAAAACTAAAGAATGAAATCCTCTTCTTACTAAAGATGCGTAAAGACGAGTTCGTGAACTAGAAGCCATAACTCGGGCCTCTCGACATCGTACTACTGGAACTAACCCGGCCCAAAGCCTTGGTCTGGCGTAAAGAACGTCCCTCCATCTCGAACAAACCTGAATTTTTAAGGACGTTAGAGTATCTTGAATAGCTTCCTACACATCGACAATATCACTGATATTAAAATGTATTTCTGAACATGAGTTCTCGATTTTCGTGTATTCGTTGTGATATGACTCTAGGACAGCACATATCAGTTCATTGCATAATTACACAAGAACAAATAATTGTGGAACTTGAAATATTGCTTTTACGATCATGTGATCTTTCAAGAACATACATAAGGTGGTTCAGTGACATTCCAGAGGAAACCGTGAAACTTGGCAGGTTAAGCGATTTTTTTTAGTTTCATTACATCTTAAATAATTGATGTACCCATTTTGGAAGGTTTGGCAAACATCTGTAGTCAACTGATTAATGACTACTACGAGTCATCATGGCAATACAATTTCAATTGTCCACTTAACGCGCGAAAGTGTGACATATTATGCCCCGTTTCGTGTAAATTGATTTTCCAGCTGCCTTGTAGATGAAAATTTTATCCTGGTACGATTACGCAGAACAATAGCGTTCGATTATTGTGCGCATGTGCAGTAGATCGCTCAGCCTGATAAGCTTCTCCGTTTTTTCTCGGTACATCAATGAGTGCGTGTATGAAATTCTTGAGGTAAAATGCCAATTTACATTTTGTAACTCATTTCAAACATCTATTTTACATTGTTCATTCGAAACAGAATTACGAAGGTCATTATCATTGTTCCAATTCGCTAATATTTTTAGAATCATTTTTCGATTTCTATTTCAAATGTATTTAAGAACGCATTTCACCCCACAGCCATACAGTTATTATAGGTATACGCACAATTGGACGTGTTTACCAGCGGCGTTTACGTATTCGAAATATCGCATACCTGTGCCAAAACCCTTCTTTCACCGGCGGTGAAATACAAAAAGAAGTGACCTAGGAAATGGTCATCCTGGATTAGCTGTTCCCAAGTAGCTGGAGTTGCGTGTCCTCCTGTACCGCCACTGGCCAGTGGTACATTTTTTGCCCTATTTCGAAGCGTGCGGCCACGATTTGTCGTCCCATTATTCAAACCCTTGATATTGCCACTGGCGGGTGTGCCACCAGGAATAGGTCCACCTCTGCTCGGTTTATCAGGGGTGGCATTCACGTTCGACGTTTGTAAGTTTGTATTTGTGCCTCCTCCGCCTCCGCAAAATACGTTTGTGACACGTTCCATGACACTGGTCTTCCCCCCGCCTGTCAACATGTACAAAAAAATGTAAAAATTTTCACGCTCACATCGTTGAAGAAATTAACCCTTTGATATACATTTTTTACTATTCTGTAAGGAAAAGGGTACGAGAAAAATCTCTGCATATGGAAGATGCCACCCCCCATTGTATTGTACAGAGCTTAAGAATCGAAGAATAATTTGGAACAGTCATCATTTAATGTTTATTGAACAAATGTAAATTAGAGTAATCATGTCAAACCGCTCTCATGGGGGGGAGGGGGGGGGTAGCCCAACGTATTAGCATAACTCTGAATGATTCGTGGCAACTCTTATCGTTCCAACATGTCAATTACAAATAATTCATAACGTTGCAAATGAAAGATTCATGACGATTCGTATTGACCTCTCATCAGCCTAACTGCTAGTCATATCATTGAAAATCAAGTCCAAAATCTAACACACTTCGATTCCAAATCCTAACTTAGAACCATCACCATGCAATTCCTTCAATCCACTTTACGCGACTCGACTTCGTCAAACACTCCCGAGAAATCAAGGATCAGACCCAGATTGAAGGTCGATTGAATATCCCATAATCAAACTATTTACTTCCTTTAATATTAACTCCTTTTTCTTATCCTTATCTTCTGTATGAACGGTTGAGATGCGTGAGTGCGTGCAATCTCTATAATTTTACAGGTTATTGAGTAAAAAAAGCTGTATGTATGACAATAATAGTGCAGACCAGAAGAAAAATAGGAACAAAATTTTTTGATGTGATGAAGTCAAGATCTTTTGAAAGAATATAATATAATCTTGTCATCGGGGTGGTTTTTACCCCCCATGAAAAATCTTCACTAAGCACGATTAGAAAAGTGGAGTGCTTGTTTCTGTTTTTTGTCGCTGTCAAAATATCAGTTCTTTAAAAACCGCTCTACTACTTGAAAATACGGTTCATCGCGCGCACGGATAAAAATGACGGGTACAGTCATGATTGTGAAGTTGATCTGAAAAACTACTCAAGACCTCTTCATGTATGCCATTTAAATAGTTGGGAAAAAAACAAACTCCGACTAGTTTTATCGTAATGAGCTTAAAAAATTGCAAGAAAAATTACGAAAAGTCCGATCAGGAATAGTGGAGGAAATTAATCACGAAATCACTTACGTATAAAAGAATATCTATGACAAATGTAGGCAGAGACTTTAAATAAACGAAGACAACCTTTAACAGAAATAATATGAGAATTAGAAAAGTAAGATAAATAAGAAAGAAATTTTGAGAATAGCCATCAAAATACGAGACAAGTAGGATATCTAGAACGACTCATTGACAAAATGGGAAGCAATTTTTAATGGTAAGAAATAAGGTGATGGGAAAGAAAATTACTATTTGTTGGAACGATGTGTATCGCGGTGATGGATGACGGAACTTCAATTGAAATAATCTATATAGGATAAGATAAAACCGATCGCTACCCTATACAAATGGAAATAGAAATGGATATGGAAGCAGGCATTCGATAAGAAAATGTGGAGGAAGAACAAAAATACATGATAGACAATACTGATCAGAGGAAGCAGTCCCAAGGTACAAGAAAAAATAGGAAGAGAATTACAAAAGAGAACGATGAACCCAGACAAAAAATGGTGGGACGAAGATTTTATAAGATTGGGTAGGGAAAATTTTGATGAGGTAAACCTCTTCCGGGCGTAAGGTCAAATATAGAAAAATCCGATTAGTAAATGCTGCGTCATTGTGTTTGTGGTGAAGATATGCCCCCTGGCTGTACCTACTCTATCGGACTCCTGTGAGACCGAAAAGACAGTACAGTGCCACCTCGTTATATCGCAGTTTTCGGGGCTGTAGAGGAGAAGAACTGCGATATAAATGGTTCCCCTACTTCCCTCTGCGGTACCGCCGTAGCTCAATGCGCTCGAACAGCTGGTGGGGGAATGGAGCTTCAAGGAAACATTTACCAACCGCGATATATCGAGGTGGTACTGTAGCATCATCTGCCGATCTGCGTAGATATTTCTATATTATTTTTTACAGATGAAGGTGTTTGGATTTTTGATGTGAAACTTCTTCAGCGGAGGTAACTACAGAATATTGTGCAACGCTAATAGTCCGGTCAATTTAGACATAAAAATAGTGATCGAAACACAATAATTCCGACAGAGCTGAATTTTGGTAGAGACTTTGGATTTACCATTATAAAGAAAAAGAAAAAAGTCCCCATCGATACCATGTGTGCTAAAAAAGTTATTCAAGGTCAAAGATCAAAATTTTCGGTTTTTTAGATTTTTCTCGTTAACGGTTAATTTTATCAAAAAAATAGCTCAGACCAAAATTGTAGATCATAAAATTACCCACAAAAATAGTCTCTATATTTTTTTTCCTAAGAATTATCATTTCTGAGATATCGCGATTCTAAAAGTGGAACGAGTTACATTCTATATAATATGCACGCATATTATACATATATGTGAAGAGTAGGAATTCATATTATATTTGTCACGGATATGGACCAGCTTGGGGAAGTGCATCTAAAAATGATGCATGAAAATTGCAGGCGAAGGTTTTAAGAAATATTTAACTTTCGACTAAAAACAACTGCTATCCGGACACATGGAAAACTGGAACGTGTATACACAAACCTGGTAAATCAGCAAACCAAGCAAAATCATACAGACCGATAACTCTACTAAACATATTGGGAAAATGGTTATAAAAATTATACAAAAAGAATGGCAGACTGCTTTGCAATCATACCACACTCGCAACACGGGTTCCGACCGGGACACGGAACGGCTATGCAACTTACAAGAGTCATAAGATTCATCCAGAAGAAATTAAACGAAAATAAGAACTTCTACGTAGCATCACTGGATCTCACGAAGGTATTCTACTGCATTAGTCACGAAGCACTGGCATTCAAACTGCATGTAACAGAAATCAACCAAGGAACGATAAAAATGCTGGGATCATACCTCAGGAACAGAAAACTGCAAGGGAAATTCCTAAACAAAACTAGTGGAGTGAAACACCAGTCACTCGGTGTTCCACAAGGACCGGTGATGGGACCGATAATCTTTAACTTATACGTATATCTCGGATATCGACGAAACAGCAGACATGACATCTTAATACGCGGACGACATGTGTGACAAGAAACGAATGACCTATACACTCAAATTGTATCATACGAACCTGCATTCTCACCTTCCCACCACACTTGGTTACGGAGCTGCGTGCCTCCTACCACTATTTAACAAAACCAACATCAAGAACCTAGAGGTGGTTTATGAGAAAGCCTTAAAAAATGCAGCTGGACTCTCAATATCATTTCCCACAGCAGACCTATGGGGAATGTTGGATGAGACCACCTTTATGAAACGACTACGAGAACTTCACCAGAACAACCTCGAAATACTGCCAACATTGGCGTATCAATACTTAAGCGCACCGACGAGAGAAGATACACAGGAATTCGCAAACAGAAACGTGGCACACAACATTTTGCGACTGGATAATCCTCACCCCTATCACACAATTACCCACACACATCCACACAACTCTTACTATTAGAGTTAAGACCTAAATGAAACTTAAAACTAACTTATGTACGTAAAGGAAACATAAAACAAATACGAAATATAAACATGAATACAAATCTAAGTAATAATCTGCATCAGAATCCCTAAGGGAAATGATGTATGCATGTACAAGTAACAAGAATCCATGAATAAACGGTTGATAAGTAAGTAAAGAGCCATTTTTTTAATAGTTGAAGTTAAATAATAGAAGAAGAAGATAAATTTCAGAAGTTTTATTCTTTCGCGCGTGATTGCCATACACATGTTTTTTTTTCATTCTTACTACCGCTGATCCGTCGATTTTTCGTACTTGGAACTGCATTTAAAATTCGAATCATGATTTATATGGTATATTCTACATTATTTTTAAAATTTCATCGTAAAAATTATTTTTCATGGAGTTATAAATTTGTCCGGGAAGAAATTATGTAAATAGGAAGACCGAAAAACAATTCAACATTTGCTGATCTGTACAATGCTCGGAGTAATAGGAAGGAGACAATACTCAAAAGTCGGTCCAGTTTTTGGGGCAATGTAAAAGGAATTGTCGAGGTAAGATTTAAGCGCCTCTCGCGGTGTAAGCCCGTATAGTGCTCTCCCCCCTTCCCCCTATAATCTTACCATTCGCCGTTTACCACCTTTTCCACGGATTTAATGTCGGTTGAGATTTGAAAAGCAATTACTCGCTTTTCACTGGTTTTCACTCACTTCGAATGCGTATCTTACGAATTTACGGAGCATGTTAATAGCATAGACGCTTATAGGTTACGATCGCCGCCTTTTGTTTTTCACATTTTATAGCGAAAATTTCGCGTTTTTCTGTAAGACGCGCTTAAATCGCATTCGGTCAGTTCTTCTTACGTTATATCAAAACTGGGGACAAGTTTTATCGCAGAATGTTGTATGTTGTCTTCTTCCTACTATTTTGTGGTATAATGTAACGATTTTCTTAAACATGCATCGTTCTAGTAACGTTACTAACTTCGTTCTCATAGTTAAGTCGTTGGTAAAATGAAGCATCATGCGTAATTTCAAATCATCAACACTAAAACTACGACACCAGTCAAAATAGCTGGTCTTTAAAAATATGCAATAATAGAATATGTTTCTATCAATATGATATGAAAATTTGTTATTATTAAGTATTTTTTGAAGACCATTCATTTCGACTGGTTTTGGTAGAAACAGCTTAGTCTCAATTTCGGTAGTTCTAGGGTTAATGTTACGTTGCAAGCATTTATAGTCTTGATCATCCTGTGGCACTCCTATATACTCGCAATGCTTCGATCTGACCGCCTTAATGTCGGGTACCACTACACGGTGTTACCGGTCACATCATGTGGCTCCTCTGCATATCATACGCAGAATCGAAAGCGTAGCTAGCGAAGCGCGGTTCATAGAATCGTGCCGTTATTGCTGCTGTTCCCTATTTCGCCAATAACCTCACTCCGGCCCTTCAGCCAGTTGATAAGAAATAATGGCACCCGTCATGAAAATGGTTAACAAAACTTACGAGTATCCAATCCACAGTCTTGTGCAAAGGTCTGGAAACGGTAGGTGGTGGAGGAGGCCGCTGTTATTGAGTTTGGTTTCCACATTCATACTCTAGTCGACGAAAGCGCTGACGATTTAGGGGTGGTTTGAAAATAAATATTCATAGCCTTGGTTTCGGTATCGGTCAAGAAGTTGTTAAGCACGGTTCCAGGCTTAATAATATAAATATAAAGCCTTGAAATTGCAAGGAAATAACCATGCTTTTAACGAGATGATTCTGAAATTAACTTGAAACTCCATGAATTTTGGTAAAATCAATTCGAAATCTCGTAAAATTGTGCGTATTGAATGAAATCATACGAAGTGTGAGAAATCACGCGTAGTATTTTGCAATTAGACGAAATCATCCGAACCGACTTGAAACTATCTGGGATCACTTGAAATCATACGAAATCATTTAAAACCATTAAAAGTGACGAAATTACTTTTACATTAAAAATCAGAGTTAATAGCCCCTCGACCAACACAAAACAGTTGAGGACCCATGCAGGACTCTGCATGTGAGTCCTATTCGGGAATTTGCAAACGGGTAGCATCACGCAAAACAGTACATACTACTAACTTAAATCAGCATGGCGTTTAGCCGTTTCAAGCTAATTTAACGGCATAACGAATGTTGCACACTAGCACGCTGTCAAACTGAGTCAAGAATTAGTCCAAGAGTCGCTTACGTCATTCCGATGGGTAAATTTGCTATCTTATTACACTCTTTTAACGCCATTAATAATTGATTCGGAAGTCTGGCTTATTCCTAGTGGCGGATGTGGCATGTAGCTGCCATTTCGATCGATCAAGCTTGATCAAAACTCTAATAACAAGGGCACGAGGAATAAATGAAACTTGGTAAGCTGTGAAAAATCACGAAATGGTGAAGTTGAGCTTACGCGTTACACTAATTTATGTACGTTTATTAACTATCATAAATGAAAATAAGCAATTGTTCGACTGAAACTTCGGATATATAGTGTACCCCGTTGTATAGCTGCAAGAGGGTTGAAAAAACAACAATGCAGAAGCGCGATATCGTGAAGGCTGATATTGGTGTGGTAGCAGTGAACGATATTTTATGTTCAACGCTATAGTACGCTCCGACAACCTGATTGGTGGAAAACTAGTGCCAAACTAGAATATAAGTACCTACGTGAAAATATGAGTTATGTATTGGGCGTTCATTTTTTGAGTAAAGTTGCTTCTCGCATCGAACATTTAACGGTTTGAACCCGCAATGCCTAGCTCCCAGGTTCAAAATTTGACTCTTGTTTTTCTTTTCTCCATGAAATTTTAACCATCAATAAAATTTCATTGCACAATACAAAATGTTGCCGATGCCGGTTTGCATAGATTGTATTCAGTTAGTTCCTTATTGATACATCATACTGATTCCAATAGTCAATTAAGTTTTAATTAATTAAATTTATTGATACATCTTTTTCGCATATAATTATTTTTGGTTTTTCTCTGCAGTGTGTGTGGGTTGTATTTTTTTGTTTTGTATTTGTAATTTGGTTATTGTGCAATGTTTTATATTTTCTCTGGCTTTCGTTGTCGTTTCGTACTGCATAATTGGTGTTAGTTACAATAACGTTAGAAAATGGTGTTCTTCAAAAAGCTTATTGCACCACACTTTTTAATAAACAATATTCAGATAAATTTTTTATTAGAAGTTGTTAGATGATCGAATAAATTTTATTACGTAACAAATTATGATCATAAGATTTACCACGTTTATTACACTATGTTTTTCAGTTTAACTTTCTTTGAAAATCCACGGTACAAGTTTATTGTTTATCATCAGATTGGAAATTGCATACCAACTTTTGTTTTCTGGTACTACCAGCACGATAGCTATGGAATTATTTCCAACTTCAATGAGAAAATGTGTGACGCAAAGAGTTTTTCAAAGAACACCAATTTTATACTTTATTTGACCCAAAATCCGGAAACTTACTTCATGAAATCAGTTGAAACGGTTGGAAAATAGTTGATCCGCCGAAAAAGTTTGACATCCCCTTAACATTAAACAATCAAACATCAATCGCTTCTAACGCACCAAAAATCAGCTTTACTGTTATCACATTTTTGCATAACATTTTTATTGTGGCTGTATTAAGACCACATCTACTACCAAGAGCGAGACAGGCTTCCAAATAAATTATTAATAATATTAAGCGAGCATATGATAAGATGACAAATTTTCTTACGGGCACGAGGTAGGTTTTTTGATGGCTGACTATTTGTCTAAATAGAAATGCACAATAAGTGCATTGCACCTTCACGCTGAAACAACCTTAATTTCTGCAATATGTTCAAAATGTATTTTAGAGTTATCGTCGCGTTCGTAATGACTTTAAAAGTTTTACAAAAGGTTTCTTAATCACTGACTCTTGGACCAATTCTTCATACAGATTGATTAGTGTGGTTCTATGGCATTCGTTATACTGCCATAACAATGGCGTTGACTTTTTGCGTCAGCGTATAGTATTTTGTGCACAAACGGGCAGTTCGAATCAGTCACAAAGCGTGTGTATAAAATTAGAGTGGTAACTAACCATGGTGCTTGGATGCGCGCAGACCCAAACCGTTGATTCTTTTGGTTAATTCAGCACTCGCCCTTTCAACAACACCTTGTGCCGATATAGAAGACATTCTCTTCAGAGTCGAGTCGCTCTTTTTACACGGTTGCTTATGATCAAGAATAACTGGTATTTGTTATGGTGACGTGTGTCTTGAGCATATTTATTTTAGATATCCTGATATCAACAATCTTTTAATTATGAAAATTATGAAAGCTCTAAACGACTATTTATTAGTTGCCAATTTGTTGCGTCCAATTTGGAATTTTTAGAGAAAGATTATTAATCTGACTTGAATTGACCGCACGTTTTTAGATTATAAATTAGTTAATATTATTATACTTCATTCTTGAACATCATAAAAATAGTATACCTAAAATATTTTTTGAACACGTTAATTTAAAATTTCACCCACTGGTATTCTAATTTTCAAGTTGGAATCGATGTTCCGCAGCATATATACAGAAAATATTCAACAAATCACCATTGTTCACACTTTTGAATATAAAATTACGATTCACTTTATTATACAATATTAACAACAGCAGCACAGCAGTGATGATGACAAATTTAACTGCGACATTAACAATAATAGCAAAATAATTTTTTTTATAATATTTCACATTAGTAAGTGCCCAATGTGGAATCGAGATATCAAAGTACATTACTGTTGAAACAACACGAAACTCAACGAAAATACAAACAAAACCATTTTAGTAAGCAAATCAATACTGTAACGAAACTCTGATTACGATTCAAATTGTTACATAACAACAACAATTTCACGGATTACTACGGAATTACACTTGAATTGAAGGAACATTAGTTTGTTTGATTTTTACATGGTTTTTGCTCTCAAAATTGACGTTATCAACTCGTAAATAATACTCGAAGCTCAGCCATTGACGGGGGTGGTTTAACTTATACTGAATCGATATCGTTGCTGAACTTGTCAGGCCTCTCCCCACTTTCGTACTCGGTTATGCCAGTGCGCAGCGGTGCTGGCGCTGCGCCTAACGGTGGGCAATCCGTGCAAGCTTCAGACCTTTTCGATAACAGTGTTTTATGCCGGCTCAAAACGCCTTCAGAGCACTCTGGGGTTGGTTTATATGACCAATTTCAATGGCTGTATCAGCAGAAAGTACAATAAAAATTTTATCCGCGGCTTACTCGGAAATCTCTAACGCGATGAGCCCAACGAATGTAGTTTATGGAAATGTTCATGAAAAGATACCAGATTTGTTCCTTGCTTCCCTCGATCACGCGGCAATCTTGATTTTCTTGTTATGTCGTAACAATTACTCTTGAGATTTTTTGTGACGACCTAATACCGGATTTCGAAACATTTTGAAAACACTAAGTGCATTTTTTCTACACATCAAGAGTGTAGGTAAATAATCCAGTTTCTATACATGGATCATACGAATGGATACGAAAGTACGAACGAACATTAAGTGGAAAAATATCGTGTTCAAGTTATAAGCACTCTTCGGATGGAATTGAAGTTACAAATTTTCTTATTAGCAGAACAGATAACCAGTAGACAAGCCTCTAATACGAACTCTCGACATTCTCACACAAAAATGGACCCTCTCATAATTACAGTTAAGTTCGGGTGGCAAAATATCACCGCCAGTGAGCCTGCGATTTCGAGAAGCGATGAAGGTAGTGCGAGATGAATCTTGACGTGGAATTTTTTAAGTAGAGCTTTCCTCTTGTGACCTTATTTCTCATTTTTCTCTTTACTCTTCTTGAGCTCAGTAATGCGTCTTTTGGATTTCAATTGGGGCTGCGTTTTCTTTTTGTATATTCAAGTAAATTCTTTCTCTTTTGTATTTTTAACGGTAATTGTTTCTACTTCATGGGCTCGCCAAGTAGTGAGACCTTGCGTCTTTGAACAGTGTCTCCTCTTTTTGGTCAATATCAATATTACGTAGAGATCTCAGATTTATTTGTTATAATTCGCAATAAAGGCACCTGCAATATGACTTTGCAGAATGTTAGTCCAATGATTCAAAACATGGATCCTTATATTCATTCCTTGTTTTGACCATAGGGAAGTCGATGATGGAATCAATATTTAATGCGTGTAAACCGATTTGGAACTCATACTTTTAAATGTGTAATCAGCGCACTCATGCTGAAGACATTGGGCTTGATTTTTGATACACTTAAATAAGCAACAAGTCCAATATTCTTTTTATCCAACGTGCGTGAAAAGTGGTACTGTGCGTAGCGTAGCATTTTAGCGATATGAAAGTAGCAAATTTCATCTCAGTGTTGTAAAGATAGGCTCGCGCATGCGCAGTCACAGAATTGCTTCACTTTCATCCCTAGGTAAAAGAAATCAACCACTCGCGTCCCGCAAAACTATCACGCAAAGCCCCGCCACTTTTCATTCGATTGTTATAAAAACTATCTTGTGTGACTCGGGGCCCTTAGAGATCATACCACCGGAGGAAGCTACTCATCCCATCGACTTCGCTAAAAATGCAGCCGAAGTGATGAGAGAGAGATGTATATATATTAGGGTTACTCCGTCTTTCTCGCTCTACATTTGATTAGCTGAGAGGAAACCTGGACAAATTAAAATACGCGCTGTGAGCCCCGGAAAAAGAATTTGCATCAGGATATAAATAAATCTTGTAATATAAAACTCGGTTACGTGAAACACTTCATTACTCTTTATTTTTAAAACACACTGGCGTTACATTAGACCTGTATCAAAAGTTTTAAAAATATATACAATAAACTATCGGCAAAGGCTAAATTATTGTCGGAAAAAAGAAAAAATTCGTAGCGCAGACTCGATTTCTCGAAGTTAGTAGTTCCAAATCCTTTCCTTACTCTGGGTGACTGGGGCCTGATCTGATTTTCTTTTTACCAGTGAAAAGTAGATTTTCTGTTTAAAGCTACCTTTTGATTGGTCTGGATCGCGACTATCACCGTTTTCACGAGTGAAGAAAGAATCAGAATCAGGCCCTTGCAGTAGAATGCCGCATCAGGCTCTACTCTTACTACTTCTTTTTTAGAAAAAAGTGGAAAATTCGGCACCTACTCTTCAAGTAGACTTTTGTACATTCAATTCTAGGAGTCGGTAACTCGTTACTTTAATTGTCTATGCTTTACTTCACGCTTGTGCAAGTACACGGAAAACAAGCGGATTTGGGCTGACTGTGAGCCAGCCTTTGAACTTTCCGTTATTTGTGTTCGAAACTAGTATATTTCGATATAAACCGAAAACTTGAATGCGACTGTAGAGTACTTACAACGAATTTAAACTAAACAGGATATCATTAAATATTCACACCTTTCTCCTAGTCATACGTTTTATCTTTGGAGAATGGTCGGTTCTCATATTTTCATCAAACTCCGAACGTTTTAATTTTTTTCGAGCATATTTACTACGTGAAATCTTTATTTTGCAAATGTGACTTCAGATATGTGATCAGCGACCCCAAACACCTTCGGATGCCAATTTTCATGCAAATCCGTTCATCCGTTGCGAAGATAACACCATTTTTATTTTATTTTTGTGAATTTGGTTTTTTAAATTATTCAAAAACTACTAAACCAATCACAGCCAAAATCTAATCAGGTCTAAGTCTGAAAGAGGTGCCTCGATTAAGACCAAGTTCATCAAAATCTAGCTCCTCGTTCTCGAGATATCGTCGGACAAAAAATTGATCACACACGTACATACATACATAAATACATACATACACACACACAGACGTCCATTTTAAAATGATTGGAGGTGATTCTCCGGACCTCAAAACGTGGAGATCTAGTGAGAACTCAACTTTTCATTCTCGGGGTGATTATAATAACTTCCCATTTTCTCTGAAATCAGAGAAACGGGAAGTTAAAAACATGTGAGGCAATGATGCGCAACTTGTGAATTTTATATGAGTGATTTACCGTGACGTCACCGCTCACTCAAGAAATGGCTCTTTGAGCAGCTTATATTCAAACAATGAGGCTGAGAGAATGAGGAAGAGAGAGAGAGAGAGAGAGAGAGAGTAAGACAAAAAAGGCTAGGGAGAATTAGTAGCTAGGGAGCTGGGTGCCAAAATTTCTATATGATTTGTTCGTCTGGCAGACATTATTAATATCAAATTTTGTACCATAAGAAACATTAAGGACCGCATCTGCCACTATGACAGGTCTGCGTTGTCAATTGATAGCGCTTCAAAAATGTAAAAAAAAAAGGTGTGCTACATCATTTGTTCGTGTCTGCCTCTTGGACTGATGATCAGAATCGTCCTCAAAACGTTGAAAATTCAGAGGCAGACATCCAGACCCCTGATTTTCCAAAGGCAGACCATTTGAATATAAATTTTTTTTTCAACTCTACACTCGCGCCAAGCCACAAGTAAAAAATTCTGCGCCTACAAAATGTTAATAAAAAAAATTAATGTTACATACAAGCAATCTATAGGAACAATTATAAGAACATATTTAAAAAATTCGGGTTGTAAATCTGTTACCTGCCGTCCCGCAGGAATAAAATGAACTGTATAGTTTGTCTTTCTTTCTTAGAGAGAAGAAAGTGAGAACGTTATAACTCCGTAGAGAGTTGGGGCATACCTATACATAGATATATGTGTAAGTATATACCTATACATATATAATAAATTGTTAAATAATTATTTGTTTAAACAATTTGTTAATAACTTATGGGCAATATTATTATTGATGTGAAGGGTAAATATTCTCGACCTCGTAGATAATATATTGGTGAATCTTGGTGAGCGGTCATTGCTTCCGCAGATGACAACAACAGACTAGCCACTACATTTATTCCCATTCCATATGTATCGGGTCTCTTTGAGTCGTTGAATGGATTATTTACCAAACACAATGTCAAGTTTGTAGGAAAAAACTCGAAACATTTGCAATTTGTCTTTGATTCGGGAAAATATGGGGTCCCTATGGGCAAACGATCCAACGTTGTTTATAAAATACCCTGCAACGATTGCGATCAAGTTTATATTGGACTAACTGGCCGCCATCTAGATACTAGACTCAAAGAACATCAACGTAATGTACAAGATAATGAGGATCGACACACTGCACTGTGATCAACAAAGAACATTCTTTCAACGATGACAATATAGACGTCCTTTGTGAAGAACCCAATTACTGTAAACGGTTACAATTAGAAATGAGCAATATTGTAGGACATCCAAATTCCGTTAATCTTAGACAAGATGCCGAACATCTCAGCAATATTTACAAGCCGCTGATTACCGCCCACATATCACACTTTGTTTAACGTTAAATATGTACATAATTTTGATGTCACCAGGTTACTTGTTTTCACAATTGTTTATACTTGTTCGCCTTCACTCTGGGTCATATTTGATTTTCCCAGCAGTTGTCGTTTACCAGTTGACTCAAACTGTTTAACAAAATTGTTCAGACATGGAGAATAGGGATATAACGTTACCATTACCATTGTTTCGACATCGTTTTAAGTATTTTAACTATCATGAACCCTTTCTTTAACCCTATTAATATTTGGACTTATACACCGTGAATATATATAGTTATTTTAATTACCAACTTTCAAATCTTATACACCTACACTTTTAACAATTGGAGAAAACGCCAATGTCTATTGTCATCCTATTTGAAGAACCATCGCTCTCCAATTAATATTTTATGATTCTGACCAGCGTCTTAATCCTCTTTCTTATAAAAGGTAAATTACTCTTTAAGTTCTATTACTTTTTAATCATAACAGATATACGATATGTTCTCACTAATCTACAATAGATAATAACTTCCAATAGTATTACATCCATAGTAATTTATGTCTTACTGGAAAATTTATGTTCTTGACAGACAAATAAAAAAATTAATCGTTCTGAGTAGGGCCTATATCCGGGCCGAAACGTTAACGAAAATATACGTTGTACATTTCAATGACCGCTCACCAAGATTCACCAATATATTATTATTGATGATTGTTGTTCATAGCATGCCGAATGTTGTTGAATTTTTTCAGATTTTTATTACGTAACAAAGTACGAAAAGTCTGATCGTATACAATTTTTGACTGGGACGATCCATGACATACATCCTTAAATTTATTTGCGTCTTCTAACGTTGTAATAAACTGTCTTTTTTTTCATTTTTTTAATTGGATCCAATAAAAAAGACTGAACAATATAATAATACTAAAACTATTAATACCAACAACAAATAGCCGTACTACCCACTTTCCCTTGATTCTGCGTGAACTTCAAAAAATGGTACACCTCAAAATCAGTGACCAAAATGTCTGCCAACTTTTTTTTGTATTCGGGTAGTCCTATTGAATCGAATGGACGCAACTAGAACGACGAACAAATGATTTAGTAGAGCTTTTTTTTTACGTTTTTACAACTACGTCCCGTAATAATGCAGGGCCCTGCATGTCTGCCTCTGGATTTTCAACGCTTTGAGGACGATTCTGACCATCAGTCCAAGAGGCAGACACGAACACATGATTTAGTACCCTTTTTTTTTACATTTTTGAAGCGCTGTAACTCAAAAACGCAGGGATGTAGGACATTAATTGACTCGACCAAATCGATTTGTATTGATCTGCACTTTCATCTGTATCGATATGCAAGACGAACAAATCATTTACCAAAATGGCAGCCAGCTCCCTAAATATACCAATTTCCGGTTTTTATTTGAAATATTAAATAACTTTTTGTGTTCGGGCACAGAGGAAAGACCGATGATAGGAGTCATTTGGGGGTTTCATAACATCGCGGTTCACAGCAGAACGTTTCAAAACATGCCATTTCCCAAAATTCCCCCGCTAAAGAAGTTTTACTTTAATTACTGTTACATACCTATAGTACTTTTAGGTCCGGCTTGCCTTCGTTGTTGATGTTACGGCAATTTTTGTAGCTCAGCTGCAACTTTTCTCCGTGGTAAATTGGATTGTCGGTATAGAAACTCGAAGCATTTCTGCAGCAACTCAAATTCAACAGAATATTATTGTAACTTTAACGGAAAACTACAGCCACCCCTCATTTTGGCAGAATTGTATTGAATCCAAAAGTAATTTTTTTCCACGTATCGCCAACGATTAATGTTACGTTGAAAATGAAAGGTTTTCGGAAATCTAGCATCCTTCCTCAAATTTAGGTAGCCTCAGCAACCCGGAGAAATTTCTGTATCTGGTTAGTTGTGGGTTTCGAGAATAAAAGCGGCAGGTCAAAATATTTTCACGAGTAAGTTACAAAATGGTACACTCCAAGGCTGCAAGTATCAGTGCGATCGGGATATTTGCGTGAAAAGCACCAATATCTTGCTTTTTGGAACAAATCATTTTCGTGCACATTTAATTATACCTATATTGTAGACCATTACTAGAATTTCTATTGCACGGTAGAGAGGGTAGACTTACTATTTGTGGTCACTTTTATGAAATACTATAATTAATAATTTGACTTTCAATCTCTTCAATTATTCGTTTCACTACTGAAATCCGACTGAGAGCAAGAATGTTTTCAACGTTTTTTTGAACGTTAATTTTAAATATTTAGTACACTGTATTGTTCGAAATTTAGGGTTTACAGTTCGTCTATCCAGTTGACAGGCAGTCTTGGGCGATCGCTTCACATCGCGATATACGATGTCTCAATGATGCTCAACACAACATTCTACGCTGGTTCCAACTTTCACCACTACGTAAACGAAATAGACAAAGTGCGTTAATGAAAAACGTCCCTCCGTATTATTCGTGGCCATAACTTGAACTTACTCATAAATAATGAATATGGCTACAATTCATTCAAACAATGGTCAGAACTGGCAACTGAAAAATTTCACACACAGATTGCATAAACCCATGCACATAACGCATAACCATAGCATAATAAAACATACAGCGTCTTCGTAAAGCTCGACGACGATTACTCGAGATCCGAGGTGTGCTTCTTATTCGAGCAAATACAGAAATTATATAAATGGAGAGAACACGGTCCGACATTTGGCTATGTCATGAGAGCAAGAAAGATCACTGAATCCTCTGTGCATCTGCGGTGATTGAGATTCTGACCATAATTGGCTGTTATCGAAGCCTTCGAACGCATAGAGTTGAAGAAGAATGTCTTCAAGTGGTCTCGCGAAATTGTATGAACCAATAAGTATTATAACAATAATCCTTTTGCGAATAAAAATTAGTACGTATTCAGATACATTTTTAAGCATATTCAGTATCCATACGTAATTTATAGATGTGCGATTAATCGAAACAAAAAGAATAATCGAATGAGCCAATTAATCGGAAAAACGTTTCATCATTGATTGAACATCGATTATTTCTACAGTCGTTCCCTATACATATACCTATGTGTTTTTTTAACGCTCGACTATTTCCTGTCCCTTCCAAAAATGTAACCTGTAATTTGTTTTTCATATTTTACGTAGGTACCATTGAATAGTACAATAAACTTCTACTATTGGTGAATTACACGGTTTCCGAAAATACGTACCTACTTGATTGGAATACAGTGTCAAATTGTTCACAATAGTAAGCAGTTAATGACACATGACACCGCAAAGCAAGGTGATGCTATTTTGCTTGCACTTGAAGTTTCCACAGCATGAACACTGAAATATAAAGAGTGAACAACCTCTCGGTTCCGACTATTGCTACCGATTGGAGAATAATGTTTGTTTCTTATTCCCATTCCTGTTACAAGTTCATAGAAAAATTACTATTTTGCAACTTTTGAAAAAAATATTTGATAAAAAAAATTATATTCTCATTACAACTGTTTGAAATGAAATAATGTCCGACAATTTGAGGTTGGCATTTTTGAAGAAAACATTGTTTTTCATGATATTCATTATGCGGTATGGAACTTGGGTTCAAAGTCAAAATAGCCGCAGTTTATTTTGGTAAAAATGTGCAAGTAACTTCATTTTAGTCCGATGATAACGGTGATCAAATCTGGAGAAGCCCTATTAGTTCCACAACTCTGCTCGATGTAAACGATGTGAAGCGGAGAAAACTAAATTTTTTCGGACACCTGCTTCAAAGTTTGATTTTCGAAACCTGTGATGCGTGCGTAGAGTGCCGTATTTCAGAACAGTGCGGCAAAACGTCATTGACGCATGTGCAAAAGTGAGATTCTCTATTTTAGACACTTATCGGGCATTGTTTTGACGCGCGCATTTTCGAACAACTCAATTTTACCGTTTCGCACTGTGTCATTGAGCGTGAGTTGCTTATCAATAACATTGTGTGACAAGTGCGAAAGGTGGGCGATTTCCCACGAGTGTGAAGTTTACAGTGTAAACTGCAAAGAGCGACTGCCGTGTTTATACGAATACGAGTACTATAGTTTGAACGCTGCATGAGCCAGGGCGATCGCTAGAATTCGCTCAAGTCAGATATCGTTCATCCGCACGTGTGACGCACGCTATTTTTCAACTAAACACACGTGAAGGAAAGTTTTATTTGTGACGCAGCAAAGGTGTCCCTGACATCGCGTAAGACTGAGGTTAGGTAACTTACATTCCATGACACTGTTCACACAGTGCGTGAAAATGAGTTGTTCGAAAGTGCGCATGCGCCGAAGAAAGCTCAAATGCCTCAAATTTTCATTGTGCGCATGCGCTAACATCGTTTTCCTGCACTATTCGAAAATGAGACACTTTATATACGATCCATAGGCGTCAAAAATCGCACTTTCCAAACAGGTGTTGGAAAATATACTATTATGTCATGATTTACGGGAATTACGAAATATCGTAATGAAAGTAATTCTAGTCAGTAAAATAGGAGTTTAACATCATCTCAAAATGATCCTCAATATACAAAGACACGTTATACATATCTAGTACAATATGTAGTAGCACATAATATGTGTTCTTACATGTAAGTGTAATTCATTGTAATTCATATTTGTATTAATTTTTTCATTTTTATTATTATTTCTTATATACTCGTGCGAATAAGGAACATTTATTTATTTCGACAATATTAATTTTTGCTTTGCACACTCCCACTGCACTGCTCCACTGTGAAAAATATTTGATATATTTAAAGCATGGTACATAAATATTCATAATCTGAGAATACTGGTAAAATAATCAAATATAAGAATTAAAAAATAAAAATAGTTTTTCACAAAGTATATTCACCCCAATGATAGATGAAATGTATAAATGGAATGTGAAAACCTAAAAAGAAAGAAAAATTTAAATAAATCGATCAATCATCTGTAAAATCTAAAAAGTAGTGACATTAGTAGATGAATTAAACGCAAATGATGTTTGCAGGTATCAGATAACATTGTAACATCAAAAACTTTGATATAATTGAAATAATCAGTTATTCAGATCTGAGTCTTTGTCTCAATTATGATTAGAAACAACTTTTGTGCAAAAATCAATTACGAACAAGTTTTAAAATCTGAATATTGTCCATTGCTACAATTTTTGATTATAATATGCCATTTCTGGCTCGGAAGCGATACTGCGATTATTAAACCAAATATTTCAAAACAATGGCAATAACATAGCTGCTTACCGTATACGTATGCAGTGAAACGGTTTTGCTTTCTCTCCTTTTCGTAGACGGAGATTTAATTTCATTATTAAAGTAACATATGTAGCTAATAGTTCAATACTATCATCTCGTTGGTGATTACACACAAATGCGATTAATAACGGTTATCTTTAACATTATTTATCTCGTTTCCGTATTTTATACATACAAAATCAGCCGCTGCAAGCCATACAATTTTGCTGGATAGATTTATAAGGTTGTTTCATTCACGCACACTGTAACACAAAGTCTTTGAGTCGATAACGAAAAATCATGGGTAACAAATCTTTTAGGAATTCATAAAACATGTACTTGATCAAAAACAGCCTTCCACAGTGTGAGATTTATCTATTTTAGCAATATTTAAATGATTTCTATTAATTGTGACTGAAAACAAAACCGTAACAAACTATACATAATATGGTCCCTTGCAGCAGCCCAGCATCTTCGAAAAAACAAATTATACAGTATTGGTGATACAACTAATTAGATCACATGTTCAAATACTATTTGTTATAGCAAGTTATATTAAAAAATAAATGTATACAAGTCATATTAGAATAAAAATATAGGCTGTGCAGTTTTCCACGTTTTGATGAGCCGACTTCTCATACAAAAAAAAACGATACCATTATATGTATAAATTATACATCTGTCATATTGACTTAAAAACAAACTCCAATTTTTCCTTAAACATTGGCATTTTGATAGATATTTAGTAGTTTGTAATATAATTTTGTGTAATCATGGAATATGCTGAAAATATCCGATATTTCAGGTTTCCAAAGGTTTTAACATTTTACCATTTATTTTTGTCTTCCACGATTTTTAAGAACTAAAAGTAAGCACATTCAGCTTCTCCAAAACATTAATTCACACACGGTTAAGCCATTACCACCATTGCTACGTGTTATTTTTTATTTTGTTAATATTTTTTTTTTTTTTTATTTTTTACAATTTTTCCATGACCAAAACTAAAATTCTTCGCCACTTTCCGAACTTTGGGCTTTGAAAATTCTTAGAAATTCTCAGATTTTTCAGAATTTCCATTTCAATGATCACCCTGTCGATTTTCATTGGTATCAAGATGAAGTAAATAAAAAAAACTACATGAACTGTATAAATTTCAGTCCGGTGGAGCACCTTTTAGTGAGATTTTACAATTTTGTTTTCACCAGCTGCCAAATAGTTATTTACACAGGGTAAATGGTTGGTGTCAGAGTCATATATATATACATATATACCCATTGTGACTAAAATTTATAGCATATGAAGGGTAGAACTTCCAGACTGACACATCGTATTATAATCTATAACTTTTCATTACGATCTTCGATACCGATGTGAAAATTTACAAAGTGAAGATGAAGAATACCAAACAAACTTTTTTGTATTTCTGTAGGAGTGTTCCAACACATACATACAAAGATAGTATTGCAACATCGGACGTAAAGAGCTTTATTTTAATAAATTCTGGCTAGGTAACTGTATTGAACCAGAAAATATAGACAATTCTTCAGTCTACAGATACCAGAAAAATGGCATAAACCTCCACTTTTGCTAAGTTGATAATGAGTTAAATTTATTCTTTTTTAGAATGAACGATCAAACGAATTTCGGACACGTATAATTACATTGACTCTGCAGCTGTCATGAGCCTGCTGAGGCTTTTAGAATTATATTTCGTGTGTGCGTGTTGAATGAATCAGTGACAACCTTTATTGAATAGAATGTGATGATCGTTAATGTTTGGCAGAAAAAACACAATTTCTAGTTATTGACGAACCACTGAATAGAAATGCAATAAATTTTAATAGATTTTCGATCATTCTGAATGTTACTTCAAAGTTTATCAATTTAAATATATTTACTATAAATGTAGTATATCCTTGGTGTGGGTGAGGCGAAATATGAGCAAAAAAGCTTTAAATCTGAATACAAATTGATATCCAACTCAATTGTTAAAATTGAATCCTTTATGAAGATTTCAACGATCAAGTTTAAGAAAAATTTTAAGTAGAAAACGATCGCTAAGCGTAATATATAGCATTAGTAATTGAAATATGATCAAATTCCATATCAGTCACCAATCTATAACTATAATTATTGTTTTCTAATGAAGCGGTCGATAATTTAATAAATTTAATTACGCTCCGACTACAGCGATGCTCGGTCATATTCAGATATACAAGAATTTAAGTTACTTATCTACCAATCAGGCTATTCGTGTACACGAAGTTTTGCTTGGTTTGCTCTATCTTGAACATAAATATAATTATCGGTGTATTATATTTTTATTCATGTTATTTCAATCGTGAATTTATGCACTGCGTTTTTATGCACTATGTTATTAATTAGTTCGTAAAAATATAGTTATATATTATATCATTTGGCAAGCACGAAGATGAAATAAGGCTAATTAAGGAGGACGAGTCAGAATAACGTACTGATTTAAAAATCACCAACTATATTTTCATGAATTAGTTAATAATATAGCATAAAAACGCAGTGTATAAATTCACGATTAGGATAGAACTAGGTTAATATTTATTCATGCGTAAAGACAGAGCATACAAAATAAACTTTTGTGTACACAAATACCCTGATTACTACACAATTAAAAATTTTATAGATCCAAAAATTACCGCCCGTTTTTTCGGTAGAAACGTAATAAAATTTGATAAATAATTGACCGCTACATTAGAGAAAAACCACCTTCCTACAACCACTGTCAAGAACTCCTCACTTATAATATGTCACTACATAATCAGGCACAATGAGTGAAATAATGATTGGCTATGGATTGTTAAATGATAATTTGATTGTATGAAATGCGAATACGCTTTCCTGATGCAGACTATCTCTCCCTAAGCATTTTCCTTTTTTTTTTTTTTTTTGTATTATTAAAAGTAGAAATACATATACGTTTTATTGTTACTACATTTACGTTATTATATTATATCCGGTAGTCAGTCCAAGGCAAACATTATCCGCAATTATAATATAGCTACTTTTCGTATCGTAGAATTTCATCTACCTATATATTACTTTCTTTTAAAAAATGTATACTTAACATTTAATATAATATAATATAATACATCTCTTTAAAATATTTACAATCAATACTATGGTACAGGTATCATTAGTTGTTTTTTGTATTAATTTTTTTTTGTAAAGGCAATTATCAATATAACTAGTTACCATTAATCGTATATAATAATAATAATAATAATAATAATAATAATAATAATAATAATATTTCACGTAATAATTCTTTACAGTATTCATTTCCACGATGTATAAATATATAATACATATTGGGATATTACCACAGGTTAACACAGATTGTTCAGAAATGAAAATGTAACACCATGTTCTACACTAGGAACTGAAATTACTCAGTATCGACTATTCGAATGTGATCAATGAAAATTCTAAAAATGCATTATTACCCAGTTTCCCAATTCAACTTTCTCAACATTCGCGTGTGTATATAGTAAGCAATGTCTTGACATTTGTTCCCAGTGTAATATATAGTAAATGTGACAAAAAAAATTTATTTATATAAATTACAGTGTTACATGGCCATTGGTTGTAAGAATTGACTGTATTAACCTACGACATTATCGTGAGAACTTGATAGTTCTATATTTTACAGACCTTTCTCAATAACTCAGAAAATAGAAACACTACATTAACGAAACTAAAAAAAGTATAATAAAGAAAATACTTATTTCTCACAGCAATTACTGAGAATAATTCACATCACTGACCGTGCTCTACGTTGCTTTTGTAAATTGCTTATCCAGAACTCTTTTTAGTGCAGTTTCAACCATGGTGTACATTATCTATGCTCGATAGCTTTCGATAAAAGTCTAAATAAAATTTGTGGAATATTTCACTCTGATGTAATGAAATATCATTTATTGTTTTATACTAATAAGTCCAGTCCTTATTGACAAAACAGATTTATATGGTCGTTACAGTAGATAGACAGTTTTTTGGAATTTTCTAATAACTTCATCTAACTTTCATAAAGATATTCAATATCACAAATTGAGAAAAGGAACGTATGAAATAACAGAAGCTATTCATATGCTGTCAAAAATAATAATACAAAGTACTGAGCCACATATTACAGATTTGTAATTTATGTTGCATGCATATTATTTGATTGGTATAAGATCTAGGTAGACATAATAGAGTAATGCGAAAAAGACACTCAAGCAAGGTAAACATAAATAGAACGCAAATATCAAGGGTATAGCAAAAACATTAAATGAAATAGTGTGAACGGAAAAATAAAGTACAAAAGATAAGCAAAATATAAACATGGTATAACTTTCGATAGCAGTTAAGTATTAGGTAGATAGCACAGGATGGGATTCTATTATTGAAGTCAACAATCAGAGGTATAATGTGGATATTTATACACCATCCTAGTCACTTAATATGATGTAATATTACAAAGAAACACGTGTATGCAGTGAGACCAAGTAATTGATAATGTTACCTTCAACTTTCAACAGAATAGATTGGTCGTACGAACTGTGCGCAAATTTGCTTAGCATAACGTTGAGTAAATGTAATTAAATTGGTACTTGATGATGCATATGCTGAAGCGGACTTGTTGTGTAATGATACTGACACTAATATTCAAACAAGATACAGACGAAATTGTGGAACTCAGGTAAGAGAAGTTTTGGCGACAAATGAAAAATTGTAGTTTTGTTTGTGTGAATGAGCGATTCTCTGATTAGTCAACATTAATAGCCTCTGTCATAAAAACTGTCAGTTTCACGATGTTCGATGTAATTATATTAAGAGTGTGAAGAAAATGGCTGTAATAAACTTTACAGAGATGACAGTACCCGCCAAATTTCAGACAGACACATGTTACAGTTCTGTGCAGCAAAATTCATAATCAATATTCAAATGTACTTTACTTTTTTTTCAAGCAACTAGCAGAACAATCTTGATACAAGTACTCCATGTAAGCATACATAGTATTCGTGACTATTATGGTGGTCGTTGTTTAGGGTGTTGACGAATTTTTTTCACACCACCCCCCAAATCTACTTGAAATAATTCAAAAACAGTTGCCTAATTTTTTCAGATAGTTACTTCAATACTCGAAATCTGACGTTTTTTTTTATTGTTATTTAGAGAAAATGCAATACGTCTAGATTGCCTGATAGGATGAGGTGTATTGTTTTTCAGATATTAGCACTAATGCCCACTAAAACCTCGTAGTTACAGATTTTTTGGAACACTATTACTTTTACAATAAAATATATACTGACAATGTGTTCGAAACATGTGTATTTTAAATGAAGGTACCCCACCTGTTGGCGGAAGGGGTTAGAGTTGAAATGAAAATCTGAGAAAATGAGACAATTGTTTTTGAATTATTTAAGGTTGATTTGGCGAGTAGCCAGGAAAAAATTTGTCAACGCCCTAAATAAGGACTGCCCTAGTGATTATACTACACTGTAAATAGCGTGGCTCAGTATACGTAATCAAAATCATCAATCGTTTGAAAGCCAAGTATGGATTTATTTCAATTAAAATTAATATTGTTAATATAATTGTTAAATCAATATTACCACATGAAAGTAATTATTTTTTTTACTACATTTTAGTAGCAAACAAGCAGTATAGTAACAAAGTGTAGATGAATGAAATAGAAACTATAATGCAAGAACCACAATAAAACCAGCTTCACAAGAAATATCAACAATTTAATATCTTTGAAATCGCTTCATGAAATTGTTTGATGATTCGTGTAGAACTAATTTCAAACATTATAGATAAACGTTGTGTGGATTTTGTAGAAATTTCGTGAAATTTTACGAATTTTCAGACCTTGTCTATTAGATAATAATAGAATTAATATTGGTAAGAGGTTTATAATCCGATCTCATGTAATTGCAGTGGGTGCAGGCAATTCTTAAAGTTTGTGATATTTAATACCCATTGAACAACATGCTCTTTGCATCTTATAAGATCATATAAAGCATTGGTACCAGTTATTATAAAAGTTACAATATTTCCCTAAGTTGATACATTTAATATCATTCAGCACCAGAAAACCAATGAGTAACACAAATTCCTTCAGTTTGGGCCGGCTTATCAGATTTATGAGTTGAAGAATCGTTATATTTTATGTCGTTATTATTATATTTTTATTGAAATTTTCAAACCTTCTCCAGATTGCAACTGTTATTCTTTTTCAATTTTTTTTAGGCTTATAAATACCCCTATCTCGAAATTTTTAAATGAATGTAAAAAATTTGTAACGACTGAATGGTCCGTTGTCTGCTAACATTTAATGCGCATGTCGTTGGTCGTCCTGGCATGCAATTGCTCTTGGATTGTAACGCATGCACACTAAATTGTAACAAATGATGGACGATTCAGTCGTTAACAATTCACTCTGTAGATTGATTGTAAGAAACTTCACTGCAGTTAGGTTGTGAATGACCAGAAATCGACTTTATTATTGAAAATTGACAAATCACAAATCCCTTCCTACAACTTGTAGGCTATGACACCGGGTGTTCTAAATTTTAAAGAAAAAGTTTTCTGTCGGAAAATTCATAGAAAGAAATATTTTGAAAACTTCATGCAAAGATTACATTTGAAATGTTTGTTGTGCATGAGATTTCAGTGCAAAAAATTTTTTCAGAATACTTTTTTAAAACAATTTTCCACTGTATTCCAGTGCGGTTGCACCTTCTGTAATAGTTATTTTGAAAAGAATCAATCCAAAAAGGAAGAATGTACGATCTCTTTAAAAGTAATGCTTCAAACAAAAACAAAAAAAAAAAAAAAAAAAAACGATAACTATTCGCTAACAATTCGTGTGCGTTATAAAAATTGTGCCACCCATCAATATGACTTTCAATAAGTTGAATTACTTGAAATCCGTTGAAAGAAAGGAAGAAAAATTATCTCCCACTTTTGAAAATTCTTTAAAATGATTACCAATGTAGCACACAACTTTTTAGATATTGTAGTATAGACTTCCTTCTAACTTATAGAAATCATAGTCAACGATTTCTGTCATGAGAGAAAAACAATGTAGTTTCAAGAAATAGCATCTTTAGTTTGAAACTATCAGATACGCACGAAAAATTTGAAGTAAATTTGCTAACTCACATATCGATTGATTGGTTCCTCAAATATCCTGTGTGCACAAAATCAACCTTATGTTTTATTTCATTTGTCGCAGTGGAAGGGCAAGAAGAAAGAAAAATAAAAAACAAAGGAATAAGCTACAGCTACTAATTGACAGTTTCATTTCAGGATAAAAAAAAAAGTAAGAAGTAAATCTCCCAGGTGATAATTGATAAAGTTGAAGTTTTTAACGTTAATGTAACGACACATTTTCCGGAAAAATCGGTATTTTACAATTTAAGAATTGGTTGTAAGTCGGAAAATCGTAACTAAAGCAAAACATGTTCGTATTTTGAAAACTTACCTTCTTGAAAGTAATTCTGAAGTTGCAAAATAGTACTTTTTCTCTTTCCATATTTCGTTATGCTAATTTTACTAACATCAACCTAGTGAAAATAATCTGTATAAAATTCTACTCGTTGTACTGATGATTGAAATACCGTTCGGTACAAAATGATGCGAAAATAATTAGTTTTGTTAAATTAAGTGCACTGATTGAAAAATATGAACAAATCTCTAGTTTTCTCGTAACGTATTGTTTGTTACGAAAAATGGATACGTTTATACTTGATATAATATTTCCACTGAAAGAAATTATCCTCTACCAAAAATGTCATGAACTTCGTGTAATTACTCCATCAACCCCCACCTATCCTAGGGGGAAATATCTCCTTTATAAATTTTTGTTAAATACTGTTAAATACCCATATGTTTGAACACTTGATTAAATGAAAAAATATTCGATAATAATATTTCGATTCCTTTTGAGTTTATACAGTATTTTATCAAAAATGACCTTCAAACAAGAATAAATTTGGAATTGTCAGAGTCAAGTTTCCAAGCACTAATTGGCACTATATGTGTATCCATGCAAATGCAGACGTAGTTCCAATTTGAAAATTATCTGACAATCCCCTCAATAAACTTTTGTAAGTGTAGACATACTTGAATATTGCCTAAAAAGAGTACTGGACAATTACAAACAGAAAATTAACTCACAGATTGATAGTGTCTATGGTATTCGAATTTCTAGATGAATTATCTTTGGGTGAAGTGGTCGCGACATTCACTTGTTTTGATACGTTATTTGTAAACGGCATAGCGAATCTGAAATCAGAGCTATTTGGCAGCTTCCGCATTATTTTCCCAGATGTGATAAGACGACCAAAGCCTTCTTGATGTGCAAACGCGTATCCGGATCGTAGAGATCTTCGCGTACGTCGTGTAGATGGTGTTCGCATAATGTCCTGACTTTGACGCGAGCGCAATTGGGCTAATCTTTGTTTCAGTCTGACCTTGTCTGAAAGAGTTGGCCTCACATCGATGAAGAAAAACCTCCACGATAACACTGGTATCACCAGGATGATACACGTTATCACAGTTGTGAACCAAAATGTTGCTTCTGACATCGCCTGGAATAATAATGTCACTTGTTAGGTAGTTTGGAAAAAAAATTTGTACATAATGTTTAGCTCATCTCAAGTCTTACAGTTTCTTTTCCATTACAGTATCGCATAAGACATGTACACATTTTTGTTGCCGCAATAAATTATAACTAATTCGAGGAAAAGTCTCGCGACTGAGTGATTCTAAGAAATGTGTGTAATTAAAAAAAATAAATTTGAAAGAATATAGCCAAACTCCTAAGTTCCTATCTCAATTCAAGGTTCTGTCTCCAAAGTCATTGAGTTTTTCTATTCGAATACCATAGGATTTTCGACATTTCACACTTGATTTCTTTTCCCCTAAAATATATGACAGTTTGTCAGTCTTTACTGGCTGAGTAAAATGTCACTTTTTCTTTCTATTGTTGAAGCATACGCAACACTGATGTGAAAGTGTTGCAGTCAGCGCAATTTCACATACAATGCTGAATAAAAGTATTGCAATAAGTGGTAATTCAATTACAGGAATACATTTATTATCAATCTTTCATGAAACAAAAGTGTTTTTTGGATATTTGTAATCAACATTGCATATCAAATTGCGCTGATTGCCATATTTTTACATCAGTGATGCGTAGATTCTGATAATAGTCAAAATAAGTAACACTTAATGCGGCCCATAAATAGTGACTATTGCATCCTCTTGGCTCTACAGAGTGGCCACCTAGATTCAGTTGTTTCAATCGTTTTTTCCAATTGCTATAAATTTTTCTTTAAAACTCGATATTAAAAAAAAAAACGTAATTATCCAAAATTCAGATTTTGAATCTTCACCTTTACGTTTAAAAATTAAATTTTTTGATAGATTTTAGGTCTTATTCGAAACTTTTTCAGAATGCCCGAAAGCTTGTCAAACGTGTCCAATTTTTTTCTTGAGCCAGTTCAACGTTCTTTCTTTTCTGTTAACATGACACGCCTCTAGTAGAATTTTAAAGAAAGGTCTGGTTGAATAAACACGTCAAATTTTCCAAAATGCTTCATAACTTCCGGATGAAGTTAAAACACTTATCATTCAAAAATAAAAAAATGTCCATCTAGTTTTTACTCCCTACTCCCTGTATTTCATCCAGTTTGAAAGTTAGTATTTTTGGGGTTTCACTTATTTCTCTTACATCTATCAGAGCTGTTACATTGACAAAAATTCACAGATGAAAAAATTAATACAACACATATCTAAGATGATACAATTTTTACTTTTTTTGGTGATGAACTCGAATTGCGAAAGATTCAATAAATTTTTGTTCCGAATTTGCCACATAATCGAGTTAAATTGCATTCATTGTTTTTTGCGACGGGTAATTCGCGATATTTTAACTTTTAGAGGGCCGGCATTTTTTCCTTGAAATTCTAAGAATAAACAAAATTCAATTCAGACAAGTTACGTTCACAGTTTAAGTGACTGTGAATAAATAAATTTTGAATAATTTTTGTTGATCATTTGATGATGAGACATTGGATTAATAAAAATTAATCCTTTGCATAGAAAGATCTGAATTTTGAGGTTCGCAAGTGTGCCATGATCATATTATATTTAACTATTCAGATCTCCGTCGAATGTTAATACACAGGTGATTGCTGGATAAGTTTGTGATACATACCATGGTAAGACTACCCACATAACTGCCGCCGACAACGAAGTTGTAGAAGTAATCGAGTATGAAATACCAAATAAGAGAGCCCCAAACCATGATGTGGTTAAACACTGTCCAGTAAGATGTATCGAGAGCTATCTGCACTGTTACAACTATGACTAATATTGTTGCTACCACACTGCCCAGCAGCATGTGATCAGAGAGTACGTAACCCTTTGGTGATACTCCATCCTTGTACGTTCCTGGAAAATAATACAAATGCTTCAGATAATAATGCTTGATGTGTGAGACTGATCATTTATTTTTTTATGCATAATAATTTATCATGGCATTTTGAGGTAAGACTTTATTTGGTCATTTTTTCGAAACAAAACTGCAATGGCAATCTCATGTTTGAGATAATATTGGAATCGATCAAAGAGTGACCTGCCTATTGGTGGTGAAAATTCAAACTAATAGGAGTAGCGTTTTGGCTAATTGTTTTTGTTAACGTATGCTGACATCAAAGCTGAAGGGACATTGTACAGCTGGTAGATGGTTATTGTTGCTTGCACGCAACTTTTTTTTCTTGATATGCGTCCAAAAGGGCAAAAACGATCAGTTATTATGTCGTTTTTGGATACGATATTGTTATAACACGTCCCCAATTTCGATACTAATGTGGTTGCTTAATTTTCCAAATAAAATGTACGCGAATCTTCGTTCTAAGCCTGAAACTTTGCCAATTGCTCGTACTGGAAAGCTCATATATGTAAGATCAAAGACATCGTAATTCATAATCTTTAGTCATGTTTTACATCTGCAATATACCATCAAGAAAATGGAATTAAAAATTTTAAGGATCACAATCATGTGAAAAATGGCCTGGAACATAACTTACACTTATAGACCATCAACAAACAAACTCAATGGTTTCATGTATTAAATAAGTGTTAACAATGTAATCATCCAATAAAAACTTGGGATAAAAATCTTTCAACACTCAGAGAATTTAACTTGCATCCACAGAAAGAGTGAACAATAACGTTAAGTAGGTATAGAGCATCGTACTGCAATTTTATTACTATTGATAGCTATTTCAACAGTTGAAAATAAATGGATAAAAAAATTAGGCGGACTAATATGTAAACATAATTACCATAGGGCACTAGAAACAATACACAGCTGGCGAAGAATCCATGTAACGCACTCCAACAGAATTCTTTTTTGTTGAATAGCAAATTTTGGTGCCCGGGTGTGTACAGTTTTGGATAGAGTAAACTGTTTTTATCATTAACATCTTGGTCGAATATGCCGATTGCCAGGACGGGCAATGATGTGTAAAATAAATTATAGACGGAAATGTACATCGGGTCGAAAACAGTCTGTAAATAAAATTATGTGTAAGTATTGATTGAAGTAACGTCATTTAAATAACACAATACTCAATCAAAGAGTATCAGATTAATGTTAGACTCAGTCCCGAATGCTCAACTTAGGGAACAATTGCTCAACCAAAGGAGCATACAGAGTATCATATTCGCCTTACTATCATCATTTCAAAACTTAAACAAATGACTCGGTAAAATTACATAATGTTGAGCAGAAAAGCTCGCAATTCGCATAAGTATACAGAGCATTTGTAAGTCACCAGTTTGACACTTTTCTCTTAATATTAGTACAAACTTCAAACATAATGAGAGGAAATGGTGAAAGTTGGCAGGTTTAACAACCGACTGTGCATGCACAATTGAACTCTATCTGTAGGCGAGATCACATCGCAGCAACATTTTCATCTGCAAGGCAGTGGCGCCAACTTACTCAAAATGAGGCAAAAGGTGTAAGACTCGCTCGCATTATGCGGCCAATTGAAATTGTATTCTTATAACGACTCGTGGCAGTCATGAGTTATCAGTCAGTAAGCAATAAAACTTTGCTAAGCCTTCCCGAATCACTGCATCAACTGTTTGAAACCTGCTTGACCTAACAGAAAAATCAAATCAATCATGTTATCTCTATAAACCGAGTATTATAGCTAAAGCTTCAGATGGACAGCTTGCGTGAAAAGACGACAAAGCTCGCACATGCGCGGTCGCACGCTGAATCTGCTAACTTTCACAGTTTTCTCTCGACATAAGCTCCCATTCTCCAAGGACAAACACCCGATTTTCTGACATTTCATCAAAATCAGCGACAAAAGTACTTTTGGATAAGATTCGCTTTTTAATTCTATTCAATGTTACAAGAGATTAATTGAATCAAAAACAGGTCACCATTGTTATACTGAGATACTCTCGACATGCCAAAAACTTTGATCGATCAAGCTTTTTCAAAGAGTATCATTAATAAACGAATATATCAATGTAATTTTCATTCATAATTTCATCACTTTTTACTCTCAAATGCCCAAGTTTTATTCGCTCCTCGGAAACTTATCATTGAAGCTCCGTAATAATGGCTACTTAAATTTTCACCGAGCTTGATCGATCGGAACTACAAGTACATCATCTAATTGAGCAAGATAATACTGATCGAGCTATATCGAGAATATTATATTAGCTACTAGCAGCCCGTGTCGGCTCTAGCTGCCAATATTTTCAAATACTTCTTATGGTAAAACGCGGACTTTTTTGTAGAGCTCAGTGAAAAATTGAAAACTCTTGAACGTCACTTTCTTCTATCTGTAAGTGTTTAGTTAGCATTTGCATGAGTGTGTGATCTCGTTCTGACTTGATTTACAAATATCGTTATATCTTCAAAACTATTGATCTGGCTGAACAAAAATATAGCCTAAAATTTGGCCAGACGTTGTAGCTATACATAGAAAAAAAAAAACAGAAGTGAAACTGGTTCAGGAGTTATAAGCGAACTTAAGGATGGACGGACATAGTAACGTTGAGCCTTATATACGTAGACATAATTTAATAGATTATATAAAACTAAGTTCTGTTGGATATATCTTACCTGAGCACTGAAGCCACAGAAGAAAGCAAACCAAATGTGGCAGAGAGTAAAGGCAAAATTTTTGTAAAAAAAGTACCTAAGGAATTTGCACATTCTGTAATATGACCATCGGCCATGAACAAGTAATAATCTTTCTAGGAACCGGAATTGTCCGATAGAATAATCTGAGGCCAAAACAGCCTGCATTCCTTCTTGCCCGCTGATCCCAACTCCGATGTGGGCAGCTTTGATCATTGAAACATCATTGGCTCCATCACCGATCGCCAGGGTTACTGCCTTTTTACTTTTCTTTATCAATTCAACTACCATTGCTTTTTGAAGAGGCGTTACTCGGCAACATATAACAGACTTACCTATGTTGGAAGAAACTTTTTAATCAAATCAATTCACAATTAGTTATACCTAAATTATATGTTTTGTTCCTCTCAAAATTTGAATATATGTGACACAAAAATCAGATTCTGATTGTAATTCAATAAAACAACGTCAATATTACTACATATTATTTAGGATATATATTAATTAAACTCACAGTGTTTTGAAACATCCAAAAAGAGTTGCTCCAGTTGCGGGTGTAAAGCATGCACCAGTGAATGCCCATTGATAACAATCGCGAAACCTGAATTTTCCGCTTGGTCGAGCTCTTCATCTCTGTTGGCATTGTACTCGGTCTCACTACTGCATGTCGAAAACACAGATTTCAGAATGCAAAGAACCTATCTCCTTTTTTGTTGGTTTTTCAAGTTTCAAGTGAAATCAAAATTCATAATATTTACTTTTGAAAACTAACTTTGCTCATTCTACTGGTTACAAAACTAACTAATATACTCGGTAAATATTGATTTACATTTAACAACAAATTATGCCAATTTCTTTGACTATCGCAAAAGTAAACTGTGATTCAAAATATAAACTATTCATAGATTAGAAACTCTATGATATTTGTAATATAACTTTAAGAGCAAAATCTGAGATCTTCATGTCCGTCTACACATGGTGCCCTACTTCGTTCAGAAAAAAAAAAGAAATGGCAAAACAAGATACATTTTGAAACATGTGGAAATGCATAATTTTGGTTCTTGATTCTGCAGTTTGAGGCAGCGTTACGGTCAGTCTTTACCGATGAAGCAAAATTTCTCTTATTTTGACTATTCTTAGAGCCTACGCATCGTTACCATAAAAAAATCGTGGCTAACGCAATTCTGCATGCAATGCCGAACACGATTATCCAAAAAAATATTAAATCGATGCATCAAAAGTGCCAAAATATGTATTGCTGTATTTGAATATTTACCACTGATATTAGGAATACATTTTCTGGCGTTATTCTGGCATGAAGTAATAGTACATTGTATTACAAGTGCAGTAAGTGGGTAATTTTTAATAACTTTGAACGCAGTGCGAACCAAGACGAGAGCTTTGATCACACGCATCAGATATCGCCAATCCGCACGTATGACACATGCTATTTTTTCGAACACCTGTGAAGGAAAGTTTGATTTTAGACGCAAAGAAGTTGCTTCTGACCGCGTGTACAAATTGGGATCAAGTATTTTACGCGTAATGACAGTGCGTAAAATTGAGTAATTGAAAAGTGCGCATGCGTGAAAGATGACCCTAATGTGTAAAATCGATCGTTTCAGTCATGCACACGCGCCATCGTCGTTTGCCGCACTGTTCGGAAATGTGGTACATTACGCAGGCTATGCAGGCTTCAAAAATTGAACTTTCCAAGCAGGTGTTGAAAAAAAATGTTTGAATAGTTTTGCCCGGTATAGCATGTAGAGAGCGCTACCACATCAGCGATGTGTAGGCTCTAATAAATAGTCAAAATAGTCGGAGTTTTTGGATTGTATCGGAATTGAATGCATAATCAAATAGATTTTCTTTCCGGCATTCAACATTGTAGTGGCATGGTGTTACCCATTTGTTTCAACAATACTTATAGATTATTAGATACAAGAAAACTAACGATCAAGTAATTACGAAATTCCAAATTGATGGGAAAAACCTTAAGAGAATAGAAAAATTTATCATTCCACAGAGTTGAAATAGAAAGAAAATTAAGAATGCATTCCATGTCAAAAATGTCTGATGATAATCTAGATTCCAAAAATTCACATTCTACTATAACGGGATAAATTGTTTATATTGAGATAAATGAACTTGACAACCACATGAGCAATTACGAAAAAATTCACTATAGTATAACTTTCCATATAGTGGAATATACTCTAATGCAAGTTTATACATCAGTTTTTCAATTATCCATGTGCAAGCTGACATTAAGGTACATGTATATTTTAGTGTAAAGTCTCTAATCAGCGTTATGAACAAAAAAGTGAAATTATTCCATCATGATAAAAATATACCAGAGTTCAGGACCGTTTACAAAATTGCAATTTGAACAGAAAGTTTGTGTAAGGAATACGTAATGTAAATTTCATAGCATAGATCTTCGAAGTCCTCTGAAACATTGACGGAAGATCTTGTATTGCCGAGTAAAAAAGAGGAGGCAAGAGAAAAATTGCAATTTTTTTTAATTACTGCCTAACTTACATCAATTAATCTCATAAAAGTCTCGGTAAATGTAGAAAAATGAAGTTATTCCCAAGCGTACCTGATCGCTTTTCCTTATCTTCAGTCAACATGTCGAACTATGTTTATGAGCATATCAAAACATGAATTAAGCATTACCATAATAATATATTCTTACTAGTAATAACGATTAATTTGAAGTAGACAGAAAGAGAAGGAGGGAGTATCAAGTATCAAGCATTCCAATAATTAACTCAACATTTTCATAAAAATGAAATTCATTCTCTCGGACGAAATTTTATCAGCTATGAATACGTTTGTCATGACACGCATAAGATCCAATCTACATTGGAAGAATTCATATAACCTGCATACGGTTTCTTGTCACGAAGTAAACTACGTATGAACTTATAACCAGCACTTAGTACCACATTCAACTTCGGAAAAGAAGTCAATTTGGAGATTATTTTTCATTTAATATTCAAAAATGTATATTAAAATACGTATTGCTAAATGCTGATTGAAGTTAATTGATAAAGTTTGATAGCTATGGATTGATTTCGTCCGTAGAATGTAAATAGAAAACACCTGATTACTTTTTTCGTATACGTTCATAAGAAAAGAAAAAAATCCCAATTATCGGGCTGTGCCATTGATCGATTAGTTCTAGACTTAGATTCATTGGTTTTCCAATTAACCGAATAATCGTATAAACAATCGGTTGAAATGCCCAATTAATCAATGAGTCGGTATTTTTTAATAATTGTTTTTCCGATTATTCGGTAACTAGCTCTTTCAATTAATCTCGTTATTTCGATTAATCGATTAGTTGGAATAACAATTATTCGAAGTTTTAGATTAACCAAATCAACCTATTTTTGACATTAATATTGTGCAAGAAAGAAAAAATACCGTCTCAGATAAAGTAAAATGAGGCCCGAACGAAGGTAAATATCAGAAAATAAATTGTGTCACCAGGATATTTTTAAAGATTCAAATAGATTACAAAAATTCAAATACTAATAACAGATGACTCGTTATAACTTTTTGCTCATTTAGACCGCACCCTCGTGACATGCAGTACTCTATGCGCAGGTGTAATTGACATTGCTATAGAGGAAAAGAGTGACCGCGACACAGTAAGATCTTTTCTGCACCCCAGATCTAGAAAAGCCCGACCCAGAGAGCGCTGAGAGCAATAAATTATGGAGTATACTGTATATCAATCATCATGGGACCGAACAGCAGCCATTATTGATACAACTGAGATACAACACAATAAATTACGCTAAAATTATAACAAAGAAACAAAATGTGAAGAGCATTTAAAGTAAATTTCGCGTTACATTTATTATTACCAACATCAGAAATATCTATATTTGATTATTATTGATAATAATAATTAAAAATAAAAATGATTAAGAAAGTAATTGGTTTGCACTCAATGGTCAAGTTATGAAAGATGGTCGGTGTTAATCGCCCTAGATGAATATTTCAGAAACGAAAGAGATGTAAGACAGATACTTTTACAAAACTTGTTTCATGGGAGAAAGATGATGCTAATTTGGTAATTGTAATAATAATAACTTGTGGATTTTTACGTTTTTAAGATTTTGCCAGTGATGTCTCATTATAGATACGGAACTCACATTTTACCAGCTGCTGATAGTGAAGACAAATACAAATTCGAAAATGCAAAGAAAAAAAATGTGGACTTTGTTTTTTTCATACTTTTTCTTTAACTTTAGATTCTACACGTATCTATTATCCATCACCCTCAACGAAAAGTTTTGATGTGGATACTAAAACTGACGAGTTTCAAATGATACGATATTCGTGATGATTTTGATTTGTATCATGAATTATGATAAGAAACCTTTTGGCGGGGGTAAGGGCCAATGAGTCAATGCGGGAGTTACAATAAGAGAAAAAATAAATAAATAAAACGAAAAAATGTTCAAAAAATCTTCATTCTCTAAATTGGCTTTGAATTTTTAGTTTTGTATAAAACTTTTTCTTCTATCCCTCTTCATTTCTGAGATATTTGCATGGAGCGATTAAACTCCGACCACCCTACGACTACGATAATATTTACATAAACATTTTCAGTTGGTCCCATGATACTACCTTGCTGAAGGAAGTCTACGTCTGAATTCTAATTTGGAAACACCTCTGTAAGAAGATATAAATCTGATCAGGGCAAAATACGGCATTCAGAAAACTTGAAAGGCAATGAAAATAAAGCAACAAGAGAATGTTGCTTCATGCAATAATTTGATCTAGTTCTTGTCGTGGACTCTTATAATTCTTTTTATGTGAAAGTATTGTCCGCTAATCTTATCCTGTAAAATTTTGAATAAGCTGGGTAAAGTATCGAGTTGTCAATATCTGTCGGACAAGGTAAGGAGACTAATTTACAAAACAGCTCTTTTGTACAAAAATGATGTTAAGACAGATCAGTTTTGGAGATTAATCTTATCCAAATAATGAACACAGTTCTGTCAATGCGATTGTGTGACTCATTGATCTTTCTTACTTTTTCTTTATGAATTTGGAATTCAGTGTTGGAAACTATGAGTAGTTAACAAATTTGGTAATGCAAGACGTCAGGCAGTCGACAGGTAATTGAATGATTCTATCAGAGTTGGCGAACCGACTAATTTACAACAACCACGAGAAGTGAGTCTAAAGTACAACTGATGTAATCCTGGCAGACTAATTTAAAAAAAAGTGTTGCACAAATATTAAAACCAGATAGTGAGATTATGTAATATTCACAAGTGAAATGCCTAAGTGTTTGCTGAGAAAATAATGAGAGAGATGAATTTAATATAATTGCGTTAGTGATACGTTGTATTAGAAACACTTTAAAATACACAGCAGAGATTTTTCAAGCCAGTTTTTAGTCACTTTAATCATTGACTCAAATTGACTTTTTTAATGAATCTTGATCACCGTTGACATGTTTATAAGACGATAATGTTAACATTGAAGAACTATATTTTACAACTGTCTTCTGGTTTTTACTTTCCTTAACAATTTCTGGATTTACTTTTCACATTTTTTGGCAAGTATAGAAATATTGAGATTCGAAATAAATTTAGTATATGACAAATTTGTTTTTCTGGCAAAACAAACGCCATGTATTCCCTAATCGCAAATTTACAAGAAGTTCCGAGCGCTTATTTAAACGCAAATATAAACGGGCTTCTACAGCATTACCAATTGTTCGGGATGATTTTTCACTGTTTGACAGTTTAGTAGGAAATTAGTATAAAAAATGATGAATTCGGAATTTGGTCTGCGGAGGAATTTGTTCAAAACTCGTATGGTACAAGTTGATTGATATTCCGTTCAAATTGTACTTGAAGAACTCATATCTGGCACGAGATAGATTTACTTTTCTTTCAGAGTGTATGGAAGTGAAATTCCTAGATTTTGACTTCCTCTTGTTAGATAACAACACAGAGAAAGCATTACATAAACAAAACACAGTGCAACATTCAACGTGAATCGTATGAATCGTTAACAAAAGTGTTAATCGGTATTAGAACTGTAAATAATACGTAAAAAAATCATCAAAATTATGCTCCGTCTCTTTCATTTGCCTGACCTTTCCTTGTCCCACCTGAATGTGACAATGGAGAGTGCTGGTCTGCTTTGCTGGTTTGACGCAGTCTTAATTGCTTCTTGGAATCTTGTTAACTGAGTTTCAACACCATCAAACGTAGTCGCATCTACTATGAATACGTCTGTCAATTCATCCGTTAGCAGCTGACAAGAATAACCAATGTTGATCGCAGTCTCTGTAAAAGTATACGTCAGTCACATTAAGGAGGTTCATCGCCCTTGAAATATGTTTGCTCTTAAAATTCAATTGATGTAATTAAAAAAAGAACAATTCAAGTTTAATACATCAAAAAATGTCTTCAACCAGGGAGTCGACATTTTGGAGTCGAGAAAACGAATACAATTATTGGCTTGGGGAAAAAAAATTAATCATTGGAAAATAGCAATAAAGTTATCGAAAAAGTCACGACAAGTATATTGATTATCTATGAAATCACTGCAAAAATTTCGACAAATTTCGGGAACTTGTGTCGAAGTTATGAAACTTTATAAATTACAAATTAATGCACATATTCTTATATGCATAAGAGGCACTTCTTCGACTGTGGTACAATAAGGTTCGTCTTTTTTGAGAATTTTGTTTTCATCCTGATCGAAGATGTAGAACAGGGTACCTCAAAACAAAAAAAAAAAAAAACTTCTTTTTCAATTTCGATCTTCCACTTCATAAAACCATAGTTCGTAACATAATATTAAACCTCCAGAAAGAATAACTCTGTGTGATTTTTTTAAGTCGTATTAATACAATATCTGGATGCGTCACTGCTTAAAAAAATCGCACCGCGTTATCCTTTCTGGAGATTTAATATTATGTGATGAACTATGGTTTCATGAAATGCGTAATCGCAAAAAAAAAAATATTTTTCATGAGGCACCCTAATGTTGAACATCTGCAAGCTTCTTTTTACTTTTCTATCATGTCAAATTTCTTCAAAGAATGCTCGGTTGTTATATTTAAATAATAAAATGACTAATACTGATAAAAAAATTTGTTATTGATGGACTAATGGGTCGGAATTGGCTGGTTAACAGTGTCATTCAAACATTAAATAACATTAATATTATTTCACAGATACCTAAATGATTGAACTCGCCATCTTTCAGCAATTGATAACTATACCAATGACGTCGATTCTGTACTTAATTATTACTGAACTACTTTTTCAGCAAATACAGAATATTACATATTTTCAACTACAGCTATGCAATTGGTTTATCAATGGGAAGAACTATTAATCGGAAATTATTGCTGCTTTGTGAGTATTAGAAACTGCGATAGGTTGCTACCAATAGAGTGCATTGCAAACCCTACTGCCATTGGTTTTAATTTTATCCACTAGATTACGATATATTTTAATAAAATCAATATTACGCAGTGCACTATCATTTAGGTTCAATTATGGCAGCGGTTCATCAAAAACAAATGGTTTTACCACAAAATGCTGTAAAAATTATTATTGTAATTTCTTTACTTTGGCTTTCACTACCTTGTTTGTCTCCAGTCAAAACCCATATCTTAATCCCAGCTAATGCTAAGTTTGCAATAGTCTGTGGAACGCCATCTTGTAGCTTATCCTCGATTGCGGTGACGCCTAATAAAGTCATGCCCTTTTCTATCTCTTCATAAATGGCATCTAATTTGTCATCCCTGTTCTCGAGACTCAAAGCAGCTTCTTGATGTCGTTGCTTCCAGTTATTGAAAAACCTCTCATCCAAGTCTCTTACAGATAAGCACAATGTTCTTAATCCTTCGCCAGCAAACTTGTTCAAATGCTCCTGTGTCTTGGCCTTGATATCTTCGCTACCTTTTTTTAATCTTTCATAAATCACATTGTCTGCGCCTTTGCAATACAGCCTGAGCTGCCCGTCTTTCCTCAAAATAACAGACATTCTTTTTCTCACATTGTTGAAGTCGAGAATACACAACAGCTCGTACACTTCACGATTTCCCATCACTTCAATTGTAATACTATTAGGTGATCGTTCTTTGAAAACAAATCCAAAGTTTCTAGCTGCGGAAACGAGCGCAGCTTCATCAGGCGATTGTGCCTGATACTCTAACTTGCCACTTTTCTCTTCAGGCATTACCGTATGACATAGTGCAAGAAGTCTGAAGAAACTATGCACATCTTGATTATTTCGCCGCACAGCTTCCAACAATGTACCATCGTAAAACTTGAATTCAGGCTCATAGTTTTCGTTGAATGAAAAATCCAATGGCGGTGAAGTCTGCAAGATTGTGAGTCATTGAAATTCAAACAGTTGGTTTTGCATTGAATATTTAAGACACGCAACAAGTTAGAGATACACATAGCCTTTGAAAGAATTTACATGAAAATGAAGACACCCTTCGATACTTAAATTGTCCATTTTCAAACAAAGAGCATTTTATTAGAGAATTTTTTTTTTTTTTTTGTGCAAGGTGAATTCGTAAACATTTGGAGGCGCTGTAACTTCAGGTACATTAAATTCTAAGGCAGTAAGTTTGTGTTTTTTAGCCACGGTGCTTTGACTGCATTCAAGTTTGGTTTAATGCAGGGTCTTAAGGTTTCCTTTTCAACTCAATATCATTTGAATAATCACTACTTGCACAAGGAAGATCTATAGAGAGAAACCGTGATTGAATGTGAAGAGAAAGAAATCTCTAATTATGCTCATTACGTTTTGTATATTGGCATGTTTTATGACTTTATAACGTCGAGTATCCTATAAGGCTCATTTGAGAAAATTACTTTCGGTAAACGTACTAATACAGTTTTGAAAATGTACGTGCTGTAATTTTAGAAAGACAAGAATAAGCCTGAAACTTACGTACCTATGTCAGGTGAGGACAATAACAAACAAATAACATACACCACTAAAGCATTTCAACATACGCTTGGACAAGTAAAAGATATCACAAAACCAGGCGAATGAGTAATGGACAAATATTACAGTTCTAGGAAAAACGAAGGGAGAAAGAGAAGCACAGTACGAATTATAACATATGAAAATATGTCAGGATTGATGTTGTACTGATTTGTCACAGGACAGATGAAAAATCATATCTTTACGGGAAATTGCTACTGCGTAATCGAAGAAGTATGTAACGGTAATGAAGTAACTATTAGTAAATAAATTTCGACAGATATTTCGTTTTTTTGTAATTCTATCAATGTTAATCATAATATGGATAATATATAACTATATTGCCTCTGAAAAGATATCAGCAAGGCTGGGTAAAAGGCTTTCATAAATGTATTTAAAACAGAATATGGAAAGTGAAGTTTTGAAGATTCTTGCTAGATCTAGCTAGTTGTAGTTATTGTAAAGACATAACAAGCGCTCGATTACACGCTATTTATTTGCGAAATATTATTCAAAACGCTTTAATATCTCTGTATAGAAACTACAGCTAGACGTGCTAGATTTTGGCGCGCGATTCCATCGAGATATTTGTAAAATCATTGTTTCAATCGAGCAAAAGGTTTGCTGCACTGATAAATACACTCTCATTACGATAAAATTAAATGAAGGCCTGAAAATTCTAATATAATGAATTTCAAATGGAAAGAATAATTTTGGAATCTTGGTCATGGCATTTTGGAAAAAATGCTAAATCCATTTAAACAGAGACATTTGACAAGTAGCTACATGCATACATTTGAAATACATTTTTCATTTAAAGTAAAACATATAAAATGTAGGTTCGAATCTATGTGAAATGAGAAATGCAAAATGGTGTTTTACATTTTAAATACATAATTAAAAAGAAAAAATTTCAAATATTACCCAGCCCTTCGTATCAGTTAGTATTGATAGTTCCAGTACCGTGCAGTCTGCATTATTAGACTTTATAGAGTTCGCTGATGATTCATTAATTGTTACAATCAATAGTGTTGACGTATTAAGTATATTTTATGAACCCTCACATTCCATGACAGTAATGAAATCAGTAGCAATTTTTCGTAAGGGTGTTGCATATACATAGCTACTATATTTGACATAAGCATGCATACTGAAGTAGAAGGTGCAGTTCTAGGTTGACCGTTGATAACGGGTTCCGGGGTTGTGCTTGATATTCTGTCAGCTTGATCCAGAAGTCGTGCGTTAACGCCATTAAGAGGCGAATAAATTGGCCGAACGAGTTCTTGTCCATTGTTCCATTGCATTCTTGGGGTCTGCACAGCTCTATCTGTCTATATGCAGCACACACATGCTAAATAATATGCACAAAATGCAAAGTCGATTGGAGACCTCGGCAGCAAAAATACTTCTAGGAAAACTCTAATTTACTTCATCTCACATATACTAGTAATAATATCAACACAGTAATCGTTTTTTTCTTTGGTTATGGTTATTTGATTGGAACGCTGGTCTTGAATGCTGTTCCAATGATTGTAAGCTATTATTTGATTGGATTTAAAACATTTGAAATTAGACTTTAAAGGTAAGCAAGAGCTCTTTTAGTGCCGAGTTCTTCAATGAAACTACCAAGATATGTGCATGTTTGTATATTATATGCTGGCTATTCCATGGTGGAAAAATCAGTTGGATCTTAGATATTTGTTTTCAATTATCCAGACGGTAGGTCCCTTCTTAAAGACTAACGACTTGAATTTTTTTTGCAAAACGTCCAGGACTCTACTGATTCTCCGTACATGAAATGCCTCGTGTATGTTTAGGGTAAGACATGATACTAGCCTTATTGCCATGCAATACCGAACAGTTTCGAATTCTCTGTGATGCAAGTGTGTAAAAGTAGCTTTGACTTGAAAACTTTGCTGACATTCAGCTCGATTTGTACATAGTGCCAATTTCAAAGAATTAAATCATCACCAAAGTGATTCTAAATGAATTGGCATAGTTATTTCATGTAATTAAGATTGTGTACAGCTGTTAACGACATTTAGATTGTCTAAATATTGTCTGCAGTTTTGAAAAAATCCTATTGCCAGGGCATCATTAAATTTTTATATTTTTATTTCTTGTACACCGATCAAATTAGGACCTTCACAAAGCATTCAATTCTTCTGTATCAACTTATATCTTCAATAATAGCTTTCTAGCATGAAAACTGTCAAAAAAGGGTATACGTTTTTCTACCAATCAGAATCATAGTAGAAAAATTATGTGAAAGTTTAATATTATTTTCGTACCTATGAAACATGTTTGTTTTTATTCCGAACTGTACAACGAGGGAAAATATTCAAAAGCAACAAAAATGCGAACGTAAGCAAAGGGTCTATCAACTAATGGAATGATGCGAAACTGCGACTTATACAAAAGGTGAAAAGAGAAAAATAACTCACTTCACTCAGCTCGATAATTTCTCCGGTTGTCTCGTCCACAATATCCCCATAGCACTTGCCGGCCACTGAACACTTGTTAAAAGTCATTATGTTTTGCGTTAACGTACCCGTTTTGTCTGAAAATATATATTCTATCTGACCAAGCTCTTCATTTAGTGTTGTGGTCCTAGCTTTGGCGTGCGTATTTGTTGGCTCGTAGTACATTTCTTCATCCCAATTAATTAAGAACGATTGAACAAATCTAATCACTTCAACACTAACGTATAAGCTGATGGGTACCACTGTGTTCAAGACTATTGCGTACGAGAAGAAGACCAGCAACGCTATTACTGTTGCACCACCCAAGGGCTCACTGGGCACAAGGGAGTCCCAAGGCAAGTAAACTTGAAAATGGCGTCCAACTAGGCTTTCCCATATTCCACAACCAATCATACAAAACAGACACAGTGATAACAAAAAAAACACTATTCCAATGATCAGAAGATTCAACAGTCTATCTATCGAGGTTCTCTTGAACTTGGTCTTCCCTGAGTTCTGCATGAGTTTTGTATCTTTGCCAGCAAAGATTACAACCCCGTAACACCACTGGGTGTTACGCAATACGCAACCCCTTAGGATCACTTTATCATTATCCAGTGAGTATCTAGAAGCAAAAATCTTTGTTTAACAATATTTTCATTATTTCATTGATACGAAAAACAAGTCATATCCTAAGCTAAATATTTTTTGGCTTCTTTTTGTAAGACTTAAAATATAAATATATATATAATCACAGGTCTGAATGTTCAACATGTAATAATGTTTCGTTTGAAAATAACATTTCTTTTCGATCCCACTTAAAAACCTGTTGCACATAGCGAAAAAGAAATCTATGCAGGACATTTTTAAAATCTTCTGTTTTTCCATTTAAATAACATAAGGAAGATGTCATTTATTTTTTAAATTGTTAGCACTCAATTGCATTCAATGAGTCAAACTTGATCCTACAAGCAATTTATAGAGAGTTAAATTCTCTACAATAGTGTCTATTTAGCAAAACTGGCAACTCAAGCGATTTGAAAGTTATAAACCTCAAGAGTCAATATTGTGTTAAAGATTATCTTTAAGCGCCCTTAGACGCTAAACTATTGGCTTAGGTAAAAAATTTCAAACGATACTTTTGTAGAGAATTTAATTTTCTATAAAATGCTTTTTTAGGGTCCAGATCGTATCGAATGCGGATGATGTAACGATTGTTTTAAAAAATGGAATTTCTTCCTATTCGAAATGCTGATCAATCCATGTAATGGTCTGTCTCAACTTTGATCATTCGAAAATTTGGCCTGCACCAATGTGTTTGTCCCTAATATGATTTCATCCTGCATGGTGTCCTTTAAGCGGTGTGTCTTGACGAATAAAGAATAATAATAAAAGAAAAAATAGTCATGTGTGATTTAGCAGCGTTTGTTTTTCAATTCATTCACTTGATTCCTTCCAAAGAGAATATTCTATCGAAGTTTATCAGAACTCTAGGACTAAATTAGCTTATCATGTATTTCGATTACAATTAGATTGTCACAAATGTCAGAAACGGTTTGCATCTTTGATATGATCTGCGATGGATTCAAGTATGGCAATTTTTTAGTTTTGAAAGTAGACATCTCGGTTAAAAAAATCCAATCACCATACCTTTTTCCTCTCCACAGAAGGGTGCCCTCAAACTTATTCAGCAGATTGTTCGGAGTTTCGCATACAATCTCACCATCAAACTGGCCAATTAAGTCGTTGTTGTCCATCATTTCAGCAGTTTCTATTAAGCACTGCCGGCACTTCAGGTTTGTTTCTCTAGGCAAACGATATCGGAAGTAATAAAACAGTGTTTCAACGAAAAACGTTAACCGAAATACATTTTACTACTCATAATCATCAAACTGTGTGCAAACGCTTGACCGGCCAATAACTTAGTTACTCAAAAGCTGAACATTTACGCAACTAACCCATCTAATTCTGCAGTCTCTATGTAACACAGGCCGTTTGGTTCACTGGTCGATAGCAGTAGGACATCTGCAGCAACAAATTGATCGTTTTCCATCCTAATTACGTCCCCGACCTGGACCTGGGCCCATTTCTCTTCTCGTAAGCTTCTGTCCCTTAAAGCTTGTGACCGCCTGTTATTGACTTGTGAATCACTAGTATGACGTTGCTGCGAGAGAATAAACCGTAACGATTCATTAAGCGTTCAGGATACATTACAGATGATATTATTTTGAAAAGGCAGGAAACCTTTCGTGCGAACTAGATCGTATTCCATATTTAACACTTTTTTCTTATACAATGTATAAATTAATACTCACAAAGTCATCGTAGGCATCCTTCACAGCGGTGAGCATAAGCACTCCGATCAATGGTATGGCTGTGGTGATAGGGGTAAGTGAAGATATAGCAGGAATCACTTGAAGCACCAGCAAGCACAGGAAGTAAAAATTAGCTAGTCGCTGGAACTGCTCTAATAGATTCAGCGGGAGAAATGTCAGAACCGAATACTTGGACGTCTTAATGTAGTTGTTCTGTCGAAAATAAAGTTGTGATTATTTTTCTGAAGATCAAGCTCGATGAATCGAAATTTCGGGTACATTGATTTTAGAGTTGAACTCTAGTACTTCAATACTCCGATACTACGATTGAAATTTTCAGGAAATGAATATTTGTAGGGAATACGGTAAATTCTTACCGCGTAGTGGAATTGTGAGTTGTACTCCCGATTGTTCGCGCGAATTCGCCTCTCCGTCTCTGAAACATTGAGAAACGCAACTTAGATACCGGTAAGCAGATTATACAGTTGGAAAATCACAGTACATCTCAAACCTGTCGTTTTAATTTCAATTCCAATTAGATCAAGATCAATCCTTTTATCGTGCATTTAATTGTTCGCATGTACATTGTACTTAGTATAGGGATAAAAAATGTAAATAAGATATGAAATTCGTCAGTTTTTATTGCATAAGCATCTATTCTATAAATTTGTTTACTTTTTCACAGATGCTTTAAAAATTGTGGAATATACGACAATTTCTATTTTATTGAATTATGAAGTCTCAACAGTAACCTCTACAATTTTCATACGATTGAAAGATGTGAACAAGAAAATTGCAATTCAATTCTACCATTGTCTGCCAATTTATTGAACTATACGCTGAATGAAATTCGATTTTATTGAGAAATTCTCTGTTATTCGTGGTCAGTCATCCACGAGAATTTATTACGTCGGGTCTAACGGTAAGTTTGGAATCTCTCAAAGCCTGGACAGTAAACTTTAAACAGTGCCTGAAGTTAGTTTCTATTGTATCGTATAAACAATTTGTTATTCAATTACCGTATTCCGATATTTTGTTGCAACTACCTCTCAAACACTTATATAATATAATTCTTACGCTTCAGGTTTGAAGTTTGGAAATTTGAGTGAAATGCAGAGTTGTTCAAAGAACTTTATCATCTCAAATTCTCGTGAGCCCAAGTCATCAGTACAAAACGATACAAATCAATAAATCCTACAGCTCATTCCAGTCTAGAAATATGGCAGCAAAAATCGAATTTTTGGCTGGCAAGGCTGTTTCGGAAAATAGTTTCATTTCTTTACATGATGGCGGTGTATTAGCTCATTTCCTGATACTTTAATCAAAATCAGATATGTCAAGGTCCAATTGACCCACAATGATCGTCCTCAATCCTTAATCAAAGGATGCGTCATATTTTTCAACATAAAGTTTCACGGAATGAGGTATTTTCACATTTCGTTGCTGTTGCATTTCAATCGGCAGGAGTGCTTTCGCCGTATTGAATGCATAAAAAACATTCTTGAAAATATCTTTGCATTGATTGTCTCATCGTATTCGTTTTAAACTTGTCATGTTGAGATTATACTAAAGTCTCTTTAAAGTTACAACTCATACAGCGCACGCAAAACCTGCAACTTCAATTTCTATTAAATATCATCTTACTTGCCCTATACACATTGCCTACATTATAATATCCTGCATTTTTGGATTGAGGCTTTTTTAACCGAGACTCGGGATGATTGTTAAATTTGTTTTCGGCACAAATAATATACATTTTTCAAGCAAGATCTTTAGTAAAAGGAGTGTCTTATACATTAACCACCGAAGAAAACGTCGGATGAAGAAAAAATTCTAAAGTCGCATAGGAAGCACGTTTTAGCCCTCAAAAATAAAAAATAAGAAAAAAGAAGACAAGTTGATTACAGTGAAACTTCAGTTATACGTTTCGCATTTTAACGTTTTTCTCATTTATACGTTAAATTTTTTTGATCCTGAAAATTTCTGTCTATAAGCCATGTGAAAATTTTTTATTTCAACGTTTTTCGTTTATACGTTTTTTCGCACTTAAACACTACGTATTCACCCTTCGAGAACAGGCCTATTTTTTCGGTCATAGAGAATACTCTGGGTCAAAATGACCTAGTCCCATTTTTAGTCACTCATAGATATAAATTTTTTTTTAAACTAGGAAAAGAAAAATGTTTGAAGAATTATTAATTTATAAGGTAAAGGTATGGGTCAGAATGACCCCGTGTGTCCTCAAAGGGTTAACTCAGCGCACGCTGCGGTGCAATGCTCTAATAAATAATATTTGTCCATTTCGCTAGCGATCGTTGAATCGACAAGATGATACCCACTGTAAACCAGAACATTTTCACCTTCCAATCGTGAAGGTTTGAACTAGTTAGGTGTTTCGCTTTAACGTTATTCTCACTTATACGTCAATATTGCCAAATCGCTTTGAAAATCGTATAACTCAAGTTTCGGTGCATTTAATATTTCGGTTTATTACAGCACCCACGAGATAATAAATAGTGAACATACGCGCGGGAATAAATATCGGCTGTGAAGGAATATATACAAAAAAATTGAAAGTATTAGCTGTAACTTATATGTAATTTCAGAGCATTGTCGTTCGGTCAGTATCAGTATACATAGTAAAGGATTGAATAAATAACATGGGCAAAGGAAAGCTTTCGTGGCACTGACTTAGAGGCACTTCTTTTAACAAAGACAGTGTCATGAAATATGCAGGAAGGACACTCAAGGGCCACGTAGCGTTGTTAGATTCGTGGAAATGGATATCGGAAAATAATATTGCTCCGCTATAATACACCAAAGCACGGAGCGTATCATTATAATTAATATCTACATAATTATAATTACAGGCTATGTGACATTTAATTTAAGTAATACCATGAAAGTTCTTTAGCTGTACATCAGGGTGCTTCGCATTCAAAAAATGTTCGATTTTCCGACGGGTGCGTGCAAAAAATGCTTGCTTCTGGTCTAAAAAGAAGCATGAAAAAAAATGAGCATTGTAGCACTAGTTCTAGGGTGCGTGAAACGATTTTTCTACAAAAGTGAAAAATCGATTCGAGCACACCTTTAACACGTATCGTCTCTTCTATGTGTTACAAAAAAAATGCATCATGGCCCAAGATTATCGAAAGCGCATACAGAATGTGCCATAATACATTTTTTTGTAAAATATAAAATAGATAATACTATAAAAATACAAATGTAAACATTTTTTGCGACCCTTGTGTATAGGAAATTCTCTGTAATGCGCTTTCGATAATCTTGGGCCATGATGCATTTTTTTGTAATACATAAAAGAGATAAGACGCGTTAAAGGGATGCAAAGATCGAGTTTTCGCTTTTCTAGAAAAATCGTTTTCGCACATCCTAAAACTAGTGCTACAACGCTCAGTTTTTTAGAGACTTCTCGTTACACGAAAAGCAAGCACTTATTCCATGCACCTGTAGAAAAATTGCAAATTTTTCAATTGTCAAACACCCTACTGTACGTGGTTCTGAATTTTTGTCTTACTGTTTGATTCTGTCGCTTGTATCGCTCTTTCATTCATCATCAACTTCATCCAATCCACAATCATTCAATGAAGCTTATCTGTATGGAATGAAGGTACGGCGTGGTTTCTTGCATACATATATAGGATCTTACATGCTCTTGATTACGATCCAGCAGAAATTCTTGAGGCGTTTGGTTTATTCTGGTCAAAGATTGGCAATATTTGAAGGAATTGCGCATCTTTCGCAAAACAGACAGTGCAAAAAAGAAAGACTAATCACACAGATGTCGTATGAGGAAAAACGCCGGTGTCAATCGAAATTCCGAATGTTTAAAACAACGAACGATACATTAGCCTTCAGGTGACATGTGCTCAAGCGTTTATCGAATACGTGGAGGTTGGCAACGTTCGGAGTTTAGACCATTCAGAATCTTAAGCCTATTTTGTGCATTGACCGTTCGGTGTATTGGTCTGTCTGAACTTTGACAATTCCCAACCTTGGCCTGCACTAGGTATTGATAACTAAAGAGCGTCGTCGTCATGTTTACTGTACAAAGTATAACGGATGTGGTAAAACGGAAGTTGCACATATAGAGCGCGAATCATACGGTGTGTGTTTTCCGACAACCGGTTATCGACTGTTCCTGATTGTTAAGGTGGTGCCCTGGTCGATTTCGACGATGACGTATATATGTCTTTAAATACCAAAGTTCACGTATCTCAAAGACGAAAAAGGACTCGACCACCCCATTCTACATGCATGCAAACGGCATTTACTGTTGCTATTTTGTAGAATTCCTGCCATTTCTTTATTTCTGCATCGAATGAAATTGTACGTACACCGAGAGAAATTTTTAGTTCCGGTTACCGCTCAGTCCTTAACTATTTTAATTTTTTACCACGATATAAAACTACAGTTCTGGGTGTAAAATAAAAACTGGTCAATTCCAACGATATTGAAACAGTTTTTTTACCGACATCTGTTCAACCGAATTTTTCTAGTCACTGTACACGGAAAAAAAAATTCTGTTCGGCGAGCTGTATTCTACAGCTCCAGTAACTATACGCACTCTACGGTCTATCTTGTAGTTCCAGCAACTATATATTAGTCAGCTCTGATAGCTGCAAGTTGTTCAGCTCTCACAGCTGAATGGTTTTGCTCTAAGAGCTGTAAGTTGCGCTGTGCTCTGGTGCGTTGACATATTTCATAACCTTCAAATTTCATGAGTTTGATTTAAATACAGTTGATAGATAATTGTTCAAATAGTCCATGCAAATATGTAAATGACACTGAATAAATAATGATAATAATGATGAAAAATAATACTAATAGCAATATAATTGTACTATTTAATAATAAGCGCTGTGAGCGGAGCCGAAAGATTCTGGTCTAGCTCTTCGAACGAAGCTGTTCAGCTGAGAGAGCTGAACAACGTACAGCTACGACAGCTGACTAACAGTCAGTTATACGAACCATGCAGTGCTCTTCCAATAACAGAACGTTTAGTTCGACGAACTGTTTACAAGTAACTATCTAATATTTAGTTCCACGAGCTGAATTTTTTTTCCGTGTAACGTGTGAAATTTTTCTCAGTGCAATGTCCATAACGGGGCGGTGAAGGCTTCGATATTTACGAGACGTACGCGTCAACGTCGAAATCGACCAGGGCACCCCCTCAACGGCTGACTGACTCACCGCTGGAAAAAAATGCGGAACTTCGGCCGATGCACTCGGTGGCAGGCGGCGTATTCGGAGGCACCGTGGAAGACGTTGGCGTTTGGCGATACCTGGCCGTTCCTCTCCACACGGCGAGCTTCCCGAGAACAGTAAGGAGAGACTCTCTTAAGGATGTGTGCTTCGTGCCTCCCAGACTGCTCGAGCTATCTCTCTTTGAACATTCACCGGCTGGTTCGACCTCGTCGGACGACGAGGGGAGATTCACTATAATGTGGGGCGTCGGCGTCTGCTGTTTACCCTTCGTTCGTCGCCGTTTCCTCTTCTTCCTCCTTTCGCAGCCCCGTTCGTCGTCAGGATCCGGCGTCCCGACGTCGTTGCCCGTTTTCGCGTCACCGCAGTCACCGACACTGACATCCCTCACCTTCGGCGAGGGAAGCAAGAACGACACAAAGAATAATGCGATTCGTGGAACGATGTGATAACTGGCCTCGTCGGCTGCCCGAGACGCCCGACGTTGTCTAGGTTGAAAGGATGCTTTCGGAACATTATAACCGCGGTTTCATACCCTGGTGTACACCCGTCAACGAGGAGGGACTGAGCCAATCGTCACTTTGTATACGCACCAAATTTCGATACTACAACGATTTGCAAGTAATTTACATCATCTCGTACGATTTCAGATGTTTCGAGTGATTCTACAACATTTCACGGGATTTCAAAAGATATGGAATTTTATATGGTTTCGTAGTATTTGATAGATTTCAGACGATATCGCTGGATATGAAGAAAATTTTATAGGATTCGATAACACGTCACAGGAATTTCACCGGATTCCAAAGAATTTTGAAGGATTTCAAATGATTTCAGAGATTTCAGATATTTTTAGCTGATGATTTCAATAATACTTGAGAGATTCCGACGGATTTTATGAATATCATATCATTTCAAAGATTTCAACGATATCAGATAATTTTGCAAAATTTTACAGGATGTAAGACGATTTCATGAGTGGTTCAACACTGGACGTCAAGTGTGGTCAATCCCTCGACCGTCACACGTGAACGTATCACAGGCATATTATACTACATTGTAATACGATATCAGAAAACTTGATCTCAAAATGTTACTAGAAAAGACGCGATCTCAAATTTTGACCAGAAAAGACGAGATCACAAGTATCGATTTATTTCTTCCGAAATCAGGTTGGCGACTCTATATTTCGTTCAATGTTAATTAAAAAATTGGCGATTCGAACCTTACGCGAGAATTAGAAGTAATTGAAATCCTTTGTAGCTCGGATAATCTTTACGGTGAAAACAAAATTTCTCTTACGTACTTCTAATGTTGGTGATTGCAAAGTTATGCAAAGCGTTTCTGTTATTCGCTTTGACTTTGAATTATCGAAATTAAGATAATAGTAATGAATATTATTTCGTGAACGTAATATATTATTCAGCTTACACATTTAAGATTTATTTTCTGCACGTTGTGTTTTAAAAACATAAATTTCGATATTGGTGATAAAAGCCATATTCCCAAAATAGAAAAGATATGAAGCTTAACATCTTCGTATAACTACTTGCTGCCATTAACGTTATTTCGAACAGCTAAAAATTGATTCTCTATGAAGGAGGTTGAAATTAAAACATTTTTCTATGATTTTCATTTCGTGGAAAAACATTAACAATTCGATAATTGTAAGTGCAAGGGTATGGAAGAAATACTTAGGATCATCTCCACGTAGCAATAAAAAATACTTTCAACATCAGGAGTGCTTAAATGCATTTCAGCCTTAACCGAAAATGTTCTTTGAACTATAAATAATTCCAAGTATCGTAGGTGCGAATCGTCAAATCCTCGTTGTATTTGCCCGTTTTTTAATTCAGTAATACTAAGCGTGTGATGTGTTGCCAACCTGATTTCGGAGAAAATAAATGTTATATTTTGGAATAGCACGTCATGCCTTTTGATACGTCAAAATATATGCAAACGCTGCTCAAAATGTTGAGGATATTGTACCCGAGCTTGCGGAAATCCGGCTACGATTTCTCTACTTCAATCAAAGCCCCAATAATTAATTATATACCTACGACCTCCTCTTCCCCCTCTATTGCTGCTTAAATTTTTCTATGCCGATAGTAAACATTTCGTAAACTTATCGTTACGATTGTGTTACGAAAGCTGCTTATTTCCGATAAAAATTAGTACAACATTGGGGGAAATCGCAGCGGTTAAAAATACTGCATCGCTTTTGATTGGGCCGTTGCATAATTCTGCCAATTCTTTTCTGGCACGATTATTATCAGAACTATGAAAAGATCCGATTATTAATACTGAACCGTCTTTCCGGTTAACAAAACAGTTTCGCGATGAACTTCAAGTATTTTGGGTCAAGTTTCGTAATTGACAGTTTTAAAATTCCACAGGGAAGTGAAATATAAAAACTGTGAAAATCGACGTTCAAATTATCGAAATTAAGTAAGAGAATTGTTACAGAACTTTATGAATTTACGATGAATTCAGAAATACATTTCTCAACCGTGTATGCCAACGATTATATTGCTTCGATAAATTAGGTACAACGCTGCGACAATTAAAATTGTGCTTTTTTAATGACCATGTGAACATAAACCGACTCCATTAAGTTAAAGATAATATTTTTTGAACAATTTTAAGTGAAATTGAACTTTGACTTGGAATTATAGAGATTATAAAAAAATGTTTAAGAGTAGGTATAGTTTTAGAATCGTGGTTGTAATTTCGACATCGACGTAAATTTTGAAAACTGCTGCAATATTTTCATATCGCTTTGATCTTCGGCAGAATATTAATTACGTATTTACAAAAGCTGGTCAATGAGCAATATCGCACAATTTTCATCGTATAACCCGTGAAGGTTTGAGAAGTCAAAAGGAGATGAAACTGGAGGCCTCTCCGCTGAATTGCTTCTAACGTTGATGTAACGAGACTTGAGAAAAAAAATCCTAATTTCGTGACTTTGGAATAATTTTGAAAAATATTAAAAACTATGTACCTCCTCCTTTACGGCGATTTTATTTTTTGCTAAATTTCAAATGACCCCAAGTTACGAAGTATCGAATTTTTCGAATAAATTGCATCGTTGCATCTACGTTAAGAACTTTGCAGCCTCATGGAAGTTGAGACTATACTTTTGCAGTTCGTTGATTTAGAAAAATGTATTCGATTCGGACGAGAAGAAAATGATACGCAACAAAACGATCCAGTGACCCAATTTAAAGACGACGTATTCGTTTCTAGTAAAGCATGCAAGATTTGGAGTATTTTCTGAGTAACAGGTTTGTGCAGTTCGTAGTGGCTTTGGTATAACTATACATAAGTGATAAAATGATAAGGATGCGGATAAACAATTAGCCAATGATTACGTGCTTCGCTTCACAGAACTTCGCGAAGTTCAGCATTTTCAGAAATAAGATTCGCGGATACAAACAAATCTCGGGTGTCTTCAAGATTGCAAATTGTCAGACAAATTTCATTTTCTTTACTACGACAACAGCTGTGGAATGAATTCAAATTTTTATGAGACAAAGTTTGATGCGAAAAAGTTTTCTGAAGAACGTCAAGTTTCAACTTTACTTGACCCGACGTAACTAAATACTGACCTACTGAATATCACAACCAATTCAAGCTAGTCCAGAACTCAATTTTCTGGGAATTAATCCCTCGACCATTATCGCGGTGTTAAGGATGTATAAGACTTAGGGTGAGGTCGAAAAAGCAGTGAAACAAAACCGTGATAGAACAAAAATGTACAAAGTGCCAATGAAACTGATCAACGTACATCTATTTAGATATAATTATAACTAAGTAAAAATCCCCGTGACGTGAAAAATAATTGTTAACATCTGAACTTTAAATTGAAATGCTTCATTACGTTAATAACATCAGAGAAACATAAAATTATTTGATAATTTTTCACTGAAAAATTTATGTCGCTTGTCGAATTTTGATTAGATCATTTCATTCGTAAATGAATTCTCCATGTGTTGACTGAGTTTACGATGTGCGGTGTATTTATGTGTGAATAAATCAAGCGATTAGTTCATCAAAATCAAATTTATCCATATCGATATGGATTTACGGTAAAAATAAAATGTTTACAGTTTAAATTCGGTATTGAACATTTTTTTTCTATATCATAAAATTTTTCGATTGTGTTTAACTTGACGAACTTCGGTTAAATTTCTTAAACCTTTGTCTAGCCATGTTTGTTTCTACACAATTTTGAGCTGACCGTTCGTCCCATACATCCTCAAGGGACTCTCATGCCTTTAATATTCGAATGTCTAACTTTTTTTTAATTATAGCGCGTGTTCGTCGACAGCTCACAACATATCTTCACAATCCGATCCCGTTCCCCTTTTATTGCTGCTCTTCCACGCTGAGAGAAATTAGTAAATAAACGATAAAATTTTTAAGGTCATGACAATTATGTTTGTAATATAAAACGGACCGAAATCATGAATCTCCTTGCACTATATCACAGTTTGATTGCTGCTAAAATATATTATTGTACCCCACAGGAATCAGCTATTGCACATGGTATCCAAAATTACGTTTCACTCTGACGGTAAGTTTCGCCGACATTTTTGTCGAAGGGCTAACTTTTGAAACAGTTTTTAAAGACTAGATTTCAACTCTCAATAGTTTAGAAAGTAATATTTATACATCCTTATTTTGGATCTGGAAACTTACGATACCCATAGATCCAGGTTATACCACAAGAAAATTAAAAATAGATACTTCTTTGAACAAACCGCTAGGAACTGCAGAATTCTTAATATAGAAACACATTAGTTGGGAATAGAAGATTCAGCAAGCGATATCTCGAAAGCTCAGGATAACGGAAGACTTTGGTTGTGTATATTACTCTACTTGACAATATCAGTACTATTATTGTTATATATTTAATCTAATATCGAACAAGTCTCTCTATAACTAGTCAGTGACAAAAATCGGTACCTTACACTAATTTTATTACGAGATAGTTGTAAATTAATTATTTGTCAAGTTATTGCAATCGTATAAAGCTGTTGATATCTTTGAGAATTCAAAAACAGGAGATACTGGAAATGTAAACAAAGCTTATAAAACGATGCATCATTTTAAATCGCTTTGAAGTAATTAAAAAGCTAGTAAATTTGTCTGACTTGACACTCCGATAGCTCGCTTTATTAGGAAGATTATTTTCTAGAAATTTACTGAAACCCTGTTTTTCATCATGTTATAGCATCGTTGAATATTCAATTTTACAACATTGCAGCGATATAGATTATGATCAACAAGTGGCAATATTATATTGACAACTTAAAAAATGGAAAATACGTTCCAGTGACTTTGAGCAAAATATTCTTTTCAATAAAAAACGAGCCATTGTAGAGTGCAAATCAGACGAATCTATTATAACGCTAGATGTTGAAAAATTTTGAACCGATTTGGAACGAAGCATCGATATCTAAACTTCTACTGATAATTCCAGTATGTCCGATTTTTGTGTCTATTTTTCTAGTTTACAAATACAGTAATTCGACAAGTACTTGATTTACGAATATCTCACAATAAAATTTATAACAAGTATCGATTGCTGGCCAATCAACCGTCTTAATTTACCACTCAGGTGGAACATAAAATTTATACGCCATTCTTTCACCCTAACCAACGTTCAGCGAGGAGAAAAGTGTCGGAGATGAATTCAAAGGGAACTTTTGTCCGTGATGTGACCCCAAAAACGTTAATGTTACAACCGATCGAAGCAGAATGATTTTTCAGTATCGTTCTGCAAAAGTTGACTGAAAAGTCTATTACAGATGTGATGTCATTCAAAAACGATTGTATGACACCGCGCATAATAAACAATCCAGTAAATTAGCGGACGAACAGAAAAACCACATGGATTTCCTTTCAACGTTGTGACAATTTTCTATACTGGAAACAAGTGCACCTTTCGAACACGCCTCGTTCGATCAAGGTCGAAATTACCTCAGAGACAATCTGAACCGAGGTTTCAATTTTCAAAGATACCCCGTTTTATCGTCCGGCCAGAAGTATCAGGCTTTGGTAGAAAAATGATAGGAATTTCCTTAGTTTGAAGCAGCCTATCGAGGGGGAAGCAAAAGGTCGCGTGGTCTTGACAATGCAGTCATCAATCTTGACTCGGTGTCGTTTTGTACCAACCTCGAAAACCTCGAGTTCCAAGGTATCAGTCTCTCCACTCATCGCTACCCTAAGCTACCGTTTTCTTCAGAGCCAACCTCTTCCGCGCAGCACTCTACCCGTGAAGACGGGGTTCAACCCGGCATTACATAGTCTCCGGTGAGTTCTCTGATGAGAGATCATTGCACACGCGATAACGGATTCATCTCAGTCGACCGGTTTTCGCGTTATCGATGAGGAATGGTGTCTGGTAAAATCCATGATTCCGGCACAGTTTATTTTTACTTGATTTATTTTACTTGAGTTATTATTATGCTCTGACGTTGCCGTTATAACGATGGGCCCAGGTTACAGCTTCGTCCAAATATACGATCGTCGTTTCACTCTGCATCGTTCATCCTACGCGTAGACATGTTTAAATTGAAATTAACAGCCTTTACCAGCGCGTGCGAACCGAGTCATTTTTATACGATTGTACTGATTCGGAATAGAGTTCTCTAAAGTTTCAATTCAAATCTGTCATCGGCAAATTTACATCTGTAATTTCAAATTCACATGATTACAACCATTAAAATAAAACCTGTTATAGCTGGTTTGAGACAGTAAGAAGAGACGTGTTCAAACGAAACTGAATGGCAGTTTTACAAAACGAGGTGTTTCCCATGTCTACAATATTAATGTATAAAAAAATATACTTTGGGGGTAAAAATAGAAAAAATTTGTCTTAAAATATAAGGATTACAATATCGGATGTTCAAAAACGCGAGAGTTCACTTTATGAAAATGTTGAAACGTGTAAAGTATGGAAAATCAAAATACAGAATCGATTTCTGCAGTTTTAGGAATTCGATATTGCAATCCTCCTATTTCATAATCTTCGCAAATTTCACCACGATCCAGGAATAATTTTAGCATACAGTGTGATAGCGCAGAGCAACGTTTACATTGCAGACATGAGTTGGTTTTCTATTATTTATGTACCATACGAGTAATCAAAGGTTATATAATCCGACGTTGACCTAAATCATCTCTATAAAAAATTGAGAGCAGCCCTCCTGAGATTTATATTTTATTTATTTCCTTCAGCACGAAGTGGAATCCAGTTGACTGACAACGCGATCACGTGGCGCAATAGGAGAAGCCAGTTTCAACGAAATTCTTGCGACAAACTTCTGGCTGAGAATTAAAAGGCCCCTGTTTCGGCATTTCGCTGAATGGAAAATTGTGGTTAAGAGGATGCTATAGTCAGTCTTTACCGACGGAGTAAGATGTCATTGTTTGTTACCATCATCATCGTGATATAGAATCTATCAAAAATTCGATCGAACGATCCGGAATATCATCCCGGAAGTTTTCGACGAAGGGTTCCAATGCAAACGATGTTGCGCCGACTGAAAGGTAACCGAAGTAACATCTCACACGCTGCTAGTATATTAGATGTAACTTCGGTTGGCAAGATGCCAACGAAACATTATTTGCGTTGGGAACCTTCATCGAAAACTCCAGATTCAAAGCGCTGGACAATAATTTATAAAAATAATCAATAATTAATTGGAAATGCATTTGGACTTGAAGTTGAAAATTCGTTTGGCGAAGCAAACTTTTCGCTCCTCTATTCTCAAAGAATAAAGGCGTATACACACAGGGTGAATTTCTAACAACTGAATGGTTCGACTTATGCTGAAATTTAATACGCATGTTTATGCTACGATTCGAGCAGTTGTTTAACAGGTCGACCAATCGTCATAAATTTAGACAACAGTCGTCGCGATGTACGTAACCTCAAAAATTTTAACAACTGTCGGTGTTGAACACATCTGCCAGCGACAAATGGCAAAATTTTTGAGGTTACGTTCACGACGGTTGGTCAGCCTGGCAAACAACTGCGCTTGAATTTTAGCGCATGCGCATTACATTCTAGCAGACGACGGACCATTCAATCGTTAGATATTCATCCTGCATGAGTAAAGTTATTATGATCATCCCAGACACAAAAAGATTTCACTACAGGTCTCGACGTTTTAAAATCCATAGAATTACCCTCTATAGTTTTCAATGACGAGGTTGAAATTTGCAACTTTATCGTAAATGAATCTAGGGGAAAAAAAACTTTCTTCGGTTTACGACGAATACACAACCAGACGGTAGAAAATGGTTACATTACCATAAAAATGACAGAATATACATGCAAAGTGCATTTACTACCCCTGAAAACCATCCATTTAAAATTAATTCAAAAAAGTTACTGCTTTTTCCGCACGTCCGAATGGACGTTGGATGTGTGTGTTGTGAATTTTTATCCAACCATACCTCGAGAATGAATCAACAGATTTTAATCGGCTCAACTCTCTTAACATAGAAATGACTAGATTTCGGATTTGATCGGTCCAGTAGTTTCCCAATTACTCAATAATTGAAATAAAGGACAAAAATTTTTTTTATTTAATAAGGTTTCCTGCGAGCGGGAAATTCGTAGGTCGGCCCATGAAGGTCATTCGCAGATGAACCACCTATTCATTGACTGTCAAGATTTCCGTCCCGCACAATAATTTTGACGTAGCCACGCGGTCGTCTTATCGTCAGTAAGAAGGTCTCCGTAAGGAAGGAACACTTCGGTACAAAAATATTGATTCGCACCGGTGTCTGTACCGTGGCAGAAGAGTTTTTACACCCGGTACAAAGCCGTCGGTACGACATTTCTCGCTCACGGTGTACAATGGCGTGTGTATATTACGCTCCCAGCCGACTGTCGGCCGTGAGAATTCCCTAACCTGCAAATTTCGAACGCATAATTTAGCGTAAAATCGATGGCGAGAAACGTTACAAACAACGACGAATACAACGCTTGTACCACATCCTCAGTGAAAGAAGCGGTTCGCGTCAGCAACACGCCTGATTTGTCACGGCGTTACATTACCATAATTGTTTTCACCCGCCTGAGATTAGTACGAAACGTTTCTGTTTCACAATGCAGGTGACGCCCGAAAAAAATAATAAGTAAAAATAATGCGATCGGCCGAGGATGCTGTACAATAGTCGGTATTTATCGACTTGTCTCATTTAGTTTGTCTAGTATTAGAGGCTATGCATCGTTGACCGTAAAAATTTTTAGTATCTAGTGTAATTCTACACTCAATGTCGTACGATAATTTTCATAGTACGCAATAATAATGCCATGAAATGTATTCTTGTTTATTTTTTACGTCAGTGATGCGTGGACTCCACAGATCATAATAACTGACGACAACGAAAATAAGTGAAGTTTTACCCGGTCGGTAAAAACTGACTAAAGCGTCCGCTTATTTTACATTTGACTGTCAAACCTCATATTTTACACGCGGAATCCACTTCCCGAATGCTCGTCACGAGTACATAGCTGGACCAACGTGAATCAGCTGGTCACGAGATAATCCGAATAACAGCGATTCGTCGTCATTTTTTAATGTACACTACAAGGATAAATTCGCATGAAGAGGAACAACGACCGTATAACGCGTTCCTCCGAAAATTACCCGATAACTATTACTCTTGTCTAAAACTATTCATTCGTTTCATGGTCAATAATGAATACACGTATATATCCGAAACATACCGATCAAACATCAGTCACTAAGTTCAATTAAATATCGCAGATTAAATCTGCAGCCTGTGTTAGGTCATGGTCAATAATTAATATGTTTATACATCCGAAGTATACCACTCAAATATCAGTCAATAAGTTCAATTAAAGATCGCAGATTAAATCTGCAGCCTGTATTAGGTATATGCCGCGGTAAGAGGGTCACGATATGTAACTTATCAATTGATCTAAGATATGGGTAATCAGATAAAAAATACCTTTTTCGGTGTTCTTAATAATACTGTTACGGGTACGTGAAACGAATTGTTATTTCTCAAACCATTTCGGTAAACGTGAGAGTACGGTTGCAAGCATTTACACGCGTAAATGCAGCAACCCTCAATCCTATCTTCTCCTAATTTTCGTTCCAAGTAACTAACGATTCGTTGTTTGGAAGTGACCGACGAGTCCTTGAAACCAGCTCATGAACCAGACTTGGTCCGCTGACTTTGACGGATCAATTTGACACGAAGTAACCGTTAAATAACAACAACGACAACAAGAATATGTTGACAAGTTCAGGAAGGGCTGCTGTCAACGTATGGCAGGGGGAGTAAACGCGTGAAACCGAGTAGATCCCTGGACGTTGTAGTTGATCGTGTAGAATGATTCAATGAAAGTCGGTTGATTCGTGGCGAATTAATTCATCGGTGAGTGAAACAACGCTATTAGAGACCTTGGCCAAGATAAACGGTCAAGTTGTCTAAAAATACTCGAAACGTGACGGCATTTCGGTTGGACGGAAAGGTTCTACGGTCGAAAAGTAAACGGGTCGCAAAACTCCTGGGTACGGTGAAAGTCGCATCGGACGAAGACGAATCCTCGGGGGTCAAAGGTCTGCGGTGTGTGGTCAAAATTAAAATACAGACGTGTCGGTGACGGTAGGAAATTCACCGTGACTGCAGCTGCCTAGCCGGGCATTAGGCGTTTTCACAGCAATCGATATACAAACACTTCACTCATAGGAACGCGCTCACGAGATTCGAGACACCGTGCACATTCACTGAAATCTATTCCGAACACTGGCTTGATTTCGCCGGTATCCCTTCCCGCAAGCCTCTGACCACTTAACGCACTACAAGTTGCATCACCTGCAGCAGTCAGGCTCCGTCACATCGCGATAGGTGCGAACCGCAACGTAGAGATCGCATGGAAACCTCCGACTTGCGAGGGCGTCGCGGTGGCTTGTTTCTGGGCGTCGCCGCCTGGCGCCACCGGAAGAACGAGCCACTTTCGAATGCCGCGAAACGTTCGAACGGGAAATTGAAAACGAAATTTAGAGTGGGATCGCTTTGACGCGTAACGACTCAGCCGTCGCGGCGTCGCGTATAACTCGCTGGTCTTCTACACACAAGTGGTTTAGGATGAATGGGCTGGACCGTCGGAATCGAAAGTTAGGAGAGGCGACGAAAATGTTTTAAAAATCTCCGGCAATGATATTGGCGCCAATGATGCCGAACACGAATGAAACTGTATCCCTCTTGCAGGGTAATGGAAATGGATCCAAGCAAATTCGGATTACGCGAGCTGATCGTCAGATATCCAAAATTTTAGGCGAATTTTTACAATCAGGAAGTTAAAAACGAATTTATGTTCTTTTAATTTTTCTTTTATATAATCACTTGTAATATTTTTAGGCTCATTTTATTCATCATGGAGATCTTCGGCGATGGTTTGAAACAAATTTTACAAATCTTTATCTCTAACGTGGGCGAAAATCGATTGAGTAAGAATGGTAAATCGGATCGTATTCGACAACCAGATTTGGGTGTTATAAGTATACTGTCATGTCAGATTCCGTGAAAAGGATCTGTTTAGAGAGCAAAATGAACCCAATAAAATTCGAATCGGATCAGACACCAAATTTTGAACATCCTGAACGTTCTAGTTATGAAACTTTGTCTAAAATTGTTGATATCCGAACCTGTTCTAGTAGAATTTGCTTCTTTCTAATTATTTTCATTTCTACAACATATTAGTTTCATTCGTTTCCACTATTTTCGGATTCAATACTTGATTTATTGCTAAATTACAGGTTTATCATCTGCGAATTATAACGATTCTACATGTAAGATTTTTTTTTAACTGACGAGATTTTGAAAAAATCACCCTCAGGCCATTTGTAGTATATTTATGAGATGAGGGGTTGTTTATAGAAACTGGACAACTGTATGGATTTTTTGGTGAAAAAAATGATATTATTTCTCTGATGTCCTTGTAATAACAGGGTACTTTCAGTTGAAATTTAGTGTTTAAAATATTTTTTCTGGACAACGGGTTCGTTTTCAATTATTCTCAACTCGTTAAGATTAAATTACGCTTTAGAAAACTTTGTTTATTGCCGGTCACGTTTTTATTTCGATACGTTTCTGAGCTGACTGTACATCCCATGCATCCTGAAATACGACTCTCGTACGTAATATACAAGTGAAATTGCGCAGGCTAAATTCTCAGTTTTCTCGATTCAACTGATCGTGTAAGTTATATTTCAATTAAAAGGTCGCCTTATATAGTTCACTCTCGACTTAATTTCCAACCAAATGAGTACAGCGTTCAATTTAAACCATAATAACAGTTACTTAACGACGGATAAAATCATTTTGAACAATCATTCAACTGGTTAAACACGTTGGTAATATTTGTTTGAAGTTAATCTTACGCCTGTCATGTGTGCAATAGAATGATACCGCATCGTAGCTGTATTCGCACTCAAGATATTGAGGCCTTCGGATCAATCTCCTATCAATAAATTTTTTCCGATTTTTAAGAATATGTCATCTTATCATGACATCATTCTAGTCTCTCGGTAGTGATTGAATGTCCGAAGGAAATTGTCATTCGTGTCATGGTTTACTATTTATGTGAAACATTATACTGTCAATATTATACCTATGCTATCTCCAATTCTTCAGATTTTCAGACAAATAGCTTTGATTAAGGCTGGATGGATTGGACCGTTTGAATTAAGAATTGAGCAAAGAGAAAAAAAAAAATTTTCAAAGAGTTACAGTATTTTTATGTGCGCAAATAATAACGAACACGAATGAAACAACATAGAGATAGAGTTTTATAATCAGAATGTCCAAAATGATTAGATTCTCGTATTTTTGCTCCAATTTTGATATTTTTCGATTTGTTTTACTCGCTGATAATTGCAAATTGTCTGAAAAACATTAAACGAATCTTACATTAGAGTACAACTATAACACGCTAATGCAATTGTTAACGATCATCTGTGTCTCGTTGTACAGTATTTTTACTTTTTACAAATCTATTTTTATCCACTCTGGGGATAACTTTTTGATAAATTTTCTCACCTAATTAAAGAATATCTCTATGCTGAACAAAATAGGCCGAAAAATATCTGAATCATATCAAAAACCAGCGTTCAATGATTTGGACCGTCTGATTGTAAAACCTTTTCTCAGACTGTCGCATCTCAGGGACGTTGTTTCATTCGTATCCACTGTCATCGCATCGGTGCAAATAACATCGCTGGAGATTCTTTGAAACGTTTTTTTTTTTTTTTTTTTCTATTTTCTCGATTCATGATTCACACGATATGGTCAATTCATCTTGAAATTCGTAAACGGTTATAATCAAGGATCCACTCACCTGCCATTGGACGCGTTGCTGCGCTGCGTGACATTGTATTGGCCCCTTCGAAGCGTTGATATAAGTTTCAGTCGATGGTAAGGTGTTGCAGTTAATGGACGGATCGATGATATGTTCAGAGTTGAAAATGAACCCTCTTAACAGTCTAGGGCGATAAGAGAGTGTCGTAAAAAATGCTTCATCAAGTTTCCTGGTCGCTTTCCGCGGAAAAAATGGTGTATAAAAATTATTATGTTCGAAACGGCTCGTGCAGTCTCGGTTATGAAAACAGCTATAACAACGATAATGATAGTAATAACAATGACAATAATTGAAGTCGTTACCGGCACTGCCCGCAGTGCAGATTACTAGGCGGGAAGGGATATTATTTTTCTGCTTGTAAAAAAGCTGACCGTCGCCGGGACGATCAGGGTTTAGGCACAAATTGGTTGCTCCCGGGTAAATGCCAGGTGACAGTGATTCGCGGCAGTTCCGTTTACGCGAGGGTGATTCGCTACAATTAATTAGCGTTATTTGGGACGATTCACGGACTGCAGGGACTCCAACGATTAGGTTGGATATTCGGCGGCGAGATGATACACGGGTACACGACGAGGGGGGTTTGGGGGGTGTTTTGGAGGTGTCCATGTGGTGGGGTAGCTGGTCACCTCCCAAGTATCCCTCCTACCCTGACCCTCTTTATTTCGCCGCCCCAGCTCCTGTTTGCGGACTTCCGGAGTTGCAGGTCCACGTCGTCGGTCGTAACAACCGTGGCCTCCGCGCTGTAATCAGAAAAAATCAATTGCAAAATTTCTATCGAACAAACAAACAAACAAACAAACAACATGGTACTGTCATCCGTTTCTGAGCTATGTTTAAAGTTTCAAGTCGCTAGCTCATCGGGAAGTTGGTTTGAAATCGATATCAACATTCGTACCGAACAGATAAACAAAAAAACAAGCAAAGAATATTGCATCCTTATCCATTTCCGAGCTATGTTTAAAGTTTCAAGTCTTTAGCTCATCGGGAAGTTGGTTTGAAATCGATTTCAACATTCGTATCGAACAGATAAACAAAAAAACAAGCAAACAATATTGCATTCTTATCCATTTCCGAGCTATGTTTGAAGTTTCAAGTCGCTAGCCCATCGGGAAGTTGGTTTAAATTCGATTTCAACATTTGTACCGAACAGATAAACAAAAAAACAAGCAAACAATATTGCATTGTCATCCATTTCTGAGCTATGTTTAAAGTTTCAAGTCTCTAGCTCATCGGGAAGTTGGTTTAAAATCGATTTCAACATTTGTACCAAACAGATAAACAAAAAAACAAGCAAACAATATTGCATTCTTATCCATTTCCGAGCTATGTTTGAAGTTTCAAGTCGCTAGCCCATCGGGAAGTTGGTTTAAAATCGATTTCAACATTTGTACCGAACAGATAAACAAACAAACAAGCAAACAATATTGCATTGTCATCCATTTCTGAGCTATGTTTAAAGTTTCAAGTCTCTAGCTCATCGGGAAGTTGGTTTAAAATCGATATCAACATTCGTACCGAACAGATAAACAAAAAAACAAGCAAAGAATATTGCATCCTTATCCATTTCCGAGCTATGTTTAAAGTTTCAAGTCTTTAGCTCATCGGGAAGTTGGTTTGAAATCGATTTCAACATTCGTACCGAACAGATAAACAAAAAAACAAGCAAACAATATTGCATTCTTATCCATTTCCGAGCTATGTTTGAAGTTTCAAGTCGCTAGCCCATCGGGAAGTTGGTTTAAAATCGATTTCAACATTTGTACCGAACAGATAAACAAAAAAACAAGCAAACAATATTGCATTGTCATCCATTTCTGAGCTATGTTTAAAGTTTCAAGTCTCTAGCTCATCGGGAAGTTGGTTTAAAATCGATTTCAACATTTGTACCAAACAGATAAACAAAAAAACAAGCAAACAATGTTGCATTGTCATCCATTTCTGAGCTATGTTTAAAGTTTCAAGTCTCTAGCTCATCGGGAAGTTGGTTTAAAATCGATTTCACAATTTGTACCGGACAAAAAAAAAAAAAAGAAACAGACAGAGAGATAATAAAAACGTGTTAATAAAAAGAACACCCGACAGGTACGCGTTATACCAATATGACTCGATGACAGTTCAATCATCGATTTCGGTCCGCAAGATTGACACTGTAACGGCTCCTCCTTGTGACACTTTTTCTTGACACCACAAATTACCGTTCGACGAATTCGTGCCACGAAGATGTATAATGGGGCTTAGGTATATAGTCAGGTTGTAACGTTTAAATAACAATTGGGTATAATATAAAGAGACGGACAAAAAAAAAATACACGAAATAGCGATCCATCAAAGAGAATATTATTCATTTATTCATGCTTGACGAGTCATACAAGAAAGTTTACAATAGAACATAGAAAACAAGCCAACAAACTTGGCTTGTTAGTTTAAATTTCAACACAAATAGACAAGACACGGTGTATAGATAAAATTATAATTTATACAAGACAAGTGCAAAAATGAGATAACGAAGTATAGACTGCTAAAATGTACGCGAAAGAGTCGTGCGAACCAAAGGCCATATTAAGCGAGGATATACGATATACATATAAATTATATCTTGTGTGCACTACGTAAATATGATCTTACGATTTTCCGTGGTACATTTTTAAAGTGTCGTCGTCACTTTGTAATTACAATTTGTTACCTGATCAGGCTTTTTCATTACACACGTCACGTAACTTTGTTGGCACACATTGGGACTGAACTTCCGCCTTCGCGGACTGTAGGCCTACCAACTCCTAATCCGCTGACTATTTATTTTCAATAGGATATATCGTCACAAGGTTGAAAAATTGTTTATAACAAAAACGTGACGAAACAAAGGTATGGAAAGTCTCGTCTAAGCTAGTTTAGTAAGAGTTACATGTAACTAAAAAAAGTTTAAAACGTTGAATTTTTTACGTAGAGACCTCATTAAGTTAACAAATTCATCTTTAAATTGAAATGATTTTACGTGCCATTACGATTCATTTTCTATCAAACGATGAACTCGAGGGAAAAATCTCTCTGCAACAATTTTGTACGGTATTGATTTGTGAATGGGATAAGCAATTGGTCATCAAAATCTGACGAACTGTATAGATTTGTTCGGAAAAAAATAATTCGAATAATATGAATCCTTTGAAACTGGTAATAACAGTATGATTATAGTTGAATTCCTTTTTAATTACATTTACCTTATAAAGTTTAGATAAACTTTTGAAACGTTTGTTCACTTATGTTTTTATTCCAATGCATTTTTAGCCCAACGTCTTTCTGTACAATCTTAAAGATAATAAACATAAATAAGCCACACCGTCTGATTTGAAAGTTAGGAAAAAAAAACCAAACAATTTAAAAAAAACCTCTAGCAATTTTGTTTGCGCCAATGATACAGTACGCAAAATAAGTAAATCTGAATACGTTCGAGTAACGAATATTAAGATATCAATATGATAGTTAGAAGATTCAGAATGACTGAACACTTGTGTTTTTCATTCGATTCTAATTATAATTCTAATTTTCGAAAAAAAAAACGTCAATCGATGAAGACCACCCTAGTAAATTGATGTATAACACCCTTTTACTTTTACATCAGTAGGGACGCTAGTGAAGAACAGATGGTTTCGTTCAAGTTTTTGTAATCAGTGAGTAAAGATCTTTGCTGAATATTAACATTCCAAGGGGTGTTGTTGGAGAAAGATTATTAAGGTGCATTGTTCGTTAATCTTCAAACATCTCTTATTGCTAGAGAGCCTGTTACATACATGAATGAACAAAGCCGCTAGGTTCGGGATTTAAGGGAAAAGAGAGATCAAGAGCCTCTTTAGGGTCTCTTTTACACTATTGGAACGTGCCGATGAGCCTTCAGTTCGAAACCGCTGCACGTATGAAAAAAATATGTAAGTAATTGTTACCGACACGAGCACTGAAGATGGCATCCAACTGTAGGTATAAGTAATAAGTGGTTAATTCTGTACACCGCACAACCTCTTGAAACTTGAAAATCAACTGCGCATGCGCGAGTTTTGTCAGCTGTTCGTGCAGGCTGGCCAACCCGAGCTTTCAGCCGTCAAACTGTTTCTGGCAGCGATGTAGTCGATACAAATTTTCGAGGTTAGAATCCTGAATAATTGAGGCAGTGACTTGGAAAGGTTTGGGAAGCATTTGATGTTGGCCTGGCAAGTTGATTCTTCAAAGAACGGTTGGCATTCAATGCTTATGCTCTTTGAGAATTCAAACGTACACATTTTGTGTAACTTGGCCCGCCTGCGTCGCAGACAAAAATATCGTTGCGGGAAGATTTCGCCGGCCAATGAGATTGAATTACTTGGCGCATGCGCAGTTTATTTTCAAGTTTCAAGAGTTGGCAATTGGCGTACATTCAGAAGGTTGCAATTTGGATCTGAAACCAACGGAACTGAGATTTTTTCATCATTTGGATTATTTTTAAAAACATGAACCTAGCATTGAGATAATTGCATTGTTTACAGTATCCATTTTGATTACAAAAAGCTGTGAAAAAATGGTGAAGAATTATATCTTCTGTTCAATTTTCGACTTTAATGAATAGGTTTAGGTTACTGTTCTTACAAAGTAACCCGAACAATGAAAAATTTTCAGTTTCGTTGGTTTCAGGTCAAAACTGCGACCTCCAAATTCTACGTAAATTGCCAACGCGAATGAAGATTTGCTGTGGGACGTAGTTAATAACTCGATCAATTATGGTTCAAATGACGTGAAAAAGTTACCAGATGTAATTCAAGCTAGTAGTAAAAGATTCTTAGAGTTTGAGAAACGTTCATTCAATTCTTCCCTGTCGAAAAAATTCCCGTAAGCCACTTACTTGTCGGTCTCTTAAAGTAGATCCCCCCTTGAATACCTGCGGGTTGTAACACAGGTCACGTTGTTTAGGCGTAACTGAGCTGATTCGGTAGTTTTTTGAAGTTTTTCTCGCCTTTTGCAACAAATGATCGTACCTATTTCTACATAAATTAGGATATGCAGAATGATTGGAGAAAAGGTTTCTATAATTGGGATGTCAACATGATTAATCACTAATATTTTTGAACCGATTCTTCTCACTCACCAGATATACCAACATTTTTTGACAACATTCAAGAAATTTTAAATAACAATGAAATTGTGAGAGGCAAGAGTGATTGTTGACGAAGAGATAATTTTTGTAAAAAGTGAAGTGGTTTTCGAACTTTTGGGGAACGATAGCGTTTTAAATTTTGCTTGCGCGGTCATTGGACTAAGTTCGAAAAGACCGAATACAGCCACTGATATCCGAATCGATTCCGGTATTTTCACATCAATTTTCTCAACTTATCTCAATCACCAGGCAAACCGAATCCACAAGGTATTCCAGAAGCGAAGAAATTGTAAAATACGGTTTGCTCGTTTCGTCGGTATGTCCCAGGACATAACAGGTACTCCGACGTCCCCTTAACTCGGTCACAGCTGCAATAGGTACTCTAGCGAAAAGCTCCTGCTTTCAGCACAAACGATTCCGCTTAGTGAGGGTAATAAGAGCTAGCATGTACTCGGGTACATGCAACCGAAGATTAAAGTATAAGTACTACTATATTACATTGAAGTACAACTTCCGAGAAACTTGACGAAAAAGTGTTCTTTCTTTTTAAATCTACCAAGATGTACTCTTTTGAGGCCATGATTCGCATTCGTTCAGCGTCAAAGAGAACAACGAGAATTACGCTCTTGTTGGAACTTGAATGGAAAATGGATCTGCGAATACCAATTTGCTGAGTAGGTACTAATTAAATCCAACGACGGAGATCAGAGACTGCAGGATTCACAGGGCACATTGTAAATTTCAGGATAGAATATCACTTTAATGACGATGTATCGAATTATATGTTGTGGAAGAAACGATCTTATTATGTACCTGGAGTTTTGATAGATCAAACTTGACGAAATACTCAAGTTGTCGGTGTTCAGACGATAAGTTCTGGATAGAGAAATTTGGAAAAATTTGTTAAACTCTGATACGACATCGTTGTTTTAAGGCTGAATATTGGAATTGACCTATTCTTAGTGTCAATGATCGTTTGGTTTTCCGATCAAGCTCAATCGATCTAAACTTCAGAGTCACGGTATCGATACCACAAGTCTGTTTACAATCTACAGCGTTTATGCGCATGTCTACTCGAGTTCTGAAACCATGATTCCCGGTCACGGAGACCATTAGCAGACAAAGGTGAAAGATGTACGTATTATCTACATACCATTATTTACATTCCAATTTCAATACAAATATGCCTATACGTCAAGTTGTTCGATCATGGCCCTCTGATTGATTATACGGTAACTCAAAGTTTGCAAATACCTCAATATTTACGAATAAATTCTTTTAATCAAAAGTATACTTCTCCCAAAAAACCATGACAATCGAAATATCTACACGAACGGACTCGTGAAATTTTCGCTCTTTGTCACAATAACGCCGGTCAAGTGCAAAATTTTGAAATATGAGTACACAAAAGAAATTCTCACCTTTAAAAGGTTTTTCATGCATTGTATCAAGTTCTATTTCTGTGTGCAATCGTACCACTCAACAGTGGTCGAACGATTTACATTGACAGTGCGTGGTTCACCTCAATCTCGCCTTGATGATGACCACAAAGCCTAGGCATCCATGTACTGGAAACCCTGTGATTGTACGGATAAATAGTTCGCTTTGGTTCAAGATTGAATCAATTCCAAATATGTCTAGCAATGGAAATACGTCAATAAGTGTGGAAACATTGACGGTTCCTCCGAAGGTTGTGAAATTTTTGTCTTCATTACACGATAATCGTCTAAACCATAGCTTATATTGTCGAATTTTCTAGGCAAGAGTTCCAGCGAACAAAGTTTATGGCTAATAAAAAATAATTTCTACAGAAAAAATACACGGTATGCTTGCGATTTAATAACGAACGTGTGATATTTGTGTAGCATCGAATTCCTAAAGTGACGATGCCGCGATAAGTACGCGTCAAGTGCTTCAAAGATGATCGAAATATGGCTATGCCACATGCTACGATCGCTTGACCTCTGCATACAGGATTGTTATACACCAAGTTATTGATTTTGAAACGCTGTTACTTTTGAATAATTGAATCCGATGCGGAATATCGCAAGCATATTTGGATTTACTATATTACTATTCAAAGAGAAAAGGCTTGGTGTGTGTATTCGCATCGAAATTAAGAAAATTGATAAAAACTGTTTCCACGTAGAATTTGCATTACAACGTAAATTTGTTATGACCAAAAAAAAAAAAATTATCAAATGAATCAAGTTTTTTTATCCGACGTTGCCACACTTTGACGAATCAGATATGTCGTTCATTTTTAAATATGGCTGACTGATATTGAATGTGAATTTTTGATTATTTAGATTGAAACATTTACAAAACTGCACGTCAGAATATATTTTTTATAATTTTTGCGTAATCTACGAAAATATATTAATATAAATTACAGTTTTTTTCTATTCTTATCTTTGGCAATTGTGGTTAAATTGTATCAAAAATGTGCGGTTTACACAAGATTCCCTATTGACTACATGTTAAATATCCAATTTTTAATAATTAATTACACAAGAACTGCACGTCAGATCTTTTTCAAAAAATGATTTTACACGTATTTATTAACGATTAACGACATATAACAAATTCAGCTTTTTATCTTTACGTTGCTCTAATGTCCGAACAACCTTAAAAAATCGATTGGCGGGGTTTTGGTGTTTAATATCAATATAGACCGGCAATTTAATCGGCTGGTAAGAATATACGTGCAAACTAAGCGATATTCTGACGAACAAATCACATGTGCCGACGTTTAAATTATTTATCATCAATTGCCAATTCGCCACTAGGCTGCGAATCGCACAATTTATCCAGGTGACCTGCCCCAATCAATACGGAACACGCTGCTCTTCTGCTATATTAATACATATGTGCATTGCCTCTTCGATTGTTTACGCGGTCCTACGATTGTTTGGTGAATAATGAAATTGTAATCAGTTGTGCGCATTTCTATTGGCGAGTTGACTACTTGAACGTAAAACAAATAATAATAATCACTGCAAGTATATAATCAACCAGGTACTCATGTGTGTTATGAAATTAAATTCTTGAATGTCTTCGCAAAAATTTAAATTTATGCAGAGTCGTAAACGCACAAGTTGCAAATTTAGGTTTTAGTATCGTGACCTGTACGTACGCATTTCACTGCAAGTAAATCTATCGTCACTTTATTGTCTGACACAACTGATTAACATAAGTAAAATCGCCTTAAGGATTTAACACATGTACAGTCCGGTCAAAAACGTATGGAAACGGGTAAATTAACAAACAGATATTCAGAGTCAATAGCCGAATTAACTGTATCCCTTTGGTACGAAAAAATACTAAAAACTGTAAATCATTATCGTAATAATTCAGTAACCAATCATCTGAAATCGGTGACATTATCGACCACCTTTTGTTAATGTCGGATTCGGCCAATTTGTCCAATTTTAATGAACGTTCACTTGATTCATAAATAAACTTGAAATGGATTTCCGATAACATACAAATTATACTTTGAAATGAAGCATTAGTTTATTACTTATATATATATATATATATATATCTGCAACTCGTATTGATTCTACGTAAGTTGTTTTTCTGATCACGTGCAGCGAGATAAATAAGAATTTAAGTTTAAGCGATTTGTTTGTCTATTAAAATTGATTTATGAAATACTTTTTTTGCATTTGAAAAAAAATTACAATACGGTTTTTTTCAAAGTTATAGTTATAGTTATATATATAAATACACCCATATATAGTTAATAGAATTCGACTCTGTGCGACTTGACATGAAACGTTCTGATCTCGCTGTAAATAACTTCGATATTCCGTACATTATCCAAAAAAAAAATCATTATCCTAACTGTTGATTATAGCTGGTACAAATACATATGTAAATATCTAAACTTGTTTTGATATAAAACTAGTTTTTAGCTATCAATTTGATGTTTTCTTTTATATGTTCTTCCCGAACACATTTGTCTGGCAATAAAAAAAGTAACCGCCAAGGAGGGAAGGATTTTTTGTACACCTCGAGTATTCGGAAACTACGAACTGCTGAGTTGTCATACATAAATTACGTCAAGTCAACAGGCAGAGCCGCAGGTATGAGAAGGGCACTCAACTAACATGGCGTCAATCACGTCACGTCAAACGTACGATCAACATAAGGCTCACTATAATACTTTGACAGGCACCGAATTAAAGTGCGAGGCAATGTGATCTGTCCTTCCATTTTTATATTCCCTGCAAATATACGGCGGCCGAATTTTACTGCGGAAATAAGTCTGCTGACGATGTGAGAACAAATGTCATCGATTGGATCTAATATGCATTTTTACATAGATGAAACTGTGAAACTTTCCAGACTTGGCGTTCACCTACGCATGCGCGAGGTTTGTCTAACTCTTGTGCAGGTTGGCCACCCAAAACTTTGGTTATGTAAGTGATGCAATTTTAAAATTTTTTTTCAATATTTCTGGCCGAGTTAATCCAGAACAGTTAATGTTTTAACTCGAAATGGCTTGGCATACTTTTGTCGTTAACTAAGTGACATGACCGATGACTGATACCAGTTATCGTAACGTCGTAATTTCAATTCGCCACTCGGCGTGAGTAAGTTTGACATCACCTGCCCAGTTTTGAGTGAGTTGGCTCCCCTGTTTCGCAGACGGAAATATTGCCGCGATACGACTTCACCGACCAATGAAGTTCAATCATCTTGCGCATGTGCAATCGGTCGTTTAGCTCCCCTGTTTCACCGTTCTCTGTCGGTATAATACCGACTGTACTTCAAGTTAACCACTCGTTATAGTTCAATTAACAAAGATTCATACGGATCGATTAAACATCACGTTGGAACCATTAATTTCCTGTGATACTTTACACGCAAGAAAAATTTGGAAAATAAAAAAAGAAGGGTGGAGGCCCTAATGAACGCGACATAAACATCCAGGAGGGCTTGGTCAGCGTGACAAAGTGTAACAAATGAGGCGAGGGGTCTATGAAATGCGAAAAATCGGGGCAAAGTAATTTATCGGTGGCCTCGCTAAGGAACCTTTAGTGATATTATTTCGCGACCGATGGTCATACAATTTAACACTTTCCCATAACATGAGCAACTGAATAATAATTTTCCAATGGAAGAGCGATTGTTAAACTCAAGAAAGAGCTAGGAGATCATTTTATTAATTGCAAGTTATAACCGCCGATTTGAAATAAATTTTTGTCCACACTGTTTGCCAGAGGTGTGCACTGTTAGAAATTCGGTGTTAAATGTAACACCGAAAATATTCTATAAAATTCCACAACATTTTGACGTTGATTTTATGACCACTTGGTGTCAAGAATAGAACGATTTACACCGATGATGTTTAATTTTACACTAATCGGTGTGGATTTTTATTGTCACCGTGAATTTTCTGGCACTGTGAAGAAAACAAATTTTTGTGCTTATGCCAGGTTTGAGTTCGAGTCGCTTAAATTTTTTATCTCCAGAAAAATTTGGTGCGGCAATGACGCGAGTAACAGGTCAAAAATTAGCTACAAGAATGTAATAACTCGATGTAGAGCTTCGAGACAACTGTGCTCATTTGGTCATGACAACTTAATAGACGTGAAGTGATATTCAAGTCTTTCAAAGGCTTGGGACCTATACCTAAAACCTTGTACCTATATCTTGAAGTACAAATGTTATGAATTTCTTTGATATCTTGTGAACGAGAATTGAGAAACAACTTCGTCGGCTTCTTTAGACTCCTCTTAACTTCCGCGTTTATAGTATTACTTGTGAAATTACTTCTTCTCTACTTAAATGGAAGGTCGTTCAAAGAGTTGCGAAATTGTTAATGCATAAAAATCAAACGATATCAGCATCATCTTTTCCACTTATGAAACCCTACAAGCTCAAGTGAAAAATAATTTCCGCGCCACTAATAGTTTTCAAGATACTCATTTATGAAACGATTAAAAATGGCCACTTTGTATATGATAAGAAATTGTTGAAAGAAGATTGCATAGGTCGAGAAATCTGCTAATTGTCGATATTGAAAAACCTTTCAATGCTACGTCCCATCGCGTGAGTTTTCTGTAAAAATTATTCATTTCAACCACCACCATCTATACATATAATTACAGGACTTTATTTTCCGCATATTCGGCGGACAGTATCCTTTATTTAACGATGACGCTGTTATCGATCGCTTCAAACCCTGTAGCTCAGGTCAATCATAATGCTGGACGCACCCAACAGATACGGTCTACTGAAGTTACGTAAGGCGTGGACGAGTCACAGGTGAATAAAAATTACAATAACGGGTCATTGCCGAACGAATTTGTAAAAATTGAAAACGAAACCTCAACGCTCCGAGTCCCGAATGACCATATATTACATGTTTATATGGGTTACCATTTTTGAAATTGGACGTGATTTTTAGGCCGAATGTTTGCAATGCTTCACTTTATTCTCCATTCAATTCGATCCAACAAAAGGAGTATTCGCGATTTTTTTTTTCATTTGCATTCCAATTTCGACCCAAGTTATGAATTTTTGGAAAATACCTTTCCAAATTTGTCAAACTAATGTAACTCGAAAAACAAATCAGGCATTGAAAATCGTCAACGCGTGCTTGTTTTTAAATTTCGGCACCTCTGAAAAAAAAAAAACGAGAATATGGTGATTTATTATAATCGCCGAGGATTTGAAAAGTTGTTTTCGGTAGATCTCCACGTTTCAAGATCTAGAAAATGACCGACCATTTTCAAATGGATGATGAGTGTGTGTACATGTATGTCATCAATATCTGGATTTGGATGAATTTGGTCTCGACCGACGGACCATTTCTCAACTTAGAAGTGACTAAATTTAGGGTTCGATCGGTCTAGTAATTTTTGCACCATTGCAAAAAGGAAACAAAAAAGGTTTCGTTCGATGTTTTACGAGTTCGAAACGAATCCGAATCGTTTCGTCCCGAGTTATACATTCTATAAAGACATTTCATAAGACTGACAAAGTTTTGTGACAAAATTCGACTCTCCTATATTATATAAATCCAAAATTACCATTCGCGAAGTCACGATTCAGCGAATTAATATATCACCTGTGATCGGTGACTTTTTAAAACTAAAATAACGAAGAACGTTCCGTATAGCGACGAATCAAATCAATTCATCGACGTATTTTTCGCAGCAAATTCTGCTGTAACTATTCTCACAGAATCGATTCTGCCAAGGCGTAATATACGTTGGAGGTATACACTGAAATTTGGTACTTTGTGGGACGACAACGTGATATTTATATATACGTCGTTCGGGTGACAATAAATGAGCAAAGTGGCACCGACATAGATGAGAAGTCTCGTTAGAGAGGAATGACCGATCTTTTGCCATTCGAAAGACAAATTTAAGAAGGAACACCGACTAGACGTTATCAGACATAATCATCTGAGGATAATCTAGGGGAGGATCTGTTGTAGTTGAGAAATATGCGATGCCTCTTATTTCGTGTATCAGCTTGAATAACGTCAACGAGGCTAAGCCATTAGCCGTATACCGGTCTTCGTCGTGGTTCGTTAAAACTTAGCTGGTCGGTTGAAGATACCTGTTGCTATCTATACTGAAAATTTTCCAATTAACCACTTTGGAGAAATACGAGACAGGATGGAAGGCACTAATTACTAATTAGACGTAATGAACCTACATCGAATGAAAACATCACTAATGCATCGACTTAATTACGGTTTCCATTTTCTCGGTAAAGTCCTGAAACTTTCAGGCAATTTTTTGGTCGGTGAGGAAATTTTTCCGATAATATAAGTGTATTTGTTTTTTGTTTACTTTTTTTTTTTTTTTGATACACTCAAAATAACAAATTCGAGATTCGATAAAATATTATTTATCACCAATATAAATTTCAAACGTGTCGTTTAATACTTGGCACTGTACCGTTTCAATTTGAAACTTGAAGAAGCTTCGTTTATTTTTTCGTGAATTTATACTCCAGCTACTAGAAAATTTCGTTCGCTTCTGGACAGTTGAACTCGAAAGTTAAAAAAAACATACACCTAAAATATTAAGTTTTTGTTATTTTATGAGGTCAACACCTTAGCCAGTAACACAGAGAACATTGTCTGCTGAAGTTTGTTTGCAAAATAGAATGAGAAAAAGTACTAAAACAACAAAATGAGTGGTTTATTGATTTGCGTGCATTACGCCGAGACTCGCAGAGTTGAACGGCAGATTAGTATCAGTCAAGAACAGCCTCGTGCAAATATACGGCTAAAAGTTGTCAGTATCGTGACGGTAAACGTTATGGATATTATTCGCACGACATTCTTTAGCGCTCGCTACGTGCCCACCACATCTTCAGATCAAGAACTTTGTCGTGCGTAACAAGGCCGAGATGTTAATCGAGTTAACGCTTCGTGCGTCGATCCTATGTGTTGTACATCACGTGCACAGAATCCGTCGCAGTGTCTGTCCCTTAAGAAATACGACGACCGGTCGGCTTAAAAAATACCGATTGCAGATATCTCGTTAGGGGTTTTTTTATTTGCCAGACGCGTGTTGATTTTATCTATTTGCCCTCGGATTGCAGAGTGCAAAGCTGTTGAGCGAAGTTTGATCGAGATACGAAATACGATTGAAACCGAGTGAATTTCTACCGGCGGTGAAGTGATGAGAGAAAAATAATGATAACTGGAAAAGTAGAATAAACGGAACAAACTGATTTTGCGTTGCTATTAACAAAAAAGGATCCCCATTAGCGCAAAATGGTTAGGCGTACCTCGTTTTTCGTAATTTCAACAATATTCGAACAGTTTTCTTAACGATACCTGTTTCACTGAATTTTTCTAGTTACTGTAACAAATGAAATTTTTCTCAGTGCACGTATATCGGATCAGGAGGATGACAATTGGTCTGAATTAGATCGACGAACGATGAAAGGTTATTATAACCAACGGCTGGGAATTTTGGAGCCAAATTACTAACAACTTAACGAAAACGTAATAGAAAATAAGGGTCGAGAACTTCGGCAAGATCTGAAATTTATCATTGGATAAGCATTTAAGGATGCTTAGGATTCAGAATTGCGTAATTATTAAACAGAAGATACGTTACGTAACAAATTGTGCGTGCCTGTGTGAGATTCTCGTAAAAACATAAACAGTATTCGGTATAAAAAGAATTTGGCAAATCGTTCAACGTTCCATCTTTTATGTTATATTGGAATCATATTTCTTCAAAGCGAGTTCAGCGAGCTCATCGGTATCTCGATGGTCGGAGACCGAGGCCAAGATAACTTCAACCGTAAGATGAGGGTATTTCAAGAAGTCGGAAGTCTACGTAGATTTCTATACATATAGGTGCCACTATAGGTTGAAAAGAAAAAGAGATAGAAAAGGAGACCAGATCAGAAGAATGAAATTCTTCATCGAGATTTGGAGACGCGTACTTCGATATCTCGTACGCAAAGAAGATAACACGTGAGGAGTGTATTAATTTACTAAATTCTACCGCACTGCAATTTACCTGTGATATGAAAAACTTGTCTCAAACTTTGTAATTGCAATTTGAGCTGCACTGTGATTCGGACAAGCTGTACAACAATTTCCATAACCATTCAGTAGCATGTAGTGAGATCGTTCACGATTCCAGCGTTGAAAAAAAAACTTTATCGGTATCGCAGGTGAAGATAATAATAAATACAGGGAACGTTGAATTGGCTATAACTGGAGAAAATGGATTTTGTAGAAAATAATCTTCCTAATAAAACGTGTCATCGTAGAGTGAAGTCGAACGAATCTGCTAGATTTTTAACCATTTTAGAACGATTTGAAACGAAGCATCAATGTCTAAGCTTTATTGTTTATAATTTCGTTTCTTTCAATTTTCTTTTCTTCTTATTTTCAACGAGATCTTCGTCGTTTACGTATACGGTAATTCGATAAATTATCAACTTACGACTATCACTTCGTGAAGTAAGCAGCGAAAAAAGGATATGGAAAGTGAGGGACGAACTTTAATTTCGTTGAAATCCAAACATATTTTTGCTGATACTTTTGGGCTTGCCATGTACACGTTGTTAATTGTACAAGGCACTCGCGGCTTGAATCAGATATCAATGATATCTCTCGAGACAGTCCGGTGGTCAGAACCACGAACCCGATGCGTAACTGGGTCAGATGAGCCGAGCTTTTACCCTGATTAAAAGGTGCGTTTTCATCCAAATTGATGTTGATAGAAAAGTGATCGGATGAGTCGTTTAACGGCTTAATTTAGCGAATTACATGCTCCGTTGGCAAGGAAGGTACTTACTTCGCCAAATGGTACCTAAAGCTACCTATAAAACTACGTTAAAAGACGTTACCCAAGGCCTGTATGATCACTACAACGATATTGAAGTTGGCAACACTGGCGTCACAGAACACAAATTTGACGCAATTTCTTCGAAATGTACGAAAACTGCGAATCGAGAATGACCAATTTTATCTATACTGGTATTGTTCTTTTCTTTCATTAACCATTCGTCTGAGTCTGATTGGATTCGCGTTATACAGTTCCATAGTGTTTTTGCGTTTAAGGGGGTATTCTAGTGTAGAAATTTGAAAAAAATCGATTTTTTTTTTTATATTTCCAAAGCTTAACCCTTCAAGAATGTGTCCTTGAAAGGACAAGTCAAAATTTCAATTATTTTCAGAGATATAGCTATTTTAGTGACACGTCTTCAATACTGGCTCGGCTGGAACGAATTTTACTCGAAACTTTGAACGCGTTTTTCTCAAAACTACATTTTTCAAAACGGTTGACATGATTTCTCAAGTTCTATTGAACCGATTTACTTGAAATTTGGTGAGAATCTTCTCAATACATGTCTCTATCGCACGAACCATTATTATAACGAAATAATAATTTTTACTATTTTTAAAAAATTCAGAAACGTCCAAAAAAGTCAAAAAAAACGTATTATTTTTTTCGGACAGCCGTAATTTGGCAAAAAAAAATTTTTTTTTGACTTTTTTTTGGTTAGTACGATAGCTGCATTTATGTAGATTAATAATCTTTTTTTTTTTTTTTTCTGATTCTGAAAATGCTTGCAATCGTGACAACATTGGCGCGCCATTTTTTTTGTACCCCCCACTTCAACAACTCATAGCACTTTCAATTTTGTATTTTTTTAATTGTTTTTTTTTTTTGTAATCGTGACATAATAATAAACGCCTGATAAAAAAATGGATGGTAAAAATATTTTTTGTTTTTCGTTTATAGCACTTCAAAAAACACCTCAAACTCATGCCTCTACACTAGAATACCCCCTTAATCGCTGACGAATAAGTGTGAATACGTTGATAATTCTCTTAGTTTTGAAAATCGGCAAGGTTTAACACCACGTACATCTCATTGCCTCGCATCGAGACCATCGCAGTTAGACAAGTTTTTACCTTGCGAAGATAACAGCGATAAGAAAATCATTCGCCGCGTATTAATGCAGGGTATCTGACGCGTATCTTGTGCTAAGATACACCGCGTATTGTAAAACAACCCTGATAACAGGATGAAGAAGAATATATTTTTTTATACCAGTCATCGTCTGTGACTTCAGATAATTAGCTTGGCCAGTAAAGGACGCCTCTGTCTTGTCTTCGTTGTTGTACGTCGATTTTTGATTCAAAACTTTTTTCTAATCCCGCTTCACCATCCCTTTTTCATATACTTCGTTCAACTGACTGCCTTTTGCCTGATAACTAAAAACGAAAGTATTCTTTACATAAATTGTTACCAATTATGGCGATACCACCGTCAAAAATATACGAAACACTGCGAAAATAAATGCAACTTTAGAACAGTCGGATATCCCGTGCTGAAATTTTTTGGAAAATTTGTATTCCGGGTGCAGATTAAAAACAAAGGTTAAATAAATCGGATATATCATATTTTCACGTCCTTCGGACAGGGAAATGCAAATATAATATAATATGTTCATCAAAAAACGGATTCATGTTCGTGCCATAAATTGACGCATATTTTATCATTTCCAAATTTGTTCCAAAAATAAATTACCAAATAAAAATGATCGAACCTGCGTACTTCAAAAATAAAACACTGTCGACTCTCACAATACTCGGTACAATTATTACGGTACGTACTCGGATACCCCAAGATGTAAAATTTTTTTTCACGGTATAGTCGTTTATTGCGTGAACAATGTGGCATAAAATCGTTTTCATATTATACTGTAAGAAAAACGTTGGTTTGTATAATTTGTTGTCAATACAACGCTGTTTGATATAAATCTGATGATCTCCGGGGGAAAATTTCCAAAGTCATGGCAAACATTGATGTAAAGAACTCCACACCGGTCTGTTCAAACACATTTTTCACAATCCACGTATGTCTGTCTATATCGTATAAGTATTTCCGCGCCAGAATTTCTGACACCATACAAGAACTACTCAACTCGACTGAAAACATTTTATCTTCGTCACTGCCGTGTTAGGTACATGAACAAAAGAGGGGGAGGAGGGGCATACACATTATAAAAACATAGAAACGAACTATCGCTATCCACGGCAAAATGGCGAAAACGAGATATAGTGTCTACCAAATGAGCAGGTTGAACGAATGATAAGTAATGACTTGGTTTCTTCTGCTGAACAACTACTACATCAGACAAGGTGTTCGTACACATACATACAATTCTTTCTATCGATGTGCCGGAAGCGCCATTGGTAGGCATTGTATTTTCTGTACATTGCAGCTTGTAAGCCACGCGACGACGGCTGTTATCTGTTTATCTAGATGTTAATGAATTAGCTCTATACATGAAACGAATTGCGCCACTCTTCGTATTAGAATACAATTTTTATGCATAATCTTGGTATTTTATGAATGTAGTTTGTGTCGTGTAGATAAGTGTGTAGAGATGTCAAACACACGCAACTTTGTAATTGCACGATTCGTTTTATGAAAAAATTTGGTGAAAACTAATCGAAAGTTTTTGGTTTTTTCATATTTATTTTTGCAGGCTGTTTACAAAATTCGGTATTTTCCACAAGAGTGTTTGTTCGCCGAGTAGCGTCGATGCCCGTTAATTTCTTGCGTAAGCAGGTATTTTCTTTTTTATTCTTCTACAATTAGCCCCATGATAAATAAAAGAAATATGGAAATTTTAAAAGAAAAATAATTTCGAGTTAGTTTGCATGTCAAATGTTTAGAAAAAAAACAAACTTGTTACGCATTCGAAGCACGTCCAGTTTCACTAATACGACTTCGTTTAAAACATATTTGGTATAACGTAGCGGACTCCGCATAACTTCTTGTACGCAAACTTTTTGCTCGGACTGCCCTTGCGTCGCTACGAGTAGATGGATAAGTAGCGATGAGAGTGTCGGGACGAACAATATACGAAATTAAAAGAAACGCCGCACTTGTCTCGTATACACCAATCAGTAAAGCTGATTGAGAAGTAATAAAACTAACGGTCTGGGAATTAAAAGGGTCAAACGGTGCGGCCACGAGACCCAAGAGGAGGTCTCTCACAGTGCCATCTTGTCACTTTTATTGCGGGCTCGCACCGCAAATTGTTGACGAATGATTTAACGGTCGAAACTTTGACTCGACTATAATTTTTAGCTTCCTTTTACTGTGAAAAAGCTCATTCGTTTTAAAATATTGAGGAAAAAGTAAAAATGAAAACATGCGGTTAGTTGTCACAATGGTAGTGTAGGTTATGTTCGGATTGGTCGTTTAATACATGTAGATAACAATAATACATATTTAAGAATCATTCCACTGCCCTTAAGACTCTCGAAAGACAAATCTAACTATCTAATATTTTAGATGATATTTATTGAATACTGTGACGATGTTTAATCATCGTAAATTGAAGAATCTTATCGTCTAAACATCCATGTGTCGTCCGGTTTCGAAAAACCAATCAAACCGAAGCACCGAATGTCTCGACTCTTTATTTTGATGGCTCTACTACACATGTATAAAAGTTTGTGGGTGTAGCAAAATACAAGCCTGAAACAAGCTGTCGAACGATTCCGTTGCGCGGCGAATTACGGTTTAAGTAGGTAAATGCTATATTCTCTCTCATTGCCAATACCCTACAGAGTATGAGACTTTTTATAGATATTAAATGACCGTTGTTCCTATAACTAGTGTCGTAAAGCTCGCCTTACGGAAGTGGGCGCGTAAATTTCCACAAGACTGCACAAGCAGCAGCGTTTCCACATACGCCATTTTTTTATAATCATCTCCGATGTAAGAATCTCTCAGTGTATATTGTGCGAGATCACGTTCTTATCTACTTATCTTGCGATTTTTTAACGTAAAATTTTCACTTGGTCAGAAAGCAGAAAAAATGTATAACTTTGAAAAAAAATGATGATTACAAACAGAGCTATCAATCGACCTGTTGTACCATAAAACGAAGTAAATTAATACCGCTCGGTTCTCTGAAATCGGATCAAAAACGATTGAGAAAATCGATTGTTTCACTAAAATATAGAATAAATTTCAACACCGACACTGTAAAATTTAGTATCTATGATAATATCGTACAAGTTTTCTTCGAAGCAGTTTCTTCGACCTTATGATTGATTACTTTTCGGTCCAAAAAAAAAAAAAACAAGGCAATTGGTTCTGCTTATTTTTAGCCCATATTCACCGATTTATCCTTTAAATACTCCAGAAATGTGTATATACAACAAAAAAGTTACAAAAACCGATTTGACATGTAATTTTAATGCATGACTTCAAAGTGGACCCTTTCATTTGTTTACAATTTATTCCAAGTCAAAACTGAAACGAGTTTCCTTTACTTGGAAATTTTACGTGTCTATCATCAACGTATCGTTTGTTTCTCTGGTCACTTGCGTCGCTAATTATTGTCACACAAAATTTAATGAGAAAGGAAACTCGTTTCAGTTTGAATTTCGAAACCATAGTAAGCCACTGGGAATCTATTGGCATGAACATTACTGTACACTATTTTGCACTCTGATAATTTATGTTCAGCATACGTCGTGTAACAACCGAACAAAGTCTAATCAACCATGCTTCAAAAAGTATGACTATGTATATTCGTAACATTGCGTGCGCCCAACTCGTTGCCCGATAAATCCAGATTTTAGGCCAGATCACTAAATTCTTAATAATGAAATAACCGTAGATTCGCTGAATAATTCAGTTGAAAAAATGATCTATAAAATAATATGACCCATTTAACATTTTATTTTTAGCAACCGGAAACCCGATAAGAAACTCGTCTCGGTAAAAAAAAATTTGAAGTTTACCACTCGAGTTCGGTTTGCGTGTATTCTTGTATTTTTTATCCTGCGATATCTTTTGCAATATAACCACAATTATTGAACCGTCAATTGTTGCGGTAGAGGAAAAAATTATTGGTTTCTTCAAAATACGTTTCATCGCACACGTATAAACCGTTGCCTAACATATTTAGCCCACGAAGTGTTGCGTCCAAAATTCCGGACAAACGGTTTAATAGATTCGAACGAAAGTTTGGTGTAAAATCAAGTATTAGGAACAGATAATCCTTGAAACTTTTAGACATTTCTACTATTTGTGGTGACGCATATCCTAATCTCCAAATAAACGGCCAAATTGATTCGATTGAAATTGAAGCAAAAAATTCAATCATTCGATGAAGATTCGACACGATTTTGTTGAATATCTGTCGAATTCCGGGCACAAAATGGTGAAAGCCCCAACTTGAAAAAAAAATTCATAATTCTCAGAACTTTCCACCATTTTTTATAAAATTCGGTATACGACGTTTTGTCTTCAACTTAGCCTATCTGTTTCTCTCTCGCTGTCGTTCGCCGCTTGGAAATTTTTTGCATGCGACGCGTTTGCCCCGTTCTTTGCTGTTCGAACATCAAAGAAACTAAACTGAGCTATTTAGGACTAGAAATTTGATCATCCAATCGTGCTTATTGCAAGAAAGCTAGGCTTTTACGTTTGGCCAGCCAATTCCTTTGTAAAAAAAAAGTATACTCATTGCAGTCTTGCCGCGGAATTTTTCAAAATAACAGTGTAGTACTGTTTGACAGTTGGATTGGTTTAATTTTTATCTAAATATAACACGGATAATACATTTGTTTTTGAAGATCTCAGAAGGTGGGCTTCAGTCCGCCATTTTGAACAGTACGTATAAAGAGTTCTGGTGTCTGGTTACTCTAACTCTATTACAGATATGATCATTTCTAAGGATAATCTAATTATCTGCGCGATTATATCAATGAAAGATCGTATTCACGATTATTTTCAATATTTTCGAGTATAAACTAGAATAACTATCTATTTTTGACATGTTATTCAAATAGGAAAGACTTTTTGTAATACAAAAACTAATATTAAGACCTTGCTCCAGCAAAAACAAGTATTGTCCTAATCTGAAGCAAATTAACCTCGTACGCTATGTTCAAAAACTAGTATCAAAATCGATAAACATTCAACATCGATAGATTGCATTTTTTTATTTTTTTTTTTTAATCGAACGCTGGTCCTTTACAAAGAATAAACTTATCTCCAAATATTTTCTCTCGGCCATAACAAAAACTTTCTGAAATGTCTAATATCCCCCTTTCAGCCTTACGAATTCCCTAATTTGCAGAACGGCTTGTAATTGTAATGAAACGTCGTTATTACCGAAGACGCGGTACTTTGCAACTTTAGGATTGTCAGAAATTCATTAAACCGTAATACAACATTAGCATACTTATTGGGCCAGTTTTTTTTTTCAGTTTCGACAACTTAGTTTTTAGCCTGAAACAAAGCCTCCCGAAACCGGAACTTGGTAGTAAAATTCTAAGAGGTGACTATTCTGGTTTGAATGTTTCAAACAATCCAACTGAAATATCTCGGAAATTATACAAGTTACAAGCTGTTTTTGGTTTCATTTTTTACGTAATCAAATTTTCTTCAAAAAAATATCGTGACTACTACGTGACATTATTTGTATCAGCTTAGAACACGGGTGAGATAAGAATTTACAAGTTAATAAGCATCTTCATTCATTTATTCAATGTACTCAACTTTAAACATCCGTATTGATTACAAGACGAACATTTTGGGTGTGTAGTAGTCTCGACCTTTTTCATACATGGAAAATTTGACTATCTACAAAATGAAAACCATAAACAGTTTCCCAACTTGTATAGTTGTCGAGACATTTTGGTTGGAGTCCTTGAAAAATTCAAACCGGATGAGTCACGTTTTAGAAATTTGCGACAGAGTTCCGGTTTCGGAAGGCATCGTTTGAGGTAAAAAACTAACTTTTTGAAGGGTCCGTGACGAGAAATTTTTTTTTTTTTAAACCGGTCCAACATTTATATTCTGCAAGCTCAAATCGTTCAAAGTTACTCTAAAGATAGAAGACAGTGACGTTTTTTTCGACGTTTCGTAACTTTAACGTTACCGTAAACTTCAACTCTATTGATTGTAGCAATTCATCCCCTCCTTTATGTTATACAGCGTTGATTAGTCGTTTGCCATTGGTTGTTTCAATTAACGTAACATCAGGATTTCGTGGTCTGTGGATAAAGCAACTTTTCGACCTTTTTCTCTCACATAATCGCAGAAGTTTAACCAAGATATTGAGTTAGTATGCTTAAGACTTCCTGCTTCCGCTGACAAATTCGGCCATTAATTGTGAACTTTAGGGCGAAATAACAACCTTGCATCATTTACTAGACCATTAATCAATGTAACTATTTTCTACAGCATATCCTGTTACTTGATGACAAACTCGTTCTAACTAAGCAAATATACGTGAAACAAGAGACTGTTTCATTAAGGGTATGTAGCACTCCTACCTTTACCGACCGAGTAAACTCACCCTTATGTTTCATGCATATTAAATAAACAAATGAACGTAAAATGTTCAAATTTCGACCGTGCATCGCTCTTTTGTAGCGGGATTCGGAAAAGTTAGTGATATTCTGAAGATCGTTTAAAAATTGTGTGATATTTTCATTCATACATAAAAAAAAAACACGCTCAAGAGGATGCTATAGTCAGTCTTTACCGACTGAGTAAAATGTTACTTATTTTGGCAAATGTCAAAACTTGCGCAGCACTGAAGCAAAAATGTAGCAGTCAGCGCAATTCTACAAGCGATGCTGGTCAAAAATATCTAATAAACATTTTGGTTTTATGCCAAAATAACTTCAGAAAATATATTTCTGCAATAAGTGGTAATTCAATTATAGGAATATATAAAAAAAAAATTTCTTGATATTTGTTTCGGCATTGCGTGTAGAATGACGTTGACTGCAGTATTTTTACATCAGTGGTGCGACTTGATAAAAAAATGACATTCAACGCCGTCGCTAAAGACGGACTACAGCATCCTCTTAAGGAGGTGGGTTAGTTAATTGGTCAATCAATACTTATTATTAACTTTGTTACGATATAATCGTGCATCGAGTAATTATAAAGTTATTACACTAGTAAGCTACAAAGATCTGTGCGGATATGCAAAAATAGAAAATATTGAAATTGCAAAAACAAGAACTAGGATGCCTGTGTTTCATTTGAAATCAATTCGAAACAGTTCGAGATTTATTAGATTCGATCGATATTATTTGCTTATGATTCCGGTGTTTGTTTGTTTATTTAAAAAAAGCTTTCAGCTGCTTAGAAATATGACAATTTTATAAATTTTGAATGTAAGACACCACCCATCCCCGCACTTATGACACACGCTATTTTTCAACATTTGCGAAGGAAAGTTTCATTTTAGAAGCAATGCAGAGGCCGCTGACGTCGCGAAAATATGGGTAAAGTGACTTGCGCTCAATGATGCAATGCATAAAATTGAGTTATTCGAAAGTGCGCGTGTGCAAAAGTAAGTCCTAGTGTGTAAAATTGAGCATTTTCATTGTGCGCATGCGCTAACGTCGTTTTACCGCACTGTTAAGAAATGAGGGACTTTACGTATGCTCCACAAGCGTTGAAGATCGAACTTTCATGCAGATGTTGTGAATAAATTTTGCTGATTGTGGGAGTATTACGATTACAGTAACAATTAGATGATACTAAATTGTTGTTACACCTAACATTGATCGTAGCCCGTGTTAACAATTACCATAGTTATATTACGTACAACTACAATTGTGGTAGATTACGAAAATCGATTTCAAGCAATTTCTTGTGATTTCATTCCAATGATTACTAATAGTTTTTTAGAACGTTATATGCTCGATTCAAGTACTTGGGATATGAGGCAGTTCATACCATTTCGACCTGGGTCTGACCCTGACCTCTCGGATTTCGCCCGCGATTTTTTATGTGCTTGCTCTCACTTTGAAAGGCACTCGGTTTTGTTTATAATTTGTCGACTCGGTTTTAATTTTCTACAATTTTCCCAAACCATGGTATTGATCGAGACGATTTAAAAATCTGAAATTTCGTTTGTCAAATATTAAAATTTTTAAGCTTAAAGCCAGAGTGGAAAGCTTTTTCTTTCCTACTGTTTTCAAGCTTGTATAGAAAAAAACGTTAAAAAAAATAGAAGCGGGTGTCATTTTACTATAGATGGTTGTTGAAACATTTTCATATGAGACACCGAATTTTTAAAATTGTTTCTGATTTTTCGGCACCCTCTTACCTGTTCAATTTTTTTTTATAACCAAAATGAAGAAGAAAAAAATTCAAAAATCCGATGCGACATATGAAAATGTTTTTTAACAACCATCTACAGTAAAATGAATCCCACTTTTAATTTTTTCAACGGTTTTTGTTTCGGATAAATCTTGAAAACAGTAAGAAGGAAAAATCTCCTCACTCCAGCTCTAAGCTTAAAATTTTTTATATCTGGCACACGATTTTCCAGAATTTTTTTAGATTTTTAAATTGTATCGACTAATAACATGATTTTTGAAATTTGTAGAAAATTCAAACCATGTCGAAAAATTCTAAAAAAAAAATAAAAAACTGAATGTCTTTCAAAGTGAGAACAATGATATAAAAAATCGCGGGCCAAATCTGAGAGGTCAAGGGTTAGACCCAGGTCAAAATGGTATCAACTGCCTCATACACAGCCGTGCGTGCGTGCTAATACAAATAATACAGACTATACATGTATTTAACAATAAAATCGTGGAGATATTTACCGTGTGTATATCGGGTAACAAATTCGTTCAGGAGAAGCACAAGCACAAATCAAGTTTATTTGGAGATGGTTAAATGTTTAATTATCTCGTCAAATAAACCTGTAACGAAACGCTCCGGTGGAAGGAAACTGTTAGGTATTTTCAAAACGCGCACGTGTGCTGCTGAATCCCTCTCTCTCTCTCTCTCTCTCAGTCTTCCTATTTTACTCACACTGTATTCAATGGCAACAAGTCGGCATTAAATGGTTACTTATAACTTTGCTTCCGCGCAGCACCTGCGGTTGAATGTATTTATTTAAAATCATCTCCCTCGTACCGTGGCACGAAACAAATCGAACGGCGTAAGTTCGAAAATTTCAGGCACGTATCGGTGAACACTCAAGTGTAACTATAACCAGGGGATTACTCCGTTGCACTCGGTAATTCCAACAGGGTGACTCGAACGATTTAAACTGAAATTTGGATTTCGTTCTTCTCTCAAAGACACATCGTTAAAGTCTGGCAAGTTTCTCAGACAAGGAAACTCGATCAAACAATCGGTAATTACACATATATATGTACATGTTGTCCTTCGAGTCCGCGAGTATCGTTTCGTATTATCAATTTCTCCGGCGAACCGTCGCATCGCGTATAACGTGCATGTCGAGGCTTCTTTTCTCCCTTTCCTGCGGGCCGAACTCGACGCAAATTCCGTCGCTCCGACGGCTGATGCGGAGGCGTTGAACGCGACGCGGCGACTATCGCCGATGCGAACCGGGAGGCGAGGCGAGGCGCGATTTCGAAGTCGTCGGTCCGTCACCGTCACCGTCACCGTCACCGTCGGCGTCGGCGTCGTCGGGTTCCTCGCCTCATCGGCAAGTAAAGTAGGTGTCAAGGTGCGCCGCCGTTTATTGTGCGAGCGTGCGGCACCGCCGGGCGCCGTCGAACGACCGGATCGCCGAACAAGTTCACTCTGGAAATGTATCGCAGAACAAACGACAAACGTACGTACGTAACGTCGACGACTGTTTACGCTCGCGATCCGATTCGCGTGCTTCGCGTGCTCAGAGCGTACAATCTAGCTACACCAGCTCTAGCCTGCTATCGCGTTCGGTACTTTCGTGGAAGTAAGAACGGCGTGCGGAAGCTTACGCAAATACAGAGACCTAGATACGGATGCGATACCGCAAGATAGGCTCGAAGGGGGGACGAATCGAGATTCCGAATAAACCGCAGTTCGTTTGTTTTATAGTTCGTTGATGTACCGTCAAGGGGTTCCCTGGTCGATTTCGACCTTGGCCTACACTTGGGGACAATGAATCTGAGACGGATCATTTTTTACACTAGACAGTTGTGTTGGCAATACGGAGAAACATGCAGCGCCATAGTCGGCCGAGCGCGAAACAAACTCAATCTCAATAAACGTAACGTAACCCATGAACGTCGAATCTAACCTTAGAATACGTGTCAATCCAACCATTCGTTATCCCCACGGTATTGTAAGGTTAGATTCGACGGTCATGGGTTATGTTATGTTTATTGAGATTAGGTTTGTTTCGCACTCGGCCGACTATGGCGCTGTAAGTTTCTCTGTGTTGCCAACATAACTGTCAAATGTAAAAAATTTGCCGTCTCAGATTTATTGTCCTCGAGTGTACATATCTCCAAGTATCAATGTCCACGTATTGCAAACGCGGAAAAGATTTTGACAATCGCATTCTGTACGCAATTCTGAAAAAAAAAAATATTGCAATGCATTTTCATTTTACGCAGAAATAAAGAAATGGCACATATTCTACGAAATCGCAATAGTCTATTCGTAGAATTCGTGCCGCTTCTTTACTTTTGCGTCACATGAAAATAAGTTGGAGTATTTTTGTTCAGAATTGTGTATAGAATAGGACCGTTGAGACTTTTTTCGCGTTTGAGGTACGTGGACATCGATATTTGCAGACATATAAGTCAGCGTCGAAATCGACCAGGACACCCCCTTAAGGGGGTATACAGTAAACAGTCAGAAAGGTGGGTGAGTTTTGGGAACTTATATCTCGACGGCCAGTTATTCAATTCGGTTGGGGTTTAGATTATTCAGAAGTGTGAACCTTGTACTTCATTTACACATTTTGTAAAGTAGAATCAAACCGTTGTGCTCGGAGTCCAAGATATTTAAAAATTTGAAAAGCGTGTTCTTGTATATTTTGTCATATTTGCAATGGTCGAGCTTTAGTTTCAATAAAACGGTGACCGTTCAAACTTGAAGTTTGATCTTTCTTCGAAAATTGAAGGCGTTTTTTTTTTTTATTATTATTTAAGTAACACTAAAATATAGCTAGGAAAAATGGTATCGTGAGAAAAACGATAAACTATTCAAGAATATTGTCTCCAAATTTGATGTAAATCGGTTAAGCCATTTATGACATATCGTGGGCATTGCAAGATAGTCACCGCGTTGTGGAAAGTTTCATATCATTACCGATAACAATGCTTCGAGCAATACTTTCTACTATGTACCTAATGAATGATTTTCGTGATATAAATACTCGAAATTCGACCACTCTTCCAGCGGACTACTCCCATGGGCATACGCCCCTAACATTCCATTGGCTATCTGTCGCGTACTTTCCTTTATATTTCAGTTTACAAGTGATTCAGCTTCACGTCCGATAATTTCCCAGCAGTCTGAGTGATTTTCCCTAACTTCCAGTGATTGTGTTGCAATTTTCGCATGGTTCTATCCAATTCGGAAAGCACTGAAAAACAGATGATAAGATAGAAATCTATAGTAATTACGCGAAATCAATGTTAATGAAGTGAAACGATTGGTTTGATTTCCAAGTTAATGGCCGGTACACGTCAAGCCGTAGAATTAGCTTTAATCATTTGCAAGTTCTCGGTGTAAGCTTAGTCAGCTTCTAAGGATCAAAATGAAAGATAAACCTGACTCGCATTATCTCCACGAGTAAGATATGTGGTAAATTTATCTAAGATGATTACATTATTCCAAATTGTACTTGAAAAAATTTTCACGACTCTAATAGTCACGTTAAAAATCTGTATACGGAACGGTAAGAAACGCCTCAGGCAAGGTCAACTTTCGTCCCTTCCTTTCCGCCATCCGGCAAGAAATTTCCGGCTGACAAATTGCGTGCTTGCACGAATCGACAGTGGCACAAGTTTCAAGTTACTTATCTAACTGGGCACTACTCTGCAGCCTCGAGGCAAAGAAACGTGACAAGGCATCGCCTTTGCTACAGCCACTATTAACTTTACATGGTAAGAGTAAATATCTACGTACCCACATCCGAAACCTTTATACATATATTTGAAAATCAGGGTAATCTAGTGGTCAACAATGATTCACGACTTTCATAGTTACGAGTTACGCTAAACTATACGTTATATCGGTTGAAGATAGGACTTGACTTGAGATTTTGTTGGTTGATGTTAGTAACGTTATCGTAACGAAACATTGGAAAGAAATCACTGTTTTCTTACTTTTATTACGATTTTTAAGGAATTGAGATTTTAAGATATGAGTATGTTTTGTTTTATTACAGTTTACCGAATTTCAAACGGTTTTAAAATCGTAGAATGACGGTTTTTCCTTAGCGTGAATCGGTACGATAACTTTACTAACTTCAACATGATGAGATTTTAGTGCCGATGAAAAAAAACTCTCGACAATGATCCAATCGGGGACATTCTTTCCACTACTGCCTGCAACCGGTTGCAGCTACGAATACAATCCATTCTCGGGCATGTCAGAATGCATATAACACAGCGCACAAATCCGTTGTGTTTATCAGTTTTCATGGACTCCTGAAACCCTTTGAAATGTCCTATAATCAATCGCTGTTGTGATCTGGTGTGCATACGCTCCGTAAGCTTATGCAATCGTTATTATCTCTCGCAATCTCATGTAATGCTTGGTAATTGTTGTCGTCCATTCTATGTAACACTTTTGTAATCCCTGCCACCTTTGTAAACACTTGCGATCGTTGTAATCTGTACAATCTTGCTGTGACCTCTGCAATGTTGCAATCCTTGTGATCCTTCTAACCAACTCGTGATCCCCGTAATTCTAATCGGTATACGTCATTTTACATAGCGATTACCCCCTAGGATATACCTACACATACCGGGACAATGTCATGAAACTTAAAAATGAAACGCGCATGCGTCAAATAATTCAATCTCATTGGTCGGCGGGATCTTCCCGCAAGCGATATTTTTGTCTGCGATGCAACTTACACAAAATTTGTACGTTTGAAATTTCAATGAGCAGAAGCGTTAAAGTACGACAGATCTTTGAAGAATCAACTTTCCGACCCAATAACAAATGCTTCCCAAACCTTTCCGAGTCACTACCTCAATTACTTGAGATTCTAACCTAGAAAGTTCGTATCAACTCCATCGCCGCCAGAAACAGTTTGACAGCTGAAACTCGGGATGGTCAGCCTGCGCTAACAGCCGATAAAACTCGCGCATGCGCGGTTGATTTTCAAGTTTCAAGAGATTGTCCCGGTATATTCAATTGATACCCGAGATGAGAAATTGTGCCTCGAGTATATTTGTTACACACATTCCAGGTCCACAACGTTATTATGGTCTATGATTACAGATATCTATGATTACAGTCAATTAGAACCCGGAAACACGATAAAGGTGATACAAAAGTGCAGTTTCTTAAATATACCATGACTTCGGGATTCTGACCTTTCCAAAAGCAGGGAAATCATTTCTGCACCCAGTAAATAATCATTCTAAAATAAGAAAAGACTGATTTAGGTATAGTTTGAATAGTAGCAATCTAAATGGTGGCGGTTTCTACATATATTTTTTTTCTTTTTCGTCAGCATGATTCATTTATCTATATATGGGGGGATCAGATTGCTCTAATTGTAAAATGCTGAGAAAATTTACTTTGACACACGCCATGTGAAGATCGTGCAATAGGTACGCTGAGCAAGCACACATGTCACATCAGAGAGAAGTACCTAAGTGATTCAAGAGGCTGAAGTTACTAACGTTAACGCAACGGAACATCAGGAAGGAAAATCATCATTGTAGAATTTCAGAACAACTTTCTAGGAGTTGGATTTTCAAAATATGAGTACGTTTGTTTATCATGGCTAACTAAATTTCGAACAATTCTAAAGGTTCGAAGTGACTGTTTTTCCGAAACATGCATCGTTGTAGCGGCGTTACTAGCTTCTTAATCAATCGCATGGTCATTAAATACCACATTATTTTTCGGCTCTGCGGAACTACACGCCCCTCTGTGATAACCACGATATAAACGATGTTGACTTAATGCGCGTACACTTAGAGAAAGAATTTAATGACGGACCAAACAAATACGGTGTTTAGCGCAATATTTATGCTTCGATCAAGTGTTTTTTATATCATTCCAATGGGAACTCATGACATATGGTTGTACAGCTCTGCTAAAAATTTGCTAGAATGTTGTACTCAAAGATTTAGGAAAAAGAAAAAAATTATACTTTTTCCAACGTAGCAATTTTTCAAGGCACCAGCAAGATTTTAAGACGACTTTGTACGCTCTAGTCTTTTGCAGCGAAGTGAAAAGTTTTATCACTCGTAAATGCGGTCGAGTATCAAGTTTTATAAGATGATCTCGGGTCACGGAAGTGGTGTTTCGCTGAAACACCATGGAGATTTATACTTCCACCATACCACCACATGCGATGTGAAAGACGGGGAAACAAGCCAAGAGCTAATCACTCCCGACTATAACCGCTTCTTACTTGAGGTAGTAACGTTAATAAACTTATTTTGCTTATCTATCCAAAGACTCGACGATACTCGTCGATACGATACTTTAAGTAAGAAGCGAGTATATCGTACTCGGGAGTGACTAGCCCCTCGGAAACAAGGTATTGAAATTAATGAAATAGTATCATTGCTACTTGCTTAAATTATTCACGACGGTAATTAATATTATCGAACATAATATTTTTCCGTTGTAAGATATTACATAAAGCCCGTTTGAGGCAATTCTATTTACAGGTATGTATGTTAGGGTGGTCCTTGTTCAAGGTGTTGACGAATTTTTACCGCCCCATCACTGAAATCAATTTTAAATCATTTAAAAAGAGTCGCCAAATTTTTTCAGATTCTTACAGCAAGTCTGAGATAGCCCGCATTGCGATCGAAGTTTCTTATGGAAATGACATGAGAAAAACTTTTTTTCGCACTATATATTTTATCGTGAAAGTAATAATGTTCCAAAAAATCTGTAACTGCGAGATTTTAGTCGGCATTACTGATACTATATAAAAAAAAATACACATCATCGTACGAGGCAATCTAGACGAATTGCACTTCCTCTAAATAAAAAAAAATGTCAGGTTTCGAGGTTGTGCAATTCGTCTAGATTGCCTCGTACGATGATGTGTATTTTTACCCAGATAGTAGCACTAATTCTCACCAAAACCTCGCGGTTACAGATTATTTGGAACATTGTTACTCTTGCAATAAAATATATACTGAGAAAAAAAGTTTTACCCATGTTAATTTCCATAAGAAACTTCGATCACAATGCGGACTATCTTAGAGTCGATGTAAAAATCTGAAAAAATTAGGCGATTGTTTTCGAATTATTTGAAGTTGATTTGGGGGATGGTCTGGCAAAAATTCGTCGATACCCTGAACAAGGACCACCCTAATGTATGTGTGTTTTTTTCGGGAACAAATCCGCAACAAAAAAGGGCTCTTGAGTTTTCTTCATAGGATGAAAACGGTTTTATCTATTGAAACGTAAAAGTTGATATTTTCCATGAAACCGACCCTTTTCGTTAGAAATTCAGATATTTGTTACATCATTATTTATATTGATTATTGCGATGCCGATTTGAGCAATTCTCGTCATTCTTGCTTGTCGTTGAAGTTGAAATTATGGATCAGTCTGAAACTGAACTACCGGGAGAAAACTGGAAAACGATTTTGAAAAAGTATAGAAAAATTACCAGACACTTTGGCTAGTTTTGAGCCACAGTTTCAGCTTGTGATCTAAAAATCTTTTATGTCAGGGAATAATGTTTCTTCGATGTAACGTGTATGCAGCTTTGTTCAAACAGTCTTCAGATTTATGGGGGAATAATAAAAACATTTAATCATCAACTTGCTTAATCTTATTTTTGATTTGCTATCGAGAACAGAGTGCCGCGTTGACAGTGAAAGTAAACAGATGTGTTTACTTTGGCTCTCTAGGTTACGCCTCGTTCTATGCTTATTACGAGAATAATTTTTTTTAACTTTGGTACGGTGGTGCTTTGGACTAGAATTTATCGCAGGAATTTTTGAGAAATCTTTGAAATTTTGGGCAACCTTCTTTACCGCACGAGGGTGAACAACGATGCAAAAATTCGACTTTCGTGGAAGAAGTGATTAAAATCAGCAAAATCGAAAACCGCTTCCAAATTGTTTTGGAAGCATTTATCGTTTTACGTTGTTTCACCGCATCGATCGTGAAAAAAGTAGAAATAAGAAATTTTAATTTAAATGAGAAATTATTTTTGGCTTTCAAATCATTTTCTCTCCTTCGCGAAATGAAAAAAAGAAAAATAGCATTTTACTTTCGCGGCCGCCCAAACGTTGAATTGGCATGACGCAGAAAGGGAAATAGTAAACAAATTTATTAACTGCCGCTAAATTGATTTGCGTTGCTTGAAGAAAAATAAAATGTTATTCAGAAAGCTTACTTCACCGTTTTCAAATCGTTGAAAATATCGCACACTAATTTTAGTTTCAGCGAATTGCTGATCTCGGGTATTTTTTAGTCAATCCTTAGATAAAAATGTTGACCGAGACTTCGCCTGTTTTGATATCTACTGATGTAGAATATTATGAACAAGTGATGAAGTGTTTTCAACAGAATCGAATTTACTGTCGTTTAGCGCAACGAAACTTTGCCTAATTCACGAAGCGTACAAATTACTCACCTAACTCCAATTTTTTTCTCCTGACAGAGACGCTTGTACTTTGAGTTCACTCAAGACTCAAGTTAAGTCAAAACATTTGTTGCGAGAAATAAAGATAAAATTTATCGAAATTAATGCGATGTTTGCTTCAATTTTATTCGATGCTTATCAATTGATGTACGTAAATCAGGCAAAATACCTACGTTGTAGAACTCATCGACTTGTGCAAAACCAGCGAACGGTTCTGCCTCTGGATCGTTTTCTTGCCGAGTTTCGTGGTCGTGAAGCCGTAGCACTGCAGAATTTGATTTGCGCAAACTGCAGGTTCATCTGTAAGCAAAAATATACAAATGCAGGTGAGAATTTTGTCCCGGCACATTCCAAGTCCTGCATGACGACACGGACCGGAACAATCTCTTGAAACTTGAAAATGAACCGCGCATGCGTCAAATAATTCAATCTCATTGGTCGGCGGGATCTTCCCGCAAGCGATATTTTTGTCTGCGATGCAACTTACACAAAATTTGTACGTTTGAAATTTCAATGAGCAGAAGCGTTAAAGTACGACAGATCTTTGAAGAATCAACTTTCCGACCCAATAACAAATGCTTCCCAAACCTTTCCGAGTCACTACCTCAATTACTTGAGATTCTAACCTAGAAAGTTCGTATCAACTCCATCGCCGCCAGAAACAGTTTGACAGCTGAAACTCGGGATGGTCAGCCTGCGCTAACAGCCGATAAAACTCGCGCATGCGCGGTTGATTTTCAAGTTTCAAGAGATTGTCCCGGTATATTCAATTGATACCCGAGAGGGGAAATTGTGCCTCGAGTATATTTGTTACACACATTCCAGGTCCACAACGTTATTATGGTCTATGATTACAGATATCTATGATTACAGTCAATTAGAACCCGGAAACACGATAAAGGTGATACAAAAGTATGCAGTTTCTTAAATATACCATGACTTCGGGATTCTGACCTTTCCAAAAGCAGGGAAATCATTTCTGCATCCAGTAAATAATCATTCGAAAATAAGGAAAGACTGATTTAGGTATAGTTTGAATAGTAGCAATCTAAATGGTGGCGGTTTCTACATATATTTTTTTTCTTTTTCGTCAGCATGATTCATTTATCTATATATAGGGGGATCAGATTGCTCTAATTGTAAAATGCTGAGAAAAGTTACTTTGACACACGCCATGAGAAGATCGTGCAATAGGTACGCTGAGCAAGCACACATGTCACATCAGACATTGTCCCCGCATATCACACCAGAATTTCGAAATAAATCTTAATCTTGGTACGTTGGCAAATTACGGATTCCATTGACCTACTAATGCGTAGCAACGGAGGCGTTCATTTCGACTCTGGTCGCTGGGTCGTCGAACAGCAAGAGTACAAAAAGTGAAAAAGTATACCGGTTTACGTTTCCAATCTATACCGTAAACGCAGGATATTATAAAGTTTGTGTTATAAACATTGGTTATTTCATAAGCTGTCGTGAACTTCCGTTTGAAATACTAAAATGTATATTATACATATATCCCAGCATTTATGTCATGCCGAGAGCAATATTCTCTGTATTTCCATTTACACTTTGTAAAGCTGTAGAAAGAGAAATTGTAAACATTCATAATCTGGAGTAGAAAAATCAGTTATGAGTTCCTGTCAGCAGCTTGATCACGGGTTTGGATAAATAATGGTATTCAAACTTTTGACACCGGTGATAATATAGAACTTGCATGCCTCATACTGTTTACACGAAATAGTAAAATAGTTTAACAGTACGTGATTCCTCAATCAGCACTTCAGGAAAACATAAACTTTGACGTGTTTCTTTCCAATAATTTCTGGTCATTAGTTCATCATATAAGTTTTCAGAAATCTTATTCTATTATTATGGGATGCAAGCTATCGGGTTAAGAGAATGTTAGAGTCAGTGTTAAATGTCACTTGTTTGACTGACAGGTCTTGTGCTAATCTACACACGATGCTGGATAGAAATATAAAAATAAAATACATGTCGTAAATAAAATAAAAGTTAAAAAAAAATAATGTGAATAAATATAACCCTGTAATTGAATATTGCCACATAGTATAGATTTTCTGGCTACAACTAGGAACCTCCTTTTCACATTCCATCGAGAACTGTATTTATTCGCTATGACAAGACATGTGATTAGTTCAAGATTATAAAGTAACCGAAACTTGAAATTTTTCTCCATGTCGGTTGTTAAACGTTTCTGGTTTACGATTAAACACAGAATTTTATCATTTTTTGTATGTTGTGAATAGAAATCCAATGCTTGATTTCTGATACAAGCATTTGAAAGTAATGTTTTTCGTATTTGTCATCGATTATTTTTCAGTTATCGTTATCATAAAACATAAAGCGACATTTTAAATACGTACAAGGTAAGGTATTTTTTCCGTAAACCTTATTCCCTTCTCTCAACACACAAACACAAACAAAAGAGAACTAAAAACCGTTGCAATCAATTGTTACTGTTATTGAGTTTATAAAATTTCTCAAGTCGAGTGTCATGAATATCCTAACCGTTCAGAATTTTTTTTACGAGACGCCACTATCTCTAAAAGTGCATCGGCATTTTGAGGGTTCATTTTTTCACTCTTCCAAATGTTTTTTTTTTCTACCCGCATTTTGAGCACAAGATTTTACCACATAATAAACACCTGTGAAAATTAATATTCTGTGTAAAAGCAACTCCTGGCATTTTACTAATTTACATCACGAGTCGCAGTTTAATGTTCAGCGTTAAAAACTATATCATATATTACCGTGAAATGGTTTGCGCGTAAAATGGAATAAACTTCGAACTTTCATCTGTCATACTATATCCACCACTTGACCACATGATCGGAAATGACATCATCAGAAATTCTCGGATACCAAGTTTCAGACAAATTAATTAAAATAATTTCACAAACTAAAGAGAGTCGCTTTCATATTAAGCGGCGATCCATCGAGGATTAATAAAAACTTTCGTCCAAAAGACTGTATTTTTGGAAATTTGTTACGGAAAAACTGCAAATTCAATATCAATAATATTTTTTTTTTTTCACGTTTTTATGTAATATTAACACGTCATTGTTCTTCGCGTCAGCTGATGTTTCCCGTGTGCAATTGATCGGTGTACATGATTTTAGAAATATGGTTAATCTGAAACAAAATAGCGAAAAAGAAAATCCCCATCAACTATATTACAATAGCTGTGGCTTGACGAAGCTTTTTTCCTTTTTTCGTCTTAGGTTACGAGAAAAGATTCCCACACTTTTTTGTCATTCTGGAAGCATAACGCGTATTGTTGTTATTAACATATACGTACTGACAAAATCGTAGGATAAACACTTGAGGTATCATCACAAAATCAGTGAAAACGCAGAACGTATCAAAATTCAGATACGATTTCAGATTACGATTTCATCTTTCTATACGTAAAACTTTAGACCAAGTTGCGAAAAAAATTCTGCAATAAAATAATATTACCGTGATTCCAACACAGAATCTAATAGGAATAACGTACTTTCGGTAGACTTGTGTTGAATAACGAAGGAAACGTATTTCTGAACAGATATCACCAGCGCGCAAAGTCCACATTGTGGTTTTCACGACGATGGTGGTTTTAATGATTAGAACACGAACCAGTATCAAAAGACGTTTAACTTAATTAATACAAGCTAAAACGTGAACTTATGTGCGTTTGTATTGTCTGGTAGAAGTTGTAAAAACAACTGAGCATTATCACCCTTTTTTGATGCCTGAGAATATATTAATTTGAATTAATTAATTGAATGCATTCTACCAACTATTCGCGATCCAGTATCCTTGTTCTAATATCATCCAACTTCCATTGTGCCTTTTTTTTTCATGCGCTCCCGAACGCGATTTCACCTTTTCAGGGTTGTTAATCCGTCGCCAAGTTATTTGAACAAATCACGAACTGTGCCACGGCTAAGGGAAATAAATCTGAGCGCAACCCCGAAGGTGTTTCCGTCAATTTTCGTCACTCGTGAATTCCCGGGGGTGTAATTTCAGCACGCGCCGTCGAACGGCGGGGCCAGGAGTAGATTTTCGCTGCCCTTAATACCGCTGCTAAAGGTAGGCTTGACATTTCAGGAAATGTCGAGTCGTGGCATTTCCAGCGATTTTTTCTAAATCACCACCGCGTGTTCTTGGTTTCGGTATTACTGATACCCGTTGTGAGAACTTTTCATCAATACCGTATCACGTCCAGCGATAAAGATTCACGCGCTTGTTACGTCAATTATCCGAAAAGGAGACTTTTCATTCGTTGTCGTTTCGTTGTTCATTATTCGATCCGTACGCGCACTTGTACAGACATCAGGTGATCCTGTAAAACGTACGTACGTAGATACCGTCTTTGACAAGTGTAATAATTTTTGCCCGTAATTGTTACACCGCACGTACAGCAGTCGGTCAGTTCTTGTGACGCAACTAAATTACGCTATAGTAAACCGCAACAGGCTGCCAATCTCCTCGCGTGATGGAGACGGGACATTATAAGATAAGCCTTTCAAGGTCGGGTTGTAATAAATTTTAACATCAGTTGCCTGTATACACGCCACCTGAAAAAAAAATTCATACGTCGACGGGATCTGAACCCTGTTATTTCGAAAGGAAAAATCTACATCCAGTGAAAATACGTGATTCCGGTAAGATTATCGATCCAACCCTCTGACGGAGAAAATCAATCGAACGATTCGTGTTCTTTGATTGGTATGGAATAGAAAAAAAAAAAAAAATGATATAATAATCCCGTGGCATTACTTGCAAGCTTTTATTTGTACGCAAGCTCCTTTCTCGTTCGATTCCAACAAAAGCTTGCGCATTTATGCGGATGAATAAAATCACGTGACTCTGAGTGCATTATCGTTGATAAGCCGTAAGCTTTGCTTCCTTGTTGTAATTACCTGCTCGTCTATATTTAAGGCGCAATAGACCTCGGGGAATGAATTGTAAATGGTCTTTGCGACCTTCCCTGCCTAATTATTACCCTTCGCCAGTTACCAGACAGTAGGGACGGAATGCCGGGCGAAAGTTGAGCGAAAAAAAAAAAAAGCACCCGGTTAACGGACGCGAAGAAAGTACTAGACGAGGGCGTTCTAGGCCGTGACCCTCACCATTACCAATTTTATTCTTTGATTAGTACATTGTAGAGCGTTGCAAAGCAGCACGATATATGCAAAATTTTAGATTTGCCCAAGAACAAACAAAAAAAATAAAAAATAGAAATAAAACTTTTTCGGTAATCGCGCGATTTGCGAAACAACTTTTGGTAAAGACAAAAATTTTGAAATTAAAGCAAAAACAGGCGTAGTATATTTAATTTCGGATATATAAGAAAAATGATGGAAAAAAAAAAAAAAAACGACTCTCCAATTTTGACAGACAATAAAATCAGAGGAGAAGAAAAATCACCAGCGTGGGAATTTCGCGGTGATCAAATCCAGATGAAAGGTTCCTTCGTGCTAATTTTTTTTTTTTTTGTTTTTGTTTTTGTCCCTCTTTCTGTCTTTTCGGAATTTCTTACGATAAATTGATTTTTTAGTAATATTCAATTATGTTATAATATTACGAAATGTTTCGCGGAAGAAGAACTCGACTTTGGCTTCAAGCAACTCTTTACGTTTGTTTAGAAAAATTACCAAGTAAATCACTGAAACAATATTCTAAATGAGTTTAGATTTTCCATGCCTTCCCGATGTCAAAAATGTACAATTCTGTCAGTCTCTAAGCTTCTGTCGGTTTTATACTAAGACTTGTTATGATACAAGTTATTTTAAAGCTCGTGTCGTAACGGTTCCAATAATGGTTTCATCTTTGCTATTTGCGTAAAGTAAAACGTATCGCCCTTCGTAAAAATAACTGAAAACCGTCCCAAAAACTGTAATCTTGTTAAAATGTCAATCCGCGTTTAAATTTTTTTTTTTTTCTCCAACTTCACGGTGGCGAAATCGAGTGCAACAGATCCTTTCGTATTTGCAATTTGTGTGAAATAGATTATGATGATATTATCGCAAGTACTGCAAACCATGCAAATATCCGTAGATAATAATCTTTTCGAAAAGTGGTTACGCATGAAAGGAATATTTCGTCTAGGATTTACTGACAATATTCCTCAGGCGAAAACCGAACGATCCTCAACGTATTTTCGCAAATTACGATCAGGCAAAACGTGACTTAAAATTCTATTCATCATCAAATACACATTTACTATTATCTAGCGAGTAATCGAGTTTATTTTTCGATGCTGGAAGTGAATCCAAGCGGAAATGAAAGTGGGACAAGAGATTGCGTCGATTTAATTTGGATCATTTTAAGACGATTCTGACCAAATTCAAATCTAAATTATGTAGAATCGGTATTATGTAGAAGTCATTCATTGACATAACAACTACCATGCATTTATTTCGTGACAATAATTTTACAAATATTTACAACTTTAGCGATGATCATTACTACAGAGTAAAGAATGAATCTCTTTTGATTTATTTTCGCACAGATATGTACATTTCCGTACAAGCGAATTTTGTAAACCAAATGCTCGAAAATTGAAAGGTATTTTTAAATCATAATAATAATAATAATAATAATAATAATAGTAATAATAAAACAACTTCTAGATAAAAATATTTAGCGTGGAAGAACGTTCGAAAATCTTAACTTTTGCTGAAGCTGAGTAAAAATATATCGTTTCCGAGATATTTGGTGAAACTTTGTCATAAAATCAACAATTCTACTTTCATTTTCAGCACACAAAGAAAAAGAAGAAAAATTATAGCTAGTTAACGTGAAGTATAATTTCTACTGTATATATATATAAATGACGTACGCTCGGTTCAAAAATGTGTCGAAAACAAAAACCCGATTGAACAAAGGTTTAAGAAGTATTATTAAATCTCTCCGTCTAGATGTATGAAAAAAAAAAGATCTAAACACTGAATTTCGGTTATAAACATCCTGTTATTACGGCGGCTATTTTAGTCACACGTAAATAGATTAGCTCAAGTGAGACTTTTTAGACCTTGACTGTATCAAGACAATTTTTTTTTTTAACACATCGTTCACCCAATGGATCCTCAATTAAATCCAAAAATTAAGAATTAGCTCCGTGTAAATTACTCCGGTACGTCTGTGCATGTGTAACAAGAAAATTCACCCGTGGGTAATATATCCGAAAATTACACGATGATAACCAATAAAGCAGCTTTCGTACCAAAAATTTACTCGATAATACTCTTTGCCGAAAATGTTGTAGACTTCATTATTCGGTAATTTCAAGTACCTTGTTACGTCATTTCTCGTCGAAAGTACAAAAGCGAAGGCAAAAGATCTCAGAGCACAGATATTTAATCGTTCAAGAAAATAGATTCGCATCGAAAACTCTTCAACTCGTTTGCCTGTATTGCTGCATTACCAATAATTCAATTTACCAATACATATAATTCTGATTCTTGTATACGGAATATTAGCCAACGGTTTGAGCAAAACTAGATCAACGAAATCGATTACGAAAGAAAAAAAAAACCAAATTCACATTAAATTATTCGATTTTTTTTTAACGACATCAAAACCCACGGAATCTAACGTATATATGCGTTTTCTTTACGACGGGATGGAACAATAATATTACAGTCTAGAGTTTAGATTTTATAGCTGACAAAAGAATCGCGATTCTAACAATAGATGTGAGTCCGGCAGTCTGGATCGAAACGTGTGCTCGATTACGAAATACTAGTGGTACAAAGTGGATTTAGGTCATTCTTACAATCTTACCCGCAGTCGAATTGACTCAAGAATTTAACTCGAGTTATAGGCTTTAATAACTTTAACAACGAGTATGATTTAACGGAAATCAGTGGTTTAAAAACGAATTTTCTACAATTTTATTATAAATCTTCTACCAACGACCCAGCAAATTATCGACAGATGTCACTTCACTTGTATTACAAGCAATTTTCAACGAATGAAATAGAGATTGGTATTCTTTGAAGAATAATTTGTAGAAAGAAAGTATAAGACGAACGGTTTCGGAGCTATTTCTAAATTATTGTCGAGACGAAAAGATAAGACAAGTCTATTCAATTAATTTTCGCTATCCCGGTAAAAGGAAATTTCTATGCAGCGTTCGTAGAACGAACATTTGTAATCTTGTTTTTTTTCGCATAAAGAGAAATTTCGAGTCAATTTTGACAAAAAATGAATATACTTCCAAAACGATACTACGTACCAGATTGTTAATTTGTGATTCGATGATTTATGAGTAGGTATTAGAATCTAACGAAGTCACGAAAGTCATCGAAATCTAGAAATATTACTTTTTCTTGTGTCTCGTGCAACGAAAAAGAAGAACCTGTAATTTTTGTCAATTGACGCACGATTTTGTAGAATTGCCGAATCTTGTAGGTTGGCATGCCAGTTTTACCGCCGGATCTTGTATATTTGATGGACGCTCGCTCTGTGGATCGATCGTCGAAACAAAAACTGTCATTTATCGCATGCAACTCAATTATTTTTTCATATCTGTGTTCAGAATTCCAAATAGAATAGGCCTATTATCGCCTAAATCGCGCCAGTGATGCGTAGGCTTGGAGAATAGTAAAAATAAGTGACACGTACCAACGAAATAGTAATTTTTTCTATATTTCGATGGTTTTCACGTATTCGCCATATTCTATTACTCATAAACCATCGAATCCCAAAGCAACAATCCGCTACGTAGCATCGTTTCGGAGATATATTCATTTTTTGTCAAAATCAACTGGAACTTCCTCTTAAGATGGTTGGTGGCGCTTCTCAGGGTCAGGCGGTGAAAGTGTAAAGCTTAAACACGGGCCCGACCGATGGTTCTCAACTTCGTTCTCAACTAACAAAATTTAAAATAAACTTCAAAGTGAAGGTTTTCGACATACGACTAATGTAACGTGCACCGTTTGTCATCTATTCACTTTTTCAAAATGAACTGAATTGTACTTCGCTGTTATACAATTTCAAAAAAAGTATTTTATGAGCATTCTCTCGATGATTTTTTGAGAAACCTCGTGCAAAACACTTAATTTTTTACTGTTATTCGCAAACGATACAGACAAAGATCTTCATACTTTACGAACATTTTGTTAAGACTATCATTCACCATTTGGATAGTTTTTCATTCAGATGTCTATATTTGTTATCTGTGTTCTGAGGTATATAAGAAATACAACTTCAATTATTAATTACTCGGAGTCTATGGAGACCATCCATCTGAGGGTTTGCATAGTAACCTAATTAATATCAATCAATATGGTGTAAAAACTTGTGTCTCGTGACTACATTTTAAGTTTCCTAACCAATCTCATTAAGCCCGGTGTGTCATATGTATATATTTCATGACGTCAGAGGCGGGAAATTTCCATATCGGATCGTGTGAGAACGAGGATACGAATCTGACTAGGAGAATTATTAAATTGTAGCTTAAATAAAAGTATACGTCCCTATCTCAGTCATTGCTAACATAGATCGCTGATAATGTTTGTTATGAATAATGATTGAATGAATAAAATCACGTCACCTCAAACATGGACGATCGGAACTACCGAATTGTTGAATATTCACCGGTTCTACGATTTCATAATTTCTTTCGGAAATATTTGTACACGTTTACAACAATAAGTATAAAACTAACTATGAAGAATAAACAAGACCATTTTCCCTCTTCCCAACGAGTCGGTCACTGAAATAATCCGGCGTAAATACGCCCCAAAATCTTATTAAATTCCATGAAATTTACAAATATTGAAACAAAGTTACAGATTCAAAGTGATTTTAGTAGCACCGAAACTTCTATGCTCACCTCATAAGAGAAATGAAAAGTAATCAAAAATCACAAAAACTGTAAATATAAACACATGTTCATTTTATTTTCTAAAACAATTGCTTTTACTTTCATTGTATGATTCAATCATAAAAGATCGATAAGTTGTAATCAATCCTGGCATTTATATGATAGGATTTTTGAAAAATATCACCCTAGCGCATGTGATATAATTTTATTATCACTTGTTTAAGTCAAATTCTATCACGTATCTTAATTGCATTACAAAATACCATCGCAAAGAGAAATATATCTTCACGTTTTTCGGTTATATTCTTCGTGTATATGTATCGTTTATCGTAAGAGTAATAATTTTCAAAAAAATCTATAACTGCGAAATTTTAGTGGGCATTAATGCTACTATCTCATAAAAAAAAATTCATATCATCATACCAGGCAATCTATTGAATTATTTGGAATCGATTTGGGGTTCGTCCGATAAAAAATTCGACCGAGCCCTAAATAAGGAGCACTCTACTGTACACGCTCCTATTTTCTTCGTGACGACTGTCAGCACGATTTACGCTACGTTTAAGCGAGTCGCAGTTGAGCTTTGAATAAGAAATAAGCAAGATCGAAGGTTCTGCCACATCGACATATCACGTTCACTCTAGAGTCGAAAAAGATATATCATTCTACGCGACTAACTACTTGTTATATTAGCAGTGATGGGCCGTTTTTCAATTAATTACAGTGTGATTAAATTTTCAATTTGTAAGTTATAATTTGCAATAGAAAAAAAATTACCATTTATAATCAGAATTTTTATATCAAACCAAATGTACTAATTGAAACTGTTATTCGTGATTAAAAAAAAAAAATAAAAAATTGATAGAAACTTTATCGTTTTTAAATAAAAGAAGAAGTATCTGCTAATTGTATTTTTAATTCGTAATCAGAAGAGAAATAGTACCTTTTACAACACCTGCTTGAAAACTAATGATTTTCGAAGTCTGTGTAACGTGCGCAAAATGCCCCATTTCCGAACAGTGAAACGAAACGAACTTGGCGCATGCGCACAAGTGAAATGTTTGATTTTCTACACTATTTCCTTCTTTGACGCATGCGGACTGCATCATTGAGCATAAGTTACCAAACCTCAATTATACGCGATGTCGGTGAGAGAACTTCGATGCTTTGAGATGCCATATCGGAAAATGTGGGGAAATGGGTGAAATGTGATTTGCAGGAGGGGAAAGGGATGAAAAGTTGAGATTCGTGAAAAAATACATAAGTGAGTTGGTGAGAAATAGAAAATCCAGAAAATGTGTGCCAAGACAAAATTGGGTACGTGGAGGATTAGGGTTTGAAGGTGTAAAGGACTGTTACAAATAATTAAAAGTTCCGAAAGTAGAGGCACAGCCCAATATACCAACATAAGAAAATACACAAAATATATAAACGCAAGAAGAATAAATGAATTTTTAATTAGTCAAATACTTTGATACACAATATTATTAAACGAAAAAAAATTGAGCAGATCATAGTGAAATTTAAAATACATTCGGCTGTTTTGCCGCTATTATAATACCTTATGATTCTGTAAAGCCCAAAACTTTTCTATTGATAGAATAAATTAGTAACATCGCTTATGAAGGTCCTCTGTCCTTGATGTACTTATTGCACTCATTTCAACACAATGTATTATGCTGATAATATGCGCTTAACTGTTTTCTGGACGACGCGATTGCGTATCTACAACCCAGCCACGTTGACCACATAATATAAGCATGCAACTTTCCAAATCTTCGACGACGTTTACGTTTCTTGTTTTCGAATATTTTCTATTTGAGCGGCTTGTTCGCCGCTTTTCGGGCGTAAAAATAGACGAGAGTTATTGGGCGAAGGGTAAATTCTTTCCCTGATATTATCCAGACAGATTGCCAAAGTAAGGCGTGTGTCTGTTGACCGTTCATCTAACTTTACTGACACAGCACGGAAAGGAAAAGGCGTCAGCTTAACATCCGGACGAAACGTAATGAAATATCAGTAATTTATCACCGAGGTGGGTAGTAATTAAGGAAAACGACAGTCGCGTGTTACGGTAATGAAAAGCTAATTCTCTGTTGGACATTTCATTCGGGCTTCCGAACGGATATTATTATCTCTATAACACGACACATGAAGGAATATTTATAGCTTTCCTACGTTCTCTCTCACTTTTTCTTCCATTCCTTTTTCTACTTATCTCACTTCCAATGAAAACTAATAAGCCACTACACGTTATTACATCTGAGCAAAGACATACTATACTTAGATAATCCAGATTGCTTTGCTTGACTGTTTAAAGATAAAATGAGGAGTTTCTCGTGTGTGTGTCAGTCAGCAAAAATATCTTTCGATTTGGAATGACGTTTCGGCTTATTACAACGGCCAGCTATAATCTAGTTCAGAAAGTATAATCACAACATACTAGGGTATTTTTTTTTTGAAGCAAAAAAATTTTTCTCTATCACCTGTATAACTTGGTGTACATAGTAGAGAGAATAAAACCACGCGAAGGTGTCGCTTCGATTCAATTTTCAATGGTCGCTCTCTGAATTTGAGGTTTTCCCTTCCAAACGACATGGAGAATATTAAAATTTTTATTTTTTTTTGCAACGTTACCACTCAGCCAGGTTTATATCTTGTCTTGATCCTGAATGCATTTTGTAGAGTTACCGGGTGATTAACAAAATTCTAACTTCTTGTTACTTCTTTCACTTTGCGATGAATCTGTACTATTATATAAAACCATTTGTTTGTTGGCGATCAACTTAACTATAATAAGTTTATTGTTATAGGAATAAAAATAAGACGGTGAACTTGGAAGAAAGTAAAATTAAATAAGATAAATTTATGAGAGCTTTCAAATAGCTTAAAAGGGCTTAAAAAAAAAAAAAAAAAAACGCATGATTTATAGCTAGATACTTCCAACGGATGAATCAACAACCCACCTATAATCTATTGGTATAGATATTGTTATCTTCCTAATATTAACCCTTTGCGGTCGCACTGGGTCATTTTTTGTCCCTATTAACCACGTATTTCTTATCGAACGACAAACATGTGCGACCGCGTAGGGTTAATTAAATTTTGAAATAAAATACCGTTGACGGATATCAGGGATTGGCGTAAAAATGAAGAAATACCAGAAACCAAAAGGACCGCAATATCAAATTTTTATCGAAGTGAAAATCCATGTCCTAGAATTTCAAAATGTAGAAAGGTCAAAGCATATAAAACCAAACTACAGAATTACATGATGAATAAATAATATAACAAACCGAAACGTAGAATCGTCAGAATTCTGAACACTCAATTTGAAGCCCTAGCTTTTTCTAGTAAGTAAGTTCAGTTTTGTTTTTCCCTTCATTAACTCTCTTTCCCTCACATCGAAACAACGTACCGACAGGAAGTGGTGGAAGTTGGCGAGCTGAACTATTGAGGGTATGTTCCGACGTACACTGCGAGCACTGTTCAGTGCTCTTACTGGGGAGAAATTCGGTCCGTTATAGACGGACAGTATACAGTCGCAGTATCCTAGGGAAATATATGACGTCATAAATCGTCGCCATTTTTCTACCGTGAACACTGGGTGCTTTCGAGGTAAGTTGCTCTCAGTGCTTTGATCACGTGATCAATAGCGTTCAGAAATTTACCAGCTTCCACTATTGATAATTATTATTATTGAATATTGTCATTCAAAAATACCGGCCGTTAAAAACAAAAATGGAAATTTTGAAGAAATTGTGTTTATTGCAGTGTGAAACAAATATTATGTATGAAATGAAAGTAACGCCAAAAAATGTCGATCACAGTATACTGTACCGCGTTCCGTTTTAAACAGTAACCAGTATAGCTAACTATAAAGGAACGGCTTCGCAGTGTACTAAATTCACGTCACACCTCACAGTGCTCGCAGTGTATATCGGAACATACCCTGAGTAAACATGCGCGAGCTTTGTCGTCTGCTCGTGCAGGCTGGCCACCCTAAGTTTCAGCTGCCAAACGCTTATAGAGGTTATGTAGGCAATGCGAATTTCTTCGGGATGAGATAGTCTCAAATAATTGATGTAGTTATGTGACGCGGGTTGGCAAACTTTCATTTATTGTCAACTGATTGCGAGCGATGGCTCATGACCATTTAGGACCTGCTACGAGTCATCATAACAACATAAACTCAATTCGTCACTTGACACGGTAGAGTTAGACAGCTCATGCTCCATTTCGACTAACGATAAGTTGGCTACTCTACCTTGCAGATGAAAATATTTCACAGAGTTGATAACGCAGATAGAGTGGGCAAGATGCAGAGGTTATGACAAGTGGAAAGGTTCAAGCGGGTAGAAAGGGAAAGAAAATCAAGCTATCTGTGGAAATTTTTAGGGGTGTTTTTTTGGTCCAAAATATTGCGCTTCTAATGTGTAGTTCCATTTCTTGGGCCTTGCTTCGCTCGATTTACAATACATCAGGTTTTCGCAAATTCACATTTCATACTTTACTGTGGCTTTGAAATGATAATAAATATAATCGTTTACACTTGAGTCTGTGAAAACCTGTAATAGAAACTCCAACAGAGGACAATGAAAATTGATATTTCAGGTAAAAATACACAACAGATTTCTATTATACCGGCATTCCGTTCATTAAACTTGAATTGGATTGAAAAACGGCTCAATGAATGACACTGCGCATCAGAAGCTTTATATTTTCTGACATAAAAGCAATCTTAGAAGTTTCAACTGAATCCGTGATCCAGATGTCTGTTACTCGCCTTCTTAAACTTACAATTACATATTTGATTGTTGAAGTTAAAATTATGGATAAAGTAATGATTTAATAAACATGATGAGTAGCATTAAGAAATATACAAACGATCTTTTCACTCGATTCAAGAGTATTCGATATATAATAACAAATTCAAATGACAACCAAGTCCTTTTCTTATTCGTGGTTCTGAAAGCATTCAACTCGTCGTTAATTAATGTTTTTCTCATGCACATGTTCAATATATTTCAAAAAAATTACCAACATAATTTGTCGAAATTCTGGCTTCAGTAATAAATTCACGCAAAATGTGAAGCAATTCAACTTTGCTACACATAAATTGCGCTATTACAATTTAATTCAAGTATCCAAAAAATTTTAAAATCAACCATCTAATGTAATTAGTTATATTTTATGGAAAGAAATACATGGGTTCGGGTATGGAATCAAAAAGCCGTGACATTATAACTTATTTTTAGCAACGCAGTGCTACGTGCGATATTTCACATGCTAAGTTGGCAGGCAAAATACATAGTATAATAAAGCGAAGCATCAAATCGTACCGTCATAAGGTGAATAATATAAAAGAATCTATATAAAAATCCAAGAATAAATATATAGGATTTCATGCAGAACATTTATCAAATTATTTTGTACATACTTAACATCGCATTCATCAACAAATAAAACTCATATAACGCTCAACTTCTAAGCACTTACTCAAACTCATAGCTTCCAGTTTCTAGAATTTCGCGTCAAGCTATTCTTAACCCGTATACTACAGTCGGTTGTAGCGACGAGGACGTTGAATCTTGACGATTGTGATGCCGAGCATTCAATTTCTGAAAATAATCATATCTCATTGCAATGTTACCACCCCGTGCAAACCGAACGCACAAATATTCGGCTCAAGGAGTTTTGACCATGGTGTCTGTTTTACCGACCGTGCAGCGTTGTTTGGCTCTCGATCACGAACAATATTCAGTGTCAGTCGAAATACCACGTCTCTATCAAATCACGGATCATTTTCGCGTTACTCTGTAAATGTACACTTCGGGGAGAATGAATCTGAGTCGGATCATTTTTTACACTAGACAGTTATGTTGGCAACACAGAGAAACTTACAGCGCCATAATCGGCCTAGCGCGAAGCAAACTCAGTCTCAATAAACACAATATAACCCATGGCCGTCGAATCTAACCATAGAATATCGCGGGGATAATGAATTGCTGGATTGACACGTCAATTTTGAGGTTAGATTCGACGGTCATGGGTTTCGTTGTGTTTATTGAGACTGAGTTTGTTTCGCGCTCGGCCGACTATGGCGCTGTAGGTTTCTCTGTGTTGCCAACATAACTGTCTAGTGTAAAAAATGAACCGTCTCGGATTCATTGTCCCCAAGTGTACCTTCAAATATTCTGTACACCGCTCTAGTGTTTAAAAAACTAAAGCACGCATGTTTGTTTAATGCTAGATTTAATTAAACGAGGCTGCAAAATCCTGCCGTCACTAATACGTTGGCTACACACAAACGCAAGACGGGAAAACATTATTTCACAACTTTTCCCTACGACATACCATCTGTACGAGGCCAGCGCGTCGTATAAGCCTGTATTACACAGGTCTGCAACGAATTTTCTTCAAACATCCGAAACATTTTTCACATGTTGAGTATTCTACCACCGATATTGTTAACTATATAGTCCGGGGCCGAGTCGTGAAGAGCGCTAAAACGTTTTTAGAGTTCGGATGGAACGCTCAAAACTCCTTAAGGCGATGTCAGAGTGCCGAGGAACAAAGCAAAGTGTATTTTACTGTTTCTTTTCTTAAAACTTTGGGACACCCAGTGCTTTCTGTTATGTTTCTGTAGTAATTGAGAAAAGATTAAGAACATTAATACAGAAATATGGAAAATGTGAGATTCAGATATCACTAACGAGCTCTAACCTTAAGGCGAGTGAAAGTCAGCTGTAGATCGTAAGTATATTGATGGTGTTTTTGATGGCCACACAAGTACAATTGCAAATACTATCAAGTTTCAAATTTTACAAAAATTTCATTACATGCAGAGGAGGAAAGGAGTATAAAATATAATTTGTTCACTCGGTCGGTACTCCAACACCTCAGGAACTAAACATTCTTTAGTACGAAATCTGCACCGTACGATACGTTATTTAAATTACTGCTTATATGTCATTGATAAAATCGAATGAATACGTTTAAAGTCTTGTTATTGACGAAGATACGCTGAAAGAACTTGAATCTTGATTTGATAACGAAGCAAACTCGAAATAGTGAAATTATACCTACAACATTCCCTATTATAATATTCCCATGTTCCTACAGATATCCCGGAAAAATAAGTTTTACAAAATAGTTTATTATGTTACAAGTGCGAATAGGTTTTCATTAAAATCTCCAAAGTGTGCTTAACCTTCCTTTCTGCGTTCACTGACAAGGTTCTTCGCAGCTACATCTTAGGTACAAATAATGCCCCTCTCAAAACCCCCAAACTTTGACTGATTGTGTGACACTTTTCCTCAAAGCCTCAAATTCCCAGAATACTTGACACTTTCCTTCGATTTTTTGTTTCCACTTCACAATAGCAAATAATCCAAATTTGTATCAATTTTTGCATTCTATTTAATAAATCGATACAGGTAAGTTGGTTCAAGAAATAAGCTTCAACACGCTCGACAGACATCACCATAACACAATATAGATTGAAAAAAAAGTCCTTCATATTTTCATATTTTTCAATAGAGTGATCAACACTTCGGAAGAGATGAATTGTGTGTTTTTATCCATAGCCATGTGCCGATCAATTAAAAACAATGCGTGTGGTCCTGTTGTAATTACGGCCTGTGAAAACTGTACACTCGGTGCTCGATTCTAATCGAAGGTCGATCGGTGTCCGGTTAGAAAAACAATCGCCATAGCGCAGTATTCTTCGACTAATTTTTCCTCGAACAAAATGTAGTTCTTCAGTCTTTCCATCTGCTCTATCAAATACTGGAGGTTTAGATTCGCATTGAAAAAGTTTTCTTTATCGTTCGCATTCGAAAATTGTATCTAAAGAATGAATAATAATTTATTGATATACACCTCCAGTAATTGGGACATCGACCTTGGAACCCATTTTGTCAGATGCACGAGTGTCAGCGGTTTCGATTATCACCATTGACCATCGAGTCTATGTCAAAGAACGTTCGAGGCATTATCAAGATGGAAGGCCCCAAACAACCGTGCAAAGAGTACAAATATCTTTCTGCGTCGGATTGTGAATGAATGAATATGCTGGTGGGTATACCCAGAAAGTGCGTTGTATGTTTGACAAACTAACCGTCAATAACAATCAGTGTTACTCAAGTGTTCGTTCGTACTGCGTGAGGGGAGAAGATCCTTCAAAACTGCAAAGAATTTCAACCATCGTATGTTTGAATGGTCAGTCTTATTACATGTAACACATATTTTGGAAATGAAATTGAACGCATCCCAGTATCGCATAATAAATGGATACTTGAGGTTGCGCAACCGTCCACATTTTCGAACCGCATTTTGAGGTAGCTTCCCACATAGGAGAAATTTGAAGTATCGTTTTTCCAATTTACATTTCGACGAAAAATCTAATCCAATCGCATTTTGAGATGAATTGGAATAGTTTTCCGGATAACACTAATATTCGTACGTTAAACAACCGCGACGCTTCGGGGTATTTACTTGGCGGTAAAGTGACGTTGAACATTGCAAAATGAATGCTTTCGCGTCATTAGGCACGCTTTGTTATACGGAACTCAAGGGCGCGAGTCGAACATCAAAACACCCACGCGAACGATGACGGCAACTCCGCAAGGGTTGGGTCGTCCACGGATAGACGAAGGCGTGTCATATCGTTCCATTTCATCAGGGCCTTCCTTTATTTAATCTAAATGCTACGGCTATAATCTCTTTTACGGACGACGAGCATTCGTTCTTATGTGCTCGGCTTGAAAGCGCCGCTAGAAAATGTATCGCGAGGAAGATTGAATAGATCTCGGTTTCGAAACTTTTTCCTGAGTAATGAGTTCGAGAAAGAGAAAAAAAAAAAAAACTTTACACGGATCGGGGTCAATATCTTCCAACCCTCGTGACACCGTGTATAAAATATGTATATGGGAAATCCCGCATTAAATTAATAGCCCATGTACTTCACCCCCTTCGATTTTAATCATTTTTTAGTATGATTTGCTTGAATGAAAAGGCTCTTGGAACTTTTTGCCGAATTTTTTAGCCACCGTTGAAATTTATAAAAAAACGAAGAACCAATTCCGGAAACGTTATTTTTTACAATCGGAAAAAATTCACACGGAGTTTCTATCACTTGAAATACGATTTTTAAGCACCATACGATAATGAGATCCGAATGTTTACTATTTTTCTCGCAAGTTTTTAGGTTTTCCATGTCAAAGCTTTATTTTTTAATTCTTTATTCCAGTCTGAGTAGATCGCGGAATCATGAAAATAATGTGAGTCTGCAATCTATTTAGATCGAGACATATAAAAAAAAAAATCCGACATCGGAAAACTAAAAACTTGCGAGAAAATAGTCAATATTGAGATCCGATTATCGTGTGGTTCTCAAATATCACATATTAAATAACAAAATCAGTGTAAATTTTTTCAGACTACTCAAAATTTCGTTTCCGAAATCAGTTTCACGATTTTTTGTAAGCTCTGCCCGTGGCTAAAGAATATCTGACAAAATTCCCGAGACTCTTTTGGATTTGTAAGAACATCGCGTTAAAAAATAATCAAAATCGAAGGGGGTGAGGTATATGAGCTACTAATTTGACATGGAATGCCCCATATGCATGGACTACGATACCAGTGTCGTAGCTAAGGATTATCCCGCCCGCGGCTGGTCGGAAGACCAGCGCCCCCAACTCTAAAAATGATGGTAAGAATTTTTCCACACGCTAGAACGAGGTTCAAGCGATGGGTATTTAAAAAAATATTTTTTGATATGAGAAATCTACACGTAGAACGTATTTGCTTCTGAAATGGCTTGCTTTTTTGCTGGAAGCAACTGTATCGCTTATAATTTTGAATTTATATTCATACGGGAACTTGTTCGCTTTGAGCGAGAAAAAAAGAATGCCTGAATCACGCAGCTTTGATATGCTGATTGGTCCGTTATTGCTGGATTGGCAAATCACAGATTATAAATATTTTATTTTCCAAGCTCGAATTTATACGAATCCCTTGTGATATATAGGAAGCGTGATGACATTCAACGTTTTCGACTTCGCACGATTACCATCGTGTAACGATGACGGACAACTGGCAATTTGTTTCCATTTCGTGTGTAGATATTAGTGACAGCAAAAGAGTTCGAAGGTAAGGAACGGAAACATCAAATAAATGGTTTCCTTAAAAGCTCGGGAAGTACCACACCCACTTTTGCCTCACCCTTGACGACACGGAGGAACGAAGATACGGGCAGATCAACAATTTCTCTGAAGTTATATAAACATTACCGCGATACTCGAAAGGTACTCAACGTCTATTGGTTGGATTACACGAGTTATTTACTACGAGAGCCAAGTGTGTCGTCTACTTTTTCCGATCAGAAAGTGTACGGCTGACAAGAACCCGATTCGAGGAAAAATTCATACCTGTTAATGCAACATTTCGAACTATAAAATCGGATTTTCCTCAAGTATAACAGCTTTAATCAGTTACAGTAAATTGTTTGAATGAAAAATCCATACAGCTCGTCTTGTTTTTACAAACATTAGCTGATCTTATTCATAAATGTATACACTATAAATCGTCTGAGGGGGACTTTTTTCTCGAGCTTGTCGGTTTGTAAAAAACAAACCGATATGTAGAATCGTTATAATGAGAGATTATTGAACTTGCGATTTGGTAATAAATATATTATTGTTATCCAAGTTAAGTGGCCTGTGGAGAATTCACTCAGGAATGCACGTTGTGTCGAAATGGACGATACTTGTAATTTTAGCTCCAGATTTTTTATCACAAGAACAGGGCATTACATATCTCTTAACAACAGACACTGTACTCCGTTTTTATCAACTTTCCTATGTTAACTAGTAATCGCCACTTACACATTGTTAAAACGTGAAATGAAAGCTATTTACCATAAACCTTTGGTCAGCACCCAAACATCCTACCGTATAATATGAATATATGAAAAACCAAGAACGGCCAATCACAAATAGATTTCAAGTCTTCCTATTTATCTAATTATTATTCATTCTGAAGCCTGACTCCGTAATCCTGCGTTACAATTAGTAATAAAAGTGTCGAAGCTCTTGGCTCAAAATTGAGCCTCAGCTGAGTCGCACTTGTGGAAACGTGGCGATATTAAGAATAAAATACACGCCACATCCTAATTTTGTAAATATCTCGGTAAACGACGCATCCTTGTATGGAAAGTTGAAGTCATTTTTCAATATTCTTGCGTGTGAAAAAGTACTTGACAAATATTTGACGAAGCAAAAAGCTGTTCGGTGTAACCGGTATGGTCGACTCTTTACCGGGACATCAAATACGTCGTGGGAAAGCTGCAACTGGCAACTATTTTTATTGCCAATTGCTTTCTACTTGCCCTTGAAGTCTACCTCAGAGTCAATTTACCTTCCCTATATTTATGCACATATACGGGGGGCGGGTTTGGTAATATCATTTTAAGCCTTCTGGCAAAAGAATATTGGCGACCACTTAAATTCAAAGAATTCTCAAGTGCGGGTTGTCAGAAGATAAATTGACAAAATGACTTGAAACTTTCTTTATCGAGGCCATGACACGTTCGGGATATTTAGTAGCGACAAACGATGAGCATCCAAACAGACATATCCTTACATTTATTCAACTTTCAGAATACAGCCGATCTCGTATATTGATCACAAAAATAATTAGCCACAGACAGAACTGCCCCCGTTCTGTAGTTTATTACAGTAGATCGTGCATAAGAGTATACTCCAAATTGTGTAAAGTCATACTGTACTGAAATTTTTTATAATTGTTCATGTGGTTGTGTGTCTTTCTTTTTTTTTTTTTGTTTTATTTTGTACAGACTATCAACAATTCTTGGCTCTCACCACTAAATGTAATGTTTGAACATGATCGGGCAGTTTGTTAAAAGTGTAATACTACGGAATGGTTAGCAAGTGTTTGATGCGTAGTGGTTTTATTTTTTTAGCGCTATTATCGTAACTCCACATGCCCGGAACAATAATTGTAGTGAAACACACGAGTTCATTTGTATCCACATACACAATTTATTCCCTTATAGTAGAATGTGAATTTTCGGAATCTGGATTATCATCAGACGTATTAGACACGGAATGCAATCTTAATTTTCTTTCGAGTCTACGGAATAATTGACATTTTTTCTATTCTCCTAAACCTTTTCCCATCAATCTAGAATTTTGTAATTACTTTTTACTTTTTTGAAGAAAAAAATCACGCGTACGTGCCTGTAAGTATTGTTGAAACAATTTTTTTTTTTTTTTTTTTATCACATAGCTAGATACCGATGAATTATACCTACCTTCTGCAGAAAGAATTTTGAACGATGAGAAATTTTGGGATGTATTGCGTACGTGAAGATATTATATCCTCGATCGTTTTTTGATCCAGTTTTACGATATTGTGACAATCACTGTACGAACTGCACGTCGTACGGCAAATCGCGATGCATCTAACCTCGAATGAGCAAAGGATGCAGAGTTTCTCATAATATATACAGTCACTATGCCTATACTTGGCTGAAATATTCATAGTCAATTAAATGACTTACCTGATACGCTGTAGGTTTAATATCGAATACCAGGTTGAACAGCGTTGGCGTTCACGTGAAATATCGCTCTTTAGACGTACCGATTATCAAATTTTGAAACACCGTTGCCGTGGATATGCTTTGACAAATAATCCAAAATCTTCCCCTTCAACGGGTATAACATATCATATTTGAGCCAAGGAATGAATGTCACGGCCAATTGTTATTACTTAATAAGCGTTTAAACTTTTCTGATAGCTGAAGATGGATGGTAAAAATGTTGGAAATGTATAGAAAACTTTAAACCTCATGAAAAGTTATCTGGCTGATAATTTTGAAACTCCGAATAGCTAAAACTAGGAATGTTAATATACTATTGCCAAAAATTTCAAAGAGCAGTAGTTTTAAGAACAGCTTCATCAAAGATTTTTAACAATTTACCTAACGAACTAAATGTATTGACCGGAAATAAGAAATATATGAGCTAAAAATTGAACGAATAGATCAGAGTTACCAACTAATAACGGAGGTGACAATATTGGATCCGCCATTTTGAATTTTCGAATGTCAAGTTGAGATTCGTAATCAGCGACCCAAAAAACCACTTATTGTGAAAGCTTTATGTTGAATATGAAATTATTTGCTGTAATAAATAATTACTACTTTTTGCACGAAACGTTGATTTCGGGTCCACCAGTGAACCGGTTAAACACCCTCCACATACTTCGAAAGTCGAACTTTCAAAACAAGTATTGGAGAAAAAGTATACTAATTCAAGTTTCTTCGCGTGATTCTACAAAATTATCGTAAAGAACGGTTTTACAGATAGATTGGCTTCATTTTAATAAAAAGAATGATCATGTTTTTGTTCGTGGAAGGTCAGTTTCATTCCGGTATTTAGAACAAACGCTACAAAAAGTTCGGATTTTATTAATATCTGGTTTTTGGTTGCTGCATCGTAACAAAAAGGCGTAAAATTATAATTTCCGAATGTCACTTAATTATACCAAGTACCATACCTTACTCACGATTATTTATGGAAAATTCACCAAAAAAAAGTGGAGCTAATATGTTTTTCACATGTTATTTAAGTGGATAATTCACATGATCTGAGGAACCTGTTTGACTTGAGCTAAAAAACCCTTTACTTCGGGAGAACTTTTTGCAAAGCGAGAACCAATGTTCGGACCAATGTTCCAACAAAAAAAAAATAAAAAAATAAAAAAATTGTCATTGCTTGAAACAGTTTAACGTATGTGCCAGGGAAATATCGTAGGAGGCGAAATTGGCACAAGAGACTAAAATAACTTACGGTTTCATGGTTTTTCCCAGCAAGTAGAGTAGTAACGTACTCTGGTAACCTAGAAACTGTACGCCCTTCGAGAAACGTCGTCGTAGGTATTAAAGAATGCGCCATAAAAATGCATAAGATATTATAGGAATATTACAATCTGGACAGATGAATAGCGATATGTTTTTTCATACATGCCCAATAGTTTCGGTACTAATAGATAAATAATAACGTTACACAAACCTGTTTGTTTCTTTCGATGTCGCCGATCACAAGTCTCACGTAACACGGTATTTAATCAAATTATGGAACGATAGCGGAATTGTGGTTTACACGTCATCACCAAAGACCAATCACGTCACTCGGACTGGAGATGATCAAACGTCGTTCGGCTTCTGAAAACAAATTGAGAGAAGACTTTAGTTTGCTTCGCGTTTTGTTTATGGTGGTTTCGGGAAGCAAAATCAAATAACGCGAACTCATACATGACAATAACAATAGTTGCAAAGTTATTCAATGATACTTTGTCAAATTCAAACGCACATGGAATCATAAACAATTCGGTTCTCGCAGATTGTGAGATTTTAGCTTTAGTCGGGTCAATCAGGAGGTAAAAAATATCGCCGTACTTATGGTTTTGTTTTTCTGACGGCTGGTTTATTTATTCTCAAATAATACATGTTTAAAGTAGTTGCAATAATTTTTTCAAGACAAAATATTGTTTTTCAGCCGAGTTATAAGCGATTTCCGAGATGTCGAAAGAAAAAGGCGTTTTGCCGTGTTCACAGCTGCTCAGACTGGATCATCTGTAATCAAAAATTGCTATGGGATCATTAGTTAAGAGTACCAGCTTCCGGATGAACGAAGGGTTTAGTCAAATTTTAATGTTTTTTTTTTCAAAATTGCGGATGTGCAAAAACTATCTTTCTTTTCGCTAGAAGGATTCACTCATATTTCAATTATTGAAAAACTATTCGTCGTATCAAAAAATCGTTCGTTCAGCCGTGAGATTATTGTATCTTAAGTAAGTAAACAGCATTTGAAAAAAATCGGCCAAGCGCTAAGCGGCTGTCGAGATATCTTGAACACGGCCTCAAAAATGTTGTTTCGAGAAAAATGCGTTTTATATTGTAAGTGGATTTTACATGCAGATAAAAAAATTTCTCTTGTACTTACATAGTGTCATCGATTCCAGGATTTAACAATACGTTCATTCTTGCTTAATCACATCAAATAAATGACATACATAAATGAAGTAAATATTTTATGAACATTAATTTGAAATCGTTTGCACGCAATAAGTTATTTACATCGAATGAACGTGAGGTGAATTTTATCTGTAAGATTACCAACGTCTTCTAACGTACTATCGGAATGACGTCCCACAGTCAGCTATTCTATGTTCAGCTGACATTAAAACGCAAGCGATGTAAAAATCGAGCGTTCTATCTCTTGGGCAGCAATAATTTATGTCTTCACCTTGCCATTTTTCTATGCTTTCACTTTTCACTCAATTTCGTAGCTTGTCTTTTTCATAGTCACGAAACTTTGTGAAATTTTTGTCTACTTTGTTGGTACATCAATATCCATAAACAAGTAAAAAGTGAAACCAACATTTGAGATAATAAAACACAGAAAACAGATTTCATCCATTCCAATTTATTATTGCTTCAGGATTCATGTACTTTGGTAAACCATTTTATACATTTAAGAGGATGCTATGTAGTCATTTTTTACCGATCGAGTAAGATGTCACTTATTTTACACTAACCGTCCAATTATCAGTGTCTACGCATCAATGACTTGAAAGTGAAGAAATATATCCAAAAACTTTGGTGTTCCATACAGGAATAATGTGAGAAGATACGTTTCTGCAATTACAAGTACATCGTTCAATTGCAGGAAAACATTTTCTGACTTTATCAAGATGATCAAGACTCAGTCCATAGCAGCCTCTCTAAAGTCACGTTTCAAGCCTACTTTTAGCGACCAAGTATCTTAAGCATGTTAATCTTCTCAGCGCAAACTTCGTGGTGACTTTAAGAAGAAGAAACAAAGAAATTCAATTTTGTGTTACGTCTGGCTTATCAACCAAACGTTCTCCCAAACTTATCGATCATTTGTTACACTACCGATATTCCACATTCTTTGTAGAAACCTTAAATTTTCTTTCCTCTTTTCTCATTTCCATTTCGTAGCCGACCATCGACGGCTGAGCACGAGAAATATTTAAGCTGTTATAACTTCATACGTTATTTGCGCTATGGTTCCGACTATCAATCAATAACAAAAGTGAAGTATGAACGTAGAACAATCATGGAAGGTGATTTTAGGATCAAATTTTTAATTTGCTTCATTTTTTTTTTTTTTGGACTCTACTTTACTTATCGAAAGTAACCATTCCTGTGTTTTTGAAATGCTTGTTTCAAATTTTGTTCTGATTCTTCAAATAAATACATCTCGAAAACAACACGACATATAATTGAAAGAAGTCAGACCACATTTTATTTGCTAGTACTAATAAGATGCATAAAAAAATATCAAGTAATTATATCTTAAAAATATCATTGACATCTTTGAATTTCAAACAATCTAATTTCCTTTCATCGTGATGGTCATATTCTATTCGCTTCCGAAAAATATCCTTGAAAGTGTTGGATTTCTCAAGAATTCTAAAACCAATGACCTACGTGAAGTTGGCCCCCCACTTTCAACAAATGAATTTTTTGAATATTGTTGACAATTGTTCTACGTTTGTTCTACATTGTTCCAAAACCTTATATTCATAATTTACAGAACACAACTGAAAAAAGCAAAAAACCGTTTTGTGACCCACGTCGTGCTTCTGGAATAATATTCGGTACGATTAGAACAACCCAGAACAATCAAAAAAAATTGAATTTTCCAAAAGTGGGGGGCTAGCCAAATATGCTTTTTTCCTTTCGCCCGACCGGATGTTGGACTTACGACTTTACCATTTTGGAACTTTGTTCGGAACAACTAGAACAATCTGGAACAACAAAAAAAAGTTCCATTTTTCAAAAATTGGGGTGCCCGGTCACAAAACGGTTTTTTGCTTTTTTCAGTTGTGTTCTGTAAATCATGAATATAAGGTTTTGGGAAAATGTAGAACAACCCTGAAACAATTGTGAAAAATATTCAAAACATTCGTTTGTCGAAAGTGGGGGGCCAACTTCACGTATGTAAAACAATGTCGTTAAGAGCTCATTATGCTGAATGTTTTTATCATTTTACGGCTTCGAATCTTTTTATGATATTACTTAATGAGCAAGAGCGGCTATTTCTTCCAGGTGAGGCATTCCACTCGCATACCGACGCTGTAAAATTTGTGAGGAATTGCCAGCTACCAGATACGACGAAGATAAGCCAACTTATCCTACGTCTGACCCTGGTCACCTCAGAATTTTTGGACAATTTTACCCGTACCTAAATGACCGCAGTTTAAAGACTCTGCAGAGTTTTTGACGGAATTTCATTAACAGAAGTCGTGTTTGATTAATATTGACGGGCAAAATGAAATTACCTAATAACGATATGTATTTTAATTATTCTGCAAATTTTCGTGCGTAAAGACAAGATTTATAACATATAATTCACTCTCCTTGTTTTCGATTTTAGATGAATTTTTTTCACGGCGAGTAATGTTTAATACAGCGATTTAGAGAACTATTTAAACAAATAGAAAAGAAAGATTACCGATACCGAAAAGGTCTCCAATACCTACTCGCTTCGGTGACAGTAAGAGAACCTGTGCGGAGAATAATTTTGTCAAAGATTTTGTGAACTTATTTAAATCATACACGCTTGAATCAGTAATGTTGAATTGAATAAAAACAATTTTTATCAACTGATGAATGTCGTAACGCATTTACTGTTACGGAATTTTCAAACCTGAAAACATATTTCAGCTACGAGTGGTCGGCTCAAGCGGTTGGCTTGTAAAATATTGTAAATACGTGGAAAACAACGTGACGAAACATTACTGTATACATGACTCGACAACACATACATAATTACCAGGGATGTCGAAACGCAAAAAATATTTACTTTTATCATTCCTATCTTTCAACCAGTCGATGAATTATTTTTCTTTCAATTTTTCAAACCCATTCTTTAATTTGCGGTACAAATTCGAAACTCATTGAACGGTTGCAGCTATTTTATTTTTTTTTTCGCAAACGATGTGTATAAACAATTTAGCTCGATAATATCTAAAATATAACAAATTTCACTATTGTTTATGTGAAGCTTTAGAGCTATTTTGTTTCCACTTATAAGACAGCTAATACTTGCAGTTTCTGAAAACTGTACTCCTGATACTTATTTATTTTTTGGTTTATATCTTCATTTTTTTGTCACTCAAATCACATTAACTAGTACTACTACTATTACTATTACTATTTACGTTTTCTCATTATTCTATTTTTAACAATTGGACTATTGGACCATGTGGTTCACAGAACTTTTTGAATTCTTGGATTGCTGTCTAGAAGACTGAAGAGAATTTGGATTTTTTAATAACGGGATACCCGATAAAGATGTCACCATAAAGATGACACCTAATTTTGAAAATTATGAGAAATTCTAGAACTGTCTGAGCGGATTCCAAAACTCTATAATTGAAGTAATTAGGGCAATAAATATTATATAAGCCCTTCCGCTCTTCACCGAGGTCAAAATGACCCCACGGCATGTTCACCGTATATTCCACATGGAAAACATCTAAAACAAGCGGATTTGGGCTGACTGTGAGCCAGCCTTTGAACTTCCCGTTATTTGTGCTCGAAACTAGTATATTTCGATATAAACCGAAAACTTAAATGCGACTGTAAAGTAGTTATAACGATTTAAACTAAACAGGATATCATCAAATATTCACACCTTTCTCCTAGTCATACGTTTTATCTTTGGAGAATCGTCGGTCCTCATATTTTCATCAAACTCCGAACGTTTTAATTTTTTTCGAGCATATTTACTACGTGAAATCTTTATTTTGCAAATGTGACTTCAGATATGTGATCAGCGACCCCAAACACCTTCGGATGCCAATTTTCGTGCAATTCCGTTCATCCGTTGCGAAGATAACACCATTTTTATTTTATTTTTGTGAATTTGGTTTTTTAAATTATTCAAAAACTACTAAACCAATCACAGCCAAAATCTAATCAGGTTTAAGTCCGAAAGAGGTGCGTCGATTAAGACCAAGTTCATCAAAATCTAACTCCTCGTTCTCGAGATATCGTCGGACAAAAAATTGATCACGCACGTACATGCATACATAAATACATACATACACGCACACAGACGTCCAATTTAAAATGATTGGAGGTGATTCTCCGGACCTCAAAACGTGGAGATCTAGTGAGAACTCAACTTTTCATTTTCGGGGTGATTACAACAACTTCCTATTTTCTCTGAAATCAGAGAAATGGGAAGTTAATAAATCAAAAATTTCTCTCAGTGTACGGAATGATTTCTGATGTGGGTTATCCAGCGACCTCGTTGTGACGCCAGAGTTAATAAATACACAGAAGGTGTGGAGAGCAAGGGTAAATATTATGTATTTCATAAATCTGAGGCTGACTAGCCATGTCCCGGACCGAAACCCTGTATTATAAATTTATATTATAGTAAATTACATCTTTGTACAGTATCCGTCACAACCATCAATTTTTTCCTCTCTCCTGCACAGAGTATCAATACCGTATATCAATGGCTGTATCGATATGAAAAATCAATAGGAAACGATGAAATTTTTCAGGTTGATTAACCGACTGCGCATGCAGAAAATAATTGAATTCTGATCATACCGCGGCGTCATCTTCGTTCGCAAAACAGGATAGCCAATTTACTTGAAACGAGGCACGAGATGCCAAACTTACCCGTGTCAAGTGGCGAACCGAAATTATATTGTTCAGATGACTCGTAACAATCTTCAATCAATTAACAATAAAAATGTACATGAACTATTTCAGATTTGCTTTTTGTTAGCCGAAAAAAAAATTCGCAACGCCTACGTAACTTTTATAAGCCATGTTCGTCATCTGAAGCTTGAGGTGGCCAGCCTGGATGAAAATCATAGAAACTTCACGCATGCGCAGATGAAAATTTTCCCAATTTCGGTGATTGGTAACCAATCTGTAATTTTTTTTTACCAAATTTAGAAATAAATAAAAAGTCACTCGACTTTTCTTCAAAATAAGGTATCAGTTGGCCAAGTAGGAGTTTTGGATCTTCGCGTTTTTTAGATGTACAGCGCTTCTTTAAAAGCACCCCGAGTATAAAAATTTATACAAAATTATACAATTTGTTCCAGATCGACTTGTCAACAACGAAAGTGTAACCAGATTGTACAGGCAACGGCAAATTGATATTACTTGACCTCAAACTCGGGTTTGAACTCCAATAATAACGCAAGAGTGAAGAAAAATGGAAAACGAGAGTCTGTTGTTCTGATCTTAAAACCTTGTGTACTCACATAATTTCAAGTATAATTTCCAATCCTTTTCACTGATTTCAAGCGATTTTGCAAGACTGACGATTTAAGTGCAATTTCAAATCTCTAAAATCGATTTCAAGTGAACAACTCTTTGCATACAATATTACAAAAAATTGCATAACCGTCGCGGTAAGATTCACGTTATAATGCCAATTACACTTGAAGCGATTGAAACCGCGCTACATGTTTCAAAAACTTCACACCCGCTTTACGAATTTTGTACTTCTTTGAAAAATATCATGTACGTTTATACCAATATTTTTATTCACCCTTATAAACGTAATAGAAAATATTTTTAACCCGAATAAGACAATCGATGTATAGGAATTCACTACATCTAGTGCTACTGTGTTACTTAAAAAAAAAAAATTTATGACAAAAAAAAAAAAAATGACGGCTAAAAAATGTCGTAAAAACTGCTCCGTACTAGGGTTTGTATATGCATAATTGTCGGAGTGGTAAGCAAACTTCGGTATGCACGGATTTGTCGATGGATATGCTGAAAAGCGGAGATTTCAAGAACAGAATAGCAGACTTCTGATTACGACAAACCGTCGCAACGATTCGCTCACAAAATGACCAAGGCCTCGGTAATATGATTAGGTGAAATTGATTGGCTGTAAGTAATACGACAGAGTGACAGAGACCGAGACCGAACGACCTCAATCCATTTCCTCGTCCCTGTTACTGCAGGCGAATATTTTTGAAGGCACTCTCTCGGACTACCGTCTCAAAAATACAGACTTCGGTGTATCGAAATAGCGCGCTTAAATATTTGAAATTATTATTCAATCCGATATCTTGCTAGACAGACGAAAGGTGTAACTCGATTCATCTCGCCTTACCGAGAACTGACTGTTCTCACTATCTGCAAGCGCTACGCATTTGGCAGAGTTTAAGTATCCTCTGTCAATGGTATTGGCGAAATATTGTATCATCACTTTCCTCACGGACTGGTAAAAGAGACCTTGAACACACACTGGTTATACTTCCAACTTCCATTATTCACTGTAGGCAGATCGATGGTCACATGATACTTTGTAAAACACTGTGAGATTATAATACAGCTATTACAAGGCTCTTGGCCAATGAATAATTTCGAACTCTCTTAAATCCTTGTCAAAATTGCAGATCTTGAATTTCATTTATTAACTCAAGTCCGTAGGGAAACGTTTTCCGGCGTTTCTTTTTTTTTACTTGTCAGCGGTAGTGTCGAGCATTTGCAAAGTCTACTTAATTAGTTTAAAAAAAATATTAAACTAACTGTTCAACGAGCAATCGATAACGTATTTAGTTAAGCAACAAATCATCGATATTCCAGGCGAATGGCCATCGAAGCATGGCTTTCGATACGTTCGAACGATCGTTTATAAATTTTATCAATTTCAATTAGCTACCGTTTTTGCATTATATAAGGTACTACTTTCTACGTTGTACGATGTGCGTGAGGTCAGGGATGCCAACTCCAAGCCGAAAGTAAAAGTGAGTGGGATAGAGGTAAAGAGGGAAGTCTACGAGGCGAATACGCAAGAGTGAGTGAAACGTACGAGAAGCGAGTATGAGGGGAAAAAAGAGAGAGAGAGAGAGAGAGACTGAGGGAGAGTGGGCGCGTGTATTCCATGCCAACTGAGAGGATATTTTCCCTGACCCCCGCCAATTTGCTTTATTATTTTTTGTATGATTCCACAACCTAAAAAAAGCACTCACCATTTTTTGCAAATTTTTCGTCCCAACCATTATTTTTAAAAAAATGTTACAAACCCTTTTATGGTCCTAAAAAAAAACTCTCGATTTTTATTTTTTTACAAAAATTCACATAATTTCTGGGTCCCAAAACAAAGATTTCGAGCCATAGTTCAGAGTGGAGAATTGATATTTTGTGTTTTCTAAATATTTTCTTAGAGGAATAATTTTTCTTATTTTGTATGGATACAAATTGTAAATTTGCTTCATTATTTTTTGTATGATTCTACAACCTAAAAAAAGCACTCACAATTTTTTTCAGATTTTTCGTCCCAACCATTCTTTTTTAAAAAATGTTACAAACATAACATATGTTTTGCATACGTACAAAGTAAGAAAATTATTCCTCTAAAAAAATATTTAAAAAATAAAAAAAAATCAATTCTCCACTCTGAACTATGGATCAAAATGTTCGTTTTCGGAACTAGAAATTACGTTAATTTTTGTAAGAAAATAAAAAATGGCGTTTTTTTTAGGACCATAAAAGGGTTTATAACATTTTTTAAAAAAGAATGGTTGGGACGAAAGATCTGAAAAAAATGGTGAGTGCTTTTTTTAGGTTGTAGAATCATGTATAAAAATAATGATGCAAATTGGCGGGGGTCAGGGAAAATGTCCTCTCAGTTAGCATGGAATACCTCATATACAGGGTGGTATTTTCTTATCGCCTCAGGCGAGTATCTCGAAAACTAGAAGAGATACAAGAAAAAGTTTCGTACAAAACCTGGAGGGTTTTAAGGGGGGAAAGATAATGCTGATAGGGGTCGATTTGTGAATTGCGTCACTTTCTAAATTTTTTTTGTTCGTTATTTTGGACAGGGAACACGTATATAATATTGACTATGACCGGCTGATAGCGAGTTTGAAGATAAATTCAAAATCGTAAAAAAAAATGTTTATTTTCCAAAATTTTCAAGAAGTGAAGTACGCGAGCATTTTTTGCTGAGACAAGCCATTGATCCCCAAAGTTTGATTACTTTTTTGAGACGCTTGATGACTCGTAGTTTTTTCAAGCAATGGGGATTGATGCTTGACTTTGATAGAAAGTGGTTGAGTATTTCACTTTTTGAAAATTCAGAACAATTTAGCAAAAATTCTGAAATTTTTCCTAATAATTGTGAAAATTTTTTGGACAATTTTGAAAAACTAAAACATTAATTTCACGTATTTGAATTTGGTTTCGAACCCGCTAGGAGATTTACGCATTAGAATTTTGATCGTATCCTTATGTCAGAAGAAAATATAATCCGGATTATTTTCGATACAGGAAAATCTGATTTTTCCGACTATGAATGCCGTTTTAGGTCGAATCCTCAGAAACCGCGACAAAACACATTTTTTTCTCAAGAAATGTTTTTTTTTTTTTTATAATCTCGAAATTTGATCTCCAAATCGATTTCTTCGTATGAAAGATAGTTCGGCAGCTGCAAAGTAAGTTTTTTTACAGAAAAAAAACTGATTCGTTGAACGTGCTTGAAACGAGAAAATGTCGGGAATTGCAATAGATTTTATAAAAGGTGATATTTTTTATCTAAACGAAACATTTTCATATTATTTACATTTTTGGCTCTGAATTCAATAGCACTGAACTTGTTCAAAATAGTCTTCCGAATAAAAGGATATATCGTAGAGTGAAATCAGAGAGTTTAATAAATGGATAATTTTTAAATAATTTTAAACGAAGCAAAGACACGCGTCTAAGCTGTTATTGATAAGTCAAGTGTTTTCTATTTTTTTTATTTTCAAAGAGATCTTCACATCTCACCAATAAAATAATTTTACAAATGCACAACGCAGAGTTTCCTCTTCATAAAATTAATACAGCGTATGGATTTTTGGCCATCCAGCCTCCTCGACGTGGAACACGTTGAAAATCAAGACATAACGAGGATCATATTTAATTGCCATCTAGCGATATTCCGATCTAATCGTCACGTGGCACGCATATACCTGGTTATAGCATAACACAAAGGTTTGCTGAATAATGCAAATAACAACGTACATGTTCACGAAACTTGTGTCATTAAGTATTCATCATTCCACGTATAAGCAGCTATGAAATTATATCCATTTCACATCTAGGTATACGTAGTGCAATCCAGGTCACGTGATTGTTGGTAATTTTGCAATATATACGCATACGGCAACATAATCGATGCGTTATCACTAATTATATGCGCGTAGTGCAATAGCGACCAGCGAGACATGGTATTATAATCGAGATACGCAAGTTCATCCGTCGATTGGACTTCGCCAAGCGGAACAATGTGTTTTAACGACAAATAATTCAACTGTCGCTCGTAAAATGTCCGGGCAATATTTTTTAAAGGGCGTAATTACGGTCGGGTGTACAAACGTTTTTCCTGCACGAAAATTAATTATTCTACTTAAATATACTCAATTACCGGTTAAATTTTTGAGAATTTGCACAACGCGTTTTTGTTTCGTATGGTATAAATGAAAATTAATACATTACGTGCAAAGTGTTGTATGAATGATAATTATGCAATTCCGACACACTTAGATATCAAAATATATAATACCGTAATAATGTCTGATAAAAGTGTGCTCGTTTTGTTCGTTTTTTTACTTTTTCGATAAATTCTTCTTTTACCATTTCGTGCGTTTTTACTTCTCATCGCCTATGGTGATATTATAAGAAGAATATCGACTTCGGTCGAAAACAACTTTTTCCAATTTAATGAAACTTTACGTTCTTGGACCTCTAAGTATCCAAAACACGGGTTAGTAAGAAAATTAAAAAAAAAATGTCGATCCGTCTATCGGTCTGCTTATCTGTCCTGACAAACTCCGCGATGGTTTAAATAAAATAAAATGTATACATGAATAAAAATTTTTTTACCTAAGGCACAAAATATTATGACGTTGAATATTGCGTGGGAGGGTGCGTAGATCTTAATACAACCGTTAAAAAAGTGACACAAATATAATCCTGATTATCATTATTCCTAGAGGACACGCACGTCAGTTTGCTACAATTAAAAAAAATTATAAACTGGATGCGATTATGAGCGAATACCACTGTTTGAGAAATTAGTATGACAAGAGTAATAGTATTACCAGAAACAAATGGCTAAATATGAGATAAGCGTTCGTGCGAAAAACTATAAGTATACATATAGCAATAAATGTTTTTAATTTACTGGAGGAGAAGGAAGAGAAATTTAAAATATTCAAAAGTAAAAAATTGAATTACTATTAAGGAAAAACTATAAATAGAATACATTATAAAATATTATGTGTAATGAAGTAAGGAATTTGAAAAAAAAATTTTTAATTAATTAAAATGGCATGTTTTTTTGTTTTTCTATGATGTTTTTTGTTAACGAAAAGATAACAGGAAAAATAATTTTACTGTGAATAAATTGCGTTTAGTTGGGTAAATTTTAGTAATAGGTTAGTGTTCAAGTCCACTCCTGTATACGGATACTTTTTTTATGGTATGCGATAATTAAATCTAAAATTTACACAATTTCGTATTAAAATACTATTTTTACGTCGTGTCTTTGCCGCTTAGATAAGTTGACCCCGGTTAAACGAGGTTTCACTTTCACCAAAAGTATTTGATCGGAAAATTCCATGAGACGTTCTTTTCCACAGAATCCAGTCCCGCGTCATGTCTTCTGTACAAATTTATGTATTCTGACGAATAGCTATAATTATACGTTAATAGTGCAAATAACGCTTATTTCTTTGGAATATTATATAGCACTTTATTAAATTTCGTTTTCGTTTTTTGTTTTTTGTTTTTTTGTATCCTTTTAGTTAGGACGGCGTACATACCTGGCAGGTGTATGTATGGTGATATTAGATACCAGCTGTGCTGCCACTTACAATAATACAAATTCGGCGAAAAACAAACATCTCGACAACCGTGGACACAAATTACTAAATATTATCTGTACAATGATCGCCCCAGGTAAAAGACGCCGGTTTAAATTTAGCATTCACTGATTGTGAGAGAACTTTTTAGTTCCGTTTACCACTCAGTCCTCAACTGTTTTCATTTTTTGTTACTATTCTTTCTCATTATCATCACTGTTATCATATTTTCTTGTAACTGTTGCGAAAATTTAATGCTTGGGCAAAAATAAATTGATGTTAAAGTCTTATTTAACTGAAAAATGAACATAACAAATGAAATTTTCCTCAAGAACACTTTACACTTGGAGTGTGGCGTTACTGCGGAGGGCAAATACAGTTTTCATGGCGAAGTCCACGAAAGACTTTACATTAGAAAAACTGATCGATTCCACGGAAAATATAAAGCGAAATTGCGACTTAGCACACGAGTAGAGAATACAGTTTTATAACGAATTTCACGCAGCTCGTTCGAGGATGAGTTTTTGTAATAACGAAATTAGTGGAGTCAACTCCGGAGTCACGCTAGATTTTAACGAGGAATACGACAAAAGCCCACCCTTGACGTTGTTGTCTCGCGCGCACGACTCTCGAGGTTTCTTTCTCCAATTAGTTTGCCACTGTCTTGTTTATGAAACTCGTGACCAAAACGAAATAGCTGATACGCAACGTGCCATAAATCATTCGTCTCCCTGAAAATTACAAACTAAAGAAAATTACCTTTGACTTTAATTGATACGTCTTCGTACGTGCATCTGATTTCGTGATTTCGCCTATAGCTACACGAGCCTCTCAGTCATTTTTTCGATTACATATACGAAATAGGAGCTAGAATTAGAAACATTCCATGCGCGTTGGAAACAATCCCCGTAGAACAACCCCATCGGAGATCCAGCCCAGAAAAATCCACCGGAGAAGAAAAAAATTGTTTCAACAAAATGCCAGGTGCTCTGATTTGAAGTCATTCAGGAGCCTTCCGGTTTCCAATGGTAAATATTTGTAATTTGTTGTACGCGTACAACGCCCGATGGCCAACCAAGATTAAAAATTTACTGTAATCTTTAAAACTGATCGCATGGTGTTCTTTTTTCACGATAAAAAGTTTGCCGCCTTTACAGCTAACAGGAAGTAACCGTTTCATTTTCAATCCAAAAAGTCGTATCTCGCAACATTTTTCAAAAACGAGCATATACTTTTTTAGCAGTATCAAGGGTAAAGTAATACGGTTTACGCCCATCTGGTCACTCTTCTGGTTGAAGAGCTCCTGATTTTCGACTTATCAGGGAGTTACGTTTCAAAGTTGGATATACGTCCTTGTGGCAGTAAGGTCTTTGATATATCTGATCAAAAACTAAAATTTCTGCAACTAAATCCGAGTTCCGATAATGTATCATTGCGTCACTTCTCAGGTTTCGTTCAAATACCAGAATAACTTATTATCGGAACTCGGTCGTTGTAACAGCAGCCGAAATTTTTGATTGAGCTTGAGTCGAAATAATAAAAGGCACCCTCCTCTTGATTCTAGGCATACTGGAGAGCGACGGATAATAAATTTTCAGGCTAAGAACGGATTGCCTGAATATAACGATTTAATAGAATAAATTTTCGGGTTGTGCATGGTGTAATATTATACAACCCTTTCGGACCTGAAGGATAATTGGAACTTGGTACATCTTGGGAGTAAATGCCAAATGTTGAATTCGTGGTGGAAAAATTAGATGAAGTAATCGGTCTAATGTAGGAAGTACTATGATATTGGTTTGAACTTGAATTACAAAAGATATACGAAACTGATCAATATCATCTAAACCCGAATTTGACTAAAGCGTAGAGTACAATGTAAGGCAGGTTCGAAAAAGTTACGAAAAATTCTGTAGGTACTAAGTTACAAAGAATGATTTCAATCTTTCCAAAGAAAAAAGTACTCATCGAAGTTGGACATCAAAAATTTATTGCTACATTTTTTTCAAATTTATTGCCTAGCGGATATGATGCAAAGTAGTATAAGAAAGTTTATCGGTGTCGAAGCCCGTTAAGAGATTAACAATTTAATTTATAATGTTTCAACTGGGAAAAAGGCTGCAATATTTTATTGTTTACCAAACAATCATCTCCACACTCCTCATCGTGCGGGAATCGCCATTTTTGTGCTCTTCTATCAAAAAATACTATTTGACATATCCGTTGACCCTTCCCGATTCCTCTTCATTCTCACCCAATCAGTTTTTATGATTATTTCGAATTGCATTTGGAATTTTTCCATTAAAGACCAAATTGCTATTGAATTCTGAAGTATGAAGTGCAGAACGATGTTAAAATTGTAACGTTAACGCATCACTGGCGGAATCGTTATTGTACAAAAAGAAACATACGCGTTTGTTGTGCAAACTCAATGTGTACCAAATCATATTCTGATCTCGAAAAATAATAATTTTTTTCGATACTTCGTTAACTTAGTGTAACTAGCTTTGATTTCGCGGTGCATTAAGTTTTTCCTGTAATAACGATATTAATAATTTAAAAATCAATTTTGATCCAATCTAGATCGTTATTATACAAGGAGGGTTAAACCATTTAATAAAGTACAGCAGAAAATTATACACCTACGTTTACAAGTAAACAACAATTATATGACATTAAAATTGCCTCTCTTAATATGCCGAAGTCATAAGGGTGTTGTTGCTGGTTGTACGTGAATATTCGCATAAGAAGACAGAAACTAAAGGGACGTTCTCAAAAAAAAAATAAAATGTACACCGCAGAATTTAACCTGTGATCGTAAGCCAAATAACAAATCCGAACTTACATACTCAGAACTATTGCACGTATTCTGAGTATGTAAGTATCGAACTATTCGATTATTATTCAAAACGCGTAAAAAAAATCGTTTTTCTTCTTTCAAAAATGAGGTATTCCTCAAGGTTGCACCGCTTTTTTTTAGAATCATTTTCCAAAGCTTTGTCGGCCAAAACTATGTTTGAGAATTCCGAAGAACTCTAGAACACTTTGAGGGGGTTCGTTCAAGGCCTCCCATAAAAAATTAATTTTTTGCAAAACTGGGTGTCAAGTTTACAGAAATACACACAGTCTTATATTTTTTCCGACTAATTTTATGAACATAGCATAATACCAATGCAAAATCACGGCATTTTAAATATGTGTTATTACAATTTCTCCGACTTTCGCTTGAAATATTTTTGGTCGAGGTAATTCGTGGAGGACCACATGATATTCTTATCACATGTTATAGTCAATATCGCAAATGTCAAGGTTTAATTTGAGCTTCGTTTAGTTTATTCTACGTGGTACGACCCAGCCGGTAAAACGATTTTTATGCTAAAAATGTCAGAGTCTACATATGATGCACTAGTTTTGCAGCTTAGCGTACATAACAGACGCATGCTAACTGATGGAATTTTTCAATGACTAGAAGTTTGTTGTCCCAGCTGGCTTGTCGCCGTACTCACTATGCGCATGTATATTTCAACACATATATTCCCTACGTTTATATAGACACCTAAAAACACACAATTTGAATCATCCGCGCGCATTTGGGCAACATGCAATCAAACACGGGTTGCATATTTATCATATTTGAAACAGTCGAATCGTACGGCCGTTAATCCGTGACCTCAATACGAAAGCTAATAGTACTCGACTTTCAACTATCCCAAGTTGAACGCATACTCCTCGGATCTCGATCGTAAAATCCCGGTAGGCAAGCGACTGACACGTTCGATTAATAAGACGGCTTACCTTAATGTGGTTTTGTCTGTCTTGTGGAATTGCGTGTTAAACGGTTCGTACCGATAAAAAAAAAAGCTCCCAGATCGCTAACACGGTTTCTTATAACCCCAGGCGCACCTAGGATCACTTACCATCAGAGTACAGGTCACGAAAATTCGCCCAAGGGTAACCGTCTTTGAATTCTTCCGTTAACTACTCGGTGCAACTACACGCGCGAGTCACCATTCGCCCACGATACGTTGATACAAGACACGATCGGTGCAACTTATCGAAATAATCATGAATCGGTCATGCGTTGACCTGTGACCAATCTTTTAATGATTAATATTCGCAAATAATAATAAAGCTGACTATACGTGTAATCGACAAACTTGAAAAAAAATATTCACCACGCGGATTGTTGCGGGTATAAAATCGATCGAGATCGTTGCAGTCAAGGCATATTTTCAACCACGCGTTATGAAACTGCCACAAATACGTGCGACGGAATTGCCAGATCCAATTGCGGCGGAAGGTAGCAGGATATGAAATTAGTTTTAATGTAAGTATTATAAGACACTTGGCATTCAGCCTATCCTGCGTGAATCGCCGCTGCAGATATCTGCAACAGGCAACAGGCGAAACGTGCGAATACATAGATCGTTCAAGATCTCGAGTCAATTAAATGGCATAAATGTTTTTTGCCGGTTCCGAGATAGAGATCTCATTGAGAATTATAAATACTACGTTACTTACCAGCTGCAGCTGTTTCTATTTGCCACATGCTAGACACTTTGAAAGTACATCACTGACAACATAACCCACGCACAAAAATACACCAGCCATATTGTTTACTGGTCCGTATTACACTTCAGCTGCCCGTAAACTTAGGGCCGTGTGTACATGCATCCAGCGTTCCACTAACTCGGTACTTCTGGCGCTCTCTGTTTGAGAATTTTGGAACTTGTTTGCAGCGTGCCGCCGCCTCAACGTCGTCGATGACGCGATTGGCTATCTTTGCAATTGATAATGCAACCACCTGTAACAGCACCGGTATGGTAGGGAACTACGTACAGCTTGTCTGTTCGGTTGAGTTGCAGCTACGTCACAGAGTGTGACGTCATATCAAAAATAAATTGCTACTTACATCTCTAGGGTCTGTTATTTTTCTGATCGAGCATATTTCACTCATCATTTCAATTTACAGGAAACATTTGAGGATGAAAAATGCGCGTTTAATGATGGTGTAATAACCATAGAATCGAGACTTATGTTTTCAGCACCATATTGATAAGTTGATATTACCCATGGTGCTTAAACATTGAATTATTTTTAAACCATTTTGGTTACAAATCTTGATATAATAAAACAACAACGTACTCCGCGTATTTAAGTACAAATTTTTATGGACAGGAGAAATAATATAATTATGCTCGATTAGAACGAAGAAATTGCGATGTTTTTTGTACAGATTTCGGAGTATTGGTAATACTATTGTTGAATAAAATGTTTTCAACTTCTCATGACATGATTGTGTGTTAGTTTATAACTTCATCTTTGCCAAAATTGTAGTTATTGCAAGTTTTCGTACGCTTTTTCAGTACGATTTAAATTATTCGACTTTGCACTCCTGTTATCGGAAGTCCTCTTTTTCTTAGCTACTATGTGTTTTTTGACACCTCTACCCATTTTTAAAAGGCAAATATTATCTGGTGCAACACAATTTCCATCAGAGTGGTTCTGTCTTCACTACTTGACCTGGCAATAGTAAGCTAAGGCATGACTGTCACTACTTTTGAATTATAAAATTACTCAACTTCTCCATGTTTTCCGCATTAAAAATTGTAATTTTTCAGATATTTTGTATCTTAGAAAATTAAAATAATGAACAAAAAAGACATGATGAATTGCTACAAGTTTATGTAACATATTTGAAAATAAAGTATCAGAGTAGAATTAAGATGAAACGATAAAATATGAAGATTGTATAAGTAAAAAGTAAAGATATGGATGCATAAATATATTTGTAGAAATACCAAATTATTGCAAAGTAAAATAAATGAATGTAAGGTGTAAGTTCAAAAACATGAAAATGTATGAATAAACGGAATTATTATTAAGTCTTTTTACTTTACTTCTATTCAACTTTTTCATTCGTAACTGAAACACGCATACACAGCTATGACAATTAATTCGCTCGTACTTTTGAAACTGTGAAATTTTGACTTTCAAATTTTAGTTTTTTCAGAAATTTGACAAAATTCACCGATTTTTCTATGATTTTTCTATTGATAATTATTAATTTTACAAAATTTACTGACTTTTCTATTTATAATTATTAATTCGACAAAATTCACCGACTTTTCTATGATTGCTCTATTGATAATTCATTTTATTTACCATATATGGATACGGAATAAATTTGGAACGACCACACACCCTGAATCCAGTAAGCATAATAATTTGTTACCTCTGTATTTTGCATATTGGGGCAGCTACAATTTGTTCAACACTATATTTAAAAAAATAATTCTACAGCAATAGCCGTGAAATAATAAATCATGTGAAATTTTTATTTATTGCATGGCATTTTTATTTATTGCATGGCATTTTTATTTTTTGACACTTGTTGCGTAATAATCACACTTTTTCTCAGTGGCTTGATTTCATTTTCAAGGCGCTTCATTTTCCGTCTCAAATTATTATTATCAGCTTTCAAAATTAATGTTTTTCTCTGCATTCTCTTCACTTGTCGGTGTAATGATAATATTTCTGCATTCCTTTGATTCAATAGATCCTGTTGGATGTTTGCATTAGTAGTATTGCTCAAATGACTTCGAATAGATCTTTCCGGAGTCATACTGTTCAAAAATTTGTTTAGGATTGGGATTCCACCCTCTATGGTTTCTCCAGATCTGTGGTTCAAAAAAAAATTAGCTCAATTGTAAAAAGTCTTAGTCACAAGTATCGTATTCTTACTAATTGCTGAAAGATGTTATATTCAACTAATACCGTTTGATGGCTAATCTGCTAATAGAAGTTTTATCTGATAACGACGGCACAATGATTTTGGCTGAAGTAGCGTAAGCATCGGGTTCAACTGATCGTGAAATCATAGAATCATCCTCAATTTCTTCGTTGATCCAGAAATCTGCGATACACTAATATGAATTAAAAATGTATATACTTTTTCACACGAGTCACACATTTGACGAACCATTTAATCACCTTCATTTTCATCTGACAACGACGATGCAATAGTTTTGGCCAAAGTAGCGCAAGTGTTGGATTTAACTGAAGTCATAGAATCATCCTCGATTTTTTCTTCGATCCAAAAATCTGCGATACACAAATATAAGTTGACAACGTATATATTATGTCGTCTAAGTCACACAGTTGACAAAGCATGTAATTACCTTTATTTGTTGATAAATATAAAGTTGGTAGACTACATTCTTTCAATAATCGTTTACCACGGACTAACCCATAACGAAAACAGCTGTTTTCAAAATGCAACGAGCATATTGTTGTTCGACTTCCTACAACCATGTCGCTTTTTCCAATGTTGTCTAACCATTGTTGTCTTTGAACTTTGTTTGAAGGAAATCTGAAGTATTTAAAAAATTACACTTTCAACCCTGTGATTTTGATTAATTTTTATCTTAAGTAGTTAATCCTTTTATATTCACATACAAGAACCAAACCTTACTTTCACATTTTATGCACTTACTTATGGAAAGATCTTCGAGGTCCTCGATCCCCTCGCCTCTTGCACACAAAACAAGTGTACACCATATTTTACGATTTTTTCTTTAAAAAAAAAGTGCATCAGACTGTGTATAAGATACTATCAAAACTGTCTTCGTATCAAACACTTCGCCGTGATGATGTCTATAGCCCTCTAGTTCTCCCTGCAACGACCAATCAATTTCTCGGAGACTGCATGTCTTCTTCCGTCTCACTTGGTATAATTGTTTATGGTTCAAAGGCAGCAATCGATCGAGTTCGTATGAAAATAAAATTTGGAGCTTCAAAATTTGACACCATGTTTTAATTATTATTCGATGTTGGAATAAAATAGCACCTAAATCCCTAATCAATATTACCGATGTTGGAGTTATCGAAGTTATGAGCATTCATCGAAACCTATATCGTTGATTAGAGATAATATAAAGTCAACGGAAATCTATATTTTGCAATTTCTCCACTGAGTTTTTAAGAGTTGAATTTCCAAAGTATGAGTATATTTGAATTAATTAATATGTCAGTCAATCCAAGTAGCAAATGACAATCTCAATCCTAAAAATGAGTAGCTTCGTGTCATCAACTTGATGCTCATCAATAATAAATATTAATACCATGTAAATCAAACGACCTGTACTTGATGTATTACTCAGTTTATTGAAGAAGCGAAAAATAACAATCAGTTTATGTATAAAAAAAAAAAAAAAAGGAAACCAAACACTGAAATGAAAACAACAATAAATATTAAGAGTTCAGTAGGGAAGGAATGAATGCATAATAAATAGTCACATTTTAAACTGAATTCTTTATTAGCTGCTGAAGCATAAATCAATATTATCACATTTTGGTGAAAGCACTATTATTGGAGAAAGTAAAAAAAATTCAATAACGCTATCAATACTATCAATTTTTCATTTAGATCATATCAGCGAGATCAGATATTGGAATTTTCCAGCTTGACTTTAGAGAGATCCACCACGGAGCCGAAGAACCAGATGAAGAGTAGACTCCTTCTGAATGTTGTAATCTGAAAGGGTACGCCCATCTTCCAGCTGTTTCCCTGCGAATATCAACCTCTGCTGGTCTGGAGGAATTCCTTCTTTGTCTTGGATTTTGGCCTTGACATTTTCAATTGTGTCAGACGCCTCAACCTCCAAGGTGATAGTTTTGCCGGTCAAGGTTTTGACAAAGATCTGCATACCGCCACGTAGTCGGAGAACCAGATGAAGGGTGGACTCCTTTTGAATATTATAGTCGGAAAGAGTACGCCCATCTTCCAGCTGTTTTCCAGCAAAAATTAATCTCTGCTGGTCTGGTGGGATTCCCTCCTTGTCTTGAATTTTTGCTTTCACGTTCTCTATTGTATCAGATGCCTCGACTTCCAAAGTAATTGTCTTTCCAGTAAGAGTTTTGACAAAAATTTGCATACCTCCACGCAGCCTTAAAACCAGATGTAAGGTTGATTCCTTTTGAATGTTGTAATCAGACAAGGTTCGTCCATCTTCAAGCTGCTTTCCAGCAAAGATGAGTCGCTGTTGGTCTGGTGGAATGCCTTCTTTGTCTTGGATTTTTGCTTTTACGTTCTCAATTGTGTCGGAGGCCTCGACTTCCAAGGTAATGGTTTTGCCAGTAAGAGTCTTCACAAAAATTTGCATCCCTCCTCGCAGCCGAAGGACAAGGTGCAGGGTGGATTCTTTTTGGATGTTGTAGTCCGAAAGAGTGCGGCCATCTTCGAGTTGTTTTCCAGCAAAGATCAAACGCTGCTGGTCTGGAGGAATTCCCTCTTTGTCCTGAATTTTAGCTTTCACATTCTCAATAGTGTCCGAAGCCTCAACCTCCAAAGTGATTGTCTTTCCAGTTAATGTTTTGACAAAAATTTGCATCCCACCACGTAGTCGGAGAACCAAGTGAAGAGTAGATTCTTTCTGGATATTGTAGTCTGATAAGGTCCGTCCATCTTCAAGCTGCTTGCCAGCAAAGATCAAACGCTGCTGGTCTGGAGGAATTCCCTCCTTGTCTTGAATTTTCGCCTTTACATTTTCAATAGTGTCGGAGGCCTCGACTTCCAACGTGATGGTTTTGCCAGTGAGAGTCTTAACGAAAATTTGCATTCCACCTCTCAGTCGAAGAACTAAATGTAAGGTGGATTCTTTCTGAATATTGTAGTCCGACAACGTACGTCCGTCTTCAAGCTGCTTGCCAGCAAAGATCAAACGCTGCTGATCTGGAGGAATTCCCTCTTTGTCTTGAATCTTTGCCTTTACATTTTCAATAGTGTCGGAGGCCTCGACTTCCAACGTGATGGTTTTGCCAGTTAGGGTCTTGACAAAGATTTGCATACCTCCACGGAGACGAAGGACAAGATGAAGAGTTGATTCTTTCTGGATGTTGTAATCAGAAAGCGTACGGCCATCCTCAAGCTGTTTGCCGGCAAAGATCAACCTCTGCTGGTCTGGTGGGATTCCCTCCTTGTCTTGAATTTTCGCCTTCACGTTTTCAATTGTGTCCGAAGCCTCTACTTCAAGGGTAATAGTTTTGCCAGTTAAGGTCTTGACGAAGATCTGCATACCTCCGCGGAGACGAAGGACCAGATGAAGAGTAGATTCTTTCTGGATGTTATAATCGGAAAGAGTGCGGCCATCCTCGAGCTGTTTTCCAGCAAAGATCAACCTCTGCTGGTCTGGTGGGATTCCCTCTTTGTCCTGGATCTTTGCTTTCACATTTTCAATCGTGTCAGAAGCCTCAACTTCAAGGGTGATGGTTTTGCCAGTCAAGGTCTTCACGAAGATCTGCATACCTCCGCGAAGACGAAGGACTAGATGGAGGGTGGATTCCTTTTGGATATTATAATCGGAAAGGGTGCGGCCATCTTCGAGCTGTTTTCCTGCAAAGATCAATCTCTGCTGGTCTGGTGGAATTCCCTCTTTGTCCTGAATCTTGGCCTTCACATTTTCGATCGTATCAGATGCTTCAACTTCGAGGGTGATGGTCTTCCCCGTCAAGGTCTTGACAAAAATCTGCATGTTTATCTGAAACGACGAAAACACGATGTAAGAACAGTGTAGTCTGATTGATGAGTGCTGGGTGGATGGCGTGGATCAATAAGTTTGGCAGTTTTCACAAAATGGCGGACAGCGCAACAACGGAATTGAGGGCGAAAATCGATTAAATCTAAAACTTTCGAGAGCTGATAGGAAAAACTTGGAAATCAGTTTAATCCGTGAAGAAATACTAAACGCAGTAATAATAGTGACGAGTTGAAGTAGTACCGTTAGGTTTGAGACCTGCAGATTCTGATCAATGATGGAAAACTAATGGCGACATGTCGACAAAGGACGGTTGTGAAACAAAGCCGTGAACAAAGGAGGCAGTACAGTTTTCCACACCAAAGAAAAACTCGGGGAAGGAATTGAACGAATATTTGATATTTACCTGTTGTGAAACTTATTAATAACGCGATTAAATGCAACGCAAAAACTGCACTATTAATGACTTCGAATAGACTGCTCGTACAAACTCGGCGTCAGCTTCGTAACTAAATATCGGGGCCACCGTGCATCTGGCATTTATAGACACCCGAGCCAATGGAGAAGAAACGCGTGATTGGTGCGAACGAACCTGCGCGGACGTTCCTATTAGCTGAAATTCAGCTGCGTCACGTACCTTGAACTAACGTCGACGTATCTCATTGGTTTGTGGAACAAAGCGATCTCTAGAATATTCTTTGCTCACTGTGAGTAAAAATACCTTATCTACCATTAAATTGATGCGGTATCTGGAACGTGCTCGTTTTTATGATTAAAATATTTGTTTGACCACTGCGAATTTCACAAAGTATAAGCGGAGTAACCGAAACTCTTTTTACATTTTCTTGATATTGGTCTTCCGTTGCTGGAGACCAGATGGCACCATAAGGCACAAACTCAAGGATGGTTACGTTAAAAATGTCCGAAACACATAAACTATCAGCTGCTGTTCATTTGTTTGAACAAAAGAATGTTCTTCATTTTTCAACGCAAACGTTGACGTTTTTGATGAAACGAGCGCATAATTTACCGTACAACAGTATAATACATTTAGATGATAACACATTGTAAAGCGGTTCATTTAGCAGCACCTATAAATTTACAATGTGCATATGTTACAAGATCTTTATATTATCTCGGATGCATTCAATAATGCTGTTCCCCAAAAATGCTGACAAAGTTTGTAGTCTAGAAATTCGACAAGCATTGAATAGTAACCAATTAAAAATTTCTCGCATCGATGAGAGTTTTTTGGTTAGTCACATTTTATCGAAACTGACGCAACATTCGCGGTGTCGATGTAAATTGTGTTGTGTGTCATAGATCGCGAACCTTTTTTCATGTTCATTTCGATGCAATCCATGAGTCATTTTTACATCGAGCATCTTTTCGAAAAAATAGATAACATTATTTATTCCGTCTTATAAACTTGGTTACGACCATGGCAACGACGCAGATAATGTTGACCTACAATCTTGTTGACCAATGTCGAGCAATAGATATTCGCGGAAATGTTTACATTCGCATGGTTATTATTAGTAAACTAGAGCTTTTCTCCCAGTCTACTGTAAGCGTGCTATTTCTCCCCGAGGTTTCACGTCGTAAATTGATGCATACGCAGGTGAAAAAACTTACGACACTGTTTTTTTCGCAAAAAGCTTTGAAAATACAAACTTACCTTAATTAATCACTCTTGGCAGAAGAGTTTTAGAATACATGAAATCCCAAAACACGTTCAGTAGGTGATAACACGAGATATGATAAAGTCGACTAGGATTCATTTCATATCATTTACGATCTTTCTTTATCGCATTAATAAGAAGGACCTACATATTACATTCGAAATAATTTTTTCAAGTCATTTCATTTCTGTGTCAAACTGAAATTGTGATTCATGTGCCGTAATCAATACATGCGTCAGCGGAAATTACTATGAAAGCGCCCATTAATTACCCATCGCAATACAACGGACGTTACATACCTATATGGCCCTGCTGAGGGACGAGAGTAGAGGAAAATTTCTGCGAAATAACTAATTGCTAAAAGCTCGCGCTGCTGGTGTCGAAAGCGAGAGCCACGTGGAGTGGGGGGTGACTGTTTACGCATCGGAATAGGGAAATGACTGTTACTAATTGTACATGTGTTCGATGTGCATGTGTATGTACCCGATTTCCGATGAAATTATACGATTTTCATGTGTAGCGTTACAAGTTGTTGACAAGTTTACAACAACCTGATAATATTTACTTATGCAGAATGTCGAAAACAACGTTATCGAACCGAAGATAAGAGACCACTAAATTTAGCACACACGGATGATCAAATATTGTTAAATTGATCAAAACAAAAACGTTCAACTGCCTGCACGTGGCACGCCGTTTCCCAAGTTTTGAACTAAGCGAAATCCTATGGAGAACATCCGCTGCGAAAACACTTAGAACAATTATTAATTTTCCGATGGTTCGACTGATTAGAAATAAACATGAATTGCATTATAAGTTAGGTGGATATTTGCAAGGACCGATTTCGTTATGGTAATTACACGTCTATTCTTTATAATACACATTATTTCGGTATGAGTGTTCAAATCTTATTCATTGTACGTAGTACAGATCAAAAAGGCAAACCATTGTAAGTAAATAATTCCTGTTTTAGAAATTATATATTGTCTATTTGTCATCTTGTAACAATAGTTCGGATCTCATTTTCAGTGCTGTTGACATTTACCTTACTGGAACGTTCCTGAAAAAGCTGAGATGGATCTCTAGAAGCCCCAATTGTCCCATCTCTGTAAGAACATTCGTATTCAAACTTGGTGTAACGGCATATAATACCGTAAGATTCAATTATAAACGTTTCATTTCCACTTCTATAGACTTTGCACGCATGAGAAACAAATAGTCCCTTGTAAATCTTACTATAATGTTAAGATGGGTGAATAGACTCGAGAATAAACATTGTTATGAAGGGGGTGTCCGAAATTAAAATTTCAAAAAACCGTTATTTTTATTGCTTAAATCGATAGATAAACCGTCTAAGAATATGTTTACAAAGTGACAGAGGCCAATTTGAAATATTTTCAAGAATATAAAGCCCGAAGCAGATGAGCGTTGAGCAGGTGTGCGAGCCCTCGCCACTCAGATTTTCTATTCAGAATTCTATACCTGAAAAAGTTTGAAGGGTCGTTGAAGTCTTAACGTGTCTAATACAAGTATAAATGTGTATGATTCATTCAGTATACGTGACTTTACCCTGTAGTTTGTAGCATTAACGGTAACAACAGCGCGAAAAAAATTATCTACGGCGAGCAGTGAAGATATAATTGTGAATCCACTTCATTGTTATAGAATCATTGAATTTTGCACAGTTTTCCAAGCAATTGCTGGTATTGTATTCTGCGCATCGTGCAAGCAAAAAATAGAATTCGAAGAAAGCGGGTATCGCGGCTCAGGCTTCAAAATTGTATTATCGTGTATGTGCGGTCGGAATGAAATTAATTCAGATCCGTTAATAAACACCAGTTATGAAATAAATAGGCAAATCATGTTTGTCCTGAGGCTACTTGGTGTAGGACGAGATGGCATCAACGTATTTTCTGTACTCATGGACAGTCTATGTCAAGGGTTAGCGAAATCGACGTACGATAACATAGTGCAGCACGTTCACTTGGCATCGGATCGATGTTCAATACAGTCTCTGACAATGAGAAAGTTATCAAAGAGAAGCGAGAGAATTCAGAAAACGAGAACATTGAAAATCATTTGAAAGTGTCTGGCCATGCATCCTGGCTTCAATTCATTATACGGTGTAACAACTCTCATTGGCACTACAGTGTTAAAGTAATCGACCTTATCGTAAAAAGTGCATACTGCCACAGCTGTACTCTAAACTAGAATTTTGAAAATGGTACGAAACTGACTCGCAGAATCATGCTTCTCAAATCATCAAGGTTTAGCTGGGACCGATGAAGATGGATTGTATCACAGAAATGTTTTAAAGATTTGACGAAAAATTGGGCTTTAAATATACAAATTAACATCGGCGATGCTGATTCAGAAACTTTTGCAGGTATTTTGAAGATAAATCTGTACTGTGATGATTGTCTCGTTACATAAAATGAGTGCGTAGGGCATGTACAAAACGCATAGATTCATAACTTTGAAATATAAAGAAAGAACGGAAGCTTGATGGGAAGAAAAGGTTGACAGACAGTGTCATAAAAAAACTCATGATTTATTATGGCCATTAGAAAGAACATGGATTCTGTCCGAAAGATGAAAGATGCTATAATAGCAACATTAGATCATTATTGTTCAACTGATGAATCTCTTCGGCACGATAATTGTCCAGTTGGCGTCGACAGTTGGTGTGAATGGCGCAAAGCTGAAGCCATGAATCAATTAAAATCTTACGAGCATCCCAAACGATTGATTATTGAAGAAGTTGAGAAACACATTCGCCCAATTTATGAAGATCTCTCAAACGATAACCTTTTAACCCGATGCTTAGGCGGTTATACTAAAAATTCCAATGAGTCGTTCAACTAAACAATTTGGCTTATCACTCCAAAACACCTCAATTCGGGCCAAAAAATCGTTGAAATTGCTGCCTACATGGCTGCAGGTATGTTCAACGAAGGGTATTCAGCGTTTTTTAGTGTCATGCAGTTGAGTAATTTGAGTGTAGGCCAGCAGTGCAAAATGTTTGCTGATATCGCTGACACGTAACGGATCAAGAGAGAGAACAATCGCCAGGCATTTAGCAGTAAGGAGGCTCGTATAGCTCGTAAACTCGATCAAATGCATCAAAATGAAGCTTTTAAAGAAGTAAGACTATTATATGGACCAGGAATAGCTGATTAGCAAATTATCAGCGTAAGTAACTAAAAATTAATATTTTTTTCTATTGACAACTTTTTTCTAAATTGGCGGACGTGATAGCTAAAAAACTAAGTCAGTTTTTATCCCTCAGTATTAAAATCTCTTTTAATTGAACTAAAAAAGTCCGTCACAAAAGTTTAGTTAAATAAAATTGTTATAGCACCTTAAAGTTTCATTTTTTTTCACACATTTTTTTTTTAAACCCACCAGTTTTTACTTTCACATTTTTTTCTCCCTTTTTTTTAGTTCAACTAGAAGACAAATACATAACAATTTAATCCTTTTTTGGTTTTTTGTTTCAATAAAAAATTATGAGATGGACCTTTCCCACCTTTTTGACCGATTGAAGACTGCAGCGACAAGACACCCATGAAATAGGCTTAGAAATCTATTATAACATTTTTTTTTGTATTCGTTAAATATATATAAAACCATACCTCAAAATTCAATATCTTCATTTCTTTCTTTTCCTTCTAAAAAAAAATCACAAAAAATGCAGAACATTCCAATTCAGGACACCCTCCTAACAGCTTACCTTTTGATGTGAAAAACTTGACCACGGCACACGTAATGTTGGTTTACAATATTGATAAGATGTCTCACGAATGTTTCAAAGTAATATTAACGAAATAATTATGCAATGACTCGATACAGCAACGAAATAAAATAGCCTGATATATCATCTAGAATTCGAGACACCCGTCAAATGGGCAAGACCTATGACTTTCTGCCTTCGACAAACTTTTTTTTTTTTTTTTTATTCTGAAGATTTACTGTTAATTTACTGACAACAACCTTTGAGTAGAAACTTGTAAAACGTACTATTGTTACATAAAGTATCGTACGAAATGTCTTTTTTGCCTAGACCTACTTTGCATCTTTGATGCACAAGCACTTAATATTAGAAGTATACCCTTTCGCTGCGGACTTTTAAACAGCCTGTAAATACATATTTGAAGCAACTTTTTTCCATATTTCACATAAAATTAACAATCTACCTATATTTGAGTTCCTAGAATCAAACAACCGTAAGTTAGATTTTCTTATTTGACAGATGATTAGAATCCGACGTAACCCAAGTACACCAACATAAATTTTACTTGAAAGATGGAACAATCATACATATCATTAATTTCATAAAACAATGATATGTGTAATGAATTGTTTTCACTTGAAAGAAATTCCAATTCCGAAATATTTAGAATGGTTTTTTTAAAACCATTCTTACATAATTTGAATATCGATTTTAATATTTTAAATTCAAAAATACCTATAGGGGTCCACTGTTTTACAACATGACGTAACCTTCTACTGAAACTCATTTTTCTTCATGACTTTCAACATTTGCAGCTGTCGCACGTACCTCAGTCAAAGGCTGTTTGGATTTGGAATACTTTCAATCAGGAAGTATTCAATGTAATCATGTCCCTCCATTTCTGAATTACCGTCTAAAGATATCGATGGTAACTCAAAGCAGTGGTTGTTAATTCCAAAATAGCTTTCGGCTTTTGTCCGAACGGTGTTTTGAACGTCGTATATCATGCGAAATGTAGTATACAATATAGAAAGTATCAAATCTCGCAAACTTGTTCCCATACATACTAGTCATTGAAAAATATCGATTAATTATAAACGATGATGTTGAAAAAGAAATATTTCTTATCTTTGCAGTGTTACCCACGGTGAATATTGAAACGGTGAATGAAACTTATAAATCTCAAAATAAGATTTGAATGTTGTACGTAATTAACTTGAATGAGAATTTCTGTGAATATAACTGGCAGCCTACGCATACATTTTCATTTTATTCGACTGTGATTGAAAATACAATGGCAGGGTCTTACATGTGTCAGATAAAAGTTAATAACTTAAACGTAAGTGATAGTTCTTCGGCATATCGCAAGCCGCCTTCATGGATACAACACTACTTTAAACTTATATTAATCAAAATTTACCTGCGGAACTAACTTGCATAAATAAAGTACATAACGTATTATGTACGAAAAAACTCGTTCATTTTTATGCCAGGAACTACGTGTGTCCGCCAAGTCGTATATATCAATCGGCATGTTAGTGGTACATGTAATTTATGCATGTTTTACGATTACACACAACATTCACAGGAGACTGGTTACAAACTACAATTAAGCTTAATTTTAGAGGATCTATAAATCTTCGTTATAACAACATTCGTGGCAGCAGATAACCACAGTACTCATACTTAAATCGAAACGCTCTCACGTTTTGACTTCGAATACAGCTAATTGTAAATAAGTATTCAGAACCGACCAATACATCAATCATCATTTATTACGAAAGTCTAGAGCTCTAGCTAAATATCAATCGCTTGTTGCAAAAATTTTCACCACACAACCTGTGCCACCGCAAAACCGCGCTCCAAGTGCGATAACAAACTTCGTCGCGACGATTCAGAGTCCAAGTCATAAATAAACCAGCTGAAATCGTTCAGTCAATGAATTCATTTTACTTTCAGTTGTGACTTAAATTATAGTTTTGCGACTTGGAATCATGAGACTTTTTCTCGCAGCGAAATTCGATTGTTTTCCATTTTCCTTAAAATTGATTGAAATTAGCTTATTATACAGTTTCAGTTAACGACATACAAGAACTATCGAACTGTACACAATGATCTCAAACTGTCTCAAGTCACTTCTATGTCCAAAACATATTATTAAACAAGCAATTGATATTAATAGACAACGAGTATAAGAAAAAAAAAGACATAATTTTCATCTCATTGCAACTCGATAGTTATAGTAATTTATAAAGTGAATTGAATGTTTGGTATTACTTATTTTGCGTCTGTTTCCATTTTAATTTCTTCAGCTTTCTTGTCCTTTTTCGAGGCTTCACTGTCGGTTCCTTCACAATTGCTATTGTCACGTCTGCGCTTACGCGCAAATCTACCCTTGTATTTTGGAGGTGGTAGCTGCTCTATTCCAAGCACTTTGTGAATTTGGCGAAATGCGACCAATCTTAGTGCGTGCTGTGCCGATGATGTTATGTCCTCTCTTTGCTGTGCTGTCATGTTACCTATAGCGTCGACCGGCTCCTTTTCACATGGATCAAGCAGACCTGGTGAAATAACTTCAAATTAATTGTTGCAATTCTAGAGATATATGCAAGATATATAACATCATTACGGTAGAAGTGATTGCATAAAGAATGATTCTAAATAATTAAAACGCACAGCATGTTTACAATATTGCACATTTAATTACCATATTAACATACCATAAGTAAGGCATTTCACGTAAAAAAATCAGGTATTAAACCCTAGTCATTTCTAAATCTACTAGCAATATTCTTCATGCTGTTCTACTCTGGAAACAAGGTGGTATGTATGTATGTTTTATTTCGCGGTCTAAATTTTGCCAACTGAGTTCAATTTTATAGAAAAGATCCTTAGTTTGCTCCAAAATTTTGTCGATCGAATGTAAATTGATAATGGCTAGTTCAATAATAGAACTGAACAAATGTTACCAAATTTGTCAAGAATTTCCATTATCTGATCAAGAAAAATTTTAAACAATAATGTTATGATCATTAATGAATATGAACAATTTGGTTCTTCTCCTTGGTTACTTATGAAGAGATCAGTATGCCAAATCATCTTATCAAGGTTAAAAACATCACTAATAATACAATGAACACAAAATACTTGTATTCAAGATCATTAAGTGAGTGTATAACAAGATCAGTCTCGTCATCGGCTCATCATGTCTCAATTTTAATCACCGAAATGCAAATTATTATTATTATAATTTCTTTTTTTTAAGTCAATACCTGGACTTCCTGGAAGTAGTATGCCACCAGCTACACATTCCAAAAGGCGTCTCAGCGCTTCTCCTGGGCTCAGAGGTCCTCCAGCGGTACTGATCACTTTTTCAGCCAGCAACTCCAATGCCTGCAATAAAGGTGAAACAATTTTAAAAGTTACTAAAATAATTTGATAAAAGAAAGAAGAGAAGTGACATGGCGGATTCAAAGTCACATAAATACAAGCAAGTTTAATTACAATAACAAAAATATACAGTAAAAGAAAATCAGGTCACAAAAAAAATATATGATATAAGTTATGTGTAATGAAATAAAATTCACTGAAAAGCAGACAAAATTCAACAATGATGAATAGCTAATAAAATGGCATTTCCGGTATTGCTAGTCTTTCACAACCCTGTTATTATGTGCCAGTGTTTACCAACAATGGTAGAAGACAAAGACAATTTTAGAATTTGTCTTATTTGCTATCATTAGTTATAAATTCCTTGGTCACAGACTTGACACGAGTAAAGACGAGATTCTACTGGCAGCAAATTAAAATCCCTTACGTCCTGCAGCAGATACTTAGTTTTCCCAAATCGTTTTAGATAAAATCTATGAAATATCAAACAGCTTTGCGTAAACAAATCAATAACTGAAGTCATTTCAATTCCTATCATGATCCCAAATGTGGTATTTTATAACTCCTGCATAACATGTGAGGACCATTATTTCAAATTTATCTTAATTTCAACATATGTGGAGCAGTTGTGTTGTAAGACTCAATTTTTTGGAGATAGCAACGTTTGATGTAAAATCCAAGGAACAAAAATCTAAAAATTGAGTAATTATTTGATAATCTGAAAGATTTTGATATTAGTATAAATAAGATGAGTTTATGAACGACTGTAAAAGCGCTTTGTCCCTCTGACTAGTATATTTTTTTTTATATAGTAGCTCTATAGTACGCCAGTATGATCGTGTTTTCTGACCGTAAAGTTTAAATCGAGAAAAACGCAACCATATTGGCGTACTTTACAACTATATGAAAAAATAATATTTGCACTATGGTCGTACAACTTTGCGGTTTTGAAAAAGTAGTTTTCCTGTAATAAGTTTAGTCTCAAGATTATGACCTTAAATTTGTCTAAACATCGTCATTAGCTCGATTCGATAAATGAATATTTAGTTGAACGAATGCAGTAAATAGAATAAGAATTTGAAGTATATTCTAGGAAGCATCGTAGGAGATGCAAGTTATAAACAACTAGATCAAATCATTAGTAATAGTTTAAAAAAAGAAAAAATAAGACTCAAGTGGTCGTATTGAATACATTTCGCGGAATTTTCAAAAACAACTGAAAGTACTTGTTCAAATTCTTCGCCGTATACAAAATTCTCTGATATTTCCCGATTTTTCGGTTTTCCAGACCCGTGGCCACCCTAAAACTTCCCAAAATTCTATACCTCAGACAGTAGAAACGTTAAAATTGAAATTAACTTTATAATCAATTAGTGTGATATAAATTATACGAACCCATGCATTGAGAGGTCCCCAGGTGGGTACTCTGTTGCAAAGATCCCGCATTATGCGGATAACCATGACACAGCTCTGAAGGGAAGTTGCTCTAGCCTGTTGAAAATGACATTAATTCAAAATCAAATAATCTGTTGTATCAAGGTGGAGAACATCGATTCATTCGGAGAGGCGTAATCCTAGCTTAACTTTTGTTTTGCTTTGTGTGGGCTTTAGCTATCCTCCCAGCCTCGTGTCCTATATATTCTAACGTTTAGCCCATATCAAAATTACCGGGTGTTTATTGTGTCTTAAAATTAGACAAACTCTAGGGACTTATTAAACTGGCATGTACTACACAACTTTTGTAGGTGGTAGAAGAACCAGCACAGTTTGAAGTGTTCATTATTTTACAAAATATTATTCCTATCTTAACATTACTTACAGCAAGCTGCAATTTCTAATCTAGAAACACCCGGTATAGTTATGACGTAACTGTGTGTGCTTGTCTGTCTTAATATAGTTTATCTTGAAAAGCGGCTATGCAATTAGCTACAAGCTGGACAGTTCAGTTTTAGGCATCATTTACCTATATGATCAATGGTTTTATTACAAGTAGACAAGAAAATATCGTGGTCATTATCTAAGACAGACCTATAACAGACTCAGTCTAGGCTACAATTATGCGGTTATTATCATTTATCCAGAATAATGAATAAGCTTATTCGAAAAGCATTCCTTCAATGAATAAATAAAAGAAATAAAATTCATTTATCTCGATATTACGGAATTAAAAATCTCTAATCACTTTACGAGCAGTTTCCTATTATTCTGGATGTTTCCGACCAGAGGCATAGCAGACATAAATGTCCCTTATGACACACAAGTGACAGAGTGACATTTACATACTGCACTGGCTTCTCGCCTAACACAGACTATCTGTTCGCATTTTTAATGTAGACTATTCCTGCGCTTTGCCCAATAACAAGATATTCGATAAACAATACAAAATTAGTGAATTACAGGATGAAACAAACTAAACAGACAGCAATACTTGAATGTAATTACCATATCTTCATTCCTACCATAAGTCGTTAAAAATCGGTTCATATTAATTGTACAATTCAAATAGAAACAAATTTCACTAAATGATTTCATTCTTCCTCAGTATAGCCAAATTGAACACCAGTAGCAAACTATTCGGAAATGGAGAGACGAGTAATGAAATAAATGAATAATACAAAGTATTCCGGAGGATAGATTACTGCAGTAACCAGTTCCATAAGAGTAATAAATTCCGTGATAATTCCATCACTTGTCAAATATGATCTACAATTTCGTAATATCTACCTAACTGTATCAGTTGTGCACCAAAATGCGTCAAATATTATACGTTTGAAAACAAACCCACCAATAACCAGGAAAACTGAATTATACCTAGAAAACCACTGGGATTACTTCCAGAGTTACCACTAATTTTGAATTGTAAAATTTCCCGACTTTTTTAAAGTTTTCAGACATAAAACTGTCTTCTAAAATGAGATACTTGGCGAAAAAATTTAATTCAGACTACTTTATCATTTTTCTATGTGGTATCAAATATGTCATTTGTTTTTTTTTTTTTTGATCATTTGAACAATCATATTCAGTCTTTTTTTCTTAATCTTTTTCTATGTTCCTCGAAATCATCCTGCTTCAATGACAAGTGGGTACGCTTTTGTTGAAAATTTAGTATCTTCAAAGGTTCAATTTATTTGTTTTTATTTTCAATTTTTGAATTTCTAAAAAAGTCAAAATAAACATTTCGCTACCATAATCTGAATTTCATTCAATTTTCAAATGTTTCATGACGGATTATTTTCATAAAACTGTGGAGGTGATACAAAGGTTTCTAGTACTTTAGTGATTTTCTGTATTTCACTGAATTGTACGAAGACGCGATCATTTTGAACTTTTCATAATGACTGATTACTACAAAGAAAACCGTTCTTTTGTTTAAATGACGTATTCCGCATTGCTGCTTTTAGATCATTATGTACAAATGTGTATTTTATATTGGCTAGCACACGCAATAATAAGTATACATAAAATGCGAGCAAAGAATCAGTAACCAGGCCACTTGGTTCCAAGGTGTTGAAATTGTAAAATAAAATCGTAACAAGGCTGGAAGTTCTAAGACTGCTCTTTTTGTTTTGCCAGAAGAATAAAGAACACTGGCACGCGTGCGGTTGACCAATAATAGAAAAAACAGAAAACAGCCGCGAGTGTTGCTGAAGTGGCGTACTGAGTTTGAAACTTTGAACTGAGAGTTGATTGATTCAAACCTGAAACCACTTGGCATGCCTGAGTGCAGCTAAAGCCTCCAAACACTTAGCCTTGGGAAGTACATCTGGTGGGTCTGGTTTCGTCGCGGCCGGCGTCGCGGGCGTCGCTTGCGGTTGTGCAGCTCCCTGTTGCTGCTGTCCAGCATTCTCTGAGATCCCAACAAAGAAAGCACAACACGCTTAGACAACACTTAGAGTGTTTGATCATGCCCAGCAATCGGGATTGTCCCTCCATTTCATTGCCAACTCGAGTCCAGCAACTCGAGCCTCTTTGACTCATAATAGTCCAAATTAAAACAGGTCTAATCAAGTACTGTACATTAATACGTGACACGTCGCTTCACAATAATTGATTCGAGAAAGATAGTGACGATAACACAATTCGCAGTATTTAAATACTGTCGATGTTGCGCAATTAACATTGGGAGTACCACCCTTAGGTATTTATTTATTAATTTTTTGTGTTGGTTGTTTTTCTTTCATTTTTTTATTTATTTTTTTTTTCTACGAACAATGAAACTACATCGAACATCTTAGAATCCGAAGTCAAAATACTCGTATTGAAAGTGTCGTCGTATTATTATTTTTTTAACGGTATTTGGTCTAATGGAGGGAGAGGAGTCACATGGTTCACGCATGATCAAAAAGTCCATAGTTTTAAGATTGCCTCAGCGTAGTTTTCGTGTCTGAAAGCGTGTCCACGGATGAAGGAATACATATATATATATATTAAATATTTGACGCATACAATTGATTTTGTCGAGTTTGAAAAGAATGTAAAACGGGACTAGTGCTTCTAAAAAAGTGAAACCGAAACGAATGAAAGTGGTCATCTCAATTTGCGAAGATTTTAAATTCTTTAATTAATATTAGAATTTTTAATCCATGGCTAAATTGAAAAATTATTTTACACATTCCTCAAGGCATTACTTTGAGATTAGAAGCTGTAGTCGTGGACACACTAAACGCAGCTCTTTACCCTACATCAAAATTAAAAGAATACATTTCCACATTAGACCAGATATGCACCGGCGACCACGAAGTCCTTGTTGTCATGGCGTCCTCCTAGGTTGCTTACAAGAAAAAAAAAAATTCACAGAAATTTTTTTTCCGGGCCATGAAAAGAACAAACCAAATCGATAAACGGTTTATAGCTAGAAAAATGGTGATGAAAAAATAAAAAGTGCTCCACGCATCAAATCGTTAGTGACAGTTATCCTTTTCTTGGCCGTTGCGAAGATAAAAAATATTTAACTCACCGGCCGGTGCGACAACCTTTGGTGTCTCCCGCATCAGAGGGCTGGTCAATGTCACACTAACAGTCACAGATCCACCAGAAACTGTCAGAGCTGCGGATTCCGGATGCTTTCCGACGTTGTAGGTGTCATCGGGAGCCACAGTTTTCAGCTGAGTAGGTAGAATTTCTGCCACCTTATTCAACAGTGTTCTACAAACCACAATATAGATTAAAAATAAGCAAAAAAGGTAGACATAACCATTAAACTTGAATGAATTAATTTTTTTAGCATATTGTTATCAATTTGAGCTAAGATACAATATCCTGGTAAAGTATAAAATACTTTGGTAATATGGTAAACATTTTGGATTTTTTACTCACACTTCGGAATTCGGGGTATTTCCGTGAGATAAAATTTTTACAAAGGTTTCAGGCTTTATAAATTTAATAGTCAATATTAATGCGTTTGTTGGTAATAGCAGGTTCAAAGAATGCTAAGAAATCCGGAATGAAAAAAAAAAAAAAAAAAACAAAAGAAAAGTAAAGAAAAATGCATGAAAATGTACCTTTTGCAGTACTTACGTTTCTAGAATAATGTGATAAAGAACAGTCAGTAAGTAGGTTCAATTTTTAAGGGGGAATGATCTTGAAATAAACCAAACAAAAAAGACAAGATTGTCATACGTGATAAAGTTCATTTCAAACAAACGAATACACGTACTTAGTAGGCTTTTCAGCGCATAACACCACAAGACAGACGTGATTGTCTCCAGATAGCAGGAGACCTTTGGCAAGATTTCCGACTCGCATGACTCCACGTAGAATCCTGGAATCTTCTTTCTCTTTTTGAAAAGAAAAAAGATTGCCATCGCTACCATCTTCTTTCTGTGGGGCTTGTGGCTGTTTTTTGTCAGCTTCGCCATCCTTCTTTACAGCTGCGTCATCCTTAGCTACTGGAGTTGTTGCTGTAGCAGGCGTCGTCGCAACAGGCGCAGGAACAGCAACTGCTGGCGCTGGTTTTTTACCTGCGATTATCAAAGTGATGCATAAACTTTTTGTTCCTCTTTGTTACTTTGGCCGTTATAAATTAAAAGATGGGATATTTTGACATCGCCATCTCATAGTAATAAAGCTTAGACAAGTGATTTAAACTAGCGGCAATGCATATTATTAATGTTGATCAAGGATTTTCAGAACGTTTCTCCCGTTTGTAAAAACAAACTTTTGAAGCGACATTATTTGGAAGTTTAATCTTTCAAGATCAACTTCAGACCAAAAAAATATCTAAATATCTATTATTCACGAAATTACAGGTATTGCTTGGTAAAAGCAAGAATTTACATTTGAAAATTCTTCCCTTCAATATGATTGAAAAACATTAATTTTGAAACCATTTTAAAAAAATTACTCGCACAGATTCAGGTGCCGCTGAACTGGCTTGCATTTTCACATTTCGTGACACCGTAAGTACTTACAGTGCTCCTAGACATTCAATGTTGAACCAAATAACATGATTTTATTGGATGGATCAAACGGCATAGGCCAATGAAATCACTTAGTGTCGTGTTGTGTCGTATCAGCAATCACAAATAAAAAACAGAAGATCGTAAGTACTCGTGTACATCAAGTTTTGGTCCTAAGCATTCATGTTGTTATCAATATAAGAATCATCTTTATCAATAAATAATGATAACCAAGCAAGCACAGCAATTGAAATAAAAATTTAAAGAATTCCTATTTTAGTACGCATAGCGAGCGATAGAAATTATGAGCACTTACTTTAAACTGTATGTGGTAGTTAAAAAATTTAGAGATAGCATTACACGCGATATTTCAAGGTATTTCTGAGATCAACCACAAGTGTTTGCTAAAATTCCCTACTATTTGTTGGATACTACATTTTTTTTTTTTATACCAGTTCCTGAATTCTACTAAATAATCGAAACACCAAAATTTTTTGATAATCTGACAACTTCATTTTGCACAGTGCACATGGACGAACTCCTATTTGGAATTTGTTAAGAACTTACCACCCTCAGCCAGCGTGTCAGAAACGAACTTGAGTGCCTTCTCTGTGTGAGAGACGATTTTTTGGACAGCTTGTAATTCCTCTTCTTTGGGATATATCGTAGAATGATGAGACAGCACATGTTTGTCGTCTGAAGATTCTGGGCGTCTTTGCGGACCTGGGAACATCATCATTGGGGGAGGTCCTGGGAATGGCCGAGGAAGTGGCGGAGCGCCAGGTCCCCGTCCATAACGGCGATACCATTCGTAGTATTCGCACTCATCTTCGTACCGGCGTCGCTCTTCCCAGTACAACATTTCCTCATCCATCATCGGTCCCATTGGTCCTATAGGACCCAACTGATTGATCTCTTCTCTACGACGCATGTATTCGTCTCTCATTTGCTGTCGACGGAGTTTCTCTTCCAACATTTTTCGCTGTTTTAGACTTGGTTTCATGTCAACAACCAGATCAGGGTTCACCTTCTTTTTATATGCAAATCTGTGCCTTCTCCCTTTCATGTGCATGTCTTTTGCGTTTGGATCGTTGAACCGGCATTCACATAATTTACAGTTGAAACTAATGATCTTCCCATCTTCAGACTTGTTTTCTTCTATATACTCTTGACCCACGGGTTGAATATCTTTCTCGTCAATTGTAGCGTCTTCACTAGTGTCGTCAGCAACTGGCTCTTCTACTTTGACTTCCCCAGTTACTGGAGGTTGAGCCACAGTGCCAAGGTTTCCAGCTGTAAGATGAAACACCAGTTAAAAAAAAAGATCTAGACAATTATACTCAAAAACATAATTCAAGAATATTAATTGGTTCAACTGCATTTGTCTCAACAATCGAAAATTCAATCATTATTTTATTTTCCACTCGACTCGACATGTCAGCATGGGTGCTTTAGTGTAATAAAGTATAATGTACGTTCATTAAAACTTCATTTATATTTTTTATATTCGTACAGTCTTCACAAGTATGTGTTTTCTCATAGATAACTCTGTGGTAAGAAGGTAACCCAAGATAAACATGGCAATCTAATTCACCAAACAAAGTGAGAAAAAAAATTCTATCTTCATTTCAAGTCGATTTTACGATTTGGTTATATTGTGTTTGTATAATAATTTATATGCTAAAGTCTATTCTTTATAGTTTGGTATATTAAATTAGGCTCAATTTTATTTCTTCAAAGGAACCTGGACATTTTTTTGTTTTAATAGAAACCAGATTTTTTTCAGTTGCTAATTGTGGTCCAACATTGAATAACAAAATGAAACACGAACACAAAGATTCCAATAGAAAATCCAAATTTTTGTGACCTTCATCTACAAAATTTGAATATATTTTTTGTTGTATTGTCTGCTAATTTAGACATGCAAACATTGAAAGGCATATTGTTGAATTACGTATTAATAGTAAAATGTTTGAGAATCCATTTTTGAAAGCCAAGGATAGAAGGTTCCAATTTGGAAGCAGCATTGAAATAGCATATTCCAAGATTCGATGTTAGATATTGGAATCTGTACACTTCATGAATGAGGTTGTTGAAATGCGAATCTCTAGCATGAAACCTACATAGGAAAAAAATTAAATTTACTTGCACCGACTGCAAAAAATTGAAGTCTGTGATTTTGGATTGATATTTGTAATTAGCTTTGTTTTTCCAAGAAGTTCTACAGTATATCGGTGCTGGATATGCTAATTTTCTCAACTTTATTAAAGAGTTGTTTCATTCAACGGTTTAGATTCAAGCCAATTTGACCAATAAAAAAAAAATAAAATAAAAAAACATTGGGAATAATTCACTTTTGTTTTTGCTTTCGGTAAAAAGGAAAGAAAAAAAGTTGAGACGTGATCACAAATTCCTAACAACTTGAGTTATGTGGCATTGCATGTTCTCGGAATCCTACAATGCAACTTTGAAGGAAGTTTGTGCCATTACAAAAATAGAAAATTTATCTGTGAATTTTACATTGCACATATTAATTTTTACGATTCAAACTCTAAAGAACCGAGAGTATTTGCACCCTCTGAATAGACATGATCTTTTTGTTCATGTATAGGATTGTGTTGTCAACTCTTGAATAAGTTTTTATTTTTTTTTTTTTTTTACAAATTAATGCCAAAACGAAGTTTGCTTGGTCACACGAATATTGTTGATGTACTGAAATTCCCATCCAATAAGTACAAAATCATACTATGATTCAGGTATTCCAAAATTAGTACAATAATAAATACATACATTGTTAATAAAAAGATAAAATATGAGCACTTACATGCAACAAAATTAATCTTAGGTGTTGCGGTGACCGTTGCTTTTTTGGTAACAGTTGCCTTGACAACAGCAGCTGGTTTAGGATTGAGAACGGTGGGATCAGCGCTTGGAATTGGCTTTCCCAATTTGGTGTGAAGTTTGACAACTTTCTGATGCTTCGCTCCCCTGATGTGAGCTGCGTAGGCGTCGTTCCCTGTGCACGTGACGTCACAAAGTTCACAACGAAGCGAGTTCCCAGCTCCCCGTGCAGGTGGCTGCTGCGGCACCTTCAGAGAGGCTTCTTTTTTCTTGTGTTTTTGCCCCTCCAGATGCTCCCTATACGTCTGTGGCCCAGCACAGCTAATCTTGCAGACATCGCAGTAGTGGAGCTGCTGAGGCTTGGGGGTTTGCTTGGGACGCATCGATTTCATCGCTCCGCCTCCGGCGCCAAATCCCTTCCTGCCATAACCCTGCCAACCTCCAGACTTTTGGTTATTTGTGTTGCTGTTTGCGCTCTGTTGGGCTACGTACATGGTCGCGGCGCTATAAAGCGCCGCGTCGTAGCCGGAATACGTTGTACTCGCCGTTTCTGCAAGGGGAAATTAATATCCGACCTCAAATTTGGAAAAGGTATTCTATTCTTGTTTACGTGAATCGTGAAGACTAACAAACGCAAAAAACTATCGTTGTATTTGTTGAATGTCATAAGTCTCAGGTTTACAATACTTTCAAGTGGAAAGAATCCGTCAAAGGATTTTATTTAGCTTCAGAAAATTACATAGACAAAGAGAAAACAGAAAGGAAATAAAAAATCCAAGCAACAGCCAACAATTGACATATTATGTAGCGTATATTGAAACGTGTTTAAAATGAGTCAAGAGATCAGTCAGCCAAATCATCTTTAATGAAAAACAGATACAGCTATTATCACAAGAAGGCAAAATACTTGACTTCAACGATGAATAGCAGTACTGATGATCATTCAGTCTCGTCATCGGCTCATCATTTCTCATTATTTCATACTCAAGATATACTAAATTGGAAGAACTAAAAATCCAACAGTGAAAATAAAGTTGAAAAGCGTACGTAAGTTAATTTTCGTGAAATAAATCAACAAGAACATCCAACAATGTCACGACTGTTCAAATTGCGAGCTTCACGTCCTCGAAAGAAAAAAAAAATGACGAGTTTTCAATTTATACAGCCTTGCAGATAAGTACAAAAAGTTGGACAATTCGAATCGTCTGACTATTTGATTCGGCGGATCTACGTGATTACTAACAATGTCGTAGCCCGACAAATTTTGCTACCAGCGTGTACACACTAACTTAATGACTTAGAGGAAGCATACAGCGATGTTGCGAACAAGATCGCCAAATGCTTGAAAATTCTTATAACTATTAACCATGCTTAGTGTGATAAAAAATGATGGGAGTACTTTTGTTGGTAACTTAATGTTCCAAAACTTAATTTATACTCTCTATTGTTTTGCTATATGCAAAATTTCAGACGCCTTCAATTCCCGATAATTTTAATGACATATATTTTAAAACAAAGAACTACCCTTCCTGATACTAATTGGTGAATAGGCACTAAGTTTGATGCAATATTGAATCAACAGGCAAATGAGAGTGAAATCAAACTTTATTCGTTTGAAGACCAGGACAAGGTCAAGGCGGTTGGGTATCCAAAAATCTTGATGAATTTTCCTAAAAGACGTTCATACATTGAGTATTTACCGAATTGTTATATTCCGAAGCTCTGAAGATCTCTTAAAAATTGAAAGGTAACGAATTCTGAAATTATAAACAAAATCTGAGGTACCGTTACTTCGTTTTAAATTGCTTGTAAGTAAGGTATATTTGATATTTCCATGCAAGGTAGTTCATCTTATTTAGAAGACTATTATTTTCTACAATGTCATTGAAATATATTATTGTTTTTCAGTACACGATTCAATATTACCATTTGTTGATTGTAGACAATATCAGTGCAATGTTGTAAACTTGAATACTCAACAATGTCAACACAATAAAAAAAAAGTCTTTTACTGCTAGATTTTCTACCATTTTAAAGCAGTTTAAAATTAAGCCTCAATATCCAAGATTTTTTTGATGATTCCAGTATTTTCTATTTCTGCATTTTTTAAGAGTACTTTGTAGAGTACTAAGAGTACTTACAAATGTAATAAATTGATAAATAGTCAATGTACAAATATCTCGTCATAAAATTACCAGAAAGTATCGATTTTTGACCAATTAACTTCTTGGAGTGTTGTTATAATTTTTAACAATCGTCCAAATTTACGCTTTTAATAAAAACCAAAACAGGATGACGCAAATGCAATTGCTCACTTTGAATTGATGTGAAAATTTGGTTTAATGAACAGATAGATATCAGAGATAGGTAACACTGTCCTAATACTTTCATGCCAACAAACTAAAGGTGACAATTTATTGGTAGTAAAAAAAAAAAAAAAAGGTATTTCATTATGTGAGACAACTGAGTCCAGAATATTTTACACGTAATGTATGAATATAACCATCAATGCGCAGCATGATTTATTTCCATACATAGATCAAGGCATCGTTATTAATTGAAGCAGAGATTGCCGTTGAAACCTACAGAAGTGGATTTTCTTGAAGAAAATATTCTGTATATAGGCATTCTCTCTTTACTTTACTCATTTACGCCAGATGAAAAAGAGAAATACAAGATTTGTCCATTTGTCTTGTTTTAGATATACACCGACGTAGGTACATATTGTCTACCAAACAAATTAACAGTACAATTTTAACACACACAGAAAAATATCGAATTATATGACATCATTCTCGAGCTCCATTCTGACAACAGTTTTGGTGATTTCTTGTCTGCTTCGAACCTTAATCAGCATTCTTCAATGTTGACACATCATTAAAAAAGTTCTCATAAGGTAGAAGTTCGTAAAGTTAATGTAATACAGTATCGAGAGAAATTGCTGTTCCGTAACTTCAGTATTTTAAGAAATACAGTCAACCGTCAACTGTAAAGTATTAAATGAAGCAACGCATACACTCAAGTTGTAAGTATGACTCCTACAAAGCGATTCTCAATTAAATTGGCACATAACAATTGTCAACAAAAGTTTTGTTACATTATAGCTGCAAACTTGATTCTTTTAATTTTTATGGACCTAAATTAAAGGCCACCCTAATTTTACGTATCCAATCTTAACATTTATAAATAAATGATCACGACATTCTAGGATTATATGAAACTATTCTACACAGTCAAGGGTGCTCAGCTTCTGCTGCACTTGCATTCAGTAATGAAACTTTAAAAAAACATTTTTTTTTTTTGCCACGTATTCTTATTTTATCCTGTACAAATTCTTCATTCAATTCAAATTCAAATCCAGTATGAGATTCAGAAATTACTCCAGTACTGATTGTTAAAAAAAAATAAAGCCAGTCATATAGAGTAGATTTGATTAAAAAACAAAAAAAAAAAAAAAAAAAAGATACATAAAAAAAAACCTTTGGAGCGATGTTTGGTGACCAAAATTTCAATTTCCTATTTATTTCTAAATTTATTCTTATTTCAACAATTAAAAACTATACTAATCACACACAGTAATGGCCCTATAAGTATTTGAAAATCAGATAAAATTCAAAGCATATAAACCAAGGGAATATAGGATATAGTTATCAATTCCTATGAAAACACAATGTTTTTGATCAACTTTAACGCCTTCTTTATACATCTGCACACCGATGAATTTAGTCATCATTGATAACAAATAAGACTTTGATTGTATGAAATATCGCTTCAGTTGATCTATTTGGTTTAGTCGAAGCTTTTGCAGGAGGTTCTTAGGTAACAAGAAATTCTGAACATTATATTGAAGACATTTGGCTTGACTCTTCATATACTCAAATGAAGAGATTGTCCATTACTAGAATAGTGATTCTTGCATATTTTTGGTGCAAGACAACATATTTTCATCAAACTATTTCTGTATCATCAAACAATTAAAGTTGGCTTCGGCAACCTCGAACCAATCGCAGTTCTACATCAAACAGATACAGTGCGTGTTGTTCAATGGGCATAAGTTAGATGCTAATCTTGCCAACCTTATTGCTGACCCACTAAAATTAGGGGGGTCTGAATTGACTTTACTTGAGTGTAAAATAGAGATGCAAAGGAAATTTCTATTGCTGCTACTGATAATTAACGATGCCTCGCTATGTATGAAGTCGACTTCAACAATACAGCTGAAGCCAGCAGCTAGATTCAGTAGCCAAATGCACTAAACTACTTTTGGATAAAATAATGCAGTACTAAACTGGTTAAGATTAAAGTGATACTTTTTTCGTTCACTGGACGAAGATCTATACGTTAATTTTTATATAATTATTGAAAATCTTTTCAAAGTGTAGGATATTTGAACTCCAGTTCAAAACGTACTTGATACTATTTGATTCTATCCCCTTTTAAATAACACTGGTTGGACGGTTGAATTGGCTTGATTTTAATAAAAACAATTAGATATTTGTTTTCGTAGACTTTAGAAGGCCAACTTTAGCCCATTGTTTGAAATAAAAGGTATCAAAAGTCCTAATATCGCTAATATATGGTTCCTGATTGCTCAAACGTAAAGCATTATTATTGGAGATAATACGATTATATTCATATAAGACTGCACTCAGAATTATTTTGAAAAAATTCGCGTACAATCTGGAATAAGTATATTTCTACACACAGTATTTAAATGGGAAAGTAACAATATCTTTGACTTGAGTAAAAAATCCTGTACTTCAGGATTCATTTTATCGGTAGAAAGTAATGTTTAGACCTTGTTCCAGCAATAGGAAAAAATTCTTGCCGTACTTTGAAACAGTCTACACCGTACAATTCAACACTGAGAACTCTTTAAAAGTATAAATAATATTTTGAGGATTTAGCCAATTTTTATTGCTAAGCTTTTCTACCATTTTTCAATCAAGTTCGCCACGTTTACTTAATAATTTTGGTGACTAGCTGCGGCTTCGTATCGTGGAATCGGCAATGCTAAACTTAATCTATAGAAATTATAATAGATCATGGTGAAACTTACTGTTAGTTGGAGTGGATGCTGTGGCAGCTGGCGTAGCAGGTGCGGTGTATCCAGTGGAATACGCTGGGTTTTGTGCGGGATTCGGCTGTTGGTAAGCAGTGCTGGATGCCTGATAGGTTTTGGCTTGTCCTGTTGTGGTGGCTTGACGCGCCGTGCCTGTGTAGGCACTGGTGGTACTGTAAGCCGGCTTTGCAGCCTGGTAATGTGTCTCGGTTGTGGTATAAGTCGCAGGCGCTGCTGCGGGCTGTTGGTAGTAGGTTTTGGTCGCGTCGTATGTAGGTGCCGGTGCTGCACGCCCGTATCCGTAGTCGTAGGTCTGCGCTACCGTTCCCGCGTTTGCTACTTTCAATCAAATTACCAAAGTTCAAGACCAGTGCTTAAAAAATTTCAACTCTATGCTTGATGCTAACCATACCAGTAGAGATATATAAAATTGGCACTTGCCCTAACGGGATATAGCTATAGAGAAAGAACAAGAAGAAAAGGAAGAAGATACTTAAACAAAAGGCCATTGTATTTTTGGTACTGACTTACGTCTATTGCAATGCATAAGGTTCCGACGATTTTAATCTTGTTTGTTCGGTAACATATATTGTGTCTGACTTAAGTGTTTAATTATCATTCTTAAGTAGACTATCGAGGAAAATATTTTCAAAAGGCAAGGATGAGTCATTTAATCTAAACTCACAATCAACCACTTTAAGAAGTTCTTGTTACTAAATTTGCTTACTATCCTGTAACAACCAAAATGAGCGACTTTCCGTGTTTACACAATACGTGTATCATTGTCGCAATGAAAGAAATTTCTAGTTGCGGTCACTGTACAGTCCTTGTCTATTTATATTTTTAACCATGATCAAAAAGTACAATTTTAGGTATGAAAGTTTAGTATTTATCTAAAAAAATGATTTCAGACAAAAATTGTTTGAAACATAACGGATCTATTTTTTAATAGGCTATAATTTTTGCAGCACACATTTTTTCGAAGATCAACGCTTATCGAAATGAAATAAAAAAAACTTTCAAAATCAGTTTTGGCGAGTTTTGACCTTGAAAACCAAATTTGCAGGTATTTTCACTGGCATATTTGTGGTCAACGATTCAAAATACATGGGTATACAAAAGTTTTAATTGACCAGAAGCATGGGCTTTTTGGAACTGTATCAAAAAATTTAGTAAATTAAACAATTTCATATTGCAATAACCAAAAGACGCAGTATTGACAACTATAATGATAGTAATAGTTATTTGTACAGAAATTTTCTAGAAATTCTAACAATACTTAAACCATTGTTGTAACAATAGCAACTTTACTAGAATTCTGAGGTAACATATAAAATCTTCTTTTTGTATAGGCAACTCTTAAAAACTTTGATATCAAGTTTTTTATTCAATTTCTGCAGTGTGGACTTGACAATTTAACTATTTTCTACTTTCATGTTTAACGTTGCCGTGTTTCAATAGTTTTTGAATGTATTTAACAACCTAGCTTGATTGCAAAAGTTTTGATGGTAAACAAATATGTTACAAGCCAATTATACTGATTTCATTTTGTAGCACATGAAGCAAAGTACAAATGATTTTTGAGTCAATTTGTCGACTTAATCATTACAATTGAGTTTTGAACCTAAAATTGTTGAATGTTATTTTTGGCTGATGATTTCTGTCAAGTGAATTATTTATCCTCTGAATATTTCAAGAAAATCAGATACGAATAAAAAGATATGTTTGGATTGTAATATAATATTTACACAGAACTTCACTATTGCTGACCCAGGTCTCATTCTCTCGCCAGAAATTCATTATCAAATCTCAGTATTAGTAAGAACTTAAGTTTTGATCTGATATATGATCGATCAAAATTTCAAGTACACATAGAAAATATGATATCACAGGCCTAGGCTTACGATTTATTATATTTGAGGCCACATGTAAAGAAATTTGAGGACTTATGATACTTTAGCTTTCTCTATTCTACAAAATGGCAAAATGTTATCTTAAAAGGAAAATTGAGCATTATTTTACAACTTTCCTACAATAATTATAAAACCTAGTCTAAGGTTTAAAATATGGTTTATTGGTATCGGAACGTTTTTTCAACTAATGAATTAATCTGATATTAGTGATAAGGATAAGCAATTTACGAAGTATGGAAATTACAGGGCATTTTCAAGGTTTACGTATCACTTGCGCTGTAACCTCAACTCCAAAAACCTCCACAGCTATGATATTGAAATTTGAAACATTAATACAACGATAAGGTTTTGAAGGAAATTCCCCAAGACTTTAGCCACAGCTTCATGAATGAATATTTATTGTATTCCAGACAATACTATGGTCACAAAATAAAAATTTCTTTCAAAGGTTGTTTAGAAAAAAAAGGATAACGAATTTCAACCACGTTTAAAAGTGTAACCTTTAAACGAACAAGAATGCAAAATCGCGGCTAATTATCGTCATAACATAAATTTTGAATATTAGGCTGAATAAAGGAATCCAATCAACTTAAAGATACGTGTATAAACAATAAAAACAAAAAAGGAAAACAAAATGAAAGAGACCGTTGGGCGCTACGTCGATCGATCGTAAATTCCAAAGCCGTGCCGGCTTGACGTGGCCCGTGTGTAACGTTCGAGACGTGAAATACATCCGCGTGGTCTTTGAATCGAACGTATTTGATTCAGGTCGACAGAAAATGAAATGATGGTAAAATGAATGGGTAAAGAGTTACGGTTGAGAATACTTACCGGCGTAAGTCGTGCCGGTTGCGGCCGCAGCTGCAGCTGCTTGGTAAGTTTCGTATCCCGTTGCAGCCGCTGCGGCGGGCCGTTGAGTGTATGTAGCTGCTGTGGCTGCTGGTGTTACCGCGTATCCCGCCTGTCCGGTTTGATAAGCGGCAGCGCTAGTTGCACTGTTGTAAAGCAATATTTTAATACGAATATATGATGATGGTCACGATTTACGAACTGAACTACTGATCGCGAAAAGGTACGACGCTCATGCTCAAAACGCTCGATGGCACGGACGCTCAAGTTTTAATGGCGGCTTAAACCGGCTACGCTTCGCGTGCACACAAAATTCTACCGATATTATTATTGCGATTGACGATGTATGCTTCGCGCTATTTATCAACTTTACTTAAGATTACGATTTTCATTAATATTATATTTAATCGATTTCGTACCCATATTGTGTTCCACCGTGTGTAAACCCGAAATAATTATTCTGAGCCATCCTTCCTCGTAGAGTATCCCGGAAAGAAGGACAATGGAGGAAGTCGTTGGGCGTGTTGTAGTTTTCATGGAAATGGCACCGAGAACAACCAAAATGAATACGATTCGCTGTACCCCTGTAACTCAGCGTGACGCCACCACGTCGACCATACAACTTACACTTTCATTGGCTCCATGGGAAGCGCGGTGAAATCCACACGGCGTCGAACGAACGTTCGGGACAAGATGACAAGTTAGACTTTTCACAACCTATCGCAATACACATCCAAAGTCACATCGAGGAACAATCAACTTTCGTCATCAGGTAACGCCGTGTATAGATGTGTAAAATGAGGGTTCAGATCACGGTCTTACATACAGGTCTGGAAATTCTGGTGGTGGGGGTGACTCACTTCTTGAGTTTCCTTTCAATAATTCTTAGATTGGCCGCAAGGGTCGCTGTAGCCGAGTAGGGTCACCCGAATCACCTGTGAGCGACAGAGATAGAAAAATTTTCTCTCTGTTGGCGCAAGCGCGCTACAGCCTAATAACGAAATTTGAGGTTGTGTAACTCAGCCCTACTAGATAGTAGCGATGCAGTGCCGAAACCGTAAACTACAAATTGATTCAATATCTGAGTCACTCCTAGCCACCCCCTCCAATGGAGTTTCCAGACCTGTATGAAAGACCGTGGTTCAGATCCCGACCAATCATGGCCGCGTATCAACAGACGGTCTGTAAGTTAATGCGGAAAACGGCGGGTGGAAGCAAAGCCGTTGAAAGTCGTGTACTGTTAAATTAGTCAAATAAAATATGAAGGTCTTTTAAAGCCATTATAAAAATTAATTACGATTAATCTCCAATTCTATCCTTCGTGCTCATCAATTTCGCATAGCGCTCTCCTCCGTCCTCCCTATGATATTTCGATTTCACGTTTGCCACCTTTTTCTTGGATTTAAAGTCGGTCGAGGTTAGAATAGCAATTACTCGGTTTTCACTGGTTTTATCTCACTTCAAATGCGTATATTACGAGTTTACGGAATATGTTTATAGGACGGAGGTTTATAGGTTGCGATCGGTGCCCTTCCTTTTTACATTTTACAGCGAAAATTTCATTTTTTCCGTAAGAGGCGCTTGAATCGCATTAAGATAATTCTTTTTACATTACTTCAAAACTGGGGACAAGTTTCATCGCATAGTGTTGCCTCCTTTTTACTACTCCGTGTTTTGATATTAGTTCCCAGTGTTATTATCAATCTTTCGTCTCTGTTGCGCTACCTAGTTTGTCGGTTAGTCTGGCTCTGTCTCAGGGAGTTTTTAGCACAGCTAGAGAATATCGGAACGCACTCATACTGATCTGGTATGAGGTGGTCTGAAGTTTTGGAACCCAACCCTATGGAGAAGTAGTAGTACTACGTGGTAACATGATTGATGCGTGTCCGTGGTGTCGACCAGCCTTGAAAATGGATTCGCATGAAGGCTTTTGGTAGATACGTCAACAGTAAATGGCTGATCATGCCAAGCGGTAAAATAAATTCTTGAATACATACCTATACTTGAAAAAATTATGTGGCATTTCAAGTGATAATGACATTGCTATTATAATGTAGAACACGAGGCGTGGGAATTTCGAAACTGCGGAAATACCTGTCGGTGACTGGCTTCAGTCAAGGAACTTACCTTTTCTTCAGATCGTCGATGACCCGGCGTTATCTTCGATATATTTTACCATCGAGGACGCGTCATGCCAACTACAGACAGTTTTTAACAACTTTCGCAGAAAATAAAAAGAGAAGGAAAAAATAGCAAAAAAAGAAAGCAACCTTCACATCATTCATGGCGGATGTGCCGCAGCGTGTACATACAAAATACGAGAAAGTGTTTTGAACCAGTTCAGCATTGACCCTGAAAGAAATGTAACAAAAATCAGCCAGTCACACGATGCAGGAGGACTTTTTCCCCGCGGCTGAAAAAATACTTTCTGACATCGAGATTGTGTTGCAGAAGGATCCGAATCTGTGAGTTTTGGGACCAATATGGGCGGGGTTTTCGAATATTCTTACAGTCAGACAAACAGGATTTATTCGTTGTACAGAAAATCCGAGTTTTTTTTGGGCATTTCATCCATATCATGCGGACTATATCTGTTTTTACGTGTACCCAGCACTATCGGTATGTCACTGTAAACGAGCTTGCACATATGTATGTACATAATTATGTAAATTATACACCTACTATTGACAGTACAAAGTTGCTTTTAGATTATTTTGTGTTAATCTTCGTCTATATCTCTTGCTGTATGTTTTTTAAATCTGGCACAGCGGAAGTGTCACAGATTAGTATGCATTAATATCCAGGAATTGTTCAATCACCAAAAGTTTGAAATAGAATCCATCTCTACAGCCTCAAAACTCATATGATATTGCATGCAATTCATTTCAAGACTTCATTCCCCCATTATTTTGTTTTCTCTACTAAAATGCTTTGAGTTCAAAATTTAATCAATCAAAATTACGAGTTTGGAATAAAGTCATGATAATGTGTGCAAAAAGTTCTGTTACAAAAGTTCTACGATTTGCCAGTGAGTTTCCAAAATTTTATTCAGCAAGAAACAATTTTCAACATTTAAGTCCACTTTTGGCTTCAGATCTATGTAAATGACCCGTGATAGACAAAATGCTTATTTCTTCTCTTCGACAAACATTGTGACATTTTTATTTGAAGAATGGACTGATAATGTAATCTTTCTAATGTTATTAACAAATGTACTTTTGTAATTTAGATTTGCAGATGTCAAATTTTTCCAATCTTCCTCAACAGATTTTTTAAATAAAATTCGAAATGATTAATTTTCGTTCTATTGTATCCTGATTTCATCACCTTTCCAGTTAGGTAAATTTTTACTAGATTATACCTTGAACTGATTTTATTTCACTCGATGCTAGAATTCGTAAATTTTACTGAGTGTCCCAGATAGACGGTCCAATTTCAAAATATGACATAAAAAATAGTATTATTTTCGAATAACCAGCAATTTAGAAAGTATATGCAAATTTGCAAATGCTGTTTATACGGCGTCCAGGCAATATCTTTGGAACACTTCTTGCAAATCATTCTTGAAATCCATATTTCGCAGTATGCAATATTGGAACATTCATTTTTATAATTCATTAGAAAATTGATGCCAATATTTGAAACCTGCTTATTTTTATTTACCGAAAAGTAAATATATCATCATTAATGTTTGGCAGGATCGGCTTCGAAATAATACCTGCGGTGGACAACGAGAACAAATCACCAGTGCTTCATGCTGATAATTCTCTAGGCCTAGCATCATGGAGTGTGAAACCGCTATACCGTTACACATACAATCGACTGCTCGAATTGCGTCAGAATCGCAATAAAAGGGAGGATCCGAGTACTGTTTCTCGATGGCTACTAGGTGCATTGTTGTTGAATCCTGACGTAACAACGTTTTGGAACATGCGGCGAGAACTTGTGAGGAATGGAAGACTTGAGTGGAAAGGTGAACTACACTTCGTTGCGGTTGTTCTGTACTACAAAGCAAAATGCTTCGAAGCGTTCGCTTACAGGCGTTGGCTTCTCCAATTCGCGTTTAGTAGTGCTAACACACTTGAAACGTTGGATGTTGAAAGACTGCTGAAAAACGAAGTGGACATTTCCTCGATGTCCGCTGATAGATACGCAAACAACTATCACGCCTGGAATCATCGCGAGTACATTGTTACCACCTTCGCCATATATTCTCCATGTACTTTTGCCTCATTTTTAGAGTCAGAATGGCTGACTTCGGGAAAATGGTGCAGTCTCCACATATCCGACTACAGCGGGTTTGCTTATCGACAATTTTTGATGAAGAAGCTTCTCCAGGCTGATGACGAATTCACTCATATAACCAGGCAAGAAATGAAATTCAGGGAAACCATCGCCAAATTTGTTAAACTTGAAGATACCGCTCATATTTTGACTGCTCCATGTTATCAAGTTTTAAACTATTTGCACGCCACCCCTGGTCACCAAAATCGCCACAACACTGACTATCTTTCTATCCTCACCGGTCTCTCATATTGGGCTGAAGAATGTATGTTCAACGAAGAATTGCTCAATCTCTATCCAGGTCATGAGTCTTTTTGGTATCACAGAAGGTTTCTTTCTCATCTCTTGGTTGTCATGAGCAAGTCATACGAGAGATATTCTTATTATAAAACAGAACTGATCGATAAAAATTTACACCGACTTTTGGGCGGTGAAGGAGACGGATCTGAAACTCTGGAATTTCACCGCAGAGCACAGAGTCCGTTGGAATCCGCGTACCGGAAGCGGAATTCGGATGTAATTGCGAGAGCTAGAGAAGTCGGCGGTCACCAAAACATCATGGGCGAAAGATTTGCTAGGTTTTTAACGAGCTCTGGTTTAGAATTGTGAATTTTTAAGCTGTTTCGATTTTTCTAGGAAAATGATACTTATTGAATCTACAGTACTGGTGTACCCTTATTGTATGTTTATGTATTTGGTGTGTAACAGGCCTATGTGATTAATCGATTTATTGTAAAACCGATTAATTGATGACACGTAAAAAAGATCAAGTAAAGCGCCGGAAATTCATTGGAAAACGTTTAAATCGATTTTTTTAAAAAGAAATTTTTATTTCAAGTCTACGATTAATTGATTAAACGCACAGCCTTGGTGTGTAAGCTATCCGCGTCTGAGTAAGATTGCGTCAATGGGGTAGTGGGTCAGCTGTTTTCATTGCATCTTATACCTATGCAGGTATGTTCAACTTCCATGAAAAGGTGTAGAGAAACGGTCGTTTAATCATATAACGTTATTTGATTATCGTGTAATAAAGGAAATTGCAATTTTTGTTAAACATGTATGTACGTATCTAATTACCTTCGCTGAATGTGGACGAATGTTACTGTTGTGCGTATATTTAAATTGTTTCAAGTTTACCAAAGTTACCTGGCCAAGGTGGTTGCCTAAGGGATGAGCTGATTTTATGACTGGCATATTGATAAGTTCCCTAATCACGGTTTATAGATAGTATAGAGGGTAGCCTTTATTAGAGTTGTATATTTTAAATAAACTGTAAAAATTTATATGCATATTAATTGGATACTTCCATTATTGACATACATGTATAAATCTCACGCGCCCATTTTGATTATTATAGTGAAAAAAATATCTGATCAAATAATTATGCATACAATACAGAGACCCAAAAACCATTTATGAGAACATAGTTGTGAGTATTATATTAACTATGACAATAATTTGTTTATTAGTTAAAAATATATGTCTTACGAATGTGTATACGAATTCTGGGGATTCGCATTTGAAATAAGTGGATAATTTGGCCGATCTTTTTTGGGCCTAAGAACGCGGCTTAAGAACTTCTCGCTAGGGTGCGTTTCGAGTCCATAGAACATTAACGGGTGGGATACAATTTTTTTTTTACTCTTATATTATAATTCGAGAACTATATCACCTATGAAATACAAAATTTGTTCAATCTTGAGTCAAGAAATGCCCCGTCAATTGAAACCAAATCATCCTAATCCCTTTATTCGTTCTCCAGATACCGTCGGACAAAGTATTGATCACACACACACAACTAGCGTCCATTCGAAAATCCATTGTATGTATTAACTTCACTGAATCTTTCTTTCCTGCGGAAAAACGAAGCGGGAAGATAAAAAAAAATAGGACATTACTTTTGAACCCGCCTATCAGTTGCTCGTATCCAAAATACGGGTTTCCTGTCTAAAATTGGACATGATACTTGCGAAATCTGAAAAATGGCCCATTCCTCTGTCCCTCTTGAAACCTTCCGACTTTTGTGAAACATCTTCGTTTCTAAGATATTCGTCTTGGAGGATTAAACCTACCCACCCTGTATAATTGACATACTTCGCTCCATATTTTTTGTACGATTTTGCTACAGCAGTTCACGAACTGCATCGATCGAAACTTTGCCCGAAGAATCCTCGTGATTACATCCCGGTGGCCTACTCTGCATACTCGGCAGTATCTTCCGTATTTTTCCACAGCCCGCAGGCTTTGCGGAACTTGACTTGGACAGCAACATCAAGCACCATTTCATTGTCTATGATCTTGTATAATTTCCAACAACATATAGTGGGATAGTTCCAACATGGCAATGAATTGGAACGGCTCGTGTCTGCCATGGGCCATACCGAGGGGGTATTCACTAATGGATCGGGTGACTAGCGATTGCAATGATTTCAATTTATTTCAAACGATTTTAAAGTGACTACTTTCCAAAGCGGTTACAACAAGTGAATACGCCCTTGGGCCATACCCATTTACGGCTAGTTCCGCATTTGTCTGATTTGTTGGTTTTCTTGTAATTTCTGTTTTTTGTCGTATATTTGTCCCGCGCTAGATCCATGGGTTCACGAAATTTCGCGTATTTCAATACGATGGCGATCATTCGCATAACAAAAATGAATCTTATATAGTACTACTTCGTTAAAACAGAATTTCCCCTTCGTTTCGCTTGAGCAAGTTTTATAGCTTCCACCACTCATCTGTGTACCTGAGGTCCCCTAACTTTCGCTCGGACTCCTCGTTATAAGCGACGAACGATCGCGTGAATCATACGTATTTACCCACCAGATTCATGTACAGAACTGTGATTCCCAAGCTCTCGAGGCAATATTGGCGGGAACGCTCCTGCTACGAATTTCTTGGAATCCTATTCCCCTAACCGCCTTGACACTCTCTCTTAACGAGGTAGTACTGGATTTATTTTGTATGCATTTGATGTGTAAGAACTAGAGGGTTCACTTTGGGGTTCGAAGGAACGGTACTGAATTTTCACATTTAACCCGAGATAATTCTCACTTACTATGGCTCATTTTATCTAGAATACTATTTTCTACAAATTTACTGAAAGGAAGGTTTTATTTTTTTCCAATAGTCAATCTAACATTGCCAGTCGTTGATCGTAATCACTATTGGTGCAATGTTGTGAAGCTAAACGTTGAACGATGCCAATATTTATATTTTGAAATAAATATTGCAGCGAATTTATAAAAAATAATCTTCTGAATAAAATTAGTCGTCGTGGAGTGAAATCGACCCAATGTACTAGATATTAAATTTTTTTTAAATCTCTCAATATGAAGCATCGATAATTAAGTTTTTGGAACCTATAATTTCAATACTTTCTATTTTCAAAGAAATCTTTGCAGTTTGCAAGTATAATTATTTTATGAATACTCAGTGTAAGATTATCTTTTACTCAAAATAAAGAAAATTATCGGTCTTGGCCAAGCGATCTTGTAATCTATGTAAAGTTTGCCGACAGGAGTAAAATTTTGGGATGGATAAAATAACGAATAATTACTCCAAAATGCGTTGCGATTGGGCTTATTTGTTTCTTGCCGATATTGTGGAAAACAGTAAAACGCGATTAGTATTTTACATAGTAAAATAAGGCCTCACATCGTAAGTATGTTCCGACTAAACGGTAAGGAACATAAGGTTCAGCGACATGGCAAGGAATTACTTCTAACTGTCTCCAATTGATCCACGATCGTATATTTTCACTGAACGGACAAGAATTTCGAGTGCTACAATTTGCCACACAATTCCTTCCCAGTTGCTTATGACTTTTTTCATGTGGCTCAACATTTTTTTTTAGGAAACCAAAAAAATTTTCGGCAATTATGGCGCAGTTGATTGTAACTGAACCGTGAACTGCACTGCCGACGCCACGCCCGCAGCTAATTTACTATTAGTATTTTCAAATGAAGTCAAATTATTCTGAATCTTACAGGAAATCTTGAAGTTTAGGGAATTCGGAAGACACGAATCCTCAAACAATTGCTTCCTAATTCCTCCTAATTAGTATATTACTCTGCCGTCTTCGTACATTGCTTCATCGTATTTTTTGAGAAAATCGATGAACGCAGAATTGCTATTTCGAGCTACTAGAGTACAGCACTAGTGTGGAGTAATATAATTTCAACTCGTTCGTATAGAATATCTGGTGTAAGGTTGTCCCACCCTCCATCACGCCCACATATTTCCAAAAACCGATGTGCAGCTAATCAAATGAATTGTGAATTAATTGTGAGCAATTCAGAAACCCCTCCCACAGAACAATAAATATTTTTCTCCAACCCCTGTTGAGAAAAACGATTTTCTTTGCAGTTTGCGCAATTTCGAATAACCCACTTCTACGTACTATGCCACTGAGCGTAAGTTATCTAACTCTAATTTTACATGCTGTTAGTGGCACCTTCATAGCTTCTTCAATTAAAATTACCTTTACGGATGTTGGAAAAAATAGCGTATGTCACACGTGCGGATGAGCTAGCACTCGTTTTCAAAGCTCACGCTGCAATCTTCACCCTCTTCGGAAATCGCGCACTTTCCGCACTTGCAACACAACGTACTAGTGCTAACTTTCCTTAATTTTTTTAATCCAAACATTTTTTAATCCAAGCGCATCGAGTTAGAAATGAGTGTAAATTTACAAGTCACCATAACTCGGACATTACTTGTACAATGACAAATGAAATGTAAAATTTTTTTAAGATTGAACAAACTTTCTGTTATAAAATATTTCATAAATATTACATCTGATCCAAGTTATGTGGATCCGATGTAAGGTAAGGCGTGGCCAATAAGCATAGGGCATGTTTAGCAATTGAAATATCTCGGTAACTAAGCATTGCACGACAACACTTTAAATGGAAAAAAGAGTGAGACGTGAGAACGCTTTGTTTTTTTCTTGTTTAAAAAATAAAAAATAAGTTCGTCGTTATTTTTCTCTTGGACTCGTACGAAGATAGTTATTTACGATCATGTAAGTGTTGAAAATTTATTTATTTATTGAGCTTGCGATTAGAAAAGGTTTTCTAGTTTCAAATCTTATCATTTTTACATAACCTAATTTTCATTTTAATAAATCGGGTCCAGGCTAGTTGAGCAAGCCTTGCGAAGGATGCAGCAAAAGCTGTAATGGACGAAACCATGAGTATGAATGCTGCTGCGGCTGCTGCCAAAGAATTGAATATAAAAGATTGACCTCAACGAGATTTTTCACTGTACGATTAGTATTGGTAGTTTAAATATATATCTGATCGTTAACTACAATGTTTATGTAATTCCTATATCACCATTGAGACCATTTCTTCCATTGTTCGACTTGCCCCATGCCTGTGCCCAACTTACTCCACCTATGGGGGAAGTTGAGCAACTTCGCACAGTCTCATTTATGACAATAACTTCTAAAGCTTCTAAACCAGATCTCAAATGGTTTTTCTTTGCTGGGAACGTTTAGAGGAGGACGAATCACGAACCCAACAGTGTAGGTTCAAATTAAATTTGATGCACCGTTACAGAGTTATGACAGATTAAGTGAAAAACTGCTTAAATAGCCCCGCCCTACCCTAATATGTCTAAAAGAAATCCGACCTCCACACCCTTTACGAACAATTACAGAAGGGGACAGAGTTAGAAAAATTTAGGTTCCAGTGTAATGTTACAGAAGGTGACTGTCACAGCGTTAGACACATGTGTTTTTTAAATGCGAGATGCTTGTCTAAATTCTTAGAGTAAAAATGTTTCGGCGCCGACTATTTTTGATACTAACGTAAAGGACCTACGACGAAAAATCTCGCATGTATTTTAGAAGTATATTGAGGTGTAAACGGTCTTGGAATCTATAAAAAAAGAAATTAAAACAGCAATTTTCAGCAGTGGAGGGGAAAGAAGAAAACCATAGTGGATTATGCATCAAGAAGGCAAAGTAGGTCTTTTTCTGCCAAGGGTAAGTTGCTTCACACGATAAATACGCACGGCGGAAAACGGTTTGTCTCCGTGATGCGTACAATAATTCATCTTACAAAAATATGGTTTACAAGTTTTTTTTCTTTTACCACGGGGTAAAGAAAAACGCACTTTCTAGTATAAGGACGAAATGTGCTCTTTTTTGCAGTGCCACAAAAATGATTACTTCAAGTACGAAACACAGGCAAAAAAAAAAAGACGCGTCAAGTTTTTACATGGTTATCAAGACATCGAGGTTGTTAGAGACTGCGGGCACCTACTGCTTCTTGGAAGTCACCTTTACAAAAACAAGTAATTTCGGCTAAAAATATGTTGCGGTCAACCAAATCCGAACCGTGGTGTAAGGTCGAGGAAAACTTGGTTCGAACACTCGTGGAAAGCGAGTTATTCCGTGAAGTCGGGAAATGAGGAAAACCCCAAATGCTCGGACTGCAGTATATAGACACAATACCAAAATACGAAAAATTTGCGATCAGACCGCAAAGTTTTATCCCTGTACGAATTATGAGAGATATCTAATAAAATTTCGGTGTGTCAATGTGTACTATTATTATTATATTATATAACTAATAAACTTATACTTATACTATGAGCCTTCCGGTAATTATATCCAATTAGTCAATCACTACTGCATGCTTGAATTTTCTAGGTAAAATCTTACAGATTACTGTAGGTATTAATTTCGCTATTCTTTACTATTATGTCACTAGATACATGATGTACGTTTATCAGTCAACAACATATTTGAATACCGTACACATTATCCGATTTCTAACGTTTCTATTGAAAAACTATTTTTTGACTTATTTCATAAGCACTGTAAGTGGGTAGACATAAATTACGTTGAATCGTCTCTGCACCATACATCATCACTTATTTAAAAAAAAAAGTGCGACACCATTCCAAATTCGATAGCGATAATTAACAATAATAATAATTGGATGCCTGCTAGTGTCAATTTCTTCGATGGAAATCATTTAGGATTCATGAATTTGCGATAAGCATTTAACCGACTATAACGAAAGCCTATCCCGTAACATTCAGAAACATGTAGCTGAAATTACTGCATACTAATCAGACAATTTCTTCAGATTTTTTGACAACTATCTAATGGAATTGGATCAACTATATACAAAATAAGCCATCCAGCTGTGCAGAATGGCCAAATTAACCATATGAAGAGTCGCGTAAATTGTTTGTATAATTTATACTATTATAGAATGGAGTTTAGTATGAATCTTTTTTTTTAGTCGGTAGTCAACGTGTCAGCGTAAAACAATTTTTTTTACTGTTCCTTGTTAACAAATAAATTCTCACTTAGTTTTATTAATCGCTTTACCGCGGTACTCCTTCGGAAAATCAGATTTCAGTCTCTGCACATATTCACCATAGGACAACATTTGGGTGATATGTATTAAAAAAAAAAATAAAATACACGGTCCGCTATGAAACTTTTAGTGAAGTATATTATATATTTTGGCACTGAAGGTACCAAAACATTATGATATTATACGTATCGTAATACACAAAACAATGTTGATTTGAGTCAACGATGAAATCACGTTTTAATATCTAAATTTTTACATAACGAATGTTTTCTAACTTTTGACAGTCAAGTTTCTCGGTAGTAATTCCTACGTGGAACAAAATTTTGTGTTTTAGTAGAATTATGGAAGAGTAAATATTTTTCTAAAATCCAAAAATCAATGAAATTTAGGTTCGTAACTTGTACATACAATACGTGATAGTTTCTACAAAACAATGCCTCGAAATCCGGAAAATATTCAAGCTCGAAATTTCAGTTGTGGATACATCCTGCAACCTGGAAAGTATTGAGGGATTGGATATAAAAAAAGACATGTGGCAGCCCTGGCAAAAATATTACTCTGAAAAACTTGACGAAATTTTTCTGAAAAAATTTGCGATATTTCTCTGCACATCTCATACTTATAGAACGTGTGCGAAGTTTTGCAGAGAAATTTGGCAGAGTTTTTCAGAAAAATATCTTTGAAAATCTCTACTATTCACTGACAATGAGTTTCTTTCATAGACTCGAAATATTTTTCTTGAACCTTACTCTTCTCATACTAGAAATTCTGAATTTTCCTGGATATTTCTACACTTTGCAAGATATCTCTGTAAATCTCTGCACGTTTAACTGAAAATCTATTCCTTTTCTCTTCAAAAGTATGAATATTTCATTAAATATCTGCAGACTTTTTTGCATTCCGCGTGATTTTGCTTGTAAAATTTCTTACTACAATGCCAACACAGGAGGACTAGCGTCCAAAACTCATTGCGTCCCGTATTCAACACACGCTTTTAACTGAAAATTAACTTCAAACAGCGTTTTGTTTAATCAAGGGAATGAATGTACTCAAATCAACGGGCTGTATTTGGACTAGTTTTCATTAAAAATTAGTAACAAATACTGGGCCTATGCTTCACGTATCTCGGCCAGATACCCTCCTTATTTTGAAACGTGCTGGTTCGCCAAAGAAATTGCAAGAAATATAATTAAATTAACGAACGACATTCATTATCATTCCTAATTTAACACCATAAATAACTGACCAGAGTATCGAGGCTAGGCTGGAGTTGGTGGATGCGTTAAATTTCCGTCGACTTCTGAAGTAAAATTTTTTTGAAACATTCCGCATCTTCGCCAAGTTCTTTGAATTTCTCTCCATTTCTATGAACCTCTCTGTAAATCTCTGAAAATGTGTACAGAGTTTTTCACAGAAATTTCGCAGAGTTTCTCAGAGAAATATTTTCGTCAGGGAGCCAATATCATATTTCGAGACCACGGGGTTATCGTCCGTACAGAGAAAAGCGCGAATTCATTGGTGACGTATTTCTGTGGGTTCGTTAATGAAAGAGCACCAGGCGTATCATCATTTATTAAGCATACCACTGGAGATCAATACTACCGGTTGGTTTTGGAGGTAGGTTATGTAGGTGAGAATTACGTCACTCTAAGGTTGAGAGTCGGAAGCTTTCGTGCCTACAACGGGAGGCGGACATACGTAACCATGTCGATACAGGTGACCTTCGACCTTCGACAATTGCGGATCTATTGGCATTATTCAATGGACTACATTTCTGCACGATGTGTATATTACAAGCTACTCCGCTACCACTTTACGTACAGCCTGACCGTTGATCAGTGTCACGCGGTCTACTATTCGAGGTGGAAGCGGCGTGAAAATAGCCTGCAATCTTCAACCGTCGAACGAACTTGTACCTCGGTTGGTGGTCAGTCCGCGGTTTGTCGTGAGGTTCGCGGTGTCGTTCGCGAGCTTGCGGAACCAGCCCGCAATATGTTTTGATGTGGCAATATCGAGTGCCTCACCACAGCATAATAGGCAAGGTTATAAAAATAAAACCAGAATATGAATCACGCAATTTCAGTGCAGTAGTATCGGTAGTGAGTCGTTCAAGGCCCGAGAAGAAGCGTATTGTCGAAGTGAAACCTTTCTTCCGCATGCCTTTTCCGCGTATATACGCTTGGTACGCTACATAACGATTGGGAGACATGTCCGTTTCCTTGCCTATAAGCTTATACAGAGTCGAACGGAAAAGCAACAGGTGCAGCATGTGCGAAAATAGACAGTAAACCGCGACATAGTGAAAAGTCTGCGTGCGTTAGCGGGCGTTTAAAATTAACGGAAAAGGTCACCAACAGTGAGGGACGGGAGCCTGCCTTACAGTGGCGTCCTTGAAGAGAGTGATTACGTCTCGTCGAATCGCCCACGAGTCTATCCTTCCGACGATATAGCTTATTATTTTTCACTTCGTCGTGCGTCAAAGACCTTTTCCAAAAATGTGTCGTTGGATTTGAGTCTTGGAGATGAAACAGAAGATAGACACACCGTCGTAACTCATCTGTATTCTTTCAAGTTCAAGGCGAGGTTGGAACCCCGCGTTCAATCCTGTTGTGCGAGTCGGCTTCTCAATTACTTCAGCTTAAAAAGCACTATACTCGCAAGTTGTACGTAATAGAGCTACAATGTATACTATCGTGACATGTGTTACCATGCACCTTAGTCAGGGCTGTTGAATGAAACTTGGTGAGAGTGAAAAGTCCAGTTATCAGTTGGGCATATCCAGTATTGTAAACACAGGTCATTAGTGTCATACATATGCAAGTCTTCTAGCAAGCATGAAATTGTGAATTTAAAAATATCGAAAGCGTATTACCATTAGGAGTGAAACTGATAAGGTGTTTGTTTAAACGCATTCTACTATCATTCATTCGCGTTCGTGACATACGGTAGTGTGCATGAGAATAACAGTTGTTAAACGTCCGTTTTAAAACCTCGAACGACTAATGAAGAAGTTCTAACATTGACATTGGCGATAGATTATGAACGTGTATAGTCGTACTTGGGCCTAGCACGTGACATTCTTTGAATATTTTCATTGGGTGTTCGGAGCTTCGTATATACGTATATGCACAATATTTACCGAATTACCGTAGGATAGTCGATAGTCCTTAGAACGGATTCCTACCTATACACTAGTCGTTGGTGTACTGCGCGGGAGTGGCGGGCTGGCCTGGTTTTCTGTTCTGTGATACTATAAAAGTTGTACAGTTAACTGCAAGCTGCAAGTTCAATATTACCGGTAAATCAAAAATGGTAACACCAAGTGATAGCATCGAGGGAAGCCCTGTTGGTCTACGTCGAGTTCACAGCTTTCGTCTGCTATCATCCTCGGAAGACAAAGGTGATTCACACTATCAGTGCAATAAAAAACGAAAACTTCCATTATAATGAAAATAAACTCTAGCGTTATTTCTAACATCTGTATAACGTATTAAACCTGTTAACTTCTCACGTTTTACGGTTTGCTTTTGTATCCTCGTTCTTTGTTGATAATACTAGTTCTTATCGCAAAGGCATATACCTCTTTTATATACATAAGTTGTCAGCTCTAGCTAAATCTATAACGAAACTAAAATATACAACTACATACTGGGGCCACACAGAAATGAGAGACTAATGAACAGTACATTACGATACAAGTGCGCGAAGTGCGAGGATCAAGTACGCGCACACAAATCGTATGCTATTTGTTTTTTTAATTCAGTGTGCGAAATTTATTATTCACAGTGTGCGAAGTAAATCATTTTCTACATTCCGTGCACGAAGTAGTGACTTTGCACACAGCGCGTAAAAATGAGTGAATCGGGCACTTCGCACACTACCAACAGGCATGAGAAATGGAATTTCGCACACTGTGTTAAAAACACCTTCATGAAACAGCGGTGCAAACCACGCCACATTTTTTTTCAAATACACACTTGAGTGATGATACATGTTTTTTATCGCGTTAAACATCAAAACGTATTTTTCCTAACACTACTTGAAAGGTTCGATTTTTGAACTTTGTGGATTGTGCGTAAAGTGTTCATTTCTGAACGGTGTGGTAAAACGACGTGGGCGCATGCGTAGAATTCAAATGCTATATTTCACATACTAAGCGTTGCTCTTTGGCGCATGCGCAATTTCGATTATCTAAATTTTATTCACCGTATCATGGAAAGCAAGTCACCCAACCTAACTTTTACCCGTTGTCAGTGGCACTTACATTGCTTCTCAAATCAAACTGTCCTTCACGTGCAAGTATGTAACATTCTGTTACATCAATTACCTAACACAGGTCAACACAATGTAATAACATTATGACTCAAGTTCTTTGAATGCGAGGTCAAATGTAGGTATACCGATTACAGTATTTGCCAAGTCGTATCGATCTAGGCTAGAAAATCGTTATAACAAGAATGCAGCTTATTCTTAATTAATATCAGTATTTGAAATGACGTCAACTGATAGAGGTTAGGTATACTGCAGTATAACTACGGACGGTTTGTGGAACACCTGTCGGTGTTCAGTGACTAAGGATACTGAACTAGTCGACGCAAGAGACACTTCTTAATCACATTTGCTTATTTCCTATTTGAGTGATTCGTAGATCACATTGAATTAACAAATGGACAAATGTTGCTTGCGAATCTCGTGATAAGACGGCTGTTTTATTCGAGATGCAGATCCATCTGATCGTGAGAAAGTGCATAAATAAAGACGATTTTAAGACATCTTTTCTACACATCAAAATTCATTTCTCAAAATTGTCCTAGGAAAACGGTCTTTTTACTTTGCGTAAAAGACGACTTTGCGACATGTGAATTGGCTAGGAAGGCTACATGTGAATCGAAATAAATACAAGAGTTGAAATCCCACAGAGAAAATCGAAAAAAATGTCCATGAAAGGTTCCCAAAGCAAGCGAAGAATAGCAACAGGATAAAAGTTGAAAAGCTGATTGAAAAAATGACAAAATCTTAGATTGATTGTGAGAAATACAGAAGAATGCTAAATAACTTACAGTGCTTAACTTGACTTGTGTTAGTAAATTTATCGGTTAATTTTGAAACTATTTATTTTTATTCGAAGCGTCCTTTTCTGATCGTGAGAACTTAATCACAGTTTTTAATATCTGCGTCGCCCAAAATTTACGAATACTGCAAGCTTATACGCATAAGAAAAATATACATACGTTATACTGTGTTGTATAATTTAACAAGTGTACGAGCATCTTTCAGAAATGACTTTCTGGTTCTTATTGTTCGGCAGTAGATAGTTGGTTTTAGTGCGAGTTTGAGGGCCACGTGCTCTGGTTTAGGCGGATGTTTTCTTCGAATGAAGCGTTCCGGCACAAGCCATCGATTCGTAGGTCTATTTTCATCGTACGTGTTCACCGTTAATAGGATTGGTATATATATATTTTATCGTATTACAAGACAGCTAGGGAGAAGTTTATAAATCTTATGAGATGTTGGCAGGGCAATTCTGAAATTATGAATTTTCATGGTAAAAATTCTGTTTCGCGATGTGACAATTTTATGGATTCACAAATTATACTAATGTTGTTCGAATCAATTTCTGGAAAACTTTTAATTCCTCGGCTTGCAATTTATACATATTATTTTTATTTAATCTTATTACTGCTTTATAAGTGTGAAATGTTAATCCTCTGAAATATGTCAAACGATGTGTTTCATAAAAGTTTATCAGTTTTAAGGGGAGGGGCAGTCGGAATTTCAATGGAAATTCTAATTTTTTTTTTTGACGGAAAATAATTTCTAGAAAGAATTTTTGAATAGGCTTCTTCTCGTACGAAAAAGGTTACAGCATTATCGAATTCTCAGCACCAGTTTTTCACACATTTTAAAATGTCGGTGTTTGTTGGATCTCATCGAATCAATTCAAAATATAATCTTCACAACGTTGTTAGCTCTTCCAAAATGTACCCCAAATCACTCGGTTCGGATAGACAGGTTCGTTTTATATAAAGGTTTCAAGAAATTAAAAATCTCTCGAGATAATTTGGTTTGGTATTCGTTCACTTTTCGGAAGAAATAATTAAAATTTATAACTACGGAATTCCAGATTAGATTCCCGGATACGTCATTAATTTCTCAAGTCACCTAAAATTATCGAAATTACCGCCTAAAATTTATAACGTCAGTCACCAAACCCAAAGGACTACAAAAATAGTCTAAACTCTACAAACTCGTAATATTTCGACGAATACAGTTGGAATTCATTACATTTCTTGAAATTTTATTAAACATGGATTTACCAGTAAGAATAGATATTGATATTACATGATTGTGCAATATTCAACGACACATTCTTTCTATTTAATAAAATATCAGACATATGATTTTTTGTGGGGGACTGATAAATTTCTTCCCAAGTAACACACGGATGACTCTTATTTGACTTATTGCCGGTAGAAAGTGCATTCCACTAATCGAAGTGGGATGAAGAGGGCGTATTTGAAGCTATATTACAGTTGATTTACGTGTCTACCATACGTTCACGAATGTATGTTCGATTATTAATTTATAGTCAACAACGTACAATTCGACTATAAATTGATTTGTCGTGAATAAAAAATGTTCAAACGAAACTACAAAATTTTTATAATTATCAGGTTTTTTTTACCCCGTTATATTCGTTACGTCGAGCACTATACGCGGCGCGCGGCGATATCTAATTTTGGTTTTGAGATTGTTTTATTCTTCACGTTTTTAGGGACATTCGTTGACACATGGATATCGCAAGTTTGACTTTTCGGTTATTGACAGTCATTATCACATTTCAGGTGAATAGTCACCGTTTTGCCAACTTCCCGCCAACTGTAAGTCAAATTTTTCGTCTGTCAATGTTACGCCGGCTTTAATTTGTCGAACAATAGTCGAAATTTAGTCAAGTGTGCTACTTGGCCTTGTTATTACAATTGGCAGCGACGTGATACGCAACTTTTGCTGATTTTATTTCTTTATCTCTTGTTTTCCTTATACTTTTATACCGGAGAATCTCTTGAAACTTGAAAATCAACCGCGCATGCGCCAAATATTTCAATCTCAGTGGTCGGCGAAATCGGACACAACGTACCCAAACAACAAAATGTGTACGTTTGAATTTTCAAAGAGCATAAGCATGAAATTCCAACCGTTCTTTGAAGAATCAACTTTCCGACACAGTAACAAATGCTTCCCAAACCTTGCCGAGTCACTGCCTTAATTATTTAAGATTCTAACCTCGAAAATTCGTATCAACTACATCGTCGTCAGAAACGGTTTGACAACTGAAAATTCGTGATGGCTAGCTTGCACGAACAGCCGATAAAGCTTGCAAGCAAGTTTCAAGAGATAGTCCCGGTATGCATTGTTATTGCTTTCACTCCCTCCACCCTCGTGTGAAATAATAAAAGTGGCGATATTTTAATATCCGCACGAATGATTTCTATCTCATTTACAGAGGGTGACGTTGGGTCGCAGTTAAGACGAGGTGGGTCCCTACGTATACAAAGGACCACCAACTATGCTGGATCCTCTACACTAACCGTTTCCACTGATCCTGATCAAAACAATGGCCGGCCCGCCAGGCCCACCAGACACTCCGCACCTTCCACAGCTGCACCTGCACCGGAGTTCCTGGCCCGTAGTCTTCTGCAGCTCGGTTGTCCCATCGTCTCGATACCTCAGTGAGTTATTTGTATTTATATTTACTATCTAGGTATGTACACTCGGGGACTATGAATCTGAGATAACTAATTTTTTACACTAGACAGTTACTTTGGTAACACGGAGAAACCTACAGCGCCATAGTCGGCCGAGCGCGAAACAAACTCAATCTCAATAAACATAACATAACCCATGACTTGTGAAGAATTCGTGAACCAGGAGGTTGATTGAAGAAGAAGTTTAGTCGAAAAATTCCGGTCAGGTGACAACAAACGCGCTGATATCCAACATCTCAGCCATTTATACTCAAACATTCTCTAGTTTTCAAATATTGGCGCCCTTTGCTCTGGTTGGTCATCAGTTTTAAATCCATGATATTCGAACATAGATCAATATCATACCTCATTACCATAGATTTACGGATCGATTTCCGCTAATCTTTACTTCCGTCCAAAATGCTGAACTAATAACACCTAAGCAGGAACAGGTCGTCAAATTTGTGAGTAATCTGTCTAAACTTATTTGATCTCTGGTTTATTACAATTCTCACACACTTATTAATTACTTTAGTCGTCAAAATTTCACTCATGTAAACTTATTTTATACTTTTTGCCATCCGCAATTTCTATACTTAACCTCAAAATTGTGACAATTTATTAATTTATAACCAAGTTACAACAACAGCAACTATTCTTATGAACGTAGTCTCTGTTTCAATACAGAATTGTTTTTTGAAACTTTTTTGTTAATTATTATAGCCTGAGGATGGTCGGCAGGGCCCGGCCGAAACGTCGGAAACGTTTTAACATGTTACGCTTTCCAAACAATTAAACTCTCTTTACCTGACCGAAATTTTTCGACTAAACTTCTTCTTCATAACCCATGACCGTCGAATCTAACTTTCCAACACCGCGGGGATGATGACTTGTTGGATTGACAAGTATTCTAGCTGTAGGTATTGCATAATTATTCAGGCTACTGATGAACAAACAGCGTCGCACGTCTTGTGGGTATGGTTGGTACACTGCAGAGACTTAATATAGTATATATGTTTGACGTTTGAGATGCTTTTATCATTGCTGCTCCATTATTTCCATACATTTTACTGCATTGCGTATAAAACTACAATTCTGAAAAGCTCGAGAAATAAGTATAATAGGAAATGTGAATAACTGCACGTTCTGGAAATTCTAACCGACAAAGTGCTAGCAGTAAGACCAGTTTTCATCCTCCTTGGAAAGAGTCTTACTGACAATGAGTCAACTTTGAAATATTGTATTTATAATAGCGAAATATGTCGCTTAGCAATAAAAAATGTTCTTCGTCTTATTGTGAGAAACACGTTTCATCACTTACGTGACAATGTGTGTGCGTGTGTGAAATCTTGTATCTTGAATTCCGCAAAATCAACAATTTCAATAACTGTACACATTTTCAACAATTATTTCGTTCATACTCCATTACAAAGATATGACTTTCTTGATTTTGAAGAAATTTACGGGTACATCAATTTATCAGTATATAGGGACGTGTCACGAAATTTTTGAAACTCCTAATCCTTTCAGTTCCGTACGTTCTGTATTCCGAACTAATGAAATATGGGAAGAAATTCATGTATTCGATAGAAATACGTCAACATTGAATGTCTCGACTTCCGGTTACCGAATGGTGGTCATTCGAATTTCTAAAACGTGTATAAATCTTAGACTCTACTACGAATTTTCCTAGAATTTTGTACACGAGTTTTCGTTTTCAGTTTATCATAATTCGGTGTTACTCATTTAGATATAATTCACGGTAAACGTCTGACTGGATTGTTCGAATTATTTTTTGTGTATATTCGTTTTTTCCTCGATGGGTACCGGTCATCATTTCTAAATTTGTCTCGTACGATAATTTACTCTGGTCTCTTATTTGAACACCTCACTAGGCTGAACTGAGCTTTTGAGGACTAAGAATTCGATCAATCGATCGTGCCTATTTCAGCCAACGATAACCTTTCTTATTCATCTGACTATTTTTTTTTTATACATCTTTGATATTTCCTTTAATCCAACTATTTCTTATCCATCTTTGCCTTTGTTTGGTTAATGGGTTCGGTATTATTGAAGACGACTTTCCACTTTTTCCTGCAAAAGGACCTGCGAAGGTTATCTGTACTTTGAATAAGCTCTGATAATTACACCTTTTGGACCGATCGATAACGTAGCACCAGAGAGAAGGCTGGCTTTTAATCTCCATATCAAAAGCTGATCTAAATATAGAATCAGCGATTTCGTTTCCAGTTATTTCACTGGCGGAAGGCATCTAGACTAGCGTGATGGTGCAACCCGTTTTTTCGAGATCCAAAAGTCGTCCTTTGGTTTCGGTAGTAAGGAGATTGACATGGAATTTAATCCGATGGGAAATATGCTTTGTAGAACACTTCTTGAATCTGAATAGATAATCTTTATTGTCTTTTGATCTATCACTACTCGGATTATGCTCACGGTTTTTCTAATACCGAATGCCACTGCGGAGAAAATAGACGCGTTGTCGTTCAGGCGGAAGGTGAACGATCTTCCTGTTCTAGAATAGAAACCTGTGCTTCCCACGCCTATTGAAGAGATACGGCGTGAGCTATTGGTGAAAATAGGGTCGACTTCCCAAAAGGCCTCTGTCACTAATTGGCGGCAAAGCAAGTCAGGTGACTGTTAGCCTTACAATTAGACTGACGGACTTATCTATAGTGCGATTTACTTTCCAATTTGACATTCATATCCGTACGAATGACAGTAGGTTCGACAAATCTGGATTTTAGGAACCCCAAGTTCTAGCTACGTTTTGAAGATAAAGGGAGAACCATACTTTTTTTTTATCGGTGATGCTTCAACATATGTTTGCTGACATCAGCAAGAGTTAGGAGTCATCAAATTTCTTCGACAAGTCAAGTTTTTGAACACGAGTTTTTCGCCGACGTATATTCTTTTGTAGAGCAGAGAGGTTTCACCGGTCTAAGGGGCGAAGAATCTTTGTTGGTCATGACGCCCAGAACGTGGCGAATGTGGATAAGTGAACTGGATGAAGTAAGAATTCCAAATTGTTGAAATTCAGACAGTTCGTTACATTGAATGCCGTAATTCAGAATGGCAGAAACTCCAAAGGCCAAAATGAACGGTCAAAACTGGTATATCAACGCTTCCCAACATCAGCGCTGTACGAAGTGCGTCTTGACGAGCAGATATCGATGGTTGCGTAGAATAACCGGCTATCTCGAGTTAGGCTTGAATAACCGGCTATTTCGAGTAAAGTTCAAAATTGGCTATTTCGTCTTTGAAATTTTTGGCCGCAAATTAAGTTGGTAGCAATGTCGGGCTGAATACAAAATTCGGCAACGCCTCACAAAATTCATACAAGCTTCGTTTTGGGAATGTACGTATTATACGGTTATCTACATAATTATAATGCAGAAATGAAAGTATAAAACATCAGGCGTATGTTGAGATAAAATGTAAGATTATCATTTCGGCATAATGACATTAAATTGATAATAATATTAAATGTCATTATGCCGAAATGATAATTTTTAATTTCATCTCAACGATAACTCGAGTTAGCCGATTTTCCAAGCAAACCTCGAAATCGCCGGTTTTGGAAGCCTAATTCGAGATAGCGGGCTATTCTATGCAACCGTCGATATTATGTATCTTTAGCCGAGAGATTCGGACCGGAACAGATTTGGTTTACCTCTTTGTAACATTGGAAAGCGTTGTACTGGTAAGAGGAAGCGCAGTGATTTTCCTTGCAGTTGAGAAACATCAACTTGTCTGGGAAAGGATAACTCAAGTAGTTGTGGAAAACAACAGAGATTTTTGTTTATATTACACATACATTATCTTGATTAAATACCCTTTCCGTAGCAAAGTGTTAGGTTAGGTTAGGAAGCGTAAACAGTTGTTACGTCTTCTGACTGAGAAAACTCGTGACAGAACCTTTCGTTTTGTATTCCAAATAGTAATAAATTCAGGGGTGTTAATTGCAGAATGAAAATAAAGTCTCAAACTTTGTTTCAATTTTTACTTTTTGTGATGGGAATTAAATACTCTGAAGACAGCAGCTTCATCAAAACTTGGAATCACATCTCTAACCACTCCAGTTCTGTATACCCTCGAGTCGGGTATAAATCTCCTACAACAGGATTTAGGAAAGCAGTGGCTTAATTTTTCATAAATTTGTTAGTCACCTTTCGGGAGATAAACAAGAGGGTTATTTTGCTCGGGGGCTGTATTCTAATATCATTGATGGTTTTATTATGAGGCTCTTACAGGGGCTTCGAAATTGTCATCCGATCAACCAGATAATATTTATTTGTGGATGCTTGTCTACATCCAGTAGGTGTACCAAAAAAGGAACATCAGACAATTCGTCGTATCGGTTGTCAGCTACATAGTCGGTCATTGTTTTCTGTTTTTTTGTCTTTCTGCATCGGCTAAAGTGGACCACCCTATAGATTAGAAATTAACATACCATTTTTAACCGTAGCTTGCAACGCTATAATTATTATGAAAACCTACGCATTGTTGCGGCAAAAACGCTACGCATAGCGCAGTTTTACATGCAATGCTGAATACAAATGTGGAAATAATTTTTTGTTTCACGCGACAATAACGCCCTCGGATGATGTATTCCGGTGAATGGATGATCACCGATTGCATATTTGATCAGATATTAGCATTCTCAATTTGCATTTTCAAGTGCATATTTCTATTCAAGATTGCATGCAGAATTGCTGTGCCATCGGTTTTTTTGCTTCATTGTTAATAATGCGTAGTCTTTGATGCTAGTTAAAATAAGTGACTCTTTACGTAGTCAGTAAAGATTGGCATCATGAAATGAGAAAACGTTGTAGTTAGCCTTCGAAATGGAATGGAATTTTTCAGATATTCATTCTGTCACTTCTGGAATATGAAAGCTGTCCGAATCATGGTGATTCTTTTTCAACCGAATCATTCAAAATAACATTTCCAAAAATCGGTCCACAAAATTCGGTTAAAAGGAACATTTACCATTTCCGATGCGCTAATTCAAGTAGTTTCCTATTTTTTTCAAGGAATCAATGTATCAAAAGTTGGTCATGTACATGTACATATTTTTTTATCATAATGTTGAAGTATAAATAAATATTCATCGTTTTTTCGCTGCGTCGATTTAAAAATAATTCCAAGAATTTAGCTTCATACTTGTGGAGACTTACAATCGATGGTCTTCTTCGGTACGTAAATTGATATTACGATTGATGCAAGCAATAAAAAAAATTTTGTTCGCGATACTTCATAAATTCAAAAAAATTCTAAAAAAAAAAGTTAAAAATCAACTGACCGCGATCTTCCACACAACGTAAAACGCTCATCTTTTCATAGAATCTTCTCTTCTAACCTAACCAAACTTTTTAAGGGATTGTCATGGTGGAAAATCGCAAATGATTTTTTTCCTAAACACCCTGGTATATACATATTATCTGCAGCGTACGATTGGATCTCTATAAACCTGGCTATACTTTATGCACATATGCATATATGCACGAGGAGAAATATATTTAGGTATAGCTGGGAATACGGCATATAGCTATAAGCTATATACTCGGTCAATAGGTGACCTCAGGCGCGCAGACGCAACGGGATGAGCGAATGTGAACTGGTGTGCGAAACGTCTGTGATGTGATGTGATGTGAATCGGAAAGTGCATGACTGCAGGGCGCTGCACGTTTCGACTGCCGCATTGCCGTATATACCGTTTATAGTTTCTTATAATTTTTAAAAATCCTCGAAACGCTCACTCATCGCTGCTAATTCTCAACCATCGAATTTGACAAGTCCGTACTTGAGAAACGTCGTGGGAGGCACGTCGAGGAAGAGATTATCTTCCGCGTACATGTTTGCTTATAAATAATACCTCGTTATTTACCGCTGCAGGAAGAATCAAGTGTTTGTCTTTTTTTCTCACCATATGTACGTGATACTCCAACGAAAGAGTTGTAACAATCGGATTTTAATTTATTCACCGTTGTCAAGCCAATCGATTTAAACGTATGTGTAAACCCTCCGTAATCTCGAAGCCTAATCTTAACTGTTGTCTGATTACGCTTTCCCCAAAGCTCAACTTGTTGTCTTCGTAATTCGTATTATATATCCGCATTATTACCTAACGATAAAATTTTCCAAACGCAAATGATAAGGTCTACGTATATGTATATTTGATTCGAAGTAAGTTACTTTCTTTATTTTTTAAACAGTTTTACGTCATCGCAATTAAACTGTACATTCCTTTTTTTGCCAAAGATTTTTTTCTCAACGTTCAGTTGTAATAAACGATCGATTAAAGCCCGATTATCAGGCACGTGCGTGTTGTACACCTGGAAGAAAAGTTACGTGCCAATAAAGTGAAACTTAATCCGAAGAGACGTGCGTAAATAAAAAAAAAAAAGAAAAGAAAAAAACACAAACGAAAAAAAAGAAAACAAGAAACGAAAAAGAAAGAATATTAAAATTTGAATTTCGATTTACTTATCGTTTGCTCGAAAACGCGAAACAGTGGCGCCCTTGTACTGGACGGCAAGCTACGAGACTACTCGCCACAGGTGCAATTTGATTAAAACTAAATTTAGATAAATTAGTTATAGATTTTGGCTTGCTTGCGCCCCCTTGTTTGACGATCCTGATTGCAGAAGCTGTATGGCTGCTGTTTACGTAGGACGGCAGTGTAAAATAGATAGTTCTTACAAGGCATTTATACATAATATGTATATTCTCTTTTCGATTATCATTGATCCATTGGGATAAATTCAGTTTTATTTCTTCCCCCGTCTTTCGTATTCACTTTTACTCCTTAATTTCTTTTCAGCTTCGTACTTTTCCAGTGTAAGTGTAATTAGATCCGAATGTAACACGAGTCTAATCAAATTATCGGTACTCACGTGTCACACAATATATTCTCTCGCACGGCGAACTCTAGTTCCTAAAATTCTTCACCCGGAATCGGTGTAGGTCAAGGCATTCGTCGAACTGTCGTTTTGTCTTCGATTTCGCAATTTTTTTTTTTTTTTTTTTTTTTAATATCGCCGCTCTTGTAAATCCCTACATGCGTACAGTTACTGCTGTTCTATACTTTTGAAAAATAATTGCAATTATTTACAGCCACGTTTACCTGGCGTTCGTAAAATCCTGTAACGTTTACGGATCGCGATAGTTACCAAGATTAATTTTCTAATTATGTACACAGATTGAAGGAAAAAGCGTGTAAAATTTTAATCACAAGGCATAAAAATTGCACAATCTTCATCAGAAAATAAAATCAGATTAACTTTCGTAATTGTTATAGAATTGAGTATCAGACTTAGTTTTAGCGTTAGCAGTGATTACTGAACCAAATTTTAGTGTAGTGAAGTTCAAGTGACAACACGATCAAGTTTTTAGGTTGATATCGAACGCTGCATCCTAATTTTGTCACGTCGTTTTTCTTCATCGGCAAATCACTCGAGAATTCGATGTGTTTGTCCGAAAAGTAGGTCAGCTGACGTGTGACTTTTCAGTATGTTATACTTTCAGAGAAATTCATATTCTTTTGTACCTTCGGGTGGATTGATCTATTTGTTTGCAATTTTGTTTTTATACTTTACCGACATTGTTTAAATATCCTACAATTCGATGGCAAAAAGCAATACCGGCATTCACAATCAGTTCTTACAATCAGTACTTTACGGACAATTCGTCCTGACACAAGGTTTTCAATGTAAAATTTATTGGGACTTAAAAATGTATGGGACTTGTTGTTAGATCAAAAACGTGATAAGGGAAAAGCTTTAGAAAGTCTCACTTAAGGTAACGGTTGTACATATTGAAGGTCTTTTACCAATCGACGAGCTTAAGATAAAATCTGTCGAAAATGATTTTTAGAGTATTCCTTTAAGAATTATCTAAACTATTGTTGATCAAAATTGGACCGATTGTATGGATTTTTGTCGAAAAATAGTAGATTGTGTTATATATCTCTGACCTTGTTAATAACAGGGTGTCTACTGTCTATATTTAAGTTTCATAGTTTTTTTTTTTGATACCATTTCATTTATTGATAACATTTCCGGATTATTATTATTCAAATTCAATTTTACTATTGTTTTTATTGTGAATGATTTTTTCCGATTTTTATCTAATCACAAAGTATTCAATACAGTAGACGAACCTTACTTTTGGTTGAGAATGTATAATCAGTACATACTTAACTTGATTAACTTCAGTTTCACTTTTTCAACCCTTCGTCAGTCATGTTCTTGTTTCAAAATATTTTTCAGCCGTCTGTACATTTCATATATCCTTAAAAATTCACCGAGAAACTTTCTTCTTAGCACTTAATATTAACAGCAGGGAAAATGATAGTTTTCTAAAATTGTCAACGAAGTGATACGTAATCATCTCACAATTGGTATTATCGTGAAAACAATGGTTAAAGATTGCACTTATTCTGCCGTACCAAGAAATATAAAATATTCGCACAAATGGTCTCGCCTTCAAACTGAGAAAATTGACAAAAAAACTTTACGATGTCAATTACAAAAGCTCTGTTTGATTATACAGTAAAAAAATTAAACTTTCAATCGATCACTAGAACAGAAAATTCAGTTACGGTTATTTCTTGACCCTAGATATTACATGTAAAAAAAAAAAAACTTACGACCCTTTACATAATAGTTTTTACTTCACCAGGAAAGAATCAGAATAACTCGCAATCCAATCGACTTTCTAAATTGGAATCAGTGAACTAATTTGAAAGACCTCTTGCAGGTTTTACATCAGTTATTGTTTATTTCCAACGGTTGTTTAACATATGATGATTTGTAATAAAAAGATGCTGTCCAATGTTTTATAATTCATAATTAAAACGTATTTTCATCAAAGATGTGATTTATCAATCAGCTTTTCCCTCGGCACGGCGGTATAGGTATAGTCACATATTATTCAGGTATATTGCGTAACTTCTCCGTGAAATTAACAATACATTTATAGTTCCCGAATTATCTACAGATATTTAAACGTAAGATTTCTTAAAAAGGCTGCGTCAAAATTTGATGTGAAATTTTTTTTGGGGAAGCTTGAGAAATTTCTAAAACCGTGGAAGTGCACGTGATCAACTAGGTACTCTTGATCGAATAACTCGGACGTACCGAAACCTAAAATCGTGATGTCTACGATCTACAGTCACCAAACCAGACGAGTAATTACCAAATATCGTGCAAAAAGATGTCTACCAATTGGCGCTCAGATATACCATTGGGCAAGGATCCATTTCGAAGGTACACAGACCTTTTTTGTTACCCCCCAGCTTGAAAAGACCCGCCCCCTTTTATTGTTGGTAATTATTGAAAGAGTACTTGTCTTGTATTCTTTGTATGCATGCCATATTCCCAAATTACTCGTAGCATGTTCTTGTTATTGATTGTTCCTCTGCGACATTATTTTTATAATTCCTCGTCATTCTCACAATTGGTACCTACACTGATTGTGGGAAAAATTTCAGCTGAATAGGTATCGTTACAACAAATCGCTTAAAATGTTGTTGGAATAGCAAGAAAATTTGGTACGAGTAACTATTTAGAGTGATTATAGATTTTAATACTGAATGTTCTAGTTTTTATAACACTAAATCTGTTTCTCAAGTTGACTAAGTTTTCATAAAAATATCAATTTACTTTGCATTGATACAAAATTACGGTAATACTTACAAGAAAATACGTGGGGTTTACCGATCCAACAATACACGATTGATCGTAATCAACAAAAATAGTAACACTTTTTTGCTTACCATTACGAAACTCATTTCGATTTTATATCCAGAAGTATATTTTTCAGCCATGGTAAGATACTGGAAATAGTTGAGGACTGCGTACAGTAACCACAAATAGAAATTTCTCGTGTGGTATCAAATCCTAACGCTTGAATATACTTTTGGTTTCTTCTTCTTATAATTTATTTATTAGTATAAAAAGTTTTAAAAAGTTTCGACGCGGATCAGATGTTTGCAGAGAGATTGAGAGATTCGATTGAATGACTTCAAGCTAGAGTTTGATTTGACTTTTGAAATCTTCTGATTGTAAACAATCTATAACATCTTGTTCTTGAGTACACTTCGTTCGTTACATATATCGAAACAAAATTTTTTTATGTTTTCTAAAAAGTGGAAAATGGAATGTTTGGATAATGTTCGATTTTTGAGATTCGACATCAAGAAAATCGTTTCAGGTACTAAAACAAGTACAGTCTAAATGCTTAATTTGCACAGGACAAATTTATTGTAAGATGCAACCATTTGAAAATTTATTCATCAATCAGAACAATACACTTTTCAAAAATTGATGCCCGATTCTTTAATGAGGATTAATGAATTTGGTTAATTGTTTATTGATTAAAAAAAAATCGAATCTTAATGTTTTCCATTCAGAAAAACCAAAACTGTTTTCGCTCCTATCCAGTTAGGAATCGATTTATGTTTAGCCGAACACCTTTTGACGTTTACATTCTCAAATAACTTGAAATTTTTGTCAAAACGTCAACGGATTTTTTTGCACTTCGAGTGCAGACTGTTACTCGAATGGTTATATTTTTAAATTGTCATAATTCAAATCTCCACATACAGTTACTACGTTATGAATTTATTCATGAAAAAAGATATCTGATGAATAAATAAAATAATCATAACATGAATTAATTTGATTAGAGATTTTATTTATATTACACATACATAATCTCGATTAAATCTTCTTTCCGTAGCAAAGTCTTAAGTTTCGTATATTCATTTGTAACGATGTTAGAATAGTTTTCATCTATGTAACGCATTTTCGAGTTTGTACAAGTTCTTGGTTATAATCTTGACCGGCCTTCGGTACAGATAAATTTACGAGGCATGCTGATTCAGAATACACTGATTAGTTATCGTCAGAATCGCTGAAATGGGAAGCAAATATCCATTATTTGTACTGGTTCTTCACATCTCAATCCCTGTCTCTGTCTTTCTTAAAATGTGTGTCATCGTATTTCAAATTTTAAATAAAAATTCAATTTCCGGTACCATTTTCGATACCATTACAATTTTCGGCGCCCTATTAGTCACTAATTGCATATTTGGTTAATAGACTAACACTGCACAAGCTGTGAAATGAAATTGACCTCACTGATACGTTAGATGCTGTAATTAATAGCAAAAACGCGGTGCGCGTGGTTCTGAATACTTATAGAAATAAACGGACAATTCATTTTTATCACGAATTAAAAGATGTATGGACTTCCCACCCTTTGAGTTTCTTTATTCGTGAATATGAAATATAATGGATGCTTGAAGTTGAAAGGATTATTAAACTGGAGATGCAAACGTAATTGATGCTAAATTAAACATAATACAAATGCTTGATTTTTGGATCTCTAATTTTTCTGTCATCAGTAATTTTGACTGCATCAATGATTTTTTATTTTTTAAATCGTTATGATACGTGTTATTGTTTTTCTGATAGTAAGTGTATTGAATTATATTCAGTCAACAAGTGCGAGACTGATTAAAGAAAGGCAATTATTGACTATAAATAAATCGAATTAAATAAATTTATCTAGAATTCGAAAAGTGGATGTCCATCCGTATCCTACTTCTATTTTTTTTAATTCAATGAATGAGTTGCATTTGAACTATACTATAAAAATGCACTTTTTCTCTCACCTTGACGCAATGCACCGCACGATCCGTGTATACTGTATACATGTAATAGTTTATTATGATGATTCCATGTATAATCAAATTTTGAAACGGATTTGGAATTACTGCAGATAAATATTGAATGAATATTTGTGATGCAGTCATTTTGTATGATTGATGAATGTTCCTTGGACGTGACGTGATAGGAGAATGAACATAAACCATGATTTTTCAAACCCTGCACTGCGTTGTAAACCATTTTACCAGCTGTCATGGAATATTTCAAAATCAAAATTTGAATACATCTGCAATTGGGTTATCCAGTTGGTATTTCAGACTCAAAATATATGAAAAGTTTCATAGTTCTCTAAAATGGAATGATTGAATTTTCATATTTTCCATTCGACAAACGTTACTTGTACCTTAAGTTTTTACACGTATTATGAATATTAAATTATACGCTTTTGACTTAAATGCTTTTTCTGTCGGGAAGTCTGAATTTTTTTTGGCAAAGATACATTCTGTTGTAAGTTTCTCTTTTAGACTTTTTGTTATGTAACGTATAAACGAGGTCGGTAGAAATTTTTTATTTTTTATCGATTATTCCGAAAAATTTAATATTTTCATACATTCTCATTAAATTTATTATATACTGGGATCACAATGAGATCATAATTAGATAGGTAAAAGTATGTAATATACATATTATATCAAAGGATGAAGTTCATAATTTTATTATATCTCTAAAACAACGTTGTACTCTACGTATAAGGTGTGTGAAATTCGATTCCCGTAAACTTGGTCAATTCTTTAAACCTATACCATTATAATTTTGGAAGAATACCAAAATTGATAAAACCTCTTATCCGTAGCTGAATTTTTACGAATTCGATATTGCTTAGGGCAATATGACAAATAATAATCTATGGAAATTCAAGTACCGTTAATTCATCTAAAAATATTATAAATCGCTCAAATTCCGTGATCCCTCCACACCTGACAAATGTATAAATATTAGTTACTTCATACGGGTGTATAGTTCACCCGCAGATCGAGGAAAAATTAATTTTCGTGATTAGTTTTTTCTATATTTTATTGCTTTATCAGTAATTAGTCTGCTGCAGATGTAATTGCAATTTATTCGTTTGGTTAGTCTGCGAATAGATTGCTACTTTATCAATACAATAATTTTTTTGACATTGCCGTTGGTATTATTTATTTTTAAAACCATTAATATTAATAAAACTGTGGTAAGACAAATTCCTTATGTAAGCTCAGCAAAAAAAAAAAAAAAATATTCTACCTATATCTCGTGTGTGCATTTAAGAAATTGGTGAGCCTGTTATAGGCAATTTGACAACCCCAATCATAATCTTATAACTTATTATCATTCCGCGTCTATCAGTTTAAGAAGATACAAAGGTTGAATATTTTTTTCAAAAAATCTATCAACATTATTTTGCAATTTTGCAATTTACGTTACGCAACACATCCCTATTAAAGAAAGTCAGGCCTTGTGAGAATTTGTTTGCTGTAAAAATTACGTAGTAATTTAGCGCCACCTATGATTACAACGGGTCAGTACGCGATCTGTTGTGCCGGCACGTCTGACTGACATACCAACAAAAATGTGCAGCCCTTTTCTTATAAATGGACCAGGATCTACTGTTATCGACCAAACGCCCGAGCAACGTCTTCACTTACCGACAAAGACCGTAAACTATATAAATTACCGACGAACACTTGAACTCTGGTCTAAGCTTGGCATACTTGGCCCCCCTTGAATCGATATTGAATATTATCCAAGGCTGTCTCGTTGATTAATTGCGTGACAAACGATGTTGAAGAAATTGACTTTTTTTAAGCATATTTTTTTACAAAGGAATATGCGTGTCAAAAGTTTATAATTCGAGGTTCATCTAAGTGAAAATTGAATGTAAAAACAAAGTCTCATAGAAACACAAAAATGCGATATCTCTCGTCTCAAGAACCATTACATACCACGAGGCGTGTCCATAACTTTGGAACGTAATTTTCGTAAGGCGAAAATTAGAAAATTTTCTACCATAAGGTCGCAAGCTACGTTATTTACACCTCAACTCTGGGGACAAGCTAGTGATAATCTAAACTTTTTTTTTCACCGAGGTAATATATTAGTATAAATGAATTTTCGTGATACGTGTATTTTCCTATCTGTTTGGATTAAGTTTATTCGGTATACTCCTAAGTATTCGTTTGAATAACGTGAAACATCAGTCCCCGTCAAAAAGCTCTTTGCGTCACACTGTTCCCCATTGAAGCGTTGAATAATCACACAGTTGTTCTGTTAGGATAGAGAATAGAAGTGGTTATTCAATTTGCAATTTTATTGTCAGCTACCAAATTACACGACTTGTTTGGATTTAATAATATAAAGGTATTTTTCTCGAAATCGACCAGGGCACCCCCTTGATAACAATTCGATTCAGGAGCTTGATTAGGAATGTGTCAGTCCGCAGTACCGTAATATTACGCAAAGAATCTAGTATCTATGGAACATGTTCCCTGAATCACATTACCATAGCAGTCTCTTCTATTATAGTTTGAATTATAACTGGGCGTTTCATGCGAAATCAACCAGTTTTAATCCTGACTAATTCTAACTCTGTTGAAACTTTTTTAGTTAACAGTAGCATTTCTAAAACCTCTAATTTGTTTAACTCCTTCTCTTATGGAATCACTTCTAAGTTATAAACATTCAAAACTTTTTTAAGTATCATGTAGTTATCTAATGGCTTGAAATACACCCTCTTCATCAGTCTCCGATTGGTTGATGTTATTTTCCGACGGCAGTAAGTCAAATGTGAGTCGACCGTGTGCTACTTGGTTTAGTTATACTTACTTTCCGATTCTTCAAGCGCTTTGGTAGTTTGCAAAACTTAAAAAAATTAACTTCACCTTTTACGCAATGCCAGTGTAAACTTTGAAAAGTATCAAATGTTTTAGATTTTTCTTTGAAATTCTTGAAACGTTAAGTATTGATTACCAATGATTAAAAGATTATCAGAGACCTCGAAAAAAGAACAAAGAAATCACTTCATCGTGAAAATAGTATTAAAATGACCGGAATAGAAAATGAATTTTATTCCCGACTCAACCACAAAGTTAACTTTTTTGACCACGAAAGCGGGACGAAAGTAGCATGTTTTTCCCTAAAAAGCATTTGCGGGAAATACGAAGCCAATTTAAAAGTCCCAATTTTCAAATATATGTATATTACGGCCAGAGTTGAATCGGAAATAAAGTTCTATACGTAACACAGGAATAAAAGTCGACTGTATTCTCTTGTTACAAAATGTAACCATTCGTCACCATTTGAGATGCTTTAAGAAAGTGGTTTGAATTTCAAAAACCTCAAGGAGGGTTGAATATCAGAAACCTAAGAGTCACATTGTACGAAGAATTGATGAGAATATAGTTTGGGAGATTTAATTAAAGAGTCTTCTATCACCTAATAAAGTTTCAACAAAATTTCGAACAGTGGGGAATAAAATTTCTTGATTTCATACGCAACGCACCAGTGTATACGTGTTCAAATGTTCATGTAGACACGACTCGTGTTCTTGGTGTTGTTTTCCAAAGTTGCGCTAAAAAGCTCGGCACCCTAAAATAGAATTAATTTATGCTTCAATGGGGTTTCAGGCCTCGTGGAGGAGTGGGGTCGGAGCATTTGCCTAGCAGTGACAGCGACGATTCTCTGTCAACCCATAGCCATCATGTCTACAGTCACGGCCAAGTGGAGGGACTTGGGCTTCCAAAAGTCCATGTATCGGGGCCTTCAAATTCCCTGGATCCCGCATCTAGTCTCAATGGGTGAGTTGTATTGAGTTTTGATTACCTACTGAGCAGCAATTTGAATCTATCTATTGTAGTGGAGTTTTCTACGTAACTCGCCGAGATGACTTAAGCAATCGAAGTATGGCGGGTAGAGGTAAGGAGATGTATCTCATATGCGTTTTCAGCTGAAAAAGTGTCCGCCAAAAGCAGAAAATAGTGGTTCAACAAGTCGCCGCAATGGCGCTCATAAGCAATAAGGGTACCAATCCGATTGGCGCTTAACAATCAGAGTTCAATCGGGACGAATCTGATTGGCGCTTTGTGGAACTTTTGCTGCTGCAACGCCATCTTGATTTGCCTGTACTTTACGGACACTTTATACACATGGAGACAGTCCTCCTTACCTCTACCCTCCATAAATCGAAGTTATACTCGAGGTCCGTACTGACTGCTGCTATTGAACGGATCTTGACTTCGCATCTGACGCGGACTCCGTCAGTCAGACGTATCTATGTTTGTCGTAGAAAAATAATACTCGAATAACAACTGCCTATAAAGCAATTCAAATATTACGTCGCGCTGTTTTTTGTCAATAATACGATGGCTAATGTTAATTGTCCGATCAAAAAACAAATACATATCCATAAGAGTGGGATACACCCCCTGCCCCCCTGTCAAAGGTCGTCTCAGTGAAGTTAACCGCCTACACCCCTGAAAGCGTAACGTAATATTTCAACGGCTCCCATTCTGATGCGTGCTTTGCTGATTCGGACTTTAGGCACGACATATAAAACACGATTTAACCGGTTAGGTCCAATTTAGGGTTCAGATGAAGAATTAACCAGTGTTTTAATCTGGATACACGGAATGTGTAATCAATTGTAATCGTTATTATGGCCGTGCGGGTCGGTCCGGGGAAAATCTTTTAGTTTCTAGTCGGATTCCTAAGCATGAAAATGTTTTGGGATTCCCGAAAATTTCGATGAAACCGATGCCCGGATCTCCCGATAAAAGGTTGACATACTTTTTACTAAAAATATCGATGTCATTTAGACGTACTATTTACTATTAGCATTCAGCAACTACTATTTGTTCAATATTATGAATATTATACAAGTTAGGTTACTCACGTTTCGGGTTCCTAAAAAATTTCTGGTTTTCAAAAAATTTCGGGTTTTACGAGGATTACGGGTTTCCCGAAAATCCTGGGCTTCCGACCAATCCGGGATCGCCAAAAAACCCGATCCGATAATAACCCGTCCCAAACCCGAACGTTTTCCACGAAATTTTGAGAAATCACACAGTTCTTTAAGTATACTAAGTAGGGCTGTGCGATTAATCAGTTTTTTTTCGATTAATCGATTACATCGTAGTTTTGTTTCAAAGTTTCTTTATTCAGTGAATCGATGTTCGTTTTCATACATCCTTCATTTTCTTTCGCATTGGGGCCCGTAAAGTCTAGTTACGCAACTGAAATATTCTGTATGATGCCCGATTGCTTCGTACGCAACTTGTACGAAGCGTTCACTTTGAAAAGAAGTAAACATAGAGCAAGTGATCAAAACAATTCGTATCAAGGCATGTGGACTGAAATAGATTTTCTTATACAAAACATAACATACATACGCAATTGATGTATAAATGTAAAACAATTCTGAAATCAGATTTCTTTCAGTGGCATCCTTGGAATTATTATTGAATTAATAACCGATTATTTTTTAATATAACTGTTTAAGCCTCTGGGGGTTACTTGGATAGTATATTACCCATTTATTTTTGCCAATTCGAAAGAATCTTCCGATTCTTGATAATTCTTTACATCTTATTTGCATTAAATTTTACCACGTCATCTAAAGTAAACATATCGAATTCGCCCCTGTACGATCGTACGCCAGATACTCTGACGATTTTATTTCACTATTTATAAGCTGAGAAATATGAATTTAAACCAATTTTATAATTAAAACTATTTCTGCCTATATGTAATATATTACCCAGGGATGCCCAAACAAGGGTCCCAGAAGAATGGTTGCACTCAGGGTTAACTGTAATACTACATAAACAAAAATGTTGACGCACTAAAAAATAAGATATAAATTTCCACTAAATAAAGAAACGTCAAAACGAAACTTCGAACTAATCGATTGATCGATTAATCAAAGCTGTCCATTAATCGATTAATCGGAAAATCAATTAACTGAAATTTCGATTTTAAAAAATTCACCAACTTGCAAGAGACTTTTTTACGAGTACTGAAAAGTTCGTAGCTTGTGATATTCATAACTTGTATTTTTTTAAATTGATTTTTAATTCCTGATAAGGACAATATAGAAATAAAAAGGTATTGTAGTGCAAACGATTTAAAGATCCACATCGTATATGAAAAAAATTCAACGCTTGAAATCAGTACACCATTATGAACCGGAAACGAACATTAATATTTATGCAAAAATGTAAATCGGTACAAACCACTTCAATAAAATGAAAGAGAATAATTTGGAATCAAATCACTCTACTTGCGTTATTAATTCAAGGAGAAACATAATTTTTGTTTCAGACGCGGTAGAAAAAAAAATACAAGTTACGAATATCGCCAGCTACGAATTTTTCGGTAGTTGTAAAAATAGTCTCTTGAAAAGTGATGAATTCTTTTAAAAAAATCAAAATGCTCCTAGTTGTGAAATAAAAAATATCTTGGGTTTGAAACTGAAAAATCATATGAAAATGAATTTCGACTTGGTTTTTGTATTTTCTTTAGGGAACTACAACTCATATCGAGAAAAAATGACTTCATCTTTTATTTTGATATGTGTTTTTGAAAAAGCTATGAGCATTATAAAAAAAGTTGTGCGAAATTTAAAAAAAACTCATTGTGTTTGGGCGGGTTGAGACAAAATTGTAAAAAAATTCGAAAGACTGCTTTTAATGGGTACAAAAGAGTAAAAAAATTCAACAAAATCAAATATGATCCGGTTCACGGATTGGTCGGTTTCGTATGGAATGCCCCATATACTGCGACAATCCCTTGAAACTCAAAAATCAACCGCGCAGGCGCGAGTTTTATCGGCTGTTCGTGCAAGTTGGTCATCCCGAGTTTCAGCTGTCAAACTGTTTCTGGCGGCGATGTGATTTTTACGAATTTTCGAGGTTAGAATCTCGAATAATTGAGGTAGTGACTCGGAAAGGTTTGGGAAGCATTTGTTATCGGGCCGGAAAGTTGATTCTTCAAAGAACGGTTGGAATTTAATGCTTATGCTCTTTAACGATTCAATCGTACACATTTTGTTTACGTTGGCCCGCCTGCATCGCAGACAAAGATATCGCTGCGGGAAGATTTCGCCGACCAATGAGATCGAATTATTTGGCGCATGCGCAGTCTATTTTCAAGTTTCAAGAGATTGTCCCGGTATGAAGCATGCCGCGCCAACCGAGTAACGCTGCTCTCCATAATCTTGTATGATATTTGTAAAATTGACCTACTTTGTGAAATTTAAATCCTTTGTCGAGGTACTTTGAGGTGTCGAAAACCATTCCTGCGATTTGTTCTGCATATGCGGTAGGGGGCATAGTGTATCACATCTTATCATACATAGTGTAAGTACATCGAGTGTTTACGTAGATTCAACGCAAAACGATAACGACTTGGTACAAAGTAACATGTTACGCTTCATTATAGTGCTCACGTGAGCTGTACGTAAATATTTATCATCCGATACGCATATACGGCATGCTTTGTTAACTGGGTCACATTTTGTAAAAAAAATTTCAGACACCTTTGGAAATTTCCCAAATCATAACGCTGCCGAAATCTTGTTGCGCAGTATTAAAAATTTACATATTTGCAGGTTACTTTGATTTAATTTATATAATACAAAAACCCAGCGGATCTTTCAATAAAGCGTAAATCCACATAGATTTATGTTTTCAGCTGTAGTCTCACCGTCGTTCGGTTTTCGCCTCAGTACCTAATGTATACCTATAGGCTTTCGGGCTAGTCAAAGTAACTGACACTTTACGTGGTCGGTGAAGACTGGTGAAAGCCTGCAACCTTGGATAACGGGCATAGTTGGATAAACATGACAAAAGAACCCCTCCAACTTTTTAGTTGGCATCTGGAGCGACTTGGCTCACATGAAAAATGAAAATATTCGTCCAAACATTATTTGTAACTCTCTAACTCTATCAATACTTATTCTCCTCATCTCATAAAACTTTAATTTTCAAGAATAATTTTCGTTTGATACGAAAAAAAAGATACTGAACGTAATCTGGTTTACTTTAGTACACAATTTTCAAAAAAAAAACCGCATCGTTTCAACGTGATTCTTCTACCAATATCCAGTTTGGCATCAACTTAAAAATACCTGGCTTTGATACATTTTTTAGTTTCCTTTCAGACTACGCTTTGAAATTTAATTTTCAAACGGTGTTACGACAGGGAGATCCAAAAAATAATCGTATTTATTTATATTGAATTGTAATTTCACACAACAATGGCGGCAAACAATTTGATATTTTACATTGTGTTTAGTTTTATACACGTGAATCTTTACGAGACACGCGATCTGTTAGACACCTTATACAAAAGTAGTGATGAGATTCTTGAAATTTGAATCCTGCCACTCAGATTTAGCGGAGCGTTTACTTACCGATGGTTGCCACGGTGAAAGGAATCTGAAAAATTGACCATAGCCAGTCATTTTTAAGTTGATTCCAAACCAAAGATTGATAGAAAAAATATAATAAAATGTTGAAGAATTTTTTGAAAATTTAATTGCGTGTCGACATGAACAAAATAATTACTTTTTGTATTCTTTAATGACGTCCACATCCAGAACTTTTTCAACTTGAGATAGATAACGGTTATCAAAAAAGAGCGATCGATGAAAATGAATATTTCTTGGGCTCGTAAAGAAAGTTGCTCGAGGTGCGAACTGAAAAGCTGTAACCACTTTTAGCATGCTCGTCTCGTTACATTTTTTGATTACATACTCAAAAAAATTTCCGAAGGAATATTGTTCAATAAAAAATGTTCATTGATATATTTTACCTAACTACGGTTTAAATATCGTAAATGTCATTCTAACCGGAGGTACATCAAAATGACAGCCAAAAACTGCTGACTTTTCGGTTTTATACCCGTCGCCGATTCTTCCACGAAACTGGATAAGTTCGGAAACAGCTAGTTTGTGGCGTATTAAAAAATGTACAAAAAGTTATTTCGTTTGTTGATCTGCTTTGGAAAATTCAAAAAAGAAACAAAAAACTTCTAAAGTATTTTGCAAAAAGTTGCTCAGATCAAGTAGTGTTCAGGTATCGCGTATTTTCAGCACTCGTTACAGCACAATATAATATTTTCTACTGTTAAACATTATTTGGGGACTAGCGGTTAGCTAAAGTAGCAGTTTACAAAGTTCGGGTTTTCTATTTTTGGAGTAAAATTTTATTTATGATTCCCGAAAGCTCGTGCGAAATTTTTCGGGAATTTTTTGGTTGATGTCAATATACATATGCAAAAAAAATAGTCGTTTCCCTAACGTATGAAATATACCACACCAAACATATCCAAATCCAAATTTTCGATCTTGCGGGGGGGGGGAGGGTGTGGTCCGCCATCTTGGATTAAAGGTACAAAATATTGTATTTTTCAAAATAATTCCTGATCGGTTGATCCTACGACAAAAATGTCTAATACAAATTTAAAGAAGACTAAATTACCTACGTTTTTTGTAGATACACTTTTTTTTGCAAGTCTGATGATTAATGAGTTACAGTGGCGGAAACGTGAATATCCTTACTGTTGTTCACTGGCCCTACAATGAGTAAGTCACTGAGCTTGCTGGTTCGTGTGGTTTGCTTGCTAGTGATGAAGGATTAAAGCAATTCTGCAATGTAGGTGCTGGTACTGTAGGTGTTATCAATGTTTCTGGACGATACTGCCCATGCCAGTTCCATGGCTTTTGATACAAAGCACCACTTATGGCCTGTTGCTATAAAACGATCCTTTGATCTTGGATTTTTCCCAAGGATCTGACAAGTTCTGGGTGTAGGCTCTTGATATTTTCTTTTCGAGCTGAAATTGTTCTCCTATCAAGTCGTTTCAGATATTGACACTTTTTTCCTCGAGTTTTTGTATGTGTCCGAGAATACTTCACAGCCATCTGACACCAGGCAAAGTTACGACCAGTGTTGCACGAGTCCCGGGTGTGTTTCCCAATATTCTCGCATCAGCAATACAAGCATCGGGAATTTTCAGGTCCACAGAACGATTAATGCAGATAACGTTGTTAACCGGGTTCGTGTCGATGAAGTCTATGGGTCGTCTCCTCGGTTGTGCAGGACATTTATTTTTCACGTACCGCTTCAAAAAATGGCTTCACTTTCACTATTTATGTAGAATTCTACAAATAAGAGACGTCGGTGTGTTTCTTTTGACGATTTCGTACCCCTTTCAACGTTCATGACTCCCGCATTAGTTTTCTATATCTGATATTTTATCTCTAACAAGAGTTTCTTTAGAACTACTGCGTCGTTTATGAATATTCAATCAAGATAGGCACAGCTTAAGCGCTCATGCTGTTATTGCTGTCAGTGAAAAGATGCACAAAAAATTTCCTCAATATCTGACGTATTTGCGAGGAGACAAAATTTTTGGGTGAGAGTATGAATCGAGAACGTATTACTGTTAACATGCTACTTTTCACCCAAAAAATATTTTATTTATGATACAAACATCACCTACGGTAAGTCTAGCTACAAAATTACCTAGGGTGCATCATTCTTGCGTATCAAATTATCGTCCATTGTACATTACATGCGATAACTCGAATAACCTAATTTCGTCGATTGGTTGGTAAAATCACGGACATAATGCAGGAGCGATTCGGTGATATTACACTGTAAAATATATTCTGGTGTGGACTTATATGTGTAGAGCACAATTTGATTTCTATTCAACACTGTTGGTGTCCATGAACACTATCTGGTGCTACATTTCCGAGTCGACTCCGATAATTGTTCTATACAAGCTCATATCGGTTAATTTTGACACGAAATTTTTTACAGTTTAAACTTGCATAAAGCGATGTTTAATAACGTTCACATTTCGCAAGGTTCTTTTCTCGATTGTCAATTTATATACATATACGGAGTGTTTACAGGCGTTTCCATATCTACAGAATATTTTTGCACAAGATAAGACCGGTAATGTAATAACAAAAAAAAAAGCTCTTAGATAACAGTGTACACACGAATACCTAACATCCTCCTCCATGAGTGTCCCGCAGCTGATAGATAACGAATTGGCAGTCATCCATTCGTTAGTATACTGTAGCTCTTTATCGTACGAGGGTTCGAACTCGGGGCAACGGCTTGCAAACAACGCGTGTGGTACCTTAATTCTTACTTTCGTTAGATTTTCTTTCTCTTTATCGAAAATTTGATTTTTTTGTTGCCGCCGAAAACAGTTGGGCGTTACGTATTTTCTTGGTTATTCACGACTTATAATACATGCTTGTAAAACACGTTGACAAATTTCTGTACCAAAAAAATTATAGATCATTGGTACACTTAGTATCTAGTGCCGGGGTTCGCTTTTTATTTCTCTCCAAATATACGATTTCACCTTCGGTATTAAGTGTGCGTATGTGTGTACGCGTGTGCGTTATACGCGTATGCGTGATAATGTTTTGATTATGATTTTGTTTCTACGAGAGTATAGTTGGCGATTGGTGTTTACATTCGGATGAAAGACTGGATTTCATTTCCTTTTGCGATTACTTTACGCCGGTGCTAACGGGGGTGTTCAAATACGTGCGCGAGGATGAAGTGTAAGCCACCTGCGGTGTACGCATGGTTTTGTACGAAAAGTTGGTGAATTTTAAAACAAAAGTTACTCGTGGCACTGAGAGTAGTACGTCGGATGCGAACCAAAGCGAGGAGGGCAAGAATACAACGAAGCATCGAGAGGGAAATCGATTTGGTATGATGGAGTGGCTTCGATTGGAGGGTGCGGGGTCCATCTACCCCGAGGACGCCCTCCGACGACTCTCCTTGTACGCCGTGTCGCCGCGTTTCTTTCGCAAAACCCGTGCATCATGGTGAGTTGGTTGGCAACCGTATTGCTCCTGTTATCCCGTCTCCAAGCAACGACAATTCTGCTCTGTAATGTATTTTTCATGTATTTGTTTCATTCTTCCTCCGTAGGTAAGACAAATTATCGTAGGTACAGTAATGTCCGTTAATACCTTGGGCTTCCGGTTGACTTGCCTTCGATCCGAAACAAAATGCGAGCTCGATTTTGTACAAATTATGTGACAGTGACTGCCGATGCAGCCGACGACGTGAGAGATTGGGAGTCATTGTTACGTAATTCGTGCAGAATCGAACTCGCATTTTGTTTCGGAGCGAAAAAACATGCGCGTGTGTGGAAATTGGAAGGAAGTTTGTAAAATTAACGAAAACACTGAATTTATGTACAATAGATTCACTCACTCTAAATTTTCAAGGGAAATATGATACCTTTGTATTTGCCCAGAATAACCAAATTTTCAATAGACTGAATGCAAAATACTAAAATTGATCAATTTCAGGCTATTTTACCATCGCATTTTATACATTTTCTTAGGTACAAAAATTGACCAATCGAAGCCTGTAACCTGTTTGATGCCAATATCGTAGTTTTTGTATGCTAATATATCGTTTGGTTTTTAATCAATCAGAGACCAGGTATTCACAAATAGCATTTGCATTGCTTCCTCTTACGAGGCACGGCAGCTCTATTATCGTGCTTAGACTATGTCAGCACTGATGGGCCGACGTCCTTAATCGCGGCTTGTGCGTGACTCGATGAAGGGACTTCGGTGTTGGGTTAAAAATGGCAAACAATCGATTTTGTTACGGTAAAAAGTTGAATTAAAAATCCTTCAACGAAAAGTTGGTTAAAAATACTACACATCCAAAGAAAAAAATTGATCTTCTATGACAACAACGCGTGCGCAACTGGATTAAATATTTCAGCAGTAGCGAAGAAAAAAAAGTCTACCGTATTTTTGTGAGGAAAGTTTTGAATTTGAGTAATTTAAGAGACAATCTCGATTTTCGATGTTTTCAGCCATTTTTTTTTTTTTTTAGACAATTCTACGAAATCACCTGTAGTTTCCGACGTATGTGCTCGCTATGACTGTAGCACGAAAAGTGTTCAAAGTTTCTAGAATTCAAAAAATAACATTTCTCTTGCTTGCGACGGTTCGGATTACCAATTTGCTTCGTAAAACGTTACACCGACGAATATAAGTCGTTAAGTTTAAAAAATAACTGCAAAGGCCAATTGCGATCCACCGTTAAATCCTCATCGGCTTCTAATCTATTTTTCTTGGCGTCTAATGTCTGATCAATTAATTAAAGAACATGCCAGAATAAGAAACCAATGTAATCACATGTAGCCACGATTTTAGCCTAATCATATTGGTCAAGATTCATTAAGTTTGTTATTGATGAATGTGATCATGGTCAGGCGATCGATGGATCGACCGATCAACGTTATCATTGATAAAAACGCAATGTCAAGTAGCTATTTTAATGTCTCAGGTACGCTGCAATCATCCTTGTCGACTATCGCGGAGAATTTACGCATCAAATATCTACGTATCAAAGATAAACTTGGATCGGCATCTAATTGGCTACATTTGTTAGTAAACAGAATAGGAATATCACGTTTGGGTGTCGGCCTTAATTTAGATTTTATGTAAACATTTGGCCACCGTTTGGCATTCTCAGACAATAGTTATAACTTGTCAAACTATAACAAATTTGGTAACTCAATAAACTATATGCTGAATAAATGTAGACTGGTATACCCACCACCAGAAAATTGATATCTTTCACGAATCAGCGTTTTTGGAATCGAACTTTTTTTATTTCCTACCAGCAACAACACACTCGCTGCGCATGCGCTTTTCGTTTTTTACTTTTTACTCTTACTCAAAAAACTAGTGCGTACGATCATGCAAGATTCAAATTAATAATTAATTTATATAAGCTATAACCAAATAAGAATAACATGGAATGAAAATCAGTTCAGCAAATTGACAGTTTGACTTGAAATTCGTGCGGTATACTGAAGTCATAGCTTTAAAAATTGAAGTCAAACAATGTTTTCTAAGATCTTTAAATTGCAAAAACTAGCACTTTTCGACATTCACCGCGAAAACTAACACGTTTTAATACAGATTAGTAAAAGTGTAGTATTGCTGGGTATAAAAATCCAAAAACATTGATTATTGGATACAATAGTTGTTACACTCTAGTCGAAAGATTATGCATAGTTTAGGTAAGGACTACTTGATATAAATATAATAAGACCCATTGATATTTATATCGATAAAAAATCTGGAACAAATTTAAAACATCTGTAAAGAATCTGTAAAAATTTTACTTTCTACCTGCATCGTTGCAATATGAAAACAATGAAAAACTTTTCCTACCGCATTTGAAAGCACAGTAAAGTTTTACTTGGCGGTTCGTCCAAAAACATTTCTTCTTTGAGGAAAATTGTCAGCCCAGTGGCTCTTTATAATGTAAAATAAATTGTTCAGCTCTAAGGAGGACCATTCTCAAAGGGCCGAATCTTCCGCAAAAAATATTTGTCGTCTGCTTCTGACCTTTGACACCGAGAATTCCACGAGACTCCGAACAATGTTCAAGCGTTATAGATTGTCAAACTAGGGCGTCCGCATTGTTTTGCAGGAGAATAAGGTAAAACTCATATTGTAGGGCTTCGCATGCGAAGGTCTCACATAATATCGGGGTGAATCTGTTTATTTCTCGTTCCAATTAGCTCCGAGTCTTATGGTCTACATTGGAATTAATAGTCTTGCGCGATTAGCTTGTAGACATTCAATCGTATGCCTGCAAGATTTCGGTTAGAAAGTGAAAAAATCTTGCCACTCTTGAGATCTCTCCCAATGGGAACCGTGTTATGTAGAAAATCGTGTACGTTTCGTTTATTGCAATCAAAATTACAGTGAAGACCCCAAAAAATTTTAGAGCTGATATTTTTGAAAGCTTTTCTTCACGTAGTATTAGATAACTCAATTGACACACCATATCATGTAAAAGGTACAGTACTTTTACAAATGTGTATAAAATGAATATATTTCGCGGAGAGAATAAAAAAAGAAATGTTATCATTTATTAAATCGATTGTAGCCCCCGCCTGATCCCATTTTAAGCACCGCTTAGAAACACAAGTCTTTCACGTCAAAGAACTGTAAAATTTTAGATGATACAGTAATATAAAAATTGAGATGCTGGGAAACGTTGAAAAACAATCTTTTTTTGTGAAAAAACCTGTGTTGCTATGGTTCGTGAGAATCTAACCTGAAACGAATTCAATAATCGAAAACATCTTGGTTCGTATATTTTTTTGGCAACAAGGATAGGATAAAAAATTTAATTTGAAAATTAATGTAAAATAAATGTCGAAAAAATTGATCAATGTACTTCGCCAAAACCGTTAGAGCTAAAGAGCTGAAATTTTTCAAAATTTTTGCATCTTAGTACCTACGTACTACAAGATACCAAAATTGCTGAAAAATGAAATTTTTCTCGTGGATAGTTAGTTAATAATTCATGAACTTGCCCGTATAAAGACAAATGTAAGCCGTATTTTATTTCATTATAATTCCAAAGTACAAATGGAATTTGTATTTTTTATTTAACTAAATAAATAGGTATGACTCGTATTTATTTTGTTTTGATCAGAGAATACGTGATTCGTATTTTATTTCGTTTTCATTACAAATTGCATTGTAATTTATGTGCCTTTATTCACAAGTTACAGATTACAAATATAATTTTTTTTAATTAACTAAATACAATTTTTGTGCATGTCCATACATGAGATAGCCCATACACGTACCTATAACAGTGTCTGAACAAACACTTCACAATGTAATCACATTATTTCATAATTCTTTGATCAATAATGTATTGTATTGAATCTAACGGTTGTCTAATTTTGAAAACTGGAATTCTCTCTCAAATTCTGTATCGCAAGGCTATCACACTTGAGTGCGTAGTCCTCAGCGCAGTACTTGCTTTTGTGTTCTTGGTGAATATGTTTGAAGAGTGGTCAGGATCGATACAACGCTTCTTATTCTAGAACACTAGAACTTCTCTGCGCTTGACCCCAGGCGCTGAGAATCCTTCACGGCCAAAAATTTTGAATTACAGCGTGGGCAAAATGACTTTATAAATAATTTCTAAGCCCGTTTCATTACCATGTTTGGAAAAAAAGTGATGATTCAACCGTACGTTTACGAAATCCGAAAGGAAAATCACTAGTCATTTTTGGGTTGAGGGTTACACTAAAAAGGCTGAACTTGAAAATTTGTCAAATTCATGGCCAGCAACCGTTTTACAATTCCATAAGAACCTCAAATATACGTTCTTGTTTAAGTCTAGGCTTCAGTTCGAGGCCTGTACCCCAATCTCAACTTCTGGTCTTGATATGTACCTCGTGGATTGCTCCATGTTCAAGACAGCAAATATTTCGAATTGTAACAATTACTTTGCTTCACACACATTTTTCGCTATACCTGAAATTGTTTTCGATCGGGGATCAATTTTAAGCTCTTGAAATTCATTCGACAATTTCAGTGAATTTGGAAAATTGACATTTTACTCACCCTGATCAAAAATTTCAATCGAAAATTATTCTGAATAACTCCAAATGCGAGAATATCGCACAAGTTACTTTGCAATTGTTGGATTTCCTTCAAAAAAGCTCTGGTCTGCTGACTTTCGACAGCTTGCAGGGACAGATTCATCGATTTAGAAACAAATTCAGAGTAAAACCAACGTCAAAAACTTTTGAAATCAACTGAAATGAAGTATTCACAAACCCAATTTTCTCATTTTGCATTGCTTTGATAATACGAAGTTTTATCATAACATCCCTATTACTCCTGAAAAATTAGAATTTAGCATTTTGTGATTCATAATTTTCTTCTACGAAGTTCAAATTTATAAACTTGCCATGTGTTCGATGTCTTGCTGCTTATTTCCATCCTAGACCCTTACATCTTTAGTTGGGGCATCTTGATTTGTCGACCATTCCCATAATTTTCAAAAATTTTACCTTCTCTGCCACATTTTCGACCTTGCGCCGTAGTCGAACTTCTTTTTTCACTTGTATAAACATACTAGAGGTATACCCCATTCGTGCCAAGTGGCTCTAATTCACATACACCCATTCCAATCTATTAACCTCGATTCTCGGCTATCTCTGCCGACAAACTTGTCAGCCGTACGTCAAGCTCTAGACTACTCGTACGACACCCCTGCCACTACCATGTCCTATTGGTCTATTGAGAAATTTGTAGAGCATCTGATGACCTAAGACCATGTATTGAGAGGAAACGATGAAACTTAGGAGCCTGAGCGACCGACTACGCATGCGCAAAATAATTCAACTTCATTTGTCGGCGAGATGGTACCACAGCAATATTTTCGGCTGCAAGACAGGGGATCCAACATACTCGAAACGAGGCATGAGGTGTCGAACTCCCCTGCGTCAAGTGACGAATTAAAATTATGATGTTACAATGACTCACAGCACTCACCAGTCATCCATCAATTAAGAATAAAGGTTTATCTACCAATCACAAATCACTTTAGCTGTAAATCTGCTTAATCTAAACGAAGTCGCATCACCTACATAACCTCTATGAACCGAATTTACACATAAAATTTGAGGTGACCCAATAAGTGACTAACCTGCGTAAGAATCCAACAAAGCTTGCGCACGAGCACTACTATCGGTGTACGGAATAAATTGACATTTCAATTGAGATTCACTATGAATTCGTATGTACACACATGACAGTGTGATAGCGTTGCTGACGTAAAATGTACCAAGCACATAATTGCAGTTAATCAATTAACCATGTCACTTTGTTACGTGCCTGCGACATCTCTAAAAGATATAATTGCCGAGGTAGACTAAATGCGTCCTTAAATAAGAGATCAATCATGTCATTGACATTTAACAAATCTACGAAATAAAGTTCTCTGTGATTACGATGCGATGTATCACAAGTATCAAGGTTTGCTGGGAATGCTTAAATTATATTTTACATGCATGAAACACCCTGCGGATGTTCTGAGATATTCGTGAAAAAGCCCACTGCACATTATATATCGCCACTTGGGTTTCCTTCATTCTATTACGCTGCACAATTGTTCCGACACCGTGTTTCATTTTAATCGCCTCAAGCTGATTACTCCGAAACTAAGAAAGATACGAAAAAACGTTTCCTGAAAAATATTTAGCGCATGGAGAGGCAAAGAAGATGAAATAGTCAGATTTAAAAAAAAAATGCAATCGATAAGGTCAGGTGAAGGTCAACTTGGTTTTTTTTTTTTTTAATGAAACAGTATATTTTTTTCATCTGCATTTGAAAGAGCAAATTTCGCATCGAAAAGTACTCGCACGCTTACCACCTAAATTTGACTGGTTATGAGATAGGAGCCGGTCAAGTTGCTACGGAATAAGTTACTAATAACTCGTTTGTTCCGTGGAAATACTTAAGGACTCAAGTATTCTAAAACCGAGAGTTGTCAAAATACTTTTCTACGTGGAGTCTACGAGGTTAGATAAAGGGTAATTAGTATTTTTGTATCGTATTCCATTTATTTGGTACCAAAAAAATAGCGCAGATACGTATTCTATTTTCCAACTTTAGTTGAAATCCTTTGTGACTGTTTATTTATCAGTAGCTTGAAAAGTATCAACGAGAATAACAAGATACTGATAACGTGATAAATAAATATACGCAAATGATTTAAACTAAAGTTATCAGCACGTCGTATTTTTTAAATTATTACTCTCCGATTGATCAGTATACACTAGAGTGTTTCAAAAAAACCGACTATTTTTTTTTTTTTTTCCGAAGAACATTGAAAAATCTTCCGAGTTTCCCTCAAAAATGACCTCGGTAAAATATGAGCTCTTAATATTGATATTTAGAGGTGGCGATTCTCAATTTTCTATTTCCAATTTAAATAACATGGGGAAAAATTTTTTAAAAATTTAGAATCTTATTGCTCGAAAACGAATCAGTGTGAAGATATAAACTAAACATATTCTTGTAGTAAATTTTACGCTCTACAAAAAAGATTTGAATAAAGATTTGCGTAAGGTAAGTCGTTTCGGAGTTATCAGGCCTCAAACGTCGAAACGTTTGAAACAATGATGTTATTAATTTATAAATGCTTCCCGGTATTTTAGTTCAATTCAATAAGCTGGATAAGTCGTACGTGACTCCAAAGACGAAATAAATTCTCATTCATTTTATATTATCCATTTGACTTTCAAGAGCGTTCGGGAGTATTTTTATTTTCGAATAACTGCGTACAAGGTGCCTGGCGTCCAATTATGTTTTGATCCACTTTTCTTCTCGTAATGAATGGTTGATATTTGATAGCCTTCACTCTTTTATACTACAATCTGTGAACTTGTAACTAGTCCGTCTTGATACGTATACTAATCAAGCACGTATGATATCATGAAAATTGATAAATACCGCAAGAAATCCACGTGGACATGAAAAATGACTGAAGTTACAGACGGCTCATCGCCAGTTAATTAAATGGGACGTTTGGAAGCTCCTTGAAACTAGGCAAGGGACGATGCTGGCAGTTTCGGTAAAGAAATATCCTACCCTTACCGACTCAATTAACATTGTTATCCGCATAAGCGTGTCGGTAAGTGTAGGGCACTGCTATTATCCCCGTGCCCGTCCTGCCCTTTATCTTACTTCAGTGAATACCCGTGACTGGGTGTATATTTAACAATCTTCAGTCAACGACATGGATAACCCATCATAGGTGTACGATCAGGGCCTGACAATAGAGAGAACATCAAAGAACATTTCGCTCTATATTTTATTGTTTTTTGCTACCAGATTTTTACAATCCTGTTCAACATTCACACAGTGGTTTAAATGACGGTTATCTTATCAGATACGCCTTGAACTTCTCTACCACAAAGATACGACTGCCGGTACTTGTAATTGGTAAGCGTGATAACTTCGTCATTATGGTATGACTACATGTGTAAAGTTGATCGTGACCCTTGCGATAGTTAATTTTTTTCTGTTGACGTGGTATATGGCGTCACATGGAAACCGATTTAGAAAATTTTAGATTCAAAAAATTCTCTTCGTGGTAGTCTTCAATGGAATAGCGAATGGATACTCGAGGGATAACGTTGCGTAATCCTGCGGAGATGGGTTCTGATCGTGAGCGATCAAGGCTACCCATGTCGTCTGCTGCGCAGGTAAAACAGGTGACAGCAGACGATACCGGTGCCCTTGAATCGATCAGAATCCAGCTTCGTACTTAAATGAACTTATAGCGATGTGTGGGTTGAGAAAAATTAATTGTTTGAGTTATTTAGATAATTTTAAGTATAATTTATCAGTGAATTTTGTGGACCACGGGTGCAATTTAAGAAATGATGAATTGACCAACTTATCATACATCAAGTTTCATCATGTACGAATACTGTGATTAAACCATTTTCTTTTAAGTCCAATACAGAATTATAAAATTACAGAAAATCGAGAAGAATATAATACGAACACTGGGACTGTGCGGTGTCAAAAATTTGATACCGATTTTCTGTATTGATTTTGTATGCTCATGTCGAGGATTACCGAAACATTGTTCTGCCGGTAAATACTGAAATACTGAACTACCGACAAAATATCGAAATACCGATAAAGTACCAAATTACAGATCGGATGCCGAAATACCGAGAAACTGCTAAGCGAATAGCGTATAAAATTACAAACTATTGCACCGAAATGCAGCAAATAGCTAAACGAACCTGTCACCGACCCATCCAAGTGCATTGCATAGCACACATGCTTTTCCGCGATCAACTGTAGTCAAATATACCAAGTATTATAATCTACGAAAATGGTAGTGTTATCTGAAAATACAACATGATACGTGGATTATTCGTAGTATCCAACGCATGGGAAGTACCGTGAAAGCATGAATTACTCGGTTGTTTGAAATCTGCATTCGATATTACTAAAGCTGATCTTGATAACGAAATATTTTGAAAAAAAAACATATCGAAGAAATTCCGGTATACCGAAGTATCACGTAGCACTAATTGTGAGTTGAACACACGTAAGCAATTCATCTGCGAGCATTCGATGTAACAAGTACGATAAAATATAATCTTCCACTGAATCCTATACCTATATATAATCCTATTTATTTGGAATTACGCGCAATTTTCAGTTGCCTTAGTTTTCCACCAACCTCAATCTCAAGTACTTTAGAACCATTAGAATCTCGAAAATCTCGCACGCAGTGTTCTTTCGTATTGTGGACATAAGGTAAGTATGCCAGTTATTGACCCTGTCCCAATTATTGATCTTTTTTGATTGTGTCTGTTTAATCCTTGCTTCTAAAAGTACCAAAAAATAAATTTGCATTATTCAATCCTCTAGCAATTGGTTTTAATCATTGAGAAATTTACAATTTGTGCTGTCAATTTATAATTTTGAAAAATAAGACGGTTATTAATTGGGGCTCAACGTGTCTATCACTGGTACACTTACCTTAGTCTAGTTAAGACTGGGATACCGTAGTCAGTCGTTAACGGTCGCGTTGAATGTCACTCGTGTCTTCAGTCAACGCTCATGTTGACCCGAAAAACTCGCAGCTAGCGTAATTGAGTGCAATGCCGGACGCAAATATTAAAAAAAAAAAGTTCGTCTCACTCAAATATGATCTGGAAAAATGTATTCCTGTTATTTGAATCACTACTAATTGCAGGAATGTATTTTTGGAAAAGTTTTTGAATATTTTTGTTCGCTATCGCATGTATGGAATTGCGTTATCTGCGGCACTTTTACATAGGCTCGGATAGTTGGCTAAATAAGTGATTCATCTCGGTCGGTACAATTCCTGTTTTCAGGATAACATGATTTAAAAAAATAGCAAATGCAAATGTTTTTACATTTCACTGCCAAACGAAAAATTTGAAACTCATAAGATTTTACAGCCGAACGATGGGAATGAAAAATTTTCATGTCCCGTTTAATTTGAATTTCGGGTTCTATCGGAAATGAATCAATTCTCAGTGCTTCTATAATTTTTTATCTTTCTTACTTTGTCTAAGTGAATTATTTATTTAGAAATTTTTTTTTTCTGATTGGTTAAAAAATATTATGTTTTTGCGGGTAAGACTACCACATTGCCCCTTGACATGACTTACTTTGGTGGGTGGCTTCATCCCCTGAAGGTGTTTAATGTGAAGATGTAACATGTTACAAAATAAACCATATCGGAGAGATCGTCATGGGATATCTTCCTTGTCAGTGTGCTTCTAGTGCATAGTTGCAAGGTAGAGCAATGTACCTACTATTGATGAAGATACTTCGTAATTCACTCCGGTATTTAATTGGGGAGGGGAGGTACAGCTTCGACGGTCTAAAATCACACGTATTTTTAGGGGTTTTTTTTAAAAGCAAATAACAACACTTGGAACAACCCGTGTTTGAGGACTTTATTACTTAGAGTTACACGAAGATTTCGGAATTATTTCATTGAAATTAATAATACAATAGCGGCACGACGTCGTTACGGAGTGGATTATTGAGATCACGATAAGCGGCTATCCGTTAATTACGCGCACGTACGAAGGATCAGAGAAAACGAGAGAAACTTGCACGAAAGAGTTCAATGTTTCAGTATATAATTGATTTATTGTCATATATATGGAGAGTACAGTGAGAAATGTTGAAATAAAAAAAAACATTTCAAGTAGGTATATACGATTGTGAGCAAACAATTTCACTTTTCAAGAAAAAAAAAAAGGTAAAAAAAAAAGAAAGTCGAGATTGGAATTCAAAAATCCAGCCACGAGCTTGAATCGACAGACAAATTTCAAAGATTGTGTCAAAATTGACCGAGGAATCTGCGCCACTGGATTGAAAATATCGTCTTTCGTTACTTATGTGCGCCATGCCGCCATTTTGTTATTAATTTCAATGGAAAAGTTCTAAAATATTCTCGAAACTATAAATGATAAAGCCCTCAAATTCACATTGCTGTGTGTTCATTTTCTTTAAAAAAAAAAAAAAAAATCCTAAAAATGGGAATGATTTTAGACCGTCCAAACTGTACCTCCACTCTTAACGGTTGTTTCATGAAAAGTGTACAATTCATTGATTCGAACGTGAACTGATGTAGCCACATATAGATTATACCAGTGAAATAGTCAGGTACCTGCAGACATAATCTAATTCATCGGGATACTACGCAGCGAGTGCACCGAGCGAAGTAGTTTATGCGTCTTGAACGACGATCGATTCGTTTGGCCGTTCATTATTGCAACCCTTTAATGGTTTGTCGAAAACATGTGAGATGTTCCATATCAACTCAGTAAATGGTTAATCGTGATGTCTTTTATTTCAACCAGGGATTTTCCCTAGAGCAGTTTAATTTTTTTTTTCCAACATCTCTAGTTTTCAACCTGTAAATCTTCAAACTTTTCTCAAAAATTCTCAAAAAACACCGTTCGGTTTTCTATTTAGATTCTCACACAAATTTCAGAGCGCAAGAAGTTAGTTTTTTTAATACTGATTTATTTTTACTGGATTTCCACTTATTCACGATTTACCGCGTGTTATAGTTAGAAATTTGCTGCTGTAATGTATACAGATGATATTAAAATTGTACGAAAGCTTCCATTTTTGAACTTTTATACGAAACTGTCTATACGAGGGACAGTCAACGGCAATTCGGCCGCTTTATTTTGTTCGCTGATGTTTTAAAGTCGTTTCTCTAATTCTAAAACACTCGGGATTTACTTCAAAGTTTTTTGAAACCCATTCTGCATTTGAATAATAATAATATCTAATAACGCCCGTTTTCAAAAATTTAAATCAGCACAAAGATAGAAAGTCCAATGAAAAGAATAAAACGAAGAAAAACAAAATAGTTGTGTTCGTGCTTCCTGAAAATCAATTGAGAGATTTTTGGAGATAGTTGTGGGATTCGCAAGCTGAAAATGAGTTGTTAAAAAGAACGAAAGCTTTCTCTCCGAGGTTTTCAGGGGCTGTACAGTAGTAGCAAAAATGTCTGGGGAAAATGAAAAATCCTTTGATCAATCGTTCACTCTGTCGACATGTAACTCCACATAAAATAATATAACAGCCGTACTTGCGTTCGTGATGTAGCGAAGGTATTATAAAATTAGTCAGATTGACGTACCGATACCAGGAAGAAAGCAGAAAGCCAATTTTGCTTGACGCGAATCCCTGCAGCGTGACGGAACTGGCTTCTTTGGAGTCTCGTTGTCTGTCGGCTTAATTGTACATCACATCAAACTGTATACTGCACGTATAACGCGTTCAATCCAATGTTTCCACGATAGCACGATATAACCATGATCGATAATCATTAAATCGAGTGGAAATCATTCAACATTGGAGAACGTGAGACAATTCAGGTGTTATTAGATAATTCGGTTGCTGCCTTATTCCGCGTTACAATATTTCAGTACCGATTATCACACATTAAATGGAAGTTGTATAGAATTATTAAACTGCCAAAAAATTAGTCTTAATACTGATAAACAGTGATGGATGCGAAATCCCAAATGATAACACTAATGTCGGACTATCATTCAAAATTTAGGGAAAATGAATTCTGACGAGCCTGGTAATAATGTTGAATGTTGCAACACTCCAAATATTCGGAATCAGTCACTATAATATGGAAGTTTATCCATAGGCAATTCCATATGATTTGGCTTGAACCGTAATAAATGCGAGAAAAACTATTTCTGCAATAAGTAGTACATAATTCAATGACAGGAATATTGCTATTGTTAATGTTTCCTAACGAAAAAACTTTTTTTCGGATATTAGCATTCGGCATTGCATGTAGAATTGCGCCAACTGCAGCATTTGCACAAAAATGATCCGTAGGCTTCGATAATAGTGAAAATAAGTGGCATATGACTCGGTTGGTAAAGACTGACTACAGTATCTTCGTAGGTTTCGTCTTTTCCTCTTCAAACAGGCTAGGTTCGTATCTTGAAAAGCGAAAAACCGTGCATACCGGGCATAAACGTGGAAACAAGCGATTTCGGTGCCTACAGATAGGCAACCGAGCGTTACAATTTCGTTCCCGAGGAGGAAACTGTGATTCCGGTTGCCGATATGTAGGCGCCAAAGTGACTCGTTTCCACGCTTATCGTTAATCCCGACATGTTGCGGTGGGCGTACAGGGAATTCCACACCATTTCCACGTAGCGGTGACTTTCAACATTTTCAATTTTAATTTACTCATAGTATATTTCACAATTGTACGGAAAAAACATGATATGCAAAATTTTAGTGTTAAATAATGTCCTTTTTAACATTTCCTTGGAAAGTCCGATTTACGAAGCGATTTGCATGCGCACTACTGTAATGCTCTGTTTTACACACTAGGACTTTCGTTGGCGCGTGCACACTTTCGAACAACTGAATTTAGGCACTGTATCACTGAGCGTAAGTTACCTAACCCCAATTTTTCAGGCTGTCCGTGGTACCGTCATCGCTTGCCAAAACAAACTTTCCATCACAGATGTTGGAAAAAATATTGTGTATTACAAGGTAAACATGCGGAAATTGATTCTGTGATAGCTAATGTATCTTCCTAGTCGAATACGTTGGGAATGGAGAAAAACTAGCTGTCGCAGAATCAATAACCGCATGTGTAACACAATCTACTTTCCGCACTAGTAAGACAACCTACTATTTCACGGCAAAGGCATGAAAAATCCGTACGCTACAGCTTTGAAATTCGTACTTCGAACTACGCAATTGCGGTGTAGAGAGTTTATACCGCAGTTCCGAACTCATTGTCAGACGTACAAAGTTTTAGTTTACAAAACAAAAACAGGCGTCAGAAAGCAATTTTTTCACGCCTGTGCCATGAGAAATAATGTTTCGCTGATAATGGGTATCACTAAATTTGCATTAAGAATAATTTAATTCTTACCAGACATTGTAATTGAATTTTTCAAAGTAAAATTTCGCAAATTTGTGGTAGACAACAGCCTACCAAAATTATGATGTATTTTGAAAAAATTATGGAAATTCCTTTGCGATTTTGTATTGCGAAAAGTAGTGTAATTGCAAAAACTCGATTTCGTAAGCTGAATACAGAAATGTTCCAAACACCATGTCTAGTTACGAGAAATCGATCATTTGTCAGTACACGAGAACACTAAATCGAATTTAGAACCCCGGCTTCGCATTTCTCAAATAATTTTACGGAAGAAACGTGCTGGAAAAGTTGGTGTAATCAGTTGTAACATCAGCATGGAAAAAAATCATTTTGGCAGTTTATTTGTTATGATTGTAGCTAAAATCATAAGAAAATCATATCTCTGTGAGAATTTTTTCTTCAAATTTAGTCGATATTGTAAAATACCTCACACATATTGTTAGGGGAAGATAAAAAGAAAAATAGCAACCGATACAGAGATATGAGTGTGGAAAAGCTGTTTACGGTTTGATGTGAAATAACTCTGTATAATAAGTTTAGTATCACGTAGAACTATATGCAATTATAAAGAGAACAAATTTTTTTCTTCTGGCACGTTCGCTTTAATCCTCAGACTTACTAATTGTAAGAAAATCGTTATTTCAAATCATATGTGAACGGTGGACTCTACTTGTATATATTTAACATGCGGAAGCTTATCAACGCCTGTCCGTATAATATCCAATTAGAAGTCGTGCGTAAGTCATGTGTGCGTGCAATCCTTTTTTCAAGTCACAATTATTCTTATGCAATATCTTGCAACTCCGCGAGTATGATTCTAGAGAAGTTTTTTCTCCACAAATATCTCGTCGAATGGACTGTTTTAACAGCGTTGACACTAACTATTAAACATCGAGATGAAATACTCTCCCTGCAATATGACGGACTATCTGTTTTTTAATCTATGCCTCGACTAGACTCTGACATCAGTAGGGTTATCTGAGTGGGTCAGCTAACTTATCGGAAGCTCACTGATGCTATCGCCCAATCTCTACGTTCTTCCATTTTTATACAATACTTGGGACGAGAAACTTTCGTTAGCATATACTAATAAATATCATACACGTATGAGTAATATTATCTAAATATACTAATTACCACTTTCGGAACGAAAAATGTGGCATCCTGTTCAGTTGCAACTCTTTTCCTCTTTACTTTTAATCAACAACCAAATACTGTTCTTATGAATTCCAATTAAGGATATCACGTTAAGCGTACAGTCAAGTCAAAAATTAATGACACAAAAAGAACGTAATAGGTAAAACAGGGTTTGAAAAGTAAATCTCAAGTCGGTCGAGTTAAATTCCACTGAAAAAATTTTTCCTAAACTAAGGAAAAAAAATAAGTGCTGCAAATTTGTAAAAACGAGTTTTTCCTCGCACAACTATAAAACGTTATCGCGGAAATAGGAAGTTAAAAACCGCAGGTTACTTATTCACGATTGACGTATCAACGTTATTTTTTGACAATTTGAGTTACCAACCAAATAAGCATTACGTAATTAATAAGCATAAATTCTCGAATAGCTAGCATTTCCTAGTATTTCGTACGAATTGCTCCGCTTTCTATATTAACTACCAGGATGCTGCTACCTCGGATCCAACTTACATGTTGCTTCAAAATAACTTCTGACGGATACGCGCATCATCAAATCTGATTTTAGATGGTTGGTTCACAAACTACTTCTGAGATTCGACAAAATTTCCAATACTTTTGGGACTGCGTTTCAAAGAGATTTTCACGTCGTTGAGGTTGATTTTTAGGCTGACTTTGAATAGCTGCTATCCATACGGTAACGTTCGCAAATAATCAATCATTATACGGCTAGAAGATTAGTTTTAGCTTTGCCATTTGCTAACGCCATGTAATTATTTATGAGTTTACGAGTTACAATTATCGATGAGTATGAAAAAAAATAGTTCCTATGCGGAACAAAGTATATTATCAAAATAATTAGAAACAAAGTGTTATAAGGCGTGAGATTAAGAAATAAAAATGCTGTGACGTTGATCACGCTTGAAGCGTAATAAAAATCATTATGGCGTATGATATTTAAATACACAGCTGCTTTTCTAAATTGCCTGGCCTATTTCTCAGCTTATCGCGACGAGACCAATTTCTACCACTTGCGAAACACTTGTTTAATCAATATTGTAACAATAATGATAGTGATAAAGCAAATACACCAATTTGAAAACTGCAACAACATGACATCTGTAACACAGGGCTGCTGTGGTTTTCCTCTGACAAAACTGAGTAGTAATTTCGTTGGGTATTAGGTACGAATCTATGAAAGAGATATTTAAAAAATTGTATCACGTGAATTTTCTGGGAATTTTTTTTCTACTTTCTTAGTACTACTGGATTTAACTTCCAATTTCTGTGTTAATTATATGTATTAATAGTACTGTTGATGTTTAAATATTCATCTACCCTGACTAGTAGTTGTTTCTGGCGATTTTAATAATATTTAGAACTATGTAAGTACAAGAAAGAAGACTAAACAGGAGTTTTGAATAAAGTAGAAAAAGGTATCGTAAGTTTTTTTAATTTATATAGTCTTTTAAGTTTTGTTTAAAACCAATCCTGTCCATTTTATAACTAAACATTCATTTTTATGTTCATTATATTTTATTTTTTCATAAAAATTGTTAAAAAATCTGTAAATATGTACATCTTGCATAAAAATTAATCTCAATGTGTTGTAAACAACTAGAGGCATATTATGAGAAGAAGTTAGTAACGTTATTATAACGAAGCGTGTTTAGGAAAAATCTACTTCGAACCTTTAGGAATGTCTGAAACTTAGTAAATCATGATAAACCAAACTCACTCTTATTTTGAAAAAACAACTTCTTCAAAGTTGTTCTAAAATTGCGAAATAATGATTTTTTTCCCTCACACTTTGTTACGTTAACCTTACTAATTTCATCGCTTACTAAAATCATACGCAATTATCTTTTTCACACACAGTGAGCAAAATCGTCACATACGAGCTGTCCGCAAATTACGTACAGGTTTTTGGGGCGATTATGGATCATATATCATCCTCACGGAGCCTCCCATTGTTCGAATTACAATCACGTATAAAACGTTTTTGCCTGTAGTATTCTGAATACTGACGATATTGAGGCATCCTTCTAATATTATTCACTTACAGCGTTCGTACATCAATATTTTAATCTCAACCTAAAAGCGCAGACGGTGAATTATTTACAATTCTTTATCTTTCATGGCGTTACTTTGTTAAAAAAAATTTTCCGTAAGAATTATGTGAGGGTGGGAGAAGGCTGCGGGTCTATGAAGCCTTGTACGGGGAAGACGAGGTTCCAAAATCTTGAGAAATAACCTTGCTTAACTTATGGTCGGCCCTATTAAGAAATTCAAAGAAGAAAATAAATTCAGGATAAATAGGTTCCACCTACTGAAGTACAAGAATACTGTAACGTCCACCAAGCGTGACAATTAGAAATGGGAGTAACGCCGAGAGAGAAACATTCGGGGGTGTTTCCTTCCTTTCTTACGTTATCAATACACAATCGTACGACGGTACGTAAGTGAGAGACAGGTGAAGTGGGCCCACCGTACAATCGAGTGGGATTTGAAAAAATATCGATAACGCTCAAGAAGTATTTTTAGGCCAAAGACAAACAAATTGATGTCAAAATTGGTCTAATGTTATTCCTTTCTACAGGGGCCCACTTTGCTTGGATCTTTCGTACGTACAGTTTGACTAAAAACTATTATTATTATCGTTATTGTATGGGACCGCCCACTGATACATGCTAAATACTTTTTTATCCGACTGTATGCGAGGAGGATGGAACACCCCTGGATAGCTCGTTCTCTCTTTCTAAGCAAGGTCTCATGACTGGCGGTGCGCGTTTCGTTATTCTTATACTTGAGGGATCTTACCGTCTGAATCAAAAGTTAGGAAAAAAGAGTAAACTGTTAAAAAAATGTCCAGTAATCTTATTTGCGCCAGCGACAATGAACTCGAATGAAACTAAAACTCTACTACGAAGCAGAAATGGATCTGAGGAAATTCAAATTCGAACACATAATTATAGCTTTCAACGATTTGAGAAAAAAAATCATGTATTTATGGATTGTCTATCGGCTTATTTTCTTCACCATAGAGATCTCCAGTAATCACCTGAAAATAATTTCACAGACTGTTATCTACGAAGGCGATGAGGATAGATTTCTGCAAGTTGATTACAACAGATGTTCGTCACGAATTTACACTCGTGCGTTACAATGTGAGATTTGTCGATCGTTTTTCCGATAATTCGTGTATAAATGTTCTGCGAGTAAAATGAGCCGAAAAATCATTAGAATCTACCGCAATTTCCAACGTTTTTATCATAAAAATTTTCTTCAAATTGTGAAATTACATCATCGCGTTATTCAAATTTGCTCAGTTTCCTCTCCACCGCGTATTATCAGGAACGCATTGTTGCCTGTCTCAAGCGCAAATAACAACTGCTGAACATATTTCGAACGTTTTCTCGCCGTTACGAACATACGATTAAAAAACGACTGCAGCCAATAACCGTTAAATTGCTAAAAATAAGATCGTCATTCGTTACCGGGAAAACTTGACGCACGACGGTAAAATCTGAAAGAAGAGCGAGAAGAGAAAGGTGAAATGGAGTAAGAGAGGCGAAAGGACACGAGCGACGCGCCGACAGAGTCGATCGGCGAATACGCGTTGGCGACTTCAATCAGAGGGAGAGAGACAGACGTTGCGCCGGATTGACGGGAGAGACCGAACGACGCGACGTAAGGAAAGCGGTATCGGCCAAGTGGGAAAGAGGGAAAGAGCGAGAGAGGTAGAGAGGGAAGGAGGGCCGAGTTACCGAGAACGGGATATAGTAGCTCGGGCAGAGTATCGAGCGTAGCGACGCGACGGTCGGGTCTTCGGTACGGAAGAGTCCGACCAGTGGCAGTTACCAGTATGAGACAGACACGGGTCCGGCAGCCCGATCCGCTCTGTCCGCGCGTTGTCGGCCTTTTCGTATGAGCCATGCCAGAGAGGCGATACACGCCGATGTCGTCGCACGGTGCTCGGTGAAAGAGAAGTAGAATTCGTCGTCGACGTGCAGGAAATTTACGCGTCGCCCGGTGACGTGATAACAGCGCGCCGACCAAGCCACTCCGCATACTGGTTGGGACACGCGTCGTGTACACGTGTGAAACCAGTGCGAATTCGTACCGACGAGTGTACGAAGCGCGTTGACGTTGCCGCTGTGTGCCGACGTTGTGTTGTGCTGGTTTTTCCAACATCCGATCAATTTACGGATAACACAAGTTGCAACCGGGCGTAAACGCGTAACCGTTCAAACATTCCTCGCGAGATGTGAGATTTGAGAAAAGTGGTCCAGTGTTTCGTGCCTTAGATGAAACGTAGTGGTGTTATGTTTTCGTAATATGGAATAAAAGTTTTTCAGAGCACTGTATTTATTGATACCGGCTGGATGGTTACGTAGATTTTTTTCGTATTTTACTAATTCGTTGTACCGATCGTGTTTCCGATTTACGCTTAGCTAAACAACAATCGGTCTGGATAGAAACGCTGATTATAACGAGACTCTTCCACGGTACGATAATCGAATACCTAACCGTTTAAACAGCTGTGCTGGCTGAAAATACATTCAACGCTACGATACGACACCATGTGACTTATGATCGTAAATCTTGAATTAGTGGGATTAGCTGGTGCATCGCTTACGGTCGAAACAGATTTAGAAATGTTCACGTGCCGTTGAATTTCGAGCAACACACAAAGCAGGAAGCTTTGAATACCCACACGATCGCATCTCTCCGTCAGTGCCGGCGGTTGCGGTTGGATAACATTTTCGGCCGGATCGAAAGCAGTGAAAAACTCCCGAAGAAGGTGGGCACCGAAAACCCGACACCTTGACTTGCTCGAGAGATTGCCTCGATACCGGAGACAGACGTAAACCTGTTTTTCGGCACACGTGCGAAAATATTTTTGCGAAAAGTGATTTATGCCAGAGATAAAGTGACGGTACATTCGGACTCCGTACAGCCAATCCCGCAATCTCAACACGTTGAAGAAGCTGAATACTCCGCGTGCATGGGGGAGGTAGCCTCCCCTCCAAGAGAAGCGATAATGCTTTGTTTTGTGCAGGGGCTGAGTGCCCGCGAAGATTCAAGGACGCGTCGTTCGAAAAGGTAATTTTTCCTCGACATTCGTTACGTTTACGAAAAATTTTATAAACGGCAATTTTTCGATGCTTGAATCCGCATCGGCAATTTCCATGTTTCAGCAATCGTTGTGACAGGTCTTCGTGATCGGGTAGCGGGTATCGTGAGGCTGAAGTTAGTAACGTTAAAGTAACGAAACATCGGGGGAAAAATCGTTATTGAACAATTTTGGAATCGTTTTGAAGCAGTTGGGGCTTCGAATGAAATTTTTTTATTTCATATTCTTGTAGATTGGAAAAAAATATTTTGGACGTGTTTTTTATTTTTTTTCGATTGAATCAAAATTGCCATTAATATAACAGATTGAAAACTATAACATCGTGACGTCACCCATGTTAAGATATATCTATGTATAAAATAAAAATCACCTGTAACGTGAAAAATTATCATTTTTAACGAAAAACAAAAAATACGTCCTCATTATTTTGGCTTGCACTGCATTGTGCACCCCTAAAAATGGAAAAAACAATTTCATTCGAAACCCCAATTGGCTTTACAAAATAAGAGTATGTTTTTTTTTTCACGATTTACTTTAGTAATCTTTTTTAAATTACTTTAGAAATTTATTTCGGACATTGCTGAAGGTGCGAAGTAACGATTTATCCTAAACATGCGCCGTTGCAGTAACGTTACTAACTTCATCCTCATGGGTGTACACAAAGTAAAATATTATAAAAAAGGCATTCTTTTTGAAGGAAATCAAATTTATTTCCAAATAGCACTTATCTCACAATTATTCATCTACAGAGACGTGAATATATTCGTACTAGAATAGCGAGAAGCTTTTCAAACGATTTCACGTTTGTAAGTTTTTTTCGTCACGTTGTAAGTCTCGAGTATGCAGATCTCTTTAAAACGGTGCTATAGAGTGTCTTTACCGACCAAGTTAAATGTCACTTATTTTCCCATTACCAGAACCTATGTATCAGTATCGTTAAAACGCCATAAGCAGTGAAGTTGAGAAAAAAAGATTCTGTTTTATGGAATAATAATGTCAGATAATTTATTAATCCTGTTGGGTATATTTGAATTATTGCTAATCGGAGGAACAAATTTTCTGGTGTTATTCTCGGACGAAGCAATAAAGCTTTTGGATGTAAAAGTGCGTTATCTGCTGAATTTTTATAACAGATCTGCGCAGGCTCTGATAACAGTTTTGAATAAGCGGTATGTTATTCGGTCGTAACTATGTATTCAACATACTCATACTTTGCAAATTAAACTCCTCGATACGTCTTGAACCTTTGAACGTTGCGTTTGAACTGTTTCCTCATACTCGCGATTATTTTGTCAGCTGAACAACGTCGGTCATTTGATAAATTCGAAGCCGATCCTCCCGATCGTATTTTACATCTCGCAGTCAAGTACGAGGTTATTATATCAGAAGGGGATGCGTGTGTTGATCTCGCGGCATTGGCGTGAACGTGCTCTGTGGAATTTCGTACTCGATTACAAGTTTAGCCGATTTTAATACCCGTAGGCCAAGAGAGAATCTAATTTTAGTGTTTTCTTAGCGATCGTGAGAAGTAATTCCCCCCCCTAATAAAATACTCGAGTGTTGGAGATTGATTTTTAAATTCTGAACCATTCTTTCTTTTTGCTTTTGTAAGAAGCCTCTTCCACGTATATTTAGTTTCCTCGTCGCGCCTCCGACGCTTTTTTAAACGATGGAAAACGACAGGCCTTGCTAAAACTTACGTTCTAGGTGAGCCAGAGCAGCTTTGTGACGTTGTTCAGCAGCTGCAGCTGGTTATTTGTCTATTTGCTTGTGCGCTGAAATACCAGCCGTGGCTCTGCGGCTCCGCTTACGTTACACATCTACGCGTGTTATTATTTATGCACAAGTCCGTGCTTCGTAACTCCCGACGATTTGACCCCGTAAGTGTACCCCACGCTGAATGAGGTGATTGGATAAACTGAATCGAATCAGATATACACGGTGAATGACATTGTGCGCATTAGGGACCGTCAGCAAAAACACATGCAGCGGGCAGCCCCGAACGTAAGAGATGTAAACTAGATTGTTATTCCTGTAAAAGTCCTTGACCGGCATCGAAACTTGATAAATTATTTCGCCACAACTTTTTATGATGTTCTTTTCGTTGGCTTTCGGCGTCAAAGTCGTGGTACAAGCCGGTACAACTAACTTACAGTGCATGCATCTCCCCTGGATGAATCGGCTAATTCAAATGTTAAGAAACGGGAAAAACTCCCTAGCACTGTCATTTGGCCCCATGATTCGAAATTCGATGAACTTCGTATAAGACAAGCCGGCATCGACAATTTGAGGGAAGGTTTTCTGACTAGAACGTTAAGAACGAGCGAACCTTGTTGTTTTTTTAATCCCATTCCAATGCTTTTGGGCTTAATTTGTTCACGATAGATATCTCAAGAGATCGCCTAAAAACAATGTAACAAAGAGCTTTCTAAAGAGTGGATAAAAATAGAAATGTGTTACGACGGTACGACAGATGTTCGTCACAAACTAAGTTTACGCGTTTTAACTGTCATGCAATTTGACATATCTTGAATATTTTTCAAATAACTTTTACGGATCTCGTTATCGAGCAAAATTTACCCGAACGTGAGAATCAGATCGAAACCATCAAAGTTCAGTTAGTTTGAAAGTTTTAATTATCAAACAGTTTCCCAAATCTTTAATATCTTGGATTGTATTATTCGAATTTGCTAAAATTTATTTTCATTCCCAGTATGAATGGTGTTTCATTCGTGTTCAAGCTCATTGGCTCAAATAACATTATAGGCCCAAATTTCGAAACGATTTTTCTGTCTTCTCAACTTCTGTTTCAGACGCACGTACTAATCTGTAGTTACGAGTCGTAGATAGATGGCGATTATATGTACATCTAAACATGCAAAATTGACGTCAAGGTAGAGAGTCCCGTACAAACTTCCGCCATAAATTCGCTTTTGCGGATGTCGCCAAATTTGGTTGCTTAGATGCAATTGTTTCACTAAATATCCGATTGTTATAATTACCATTCATTGACACAGTAGTTATTTTATAACGTAAAACTTCTTGAAGGAAAGACCGTGACGCTCTAATCGCCTTAACGAGCAACGTTCACTTAGAATTACCAGATATTGCAATAGTACCACATAAGGGTATTGCTTCACTTGATAACAATTACCACACAATTGCACTATGTAATTCGTATATGTATAAACTTGTCAAATGTAGATGTGCTCGTGTTTCGGCTCTTCCAAGGCCGAAATAACGAATTAAACTTGACCTTACAATACTGCAGACCTGTTTGCTGCTATAAATTACCCATCCAAACATACAATCGAGTGCGAGATCAAGAGGAAAAGTTGTTGATACTTGAGACGGTTGTTTTCGTTTAAAGCAAAATACCGAAAAACATGTGGCACCCTTTTAGAGGATGGGGTAATTTTTACACTACAATAAATAAAATAGTAACAGATGAAAATAACAAATTATTAAAAATTAGATTTAAAATACTTATTTGCAGTTTTAAAGTCAATGGTTTTTGATTTGATATTTTGAGTTCAGCAAGTAAATGCTACACTCGGAATTAGCCGACCTGATCATTTTTTAAACCCGGTTCTTACGAAAATTATACGATTTTGACATTTTGCTTATCGCATTTGGAATTATAGCATTCTTAGATCAAATTGGGAATCTATGCCTTCTGAATTCTTGAACGCTACACTGAAGCCGCGATTGCGATTTGAAATAATTCGAATACAGATTCCTGGTTAAGTAGGCACCATAAAAACTCTTCAACGTCGTTCTTTTTCATCTGTACAAATTACTTCGTCGTTATTCTTCAGTCGTGAAAGAGTCGAGTTTTTATCTCGGAAAATTCGAACGGAAATTTGCGTTTAGAAAGTTGGAATTGACCTGACTTCAGATCCAATAATTCCATGATTGGAAAATCTTAAAACCTTCAAAGTACAAAAGTACATCAACTCAGAGCAATTTTATGTATTCGGACCCATTTTCGTGTAATTTTTTTATCGCTCGTGAAGATACCTGAGTAGATGGATTCAAATTACAGTCCCTGAATATGTTCTCTATCCATGGAGTATTTCAAACGAGCTCACCAAGACTAATTTCCTCAATAGGAAGAACTTTATCAGTTGTGCCCTGAATCGTGTTTTTCTTTTTGCTTCAAAAGTAAGTAGTCAGCTGACTTTTTCAAATTTGCGGAGTATTTTCATTACACATGAATGTATTTGCATGAATTTTTTCATCGAACAAAAAAATTTACTCCCCAACTTGTATGACATGAAAAAGAACGTGTACCGCACGCGGCCAAAACGTTACGCCAATTCGGTGAGTGCGATAACTGCTCGCTATTTTGCCTAGAAAAAACATTTTGTCTTTGTCTCTCTTCTAACTCGGTGACGGTAGTCTTTCGCACATTTGCCTTGTGCAGCGTGAAAATACGTTTGCGAAGTATACCGTATGTTTTCGGCATAAACCGAGTAAGTTCTGGAAATTTATTCATGCCAGTTGCCGCCGTACGTATAAAATCTACAAATGTGCGAAGCGGTCGTTTTTTGTCCGTATAACCGAAAATAAATCGTATGCGTATTTAAACTTCTCCGTGTATAATTTATTAGTAATCAAGAGCTCAGACTCCATTTCAAAAATGGATGTGATTATGAAAACCGGTTTTGATTTTGATAAACACTACTGAATTCCTTTTCATACTAGGACTTAGTTTAACAAGAGGTTTAATAATCAAAGAATTCCCCTTGGCCGTGCTGCTAGGGATGCGACCGATATAAATTCGAAAAACTGGAAATTGTGAGTTGCTTCATACCTACTGAAGTGTCAACAGGCCAACTAATATTCATAACCCCTTTCGCAAAGTACAATTACAGTCGTAATTGAATACAAAACGCGTGTGTAATTCTCCCGCTTAATTTTCATGACTTTTAGAAAATAGATTTTATATTCGGAAAGATCAAACTTTTTCACACATGAAGTACGTTGGATTATATTTTTTTTTCGGTGACAGGAAATGCTGTACTTTAGAAGCACAAGTCTAGTGGAAAAATGAATCAACGTGTTTTCGCAAACAATAAGAACCCCAGAGATCTGAAATTTGGAATATTTCGTACAGCTAGTTTTGTCACTTGATTGTTCACCGATAATCGGCTGAATCGCCTCTTACGTTCCAGTTACGCAGATGTTATGGGTTTCGTAATAACCGGCAATTGTCTAGCGTACCTATCGGCATTATCACTTGCAATGCGACATCTGGTGGGCAAAATATCGAACTAATGCAATTGCAGGCTGTCGGTTGATCGTTGGCTGTATTTTTTTCGCCTACGATTGGTTAGACAAGTGACAGGTGTTTTGCGGATTACGATGGTCTGCAAAAAAAGTAAAAAGGTTTAAAGATTGAAATCGCCAGACAATCAACACACTAGCATAATTCTAGTTATTTTATAGTTTTCTTTCTTCTCGTACTGCGCGACATGAAGTCACAACGAGAACTGCGCAGGCGCACGCATTGATGTGAAAACAATGTCAGGCGATATCTTTCTTTTTCTTTCCATCACTTCGAACTGTTTTGTATGCACGGATACTATTTAAACAGATTAAACTAGTGTAAATGGAGACAAAAAAACACAACCAATTCTGAACTTTGAACAATAAAACAAAATATCATGTAATATGTACCTGCAGCAAAAAATGGAAACCAGATGTAGATTCGGTACTTTGAAACCTTCATATTTCGCTGCAGACCTATGTGTTATTTGTAGAAATTGAAAACTTAGGTTATTTGGTGACAAAATGGCACCGTCAACATCAGGCCCTGATATTATGAGGACATTTCTTAATGATAAGTAAATGAAATTTGCCAATCCAAATTTTCCTGCGGAATCCAAGTTAAGTATTCCTGATACACAGATAGGTAGCACGCAACTAGCGTATAGCTGTAATGATGGCAAAGGTGATTGCGGTGTGCTGTCTTCGTAACGGTACAAATACCACGACCATTTGGTAAAACCTGGGCCTGCCCACGGTTATGGTAGTGCCAAGTAATAGAGCTTAGCGCAAGGCACCGGTATATTCGAATGGCTTGTAGGGCCCAATCATTACGGTACCTACAAAATTCTACCCAGATATATTACCGGTAGTTGAATTGTGTTGGACAACGTCGATCTATCGACAAATGCACGTTGTTTAAGTTGAGTTGAAGATAGTAATATGTACGAAGTACGTACATTCACAGCGTTACTAATATCATTTAACAACGTGATTGTGTGAAATCTGTCACGAAGTAACTCTCTGGAAGTTATTTTTTCTCTCTCTCTCTCATTGAGGTTGGTTGTAGGAATTCTTACTGTCGTAAATGAAATTTGTGTCAGCATGTATATGAAAGTTTTCATCTCAATATTTTGCAAATTAGAAACATCTTGTTTCAAAGAACTGTTTCTTTGAACTCAACAACTCCATGTTTTTATGTACAGAGACGAGTGTAGCATTGTTGTTTGGATTCGTGTAACAAAGCAATTCTCGCTCGGTTCAATATTCCATCCGCTTCCTCAGTGTGGTACTGATTAGAATGAATGTTGATTTACGAAGACAGGTTTTCGGTGTTGTGTTTTATAATATTTGATCGGAAGCTGTGCTTGTTTGGAAAATAATGTAGTGAACTTTGCTTCACGCTCATTACGGATTGCCATACGTTTCCAGTATTGTATTCATGCATTTTGTCAATGCTGATACGATATTGTATGCTTTCGGTACTGTGCTGCAGGAACTCTCCTTACACATTTTATTATTACTAATATTATCAGAAATTGTTTACGGCTATTCCTTCAGTTTCGATGTCAGAAACGTCGAAATAAATTTTCTAGCAATAAAAAACATTGGAAACCACCGTAGAAGTCTTTAAGAGAGGTGATCATCCTTTCTCGCTTGATTTTTAATATCATATTTTTCAACCTGCGATCATATTGCCAAAAGATACTAGCATTACCGTCAATTTAAGCTTCGAAGCTTAAAAAATGGTCTATAATTATTCTTTACACTCAATATACTCGGACAACACTATTTCAACACTATTACCACGATATTCCGAAACACTTCGCATGATTTTGATGAAGTTTGGTACACACTTAATTCTGTTCACATTAAAAACTCCAAGCGTTCCTGATTCTTCACATGTTCGGTGAGATGTTTCGAATTTTAATCACACCGTGTTTTTGATATTTTTCTTTTGTCGAGCAATAAACGTTGAAGTCTGACTTGAAATCTTCTTAGAATTGATCAGTATTTAAAGGTCATTTCTCGAGAGGGACGATCCCGTACAAAAATTCGTCGATTCTACTACGCATGTTTCACATAAAACAATCAATTTTGATAGCGTAGTTCCCATTAACTGTGCCTGACGGTAATTACAAATCACTGTTTCCAGCTCTTAATTATTTGCAAAGCACTGCTGGTGATTGTCAGATAAATCTGGGTTAATTACTTATCTTGAATTATATGCTATCAAATGAGAAACTGCGCTAGTTTCTTGCACAATATATGTTGTTCTCCTTTCGTAAGTAGACATTTTATTTATCGACGGAAGTATGGCGGTCGCAATTGTTGACCCAACTGTATGACATTTTGATTTCCTTCAAGAGGTTGATTATACGTTAGTGGTGTTCAGAAGTACGTAAATATTTTTCTGCTAGACGTTTTATCAGAGGCTTGCAAAGGGAATTTCATGGTGTGCGTGACTTATGTAAAGAACTGATAAGTAGCAGATGAGATAGATGGAGACCTGTGACGCTTGAGGATGTATGTCGAGGTATTGGTGTATCTCACGTTTGAATTATTATATACGTGTTCTTATTTAATATAATGCTGAAAATTATAGCTATAGATTGTAGAAATGTGCGTAGTCTGTGCAAAGGAAACATAATGTGGAAGGAAATGAACATTCTCAAACAATACTAGCGCTGAAGAGAAAAAATAAAATTTTTCTTAACATGATCTGCGAAATGCGTAATTCAACAATTGTTACCATAGGCAATAAGTTGAGGAAAAAAATATGCCCATGTACGTATTGGTACGATTATGTCCGGAGAATAATGGATTCTAATTTGAGATCCAAAAGAATTACTCTATACGTAATCGAATCTCAATATTATTTCATTTTTGTCGTTATGATTGAATTTTTAAAAACATAATTTGAAAAACATGTTCCAATCTATAAAAGCATAAAGAAAGGTTCCAGTTTCGGTAAAGTCCTTTCAGTAGAATGACATTATTCGTTTTATTTAACTGCAGAGCACTTCACGTCAATAATTTTACATAAACTGCGTTCATTTTGCAAACCTGATCAATCCTTTCTTCGAGTGCGTACAGAATTGAAAAATAGTATCGTAACGTGAAGGAGTTAAGTAAGCGAATTAAGAGACCAAATACATACAGAGGGAATTGCTAACGACTGAATGGTTTAATGCGCATGCGCTAAAATTCGAGAGCAAAAGCAGTTGTTTTTTCAGGGCGACCAACATTCATAAATTCAGATGACCGACAGCTGTCAAAATTTTTGTGGTTACTTATTTCGCGGTGCTAGTAATAATAACTGCTCTTGCGCTCGAATTTTAACGCATGCTCATTAAGCCCTTCGGTCATTAGCACTCCGCATATAGGTATGTAATATAATGCAGAACATGTAAAAACGAGGCAAAGGCAATAGGTTGTTAAAACCACTATCTTAATTGGTCGAAATTTGGTTTTCAGACAGCAGAGATTTGTTTTATTGTAAAGAAAATTCGCATTTGACGGCACTTTCCGTATCAATAGTTTGCAACTACAGTGTGTCATCCCGACTAAGATGGTATAATTAACTCTGGTTGTTGATGACGAATGAATATTTTTCATACTGATCGGCCTCAGTTATCCCAGTAAATACACGGTACATTTATCATGCCGCTCAATAATTTGTAGTCGAGTAATGAATTTTGCTAAAGATTGGGTGGCTTGAAGAATGATCTATAAATATTCAGTTGCGTTTCGATTAATGCAGAATATCTGTTATCAGCTTAATTGGGCACCATGAATTACGTCTCGTAAATAATTACCTTGAAATTACTACGCAGATCTTACTACAAAAATGATAAACTACTCAATAATATTCCGTCGCTAGAAAAGAGTACTAATTGCAATTCTATAGATTGTAATTGGGAAAACCTTAATTGTAAAATTAAAGTACAAATTAAATCGTCTATTTGTAATTAAATTTTTTTTTTTTGAAATTCTAGTTACAATTTGAATAAGCAATTTTCTAATCACCGGTAATATTTGCAGTTTGTAATGAGATTTAAAACCAATAGTTATTACAAATTACAATGAAAAAGAATGTAGTTAATTCAAAAAATGCCTGATACCCGTACGTTCAAATTTTATTTCAATAAAATTTATTGCCATATATATTATAAAAGCATTGAAAATTATATACTTACCTGCGGCTTAAACTATATCTCATCGTGGTTATAATAAAAAATGTTTTTCGAATATAAATCATCACCCATCCTTGTTCTTCGTATATTTTATCACGGCCATCCCAAGTAAACATGCGTAGTTTTACGTAACAACTTCAAAAAAGGCAGAAAGTGTCAGCAGACGCTAACAATCAATTATACAGATCGTATGGCGGAAACTCCTTCGAGATAAAAAAATATATATATTTTTAGAATATAACGCTAATGTTCATTAATGGGTTTCCAGTAGCATACTACTTTTTTTTAATTAAACCGAAAGAAGCTTTCTTTCTATAGAAATTTTATGTGTCTACGATCAACGTATCGTTTCTATCTTCGGTCAGTGACGTCGCTAGTCGTTGGCGCATAAAATTTGCCTAGAAAGAAAACTCGTTCCAGTTTCGATTCCAGAAAAACAGTAAACCCCTGGGAACCTGTTAATGAACGTTACTTTACGTTGAACGAACCTTCATAATTTCTACAGTTATTTCAAAATTAAGCGCATTTAATTTTATTTAACTTATCGAATTGAATATGTTTTTTTATGTCAAATTGGTTTTACTTTACAGTCATGACGGTTGGTTGCCCTGGCAAACAACCGTTCTCGGATTGTAGCGCATGCGCATTAGCGCAGTGTGCCGAAACGCCGTGGAATTGAAATTTTATACCGGGCTTTTTGAATCCTAATTACGTCACTGTAACGTTTACTCGAGCACTTATTACGTATACGATGTTTAAGTGTGCTCGTATATATGTACACTGATAAACATGATAACGATAGAATACACCGAACCATCCACCAGACTGCGTGTATTTAACGCGACAGGATGTAAATGATAAACGTCCACTTCTGTACGTTACGCGATACCCGTGTGTGCTTGTTCACGATTGCGATTTAGCAGTAAAAAAAAAAAAATAAAAAATTAATTGGTCACCTCTGTTATTACGTACTATCACGTAAACGTCATGTTTTTCGGTATGATCCCTTTCACGGTTCTAGGCGAAAAAAAAAAGAAAATTTACCGGCGATTGTAACCTGCACGAATCCCCTAAATAATTCAGCCACTGCGGCTAAACATCGCTTGATAAAACAATGATGTTTCACGCGCAAACAAAGAATAATAGTAATAATAATAATCACTGCCAACACCGGCCTCGGGTGTGTCCTCAGAAGAAGAAGGGAGGGGATGGATCAGTAACCATCATTATGCATTTGTACAAGGGAAGAGAAAAATAGCAGAAAACCTTGCCCTGGTGTAGCTGGACCGGGTGGGGTACAGAAATGCGAAAGATCAAGAATTCGGCAGGACGAAATCCCGAAAGTCAAATCACCGATGGTTAAAAACGTAGAGAGACCATAAATACGAAAAGTTTTCTTGTAGAAGAATAAAAATTGAGAATTTTTTTTTTAAGAACGGGCAAGATTACGAAGGGCAAAATATTGTATTGCGAAAATACCGAACAGTCAGAAAGTCGACTTTTCAAGCGGCCGACTTCCGCCTTTTACAGAAATTTACGAATCCGTGTTTATCAATAACGACTGAACAAAGACTCGGAAGGTCAAAATCCTGAAACCCAGGAGACAGAATGGACAAAATACGGAAGGGTTGCAAGACGTTAGAAACACATTTATTCTTTCCAATGTCACCAGTTGCAGCTAATAGATGGCGTTACGCTATAATAATGTTTTGAATAAATTGAAAGTACGGGAAAAAAGATGTACCGTTTTGATGTTATTAAAAATATGTCGCCTATTCCTTTGCGTTCCTTTTTTTCCATGCCGATACAGACGATTGTCAAATACGACGAGATAATCTTGATAAAACTAGCTTACAGTTGACGAATCTCACGAATTCCAAATTCTCAGGAGATTCGTCATTTCAGATTTTCGGGATTTCGCTTCTTTTGCATTTTGTAGATCGATATTTTGCTCCTCCTGAACTTTGATTCCGGACAAGTATTTTTTTTTAGTTTTTTAGCTGTTCGTAGTATTAGCCACTGTCGATTTTTTATTTCCGAACTTTCATTTTTCTATATCCTTGGCATTCTGTGATTTGTTCATTCGGAATGCCGACACTGTTCTGAATATACTTTTTCGAATAAAAGAGCGTTCGGTTAAATGAACTTTCGCAAATACAGTTATTCTACTGAGTGGTTCGTCGAAAATACCAATTTCAGTACACTGATCATTCGTTACTTTAAGAGTCTTACAATTTTTGCGAGTTTCCGCTCAGGTCCTCCTCGACAACTCAGGGATTCGAACTCACAATAAGGGTCACCTGTACGATCGGTAATGTGTCGGTAAAATTTCTGATAACATCTCTATGACCAAATATTCGTTTCATCACCTGCGAGCCTAGATTTAGTTGCTCTCGCGCCGAACCTTTTTTCATCAAAGTACACACGCTCCTTAATGTATAATGATATAATCGTCAATCGTGAGTGGGTTTGATTGTACAGTCACCAAATTTTATACGTATATATATATAATAAGGAAAAAAGAAGGAACGTAGGTATTATTAACGCATTGTTGTAGACACCTACAATAGTACATACTCATACGAATTACACGTGCGTGTAACATCGAATAGAATGCGTCACCTCATTGAATTGAAACTTGAGTCTTTGGGATAAACGGATTTTTTACGTCGTTGCTTGTCAGTTATAGACTTTGGAATAGAAATACTCTTGTAAGCTGCTTAGCGCATCTTATCGTACTCAATGTGTTCACATACTTATGGAAGGGTGCAATTCCACCTTCTATATAATGTATAACATTGTCCTTCGAGCTGTGTTGAATCCTAACTATATTCGCGTAGTCTTTCTTATTTAAAAGGCGGGCAGAATCCAATATTCCAAGTATACGTACGAGTATCACGTATGTATAACACGATACTGTACCTGACCGCCTATCTAGGGTATTATAATCCTACGTGTATTACTTTGGACTGGTGTAACTGCGTCCTTGGGTTTTTATGCAAATTACATTGAGGCAGCTGACAATGTATCTAGGTGTATAGCTGTCGTCAATTGACCTACCTTCTGTAATACCTTCGATATCGATTTTCGTTGCTTGAACTTACCTATTTCTGTATCCTGTTTTACTAGGACTTCCTACGCCTCCAAAGTTCGCGATCAACCGTTTTCCGTACCTTCTTTTTTCGAATTTCACATCGGTAATTCAGGCTCCCTTTGACCTTGGTGACAAATAATAAGGCTGGCTATTACAACCGCCAATTCTCTTTGGCACTGTTCCGATAACCGTTCGTACCGAAACCGGATAATCATAGATCTGTAATGTTTACTGTGCTACGAACCGTGCCAGTACAAATTATCAGCACTATACCGAACGCAGCCTCCTCGAAGCCATTTATGAGTGACGGAAACGAACGGGTCGAAAGAATTATATAAGAGAGATTTTTAGAAGTCTCTTTGGATTTCTATGCTACAGGTTCACCGAGCGTTGAATTGCGCGCACAAGCAACAGTTGTTTTGTTTCTCACAAGTCAACGATTCATGCTCCTCAGGGTTTCCATAAAGCTTTTGCGACTAGCACATACAGTTTTCAGACATGTGACGTTGAGTACACACGAAGTTCCTCACACTACTGCTTCAATCGCCTTGGCAATGTAAGTTCGTTTCACAGTCAAAGTAGACCGCACGTATCGTTTTTTGGATTATACCTTAGATTTTTTTAAAGATATTCACTTTAACGATACTTCTTTATTATGTGCATGCATAACATTGTTTATACGCTACACGTTATACCATTACCGATATTGATTCTCAAAATGGCTGACAATCCGATTTCTTTTCCGGCTTTTGACTTCACTCACGCGAGGAGATGATCCACCCGTGTCACCCGATTTATACCGATACACATGTCGTATCTACCGAGAAGAAACGGCGAAAGTTAGCAGACTGTGACTGAACACGCATGTCATCTTCTCACGCAGGCTTGCCAACCTAAGCTTCAGCTGCCAAATGCGACTTTTGGAGGTTATGTAGGCGATGCGAATTTTTTTGTAAGTTAGACATATTTCAATTAATTCAAGAAGTGATTCAAGAAGGCTTGGCATTCTAATCGGATGACTGCTGGCTGCTGCGAGTAATTTATTATAAAAACGTAACCTCAACTCGCTGATCGCAAAAGATTGATAACTGACACCTCGTTTCAAGGAAAGTGGCTGCCTTGAATCTTTCAGACGAATATATCGTCACGGTACGATCTTACCGACCAATAGAGTAATTCAATCATCTTGCGCATGCGCAGTCGGTCGTTCAGCCTGCTAATTTTCACCAGTTCCTTTCGGTAGATGTGAGCTGTATGTATACACCGACAGAATATATTACACAAATATACTTCTGCTTACCTGCGTTACAATCACACACGTAGGGAAACGTAGGGCACGACGGATCGCCTCCAAAAAAAAGATTTGAAAATTTTTTTGTAACACCTGCATGGGAAGTTTGACTTTGCGTACCGAAAAGTACGGGCGAAACGCCCGATTGCCCTACACTTCAAAGACCGTTAGGTAATGCTGAAAATTGTTGGCTAATGTTCATTACGATACGGTTTTCTGTTAGGTAATCCGCCTCGCTCTTCAGTGGGCGGGGTTGAACTTCCCATTACAGATATTACAAAATACAGAATACGATACGCGTGCGCGTATGTGACCCTCGCACTCGTTTTCCGCACGACAACACTTGTGCAAGAATTAAATACTTTGCGCACTTGTATCGTAACATGCTGGTGTATTTATTTATTTTTTTCCCAATGACTGCACGCTTTAACTCCGCTTGCATCGAATGAATCATTAATTATCTATCAATGTGTATAAGCAAAAAAATTTATATTCCGGAGGAAATGGCCTTTGTCTAGAATATCATTGTTGAAAAACCTTTTAAAAAAATTGTTCTGGTAAATTATTTGAGGCTCCATCGTGCCCCACGTTCTCCTATAAACGTGTATTTTTTTTTCAGTACAATATATTTTTGGTTTTGATCATAGGTTTCGAATTTCTTTTCACAACGGTGGGAAATATTCATAGTCAAAAATGTTCCGTGGACACTTTTTACACAAATTTAAAGATATTGGAAAACAGTTTCGTTGCCGTAACGACGCGACACACTCTGCAGTCACCCTTCTGTATGTATTGAGTAACCGATGTATTATGTTTGTCTGCGTGGGGCCAGAAGTCAACTTATTTAAATTTATAAATGCTGGTATCGAACGAATTATTACCGGGGTCAAATGCAACTTCTCAATATAAAACTACGTAAAGCGTGCCCGCGTCGAATCAAATCGAATAAAATGACATCAGGTGCTTGTCCGGATTGGAATAGCATATCTGAGGATCTGTCACTTGCGATTTTTACTACTTTTGTAATAAAGTATGTAAAAGCAATCAGATTGAAGTGAGTTACATTCCAACACTGCTGATATACACGTTACTCCGATTTTTAAAGAGTTTGCACATTATTTTATGACTATTTAATTTTTTAAAACATTTTATACTATAAGGTGGAAACCGGGGTAGAAACAAATTTAGGTGTTGGTGAAAGTATGTCATATTCCAGCTTCAGAATGTATTCTTTCAAATTACTCCAATTTGGACGTTCTACCAATTAATCTGTGTCTTATTTTAAATTGAGATTTTTTGTCGGAAGATACTATCTGAAAAACCCTTCAGAACTATCTCATCGTTGATGGTGATACTGCTACCAACTCATCTTCATCATTGATTTTGCGTGAAAAGACCCACGAAAAAAATTGTCCAGCATGCAGTGCAATTCTTCAGAAGTAAACGTTCAACAATCTTTATCACGCATGGATCCACGTGGTCGAAAATTGTATCTGCTAGTCGCACTGAGAAAAATTTCATTTGCTACAGTAACTAGAAAAATTGATTAAAACAGGTATCGTTAAAAAAACTGTTTGAATATTGTTGGAATTACGGAAAACGAGGTACGGAAGTTGGCAGATCATTTTTTCGATTTACGTTTTTCGGGAAATTTCGCCAGAACTATTACTAAAATGTATCAGGAACTATAGAACTCGGTTGCATGCGAAGAGAACTCCGTTGTATTTTTCATTTGCTGTAAATTGATCTGCTACGGGAACTTGGCAGATCATTTTTTCGATTCACTTTTTTTTACTCAAATCGACAGAACTATTACTAAAATGTATGAGGAACTATAGAACTCGGCTGCGTGCGAAGAGAATTCCGTTTTATTGTTAATTTGCTGACAATTGATATGCTGACTTCACGTCCGAATGATTATTTAAACTGGAACTGAGATTGAACTTGGAAGTTGGAGTTGAAGGCGATTATACGATCGTTGGAATAGAAGTGTACTTGATGAAAGATGGATTAGAAGTTACATGCTTGATGGAGGATGGAATAGAATCGTCTTTGATTGACGACGGAATAAAAATGTCTTGGGGCAAGGAGTACGAGTTTTTGAAAAGTGCGAGAATTCAGAATACTGGAGAATAGAATTAGCAGAGTAGGGGCAATAGCGAGTGGCGTGAGACTGGATAGAAATATGAAGACAGGATGCAGACTATAACGTTACTGCGAGGAATGTGGAAGAGTTAACAGGTAGAGACAGGAGGTGGTGGAAGAAGACGGGAAAGCCGGGCGTAAGAAAATAGTAAAACTTCGAACTGAAAAGTTAAAAAAATTGATTAAAAAAATCAAATAATCTAGAAAATTAATTATAAAAGTTTCAGAAAAATATAAATATTTAGAAAAAAAAGGTAAAGGTATCGTATCTCATCAGCAGTGGAATTTAGGTGGTAAGCATGCAGGTACTTTTTGATGCAGAATTTAAAGCCCTTTCATGTGCCGATGAAAAAAAATATACTGTTCCATTTGAAAATATAGAGTTGACCTTCACCTGACCTTGGCGGTTCCATTTACGGAAAATTTAAAGCTCTTATCTTATTTCCTCCTTCGAACCTTACAACTTTTGTCCGAAACATTTTTCACTCACGCTTTTGGTTTTCGAGATAATTGACTGGATTGATTAAAATGAGACACCCTGTATGTCAGCATTTATGAACAGAAGTTAAAATTGCCGGCCAAAGAATCAGAATGGTGATAATTATTTTATCAAATAAGTATAGCATGTCACTCGAGCAATCGTGAAAAAAGTATAAATGTGGAAACAGCCAAGTAACAAGTTATTAGCATGTACACAAGATTTGTTGTGAAAAAAAATTAACTATACGTGTGATTATATACGTTGGGTAATCGCTGCAAGAGACAAGAATCGTAAACTATAGAGCATGAATATCATGCACGATGGTCAGATTTTTCAAGCGTTCGTAGAATATCGAGCAAATTTGAAAGTCATAAATTTCATGCCGGATGGTTCGCATCAAGAAAGTTCCAAGATTTCTCTGATTCGATTATAGCGAAGAATTACAGTTAAGGTTGGATAGTTGAATATATGTATTAGCTCTATCGATAGCGAATCAGTAAGATAATCTAAAAAGACTTGGCGGACAAGGCGTTTTTTTTTTTTTTTTGACATCTGCTCTCTTCGGGTAATTGAATTTCATGTATCTGATAGCGAAAATATATGGTTAACCCCGTCAGATATCCAACGGTCAGGCCCACAAATGATAAAACTCCCACTTTGAAATTTCAATGAGCCTGTTACGGTTGAACTGACAAGAGTAAGCGGATGTCCAAATACGCTTAGCATTTTGAGGTGGCATTGGAAAATCACACCATTTTATACGCCCGTACATTTTGAATTCCACTCATGACAGATTGAGAGCGATTATTGAATGAATAAATTGTTTGTATTATGGGGCAGATCTGAGATGGTCGAAAAAAAAGTGGCTGAGTTGACGGAGAATCCCTCATATGTATTTGCCAATGTTTACCAATTTCAAACAGTGCATCGGTTGAGCTATGGATGATGTAAGAAATTTTTACATAACCGGATTCACTAAATTCCAGAAATGTGTGGCTGTAAAATTAGGATTGTATGCTAGAGAAAGAATTCACTAAGGCCAAGTATTTGCCAATGAATATTATATCACATTATAAATTTTACGACAAATTTATGAGACAGAATAAAGAATGACGATAATAATTTTGCATTCTTAAACTCACCTTGTTAAGTAATTCATTTATTCGTTCACGATTTGACATGTGAACATAAAATAAAGACGCTTATCGAGAAGACATAAACTAGACAAGAAACCGAGACTGAAAATAGATAGCGAAAAGCAGCTCTGAAGTTAAATTTGTGAACTAAAATGAACAGGGTTCAGATACACGGACGGTTTTGTGTATAATTTTTTCATTCAATGATACTGCAATATTAGGATAATAATAATAATCATCTTCGATCATACGTATAATTCAAAGACTCTCTTTGAATAGTGAATTATTTATCAGCTTATATCTATGTCTATGATCTATAACTATATCTACATATATTTATAAAGTACGATAACGTATCAAAGACTTCGTTTGTTTGAATGTTTCTGATTAAAAAACTAACGAACTGGAGGCGCCCTTGTTTTTCAAATATGGAGTTTTTATTGCAATACGAATTCAGTTTTATTGTTAGCGTGGCGTCCATGTACAATATGTGTATTAATTTATGATTAAATTACGTACTTGGCATCAAATCTGATTCAAATGTTTTTCGTACACGCAGAGAGCATTTTTGTGTATACCAATTTTCATGATTTTCTCCCATGAAAAATAAATTTTTGGTTTCACTGGGTTCCTGAAACATTTGTCCTCTCAATTTCATAGAATTGGTCATTTTCTTTCGCAAGAAAAATACAGAAATATATGTCCTCGTATTCCAGCAAATCCGTTTTTTACTGAGAATTTTAGCTTATAATAAAATAAGTCAAAATAACCATCGGTCGAAACGTCTGTTTTAAGGCCTTCGGGGAATCAGTGATTGGTACATGTTCCATGAATCGACTGGTCACCATTCGCAAGAGGCATGCTTCTTGGCCTCGACAAACAAATACACGAACAGCAAAAGCACATCCATCTGAGCTTTTCCGGTTCCACAAGCTTCGACTTAGCGAAATCTTGCGATTTCTTACTCCAATGCAGTTCTGTTGAATACGGAACCACCGCACCAGTAGAATATAGGTTTCACACTCCCAAAGCAGCCCAAAAATCATCGCCTCCGTCACTCGGCGACCAACGGTTCCATAGGTAGGACAAAACAAGCCTTCGAAGTAGGCAGCTATGACGCATTCTGAAATTGGGCCAAGTACAGAATGTTATAAATAATATTGCGATCACTCGTCGATTACAGTTTTTTTCTATTTTGTACCTAGTTATTTATATGGTTGGCGCGAGCACGATGCCGATCCTCCAAATGCAATGTAATTGGACAGCATTGAGCCACCCTTCGTAATATTATGCAATCCAATTTCACTTTACCTGATATGAAAGTGATTCTACCTCAAACAATGTCCGAATGAAAATTCCGAAAATGAACCTCGATATTTTGATTATCCCTAGGATACACGGCTTGATAGAAAAATGTTATATTACCTTAGGAATTGGCGATTGAGCGACAATTTTTATACTAAGCTAATTACTTAGATGGATATTTTGAATAAATGCATTAATATTTAAAAATATACGCAGCGTTGTATGTATGAAGTTTGCTTGCTTTTGGTTTTCAAAATTTCGGGCCAAACGATTTCAAACTGTGCAGTCTCAGTCAGTTCGAAACCATTTCTTTCAATTTGTACAATACAATGTCTAACACACCGAAACTACGAACAGGTACCTTTGAACTGAGAAATCACTTGTCGACTGTAAAATTCTCTACAAAACTGTTTCTCAGCCAATAATTATCTACAGAGATAGTTTTCAAGATAGAGCTGTCCGAAGATGTGCCTAAAATTAGCAAACTCGTCCGATGCGCCAAAATTGCAGTCAGTTTCGCGCGCGTCAAGCTGTCTCGCAACTGAATATCACGTGTGAAAATTTGGCAGTATATTGTTTTTGATTCGAGATTGAACGCCCTGTGAATAGGGTTTGCTTCATCTGCCAACTCCGAAAAATCTCCTGGTTCAAGTTCAAGTTTTTGTAAAATTCATAGAAATTTTGCCCTTTTGTGTTCGCTGGTGTCTTGACAATTTCGTTCCTGAAATCGCAAAATCTGGCTGCGAATTGCAGGCAACGAGGATCAAGTGAGTAGCGGTAATGTAAGGAAGTGTTAAAAAACAGTTTGCCAAATATGAGCCGCTTTAATTGCTTTATAACGATTTGTTGAATTTTGAGCTGCAATTGAGAAGTTTCGAAAGAACGATTTTTCCTCCAGATGGCCGTAAAATAATTTGTTTTGCATTATCCGGCTGTTAAATAAGATGCTTTTAAAGAATTTGGCTGGCCGAAGACCGATAATTTTTATTAACTTTATTCTGAAATCACAGTAAATTAAATATTTATTAAATATGCGTAGGCTACAAAGGTCTGTAAAAAAATACGAAAGTAGGAATCGCTTACAGAATCACAAACGGAAGCTTGGCTAATTTCGCGGCTTCATTTCAAGTAGCTTGAAAATTGTCAAAAGTCTGACAGATTCCCATTTTATACAAATTCACTAAAAGCCTTTTTTTCTATCGCATCGGCATCGTAAATATTTAATTTCACCACATTACACCGATATTGTATTATACGATTAACAAATTGCAATGTTAAATTGGCTACCAAACAAAAAAAACATGTTTCAGTGAATTTGTAAAACTTTTGCAGCGATTCGTAACAAAGCATCGATACGTAAGCTCGTCTTTACTATTCCAGTATCCGATGTCGTTGTATTTTTGAAGAGATTTTCGTGTTTCACGACTGGCGGTAGGTATAACAATTTGATCAATCAATATAAGAGTGTCTTCTTGTAATAAAATTGTTGTAATAAAATTAGTAAGAAGTATCGATTTTCGTCCAATCAACCTCTCAAACAACGAGCATATGTGCTTTAGATGGATGTTAGTGGATAATCAACTTATTATTTACTCGATTAATCGTCAGGGTGCCAATTTTAGCCGGCGCCTCGAGGCCTGAGCCTCGCAGAATCACCTACTGTGAAATCCTTCACTGCCATCAATCGCGCAAGACTTATTTCTTTTACGTATCATTTATATTAACGCTGACCCTGCAGGCCTCCAGACCCTGACCACCACGTGTCTCTTAAGTATTCAGAGAAGAACAAGGCTTGGAACTGTTGCAATTAGTTTCGATCGAACACAGCCTTAACCCTCCGCCATGGATGACGTGAAATGATAGTTATGTCGTGGTGCATTCCATACCAACTCAACCAACTTGTGACCCTCTTTTTTCCTTGTAATTTTTTTCCTGGGTTCTCATTTCATTTCACAGGAAAAAATAAATGGGGCATGCGATGCCAACTCGATAACCGGTTGATCCTGACCATTTTTGATTTCATTGATTATTTTCACATTTCAGCGCTCAGTTAAATCGGCGTCCATGATTTTTTTCAGATTCTTATCTCAATCGAAACATAGTCATAAAAAATAGCATATTGACAAAATGTAAGTAGATGATTTTGTTCATCTTGAGTCGTATTTTCATAGCAAAAAAAAAAAAAAAATTAAAAATATTCAAGAAGTCATTTGAATAGATTTCATGGTCAGAGTCAATCGCATGTCGAACTTTGTGTTTTGCCTGTCGGACGCGTGCTGAACCTTTCATTTAACAAGAAAACTCTGAACTACGATTAACAGAATTTGTAAAAGAGATTCAATATTCAATTTTAGAAAAAATTTGTCAATCTGATCGAAAATTCTCTTGATAACAGATCTTCGTTCCTCTTTTTGTATCAGCAACTCTTCGGAATGATAGAAGAAAGCAGCGACAACTCCGTTCTTTCGTCATTCTCGACATATATGTATACATATATCGTATGTTATATGTATTTCCCCAATATCAAATTCTCTATCCAGTTTACACTCAAGGTCTAGACAACTGTGGCGCCGTGATAGAAACAGGAAGATAAGCTGTAGACTTGTAGGGTTACCATGAAGAGTGTTGGATATGGATGGTAGTTAATCTGCTAACAGCTAATAGATCATCGACGAGGTTGAGAGAATGTGTGACTCATAAGACAGACGTAACAAGGATATTAATTTCCATGTAATTTATCTTTTGTTTCAATTATTTTTTTTTTTCCGAAAACCTGAAAATTTGATAAATATCTCGTAACAGAATATTGAATATTGAATAATTTCTTGGATTAAATTTTCTTCATCGCCATTTTAACATGATAGAAGGCAAGGTATAATAATTTTATTAAATCAATCAAATTATTTTTTGTATAAATGTATATATTATGTGTATAAATAAAATATATAGATACAAAAAACTTATTCCGAGCATCCAATTAGGAATTTCGCTTCGTTTTCGTCTCGTTTCATAATTCGGTTTCCATAAGTATATCACTTTTCGCAATTTTGACGAATCAGTTTATACGTTTTCATAGCTTTGATCTTGTTTGTTTGTACAATACTGTAGAATGTTAAGATTCGATTATCGAGCATATATTTGATAAACTTTCAGTTTTGCGAAGAGCTCGCTCCATATTTGCTAAGATCAGACACGTGTCAATTGTTTGCTCGTCGACGAAGGAGCGAAAACGAGACCTTGTGTAGGTGGAACTCGTGAACGATACATCTAAGGTCAAGCGTTTACCTATTTTTACTAAATTGGTCAAATTATTGGTCGTTTTGAAACTATGAGTAATAAGTTTTTAGTCAGTCTTTAACCGTGATCGATGTCTTTTAATTTAACTATACACGGTGGATGTAAAAAGTACAGGTGATTAATTTAACGACAACAAGAAACTGGGTTGTCTGCAGATTGCTTTAAAATTTATTGACTATCTAGCAAAAATCTGTCTTTGGTTGAAATAGAACGCTCTATAAATCGCAAGTGTGATGTAGACAAACGGTGAGCATAGACTGCGAACTGTGGGATAAAGAATTACATTGCTTTCCTCCGACTGCGCAAACACACGTGCGGGTCATTGGCCCGCAATGGTAATCAAAATGTGAGGTCATTCGTAATTTCAGAGAGGCACCGTTGCTAAACAAATGTCTCTTAAATCTAGTGATAAATGTGCCAGAAATATTGTTTTATTTCAGATTATTTGATCTCAGCGTATTGAGCTCACATCGCTGGATTTGTAATTACCGATAAATGTTGAACGTAGAATACCAGCGTTAACTTGCTTATCGATCAAACGCAACTGCATCACTCATCAACGTAACGCGTGAAATCTTGTCGGAATATGGGAACGACATCTATATCGTGTTGACTAAACGAACCACGTTACAAATATAAGAAAAATAATGTCCTGCATACATGAGACGAAAGGTTATTCGCTTGTAGACCGAGTGACAAGCGACTGCAATGATTTCAAACGATTTTAAAGTGACTGATTTCCAAAGTGGTTTGCGATGTCAACAAGTGGATACCCCCTCGACTTTAATTTGCTATACCTGAGATTTTATCTGTGTGGGAAACTAGAACGTATTTAGTCGGAAAAGGTTTATCAAACTTCGAAGAATGTTGAATTCAATCACAACTAACACGATTCTAATCGTTGGTCGAGTCTAATCCGAACACAAGACACATTGCTCACCTAATATACGTTACAATGCCAATGAAAGACATCGAGGCATGTAACACGAACCGTAATTTCAATTCTTATTTCGTTTTCGAAACGAATTGACTGTACAAAGAGTAAACGTTGCAAAATATAACAAAATATGTTTTGATTTTTTTTTACATAATAAAACTATCAGCACACGAATATCGGGAACCCCGCTATTTAAATATGGTATCAACGTTTGACTGATCGTAGAATACATTCGACTATTTATCCTGTTGCCTTGAGCATTGTAATTTGTACGTAGTTCGGTTGATTGTTTTACAGTAGATGTTACGTGCATAGCATGCATACAGGGATAGTTACTATGTCGCTATTTGATCAAATTACGTTAGGTAGTTGTCACGAAATCTCACCACACCTTCTTGTTACAATATGCTTACTTGTACTGTAAACGCTTCGCTCATTGTCAGTGGAGAAAAAGTATTTCTCAAAATAACATAAAGGATAAAAACAATTCGCCGAAAATTGTTGCTCAGATTTTTTCTAGCCAAGTACATAACAACATTTTTTAACACGTTCTTCCTACATCGACCACAAATTGTCTAATGTTCCCGTACCATTTTTTTCCATTCTGTACTCATGTCGGAATAGAACGATAAACATAAACTATCCCACCATATGGCTAAATTCTTTGTATTTAAAAAAAAAAAAGCCAAATATTAATCCGTGAGACTGCTGTAACGGTATTTCATGAAAAAGAATATATCAACGCGTGGTTAAAAACCCCGGTTTCAGTTTTTGTCAATATGATAGTTACGAAAATTTGCAGACGTATATCTAATTTAATATCTATCAAGATGTTCCGTTAATTAAACGGCTTTTCGATTTCAATCTCAATCGAAAGTAGATTGAATACTCATCTATCCGGATTTCTATAAACTATAATTTGGTGGAAATCTAACGCTATCTAATGTCAAGTCAATATTATTAAATCTCAATCTAATACTTAATTTTACTCGTACTTAAACGACAGCAAATTTTCTACAATGTATATGAGGCGCAACATTACAGCTTTTGATTCACTTTAAAATAAAAACACTTTTTGGCACTAAAGCATTAGGTAATATAGAAAATTGTGGTAACTTTTCAATAACATAAATGTGCTAACCGGTAATTTATTCAAAGGTATCGATCGGTCGTGATGGACAGACTAATTCTCTCCATCACCTTTGAACGTTTACCGAAATTTCCCGGCACTCGAAAAATCCACCGTCACAATTATGGTTTGCACTTCATTTCCCGTTTTTCCGAGATGCGCAATTGCCGGTAGTCCGAATGGGTTCGTCCAAAATATAATCGGTCTCGTTGCTTCAAAAATCCAAACGAAACTGACCATTTTTTCCGGAATAGAGATTACGCGCCGTTTCGCTGGTAGCGTGAAGGTCGTGCTACTTGTCGAATCTATTCGCAAATAGATCTGATTCATTTGCACATTAGTCAGAAAAAATGAGTTAGTGCGTATGTGTGTGTGAGTGTTTGACACTGATCTTAACTTTTAGACCATGATTTTTTCTTCAAGTATTTTTTTTCTTTTTTTCTGTCTTTTTTGGAACTATACACGTCATATGATAAAACCCTAATCCTTAGTTGTTCTTAGCGGTTGGTCCTTCGAAATAGCCCAATGCATAAAAAAAAAAATCATTCAACAGGGCAGCGTGACATTGTTTTGATATTATCCAACCTTATACATATATATACGTCACTGATGTCTGAAAATATAAAACGTTGAACGATAAAACATTCCTGCTTTATGCAATGACGTAGTCCTAACCTGAAAGTCATCAAATCGTGTCAATTGGTGATTACCGGGAACTGCTCGGAAATCATGACAATCTTTAATTCTCGCAATGTTTGACAGAGAACTTGGTGCGCGAATTGTTGCGTTGTATAAACAGGACTCCGTATTATACAGCACTGATGGCATGAAAGATCACTTGTTCAATTTGCAGTTTTGCTTGGTTATTCATTTTTCTGCCGTTGAAAAAAAAAAAAAATCAATATTTCTAATATTTTTCACGGAATAGATACACATTTTGTCAAGTTATAAAATATCGCAGTATTTTAATGTAGCAATTCCTGGATCTTTTGACAGTCTAATATGAATAATAAACTTTACTGAAATAACCTGGAATAGGTTATAGGTAGGCGAAAACTCGATTCCAGTCAATATTCTACTTATTATTATTTAAGCATGGTGCTACGTGACTGATCGACGAGTATTTACGCGATTCGAAATAATTTTTTTGAAACTTTAAATCGAGTTGGCATTTTTTTTGTTTTTTTAATAGCCGTGACATTGTCAGAAAGTGCGCCGTGACATGTTTTTTTCTGCGCTTCTCGTATATTCGCAAGTGTTTCAAAGTGTAACGCCTTTCACTAGCTATACTTTATTTTTCTGGCAGTTTCTTCAATTAATTACCTATCACGCACCTACAATGGATCCCAGACTTTTTTGTTTAACGCACAGTTGCCGTACTCTGTTTTCATTTCAGAGGACCGTGTGGTGAAAACATATTAAATCAAAGTTTCACTTCTGGCGCTGCATAGTGGTTTACATTTTATTATCGATATAATTTGCCGAAATAAAATACGTGTAGAAAATCCCGAACGAAAGATTGTTCCAAATGCTCATCTGGTTTAGTATAAAAATATTCAGTTAGATATATAAATATGATCATAAAACACTGCCATTTTAGAAATGACTAATTTATTTATTTTTTAAATGTATCCTGCTAGAATTTTTCAAATCTTGATGAACTTATAGAATAAAACTTATCGTCATCGTGATCGTTAAACCAAAAATCGCTAGTTTGGAATGTGCAATTCTTCATCGTCGTCTTGTCACCGTCCGATGCAGCTCTATAAGGAAAGTTTTTAAGAACTTGGATAGAATCTCAGAAATCCTTACGAGGTTTTGTTATATCAGACTGTCTTCAACCATGACCAAAAATATATATTTACATTATAGCTTTACGAATGACAGGTGTTGCTACCAAGTAAAAAACAAAAATTCTCAGAAGACTCAACTTCTTCATTCGATTTTGCATATGATCAATTGGTTTCGAAGAAATAGGCAACATTGATTAAGCCTTTGAGAAAATCCGAACACGCGATGATACATTTATCTACTTGTAATTCAAAGGTTAATAAATTTCACGGTCGTGATTTTCATAGTTTATGTATTATGTATACCTTATATATTGGCGTATGCCAATGATATCCACCAGAAAGATATCTTTTACATTATGTATGTATTACGAGGTTGAAGCTAGCAGCCAGAATTAGCAGCCAAACGTTCTAGTGTTCATTCGAATAAGGTGATGAAATCGGAGAATCAAAGTTTCTTACAAAATTATGATAATCAAACTGAACTGGATTTTTCTACTTCTAAAAAGTTTAACACGTTTGTCTGCTAGTTTGACTGCAGAATTTTCATTTGAACTACAAAATTTATTCAAAATTCAAATAGGTCTTTCCATTTGGATATATTCGATGATTTATGAATACTGTACTGCATAACTAGTGGCAAAAGTGATAAAAACATGTCGAATTTCGTTTTCAGGTCAGCGGGATCTGTAGGCGCGCGATCGGCACCCAGCACACCTCTTCAAAGTGTAGTTCTGCAGGCAGGACAACCAATCAGTGGTGCACAAATCACAGTATCAGGATCGAATCAACAATTGCCACCTCCTCGGAGCCCTAGTCATACTGCCCTAAAATGTAGCGAAAGGTAATTATGAAAAAATTGCTCACATACCACGTACAATGGTAGACTGTGCATCAAGGAGGCAAAGTATGTAGGACAAAAGACTGCCTCTATGGTGCACGCGATAATTTGTGTAACAAAAGTATGATTTACAAATTCTTCTTTCATAGAGAAGTAAGAAAATGGGCAACTTTCAGTACTAGAACGCGGAAAATCGATGGTCTTATCAAAAATTGCCTACGATAATGTTGCGTCTTAACCCTTTCAATCGTGCATTTTTCATCTGCACCGTTTTCGATGAAAATTGGTACTCGGGGGTTTTCGGGGTCGCTGATTACGAATCTGGCGTTAGATTTTCAAAATTCAAAATGGCGGATCCAATATGGCGGACGTGAAATTCCAAATACTTATTAATTCTTCTCAAATTTTGTAGTTAGGGGTTTTCGGGATCGCTGATTATGAATCTGGCATTAGATTTTTTAAATTCAAAATGGCGGATCCAATATGGTGGACGTGAAATTCCAAATACTTATTAATTCTTCTCAAACTTTGTACTCAGGGGTTTTCGGGGTCGCTGATTATGAATCTGGCATTAGATTTTCAAAATTCAAAATGGTGGATTCGATATGGCGGACGTCAAGTTTTATATCTTATATCTTTCTGCTCAATATTTTGGCCTGAATTTAGTCATTTGGGGGATTTTGGAATGGCTGATCACGAATCTGAAGTCATAACTTCATAATTTCTAAATCCAAGATGGCAAATGCCAACTTGTCTTTCTTTGTCTATATTCGTGTCTCTCTCTTAGCCCTACCCGGAACTAACGACGAGGACGTGGAGAGCATCTAGTTCCACTTTTGTGTTTGTTTTTTTCTGTTTTTTCCTGTTTTTTTTGTGTTTTTTCTTCTTTCTTTGTGTTTTTTTTATTGTTTTTCTCTTCTACTTGTATTTTTTTCAATATCCCTATTATGACGCACGCACGCACATATATCTGTCAATGATAATGATAAAGAACCACGGATTTTGAGTATCTCAAATTTCATCTCAAATTAACTGAAATATTTATTTCTGATGTATATTTGAAGGAATATTCCTGATAAAGTAAGATTTTACGTGATTGAAATTTTTATTGTTACATTGCCCAATTGGATCGACTATAGCGGATCCACCATTTTGAATTTTCAAAATCTGACCTCATATTCGTGATCAGGGACTCAAAAAACCCCTAGATACGTATTTTCAGAGGCCTTGGTTCAATACTAGAGCTCTGAGGTGATTTTTTAGACTGAAAGGATTAAAGTGTTCTTGTTAAGAGAAACTGTCAGACGAGGTTTTGCAATCTCTAACAGCACGAAAACTCAATACGAAAAGTTGATCATCATCCCAACTACTAATCTTTCTTCGGACCTGTTTAATTTAACCCCAACGGAATTTACTAGAAAAATACCCGAGGTGTGATCTGATCTCCTTCATTCTCTAATATATCATAATATGAGAACGTCGAATAAAGCTTTGGACTCGAATTTGAAAAAAAATACTGATTCCGTCATTTCAGGGGAAAAATCACTCTAAAAGTTTACCTCCTATGAATGAAGGTTGTATCGCAAAGCCTACGGCTAAACACACTCGCCGTAACATCATCGACCGTTGATGGTGAATAGTGTCCAATTTGTCGATGTCATTACGAAATATTATCTCATTTTCGAGAAATCGTAAAAAAATTATTTTTCAGAGGTAAAGTTTAGGGGTGGTTTTTATTCCGCAAACGACCAAATTAGATAGTGAAACTAATCCGTGTATAATGTTTCTTTCTAAGTACTAAAATTTGTCAAAGATTGAAGAAAATCCGTGAAGTACATCTAGCGTGCTTTTCCGGTTAACATTATTATCTTCGTTTAATTCAAGAGGTTCAACAGCGTCGGTCGAATTTACAACAAACAAGGATATCTTACTTGTAAAATTAACATGTCAAAAATGACACTCATTCGCTTCAAATTTAATGTCTTTAAATTAAATTTGTAATTAAATTGAATTCTTACGAATCGTTGTCAAAAGTCAACATTTTTTTGGTGATAAATATTTATTTTCTTTTTTTTTTTTTACAAAGACTGTTTTTTGATTGAAGGTATGGGACGAAACAGATAACAGCAAAATTAAAATAACATGTCACTTATTTCATCCAGAAAACAATGATACTGATCCAAAATACCTAACGTCTAAAATATTATTGCAACGATGGTAAGTTTGTAAGCTTTTACATTTTTCTACGGATAAGAAAATTGTATCAAAGCAATAATCTACGCTCGCCAGCTTTATTCAGGTATGAAATAAACCGTGGAATTGCGAAATTTACTTTGTATCAAAGCGGTCACTTGTCTGAAAAACTTGGAAACTCCAACAAGTCTGGATATTTTCAAAAACAAATTGAATCTCTGGCATGTTATTTTTTTCGTAATGAAACAGTGTAGGGTGGAAGGACTCCAATTCAAACCACAAATCGGAGCTGCACAAAGTAAAGCATTCCTTCCAACAGGATGCATCTGTTAATAGAGAGTCAAGTAAAATACCATCGAACTTATCAAATTAATCTGATATCAGCACTACAAAAAATAAGCCAGAAAAACAGTTTTTTCGCAATACTTTTCGTCGCCATAAAAGGGGAAGAGTTAGTCGGTATGTCCGACGAACTTCCGCGATGATCTCAAAAACGGCAGGGTGAATAATCTGAAACTGACAGGACTTGGCAGCCACCGGAAAGTGTTTTAAAAGAAAAATCAGAATAAAAAAAAACAAATCTGAACGACGAAGTATTAGTAAATTTTTTTTTTTTTTTTAATAAACATATAAACTGGGGAAAATGTAATCGTTTCTTTAGAAAAAGTAGTAAGGAGGAAAAAGTATAGGTCTGTTGGTAAAACGTTGAAAATCAATTTATTTCTGGTTGGCAATTTTTCATGCCCATCATTTAGTTGTAAAATCCTGTAAGCTTTAGATTTTGTCACCCAGCCGTTACCGAGATCATCGCGGGAGTTTGTCAGACATTTTATAGAAGCCTGTTTTTCAGATTCTGGAGGTTCGAAAACGTAAAAATTCGTTGAAATTATAAAAACTATTTTTCGACCGAAACCAATACTTCTCTTGAACCACCAAAGGTGATGAGAGTAAAAAAAAGCACAGTAACCTGAAACGAATAGACATCGTAGTAGAAAATACGACAAAAATGGCATTTTATACAGATTTTAAGTAAGTGAAAAATAATTACATTATGTTCAGTATGCGGAGATTATATATTTCTGCGACGTGTCAAGAACAAACAAGATTTTCAGGGTCACCAAGTGGTGATATTTCACGTTTCGAAAAATTGCAAGTCACGACGAATAACCTGGGACCTTCAATGTTTTGATTTGTTAACAAGAATCAAATTCCAGAAGTTTAGCAAGCAGTTATGTATAAAAATCGTGTTTTGCGTACCTCGGAAGATTTTGACAAGGCCTAAGAAAAACCTTAATCACCTCGTGAAGTCGATCGATTTAATCTGAATAGCGGCTTTTGCCGGTCCAAGGAAAACCAGTTTTTAACGGTAGAACAACGGACATTTAAATCTACGACCAACGAGAAGGAGCAGCTGTGAAATTAAATAGGACAGAAATTCTTCGATGAGAAAAATTAACGAACGACCGTCATCGAAATTTTTTCTCATCGCGAAATTTCTCGTATATTTAATTTCATATATATTCCTCACTGGTGATAAATTAAAAACATCTGAAAACGACACACCCTAGTCGGTATTAAATAAAATAAACTCGTATAATAGGCCGCAATATGCAACACAAACCACGCTTCGTGTTGGCCATCCATACCTTCCAAGCAACATACGTGCGTACGACTTTGCCAGATGAAAATCAACCGCGCATGCGCCAAATAATTCAATCTCATTGGTCGACGAAATCTTTCCGCTGCGATATTTTTGTCTGCGATGCAGGCGGGCCAACGTACGCAAAATGTGTACGTTTGAATTTTCAAAGAGCATAAGCATTAAATTCCGACCGTTCTTCGAAGAATCAACTTTCCAACCCAATAACGAATGCTTCCCAAACCTTTCCGAGTCACTACCTCAATTATTTGAGATTCTAACCTCGAAAATTCGTATCAACCACATCGCTGCCAGAAACAGTTTGACAGCTGAAAACTCGGGATGGCCAGCCTGCACGATCAGCCGATAAAACTCGCGCATGCGCAGTTGATTTTCAAGTTTCAAGAGAATGTCCCGGTATATGAAAAGGAGTACCAAGTGCAAGTTTCGAAAATGGATATATATATGCTATAAATACCACACTTTACACATGTACAATAATTGGATTCAGTTTCTGCAGCATTCACTAGACGTTCTAACTGGAATTTGATATATATGTATACAATATTGTTCACATACGTGAAAAAATACCATTTCAGTTGTACTGCATTGTGAATCATTTTTCTTGCATTAGTATTGACGCTTATTGAATGTTTAACCGTGTTCTTTCTGGGATCACTCTTCCGACGGTATTTGTTATTTTTAAGATATACCATATACAACAAACCTGTTTTTCATGACATTACAAACTTTCGAAATTCATTTCTTGCGATTCTTTTGTACACCCAGGTAAAATTGATTGTGACCAGCTAAAATTAGTGATTCAGAATGTAATTTACTCAAGCGTACCTACAGCCTTGTAAAGATTCATTGATTCACAGATTCAAGTTCGTGACGTAAATTTAATTATAAATTTATTTATAGATAAACTCGCTGGTTTGCAACTTTGGAACTGTTTGAAATTTAGGAAACCGTAATATAGCAACAACATATTCATATTATGCAAACTCAAACCCTTCTAAGTTGTTCTCAAGTTGCCAAAAAGTGCAGTCAACGTTTCGTTACGTTAGCTTTACTAACTTAAACTTCGACAGAATTCAAAATTCAGGAGAATCAGTAATACAATGATATCGTACACATTGAAATTTTTTTGCAAATTTCACTCTTTACCCACTTCGGATAAAATCTGCTTTGTTTTTTTTTTCTTTTTCTACCGTTTGAACTTTCTCACACTAATCAGGAGTAGAAATTTGGTTTCGAGACTGATTTTGAATTTCTAACTGCTAAGGGAAAAAGTCTCTTTGCTATACTAACCTGTATGTAAGGTCGTGCCTCAATAGCAGCTACGAAAGAAACATAAACTTATCATTATAAAATCATTATTTTTATTTCCGTTGGTCATTAAAACAGAGATTAACGATATCGAGTCAAATTTTTTGAAGAAATATGAAAAACTTGAAGTTCGTTTTTAAAATTCCAAGCATCACCATTTCAGTTTTCATGTTTCTGGAAAACAGTACCATCTAGAGTAAACCTTTTTGAGGCCAAAAAACTATCGCTCGAATTTTCAGACATCCTTCTACTTCATATGATACCGTTGTCATTTTTATGGTGTGTTATAAACTCTGATGAAACTTTAATCAATCGGCTGGACTATCGTTTTTTATTTAAAAAAAAGTAAGGAACAATTGACAGCGTAAGAAAAAATGTACTCACCTCGCACCGAATACGGATCAACATTAGCTTATAAACCGTAATTGAAATCGGATCTGTTAGCGCTTTGAGCAAATGGCATCGACGTTCAAGGCTTCTTCGTAACGACAATCCATTGCAATTTAGCATATCTCCCGTAAAAACCCAATCTGAAAGAATATTTCTAGCGCTTGAAATTAACTTGTTAGTATATCGCTGCGTGGATCGTAACATTGGGAAGTTGTGTTAGTGTCTGGTGATAGCGAGACGTAAGCGCAGGTGTTACAGCTATGGCTCAGTTTAAAGCCGATGTTGGGAATCTGGACGTGTCTTTTAACCAGGTGCGTGTAGTTCGTTATCTTACCGGTAACCTTCATCGTTTATATTGCCTCTTTCCGGTTACAAAATGCGATTTCAATGCAGAATTACTCCTATGCATAAATGTCAAAAAAAAAAATGTTCACTCGTTTTGTGGCATTCTTCCGATCATGATTATAGAAATAAGAAGTGCAATCTCGTCGAGTTAAACTTTGTTATCGTTAGGATGGGTTAATGCGAACAATCAAGAACCAGGACCGGTTGCACAGCTATTTGAACGCGTATATCGTGTTTGTTATACGTTTCCAGTGGAATCAATCAGGTTCCCTTTGTGGTATTAATTAGGTAGCTGGGTGATTGATTTTTCAGGATTGATACATGTTTAATTGTACGAAGTATCCTTAAGTCGCTGTATATAGGCCAGCTGTTTCTTTCCGAAGCATCAGACATGTCAGCATATCAACGTTTTGCGCTTGTCTGAAAATTGTTATCAGAACAGGTGGTAAGATTATACATCCGATCGAAACATTCAGACCTATCCGGTATTGTGTCGTTACGCTTATACTGGTCAATGCGGACCCATCTCGGTGAAATATAGTGGAGGTTAGAATATAGGAATTTTCATTTTACTTCTTCTGATACTATGCTCATTCAATCATTCCTTAGTTTGCATTCGTGTAAATTATTGAGTGTTAAATAGCAACTAATTGCATGCGTTTAGAGTCCCCGAGATATCGTCTATCGGTTAAAAAGATTAAATATATAACATTGTTCTACATTTTAATAATACTATGCCAACAGTCACACGCTCGCAAGATTCGGGATCCGAATAACTCGGTGACAGATACGGCCACACTTATGTCGTAGCTTCGGTTTTCAAACCACTCACTGTATTGTAATTTCGTTGTGAAAAATGGTTAATCAGCATTATCCCCAAATTAAAATTGTCACTAAAGATAACTGGATTATCAGGCAGTTGAAAAAATGGTGTGTAACTCGCTTTTTTCGCTTACCCAGTTACCTTACCACGTGCTTGCGTGTGACATGAATACTTTCGATTTCGGAAGAACTTGTGTTTCCTTCAATCACCTCCTCATTTTTATCCATTTCATCTAAATTTAATATAAGTCATTTATTACAGCGTGTAAATGTTCCGATGATTTGGTAACTCAAGTGTCGTTTCATATTTTGGTGCTTCTACCGTAATAGTCTGTGTATGGACGCAGTGTCTGTCACGTGCATGTAATATCTCTTTGTATTATGAAAAGTTATCAACATCCGATATAACTTCTTGCGTTTCTCTTCACCATATTGGATCTGCCATTTTAAATTCACAAATTTCTAATTCAGATTCATCATCTAAAATCCCCCCCCCCCTCCCCCCATTTTAAAATTTTTGATTAATCGGAAGTTGGAAAGATGATGTGCACAAAATTGTTGTAATAGCCAGCTTTGTTGCATCATTCGTAAATACATACACGGAGCCATATCGCTACATGATAGTTTGTTACGATTAGCAGTCAAATTGATATCGTACAATTTATTAGTACCTATGTGCACGAAATTGCACAACCACGATTCTTGGTGCCTCGATCACTGACGCTAGAATCCCTCACTTTGTGTATTCCAGTTCTACGTAGAGTTTTTGAGTGAAACGATTTGGTATATAATGTATGCGATGGTAACTTTTCTTACGCAATGATATACCAATTTTCATTATATGCTATCACCTGTCGCTTCTATTAACGTGACTCGTGGCTTGACGCTAATCTCATGATGCGAATATTTCTTGTATACTTACAGCCAACTATCAAAACCGCTTAGTAGAAGTACGCCATCCATGGCCGCTAGTGTTCAGACTGTAGCAACGAGATCATCGACAAGATCTTCATCGACATCTACGAGCAGTGCTCGTCAGAAGAAATTTCACCGGCACTTTAGCCAGGTATGTTATTGCGTTATTTTGTGTCTGTTATAGTAAAAGAGCAGCCAACGTCCCAAGCCTATCATACCTGGGTACATTTTAGTCATCAAGAATGACTTTTTGTATTCTTACGACAAAGTTATAATCATCACAGGTATGGTCCTTGAAGTAGTAGAGTATAATTTTTATACAAGTACTGCAATGTGGTTGTTGCCCGAACGTTTTTTATAGTGGCTAGAACTTGACCAAAATTACTTTTGCACTTATATACTGAAAAAAATTTCTAGGGTAAATTTACCAAATGAATAGTATGATGCCCTATTGCTCACCCAGGTCACAGAAAAATGTCTATCCATAGATTTTTAATTTTGCGGTCTTCCAAGTGGTCAACTTTATGAAGTGTATGTCGGGATGGATTGAAAATATGATCCAATTCAAAAGTCAGTTTCGTAACCCATGTGAGCGTAAATTTGGCTGCCGTTATTGGGAATACACAATAAAATTAAATCCTGTCCATTAATTACTAATAATTTTAATCTATCGGCCTAGTTTGGAGCAGAACGATTTGCTTATAATTTAACGCAGATCCATAATAACACAGTTTTATTTTGCTAAACAAACTCCAATTGTCTGGTGGGAAATTTGAACCATGGACTTTAAATTATAGGTTTTCATACTCTAATTACTTTAAAATTCCTGCAATTCTTTCCTATTTATTTGAGGATCTTAGTTTGCCGTCTAAGGTATGGATTTCAGTTCAAAATGCAGTTTTCTTCAAAGTAGAAAATAAATTTGTACTTCAATTTACATAATGAACAAATTTTGTTTCATACTCGCAAAGTGATTTCAAAATTTCTCACTTGTACATTTTAATACATTTTTACTACACTGTAAGTGCAGTCTTTTAGTTTTACTCTTTCGGACGAACAAAACAGTATCGATCGCTTTATTGTCCCTGTTATTCCGCAACTACTGTCGAAGTCAACAGTTATTAGAATCGTAACATCGAGTGAGTAGTTCCACCGAAAGACCAGAAGGTGCCTATAGCAAAAGTCCCTACCCGAGGAGATTAAAATGCAGGGACCCAGCGAAACGATTCCTTTTTAAATCACAATATTTATAAAATAAGGTGCAGGGATTAGCCACAATCCGCACAGATTCCGAATCCTACAATAGAGATGACACACGGACAAGCGACAGGACGAAAAATATGTACCAGTTTTCTATTAATTAATTATCAAAAGGATTCGTCATTTGCTAGAATTTCTTTGCGCTTGTAGAAAATCAGCACGCAGAGTTTGATGTGACTAAATACTTCAGGTACCCGCCGAGGAACGTGTTCTGAACTACTACAGCTGTGCGCTAGTAGCCGACATCCTTTTACAAGGACATCTCTACATCACACCAAACTACTTCGGCTTCTATAGCAACGTCTTCGGCTACGTGACTAAAATACTGATACCCACGGCGTCGGTTTTAAGGATCAGCAAAGAGAAGACGGCAAGAATCATTCCGAACGCGGTTGCGATTGCCACAGAGGAGGACAGACATGTCTTCTGTTCCCTACTCTCGAGGGACTCGACCTTCAAACTGATGAAACAAGTCTGGGACGCCGCAAAAGAACCGAAACCCGCCGCCGACATCCCGCTACCGGTTGAGCGAAAACTTCTTTCTCCGGAAACCCTTTTGGTCGACGATTCCGAGGCCAATTTGGAGGAGGACGACTCCAGCATGTCCGAGAGTGGGACTGACCGTACATCTAGACCGCCTACCGCTTGTACGGACACCGATGGATTCTCAGCTAGCATTCCAAGACCAGTTGCCACCACGACGAGGTAACTCTATTCTTGTCGACCAATAACTTCTTTTTCAAGGATAACGATTTTATTTTCATTTCATTTTCCACATAGGCCTGTTTTCGTTTCTCCTTTTCCACATGCGAATTCTTAACTGACAAGTATTTCAGATTCCGCGATCTTAGATCATAGCGATAGCACTGGATGGTTTGGATTGTAGCACCAACATCACCGTATTTACAATGTTTAACGTTACTCCGTAACGATTTGCTACGTTAAAAGATTGCTATACACCACTTCGTGACAAAAGGTGCTCTGGCTACATACTACCATGATTGATCCATTCTCTTTACTGGTTTACAATCAGAAGAAAACATTAGTCGGTGCGGAAGTCCGTACAGTGTTTTTTATTTGCGATATTTTTGTCGAACATGGCGGGCCATCGTCACGATATTTCATTACCAGAGAACAACTTGAACCCAACGCCTTGGATAGGATGAATTACCTGAAATTTGCCGACCGGACCCGACCGAAATGTCGTAAACGAACAATACTTTTCACCTCTATCCGATATACGTTTTCGTCTCTCCTTCATTGTCATCACGAGTCCGCTTATTTTAGTCGCTAACAATAAGTAAGGTTTCATGTACTTGTTAACAGAGAATTTAATTTTCATCACACAGGATAGAGTCACCGGCACCGGTAAAAACTCCTTTGACTGCGAAGCCTGTTGCACAATCATCTGGCCTTTGGGGTGGCTTCAGGCCTGGTACCATAATCGCAGTTCTTGTTGCCCTGCTGGCCATTTTGTACGTATCTGCCGCGCTAATGATGATGCGAATTGATCGTCTTCATGCGGCGTACCTGAACCATCCGTTGGCCTCACCGGAACGCTTCACTCAGGATCGCCTCCTGCAGTATCTCAATTCCAATCTCGACCAAATCGTCAAGGTGTGTTGGCTAATTAATTCTAAGCAGAAGAAACAAAGTAGAAATTGCAAAATTTGATTTGCTTGAATGATTAATTGTGAACAACTTAAAATCGGTCTAATGACGCTACACTTATTCCATAAAAACTTGTTGCCATTTAATGATAAACTACTAAGAATGATTCAATTTTCAACTTTCGAGTTTTAGTGAAATAATTCTTTGATTGCTTCGATCAACGAGTAAAAAAGTTCGAACAGATCCGACCTCGTTGAGTTACAAATTCTATCACTTTTGTAATAGGTGATTTTGTACGGTGAATAACGTGACTTCCTGTATTGATCGAAAATTGAAATTCAAAATTGAATTCTTTCAAGTGACCATTCTTCCCAAAAACTGATTACCCTGCCACTAAAGAATTATCGAACTATTTGGCATTATTAAGTAATGATTTCCACTGAAACCCAGGAGTGCCGAATTTGCTATTTCTCTATTTTTGGGGAGGGGCAGGTGGGGCGTAGATGTAATTAAGTTTCCAAAGAGGCCGAAAATATTAGGAACTTATAAAACGTGAACGCAGTACCCGAAACGAAAGATCATTTATCTAATGTGTTTCATTTGATCATCAGTTTAACGTGTAGATACGTATTAGGTATTTTATTCAATCAAAATTATGCTCTAGTACCGAACTATTAATTAATCAACACAATTTATAATTATACTCTTGTATAATATACAGGGTCATTTATTCGTTGTTGAACACTGAGTTTGACTCGCAGCCGTTCTACCTTCCACTTGCATAAGCGGCTCTCTCTCTCTCTCTCTCTCTCTCTCTCTCTCTCTCTCTCTCTCTCTCTCTCTCTCTCTCTCTCTCTCTCTCTCTCTTTCTCTTTCTTTCTCTCATCCGGGTCTCGCATTCAGCAACGAATAAATGACCCTGTATAGCAATTTGTATGGAATGTTCCTGCTCAATTCTACTATTCCGGAGACCGATTATTTGTTAACGATTTATTTAATTTTTTACTTGTATGTTTATCAATCGAGATAACACTAATTTTCCGTGATTTATTCCTAATTTTTCTGAACGTCCATGCCGAAGAAGTTAGCTTTTGAATTTATGTTTTATGGAGAATTTTATTTCGTGTAACGACTGTACATCAGAAGCCAATAATCTGATCGAAAGGTTCTGAATGTAAAAATTTGGGTTTCTTAAGTAAATTCCACGACAAGTGAACAGTCGAAAAATTTAAAGTAAAAAGTCTGGTGAACTGTACTTTGGACCCCTTCGATTGAAAAAAATACATACACAAGGCTGGGATATGAAATACAAAACTTTTGGCCCGCTAACTTACACAGTGTTTTGAGTGGTTGAAATTATATGGATTATTCTTTTGGTCGTAACTTCTGCTCATCCATATTCGTCACGGAATTGGAAAATTTAAAAGTAAACAAAGACAGAAGAAACAAACGATGTACAAAATTTTTTTAGCTGCACAATATTTCAGTCAAATTTACTTTCTTACTCGATCAAAAATGATTCAAACACTTGCAACTACGATCGCTTCACGATGGTGTTTTATTTTTCCCATTGAAAAAACATAATTTCAATTCAATTTCGAGTAAGTCGGCTTCGAGTTCAACTATTCTACGCATGCTTAATCAGTCATTCAACGTGTTAATTTTCAGCGTTTCTTCTCGGTATTTTATCCCACAAACGTTTGACAAGTGAGAAGGGAATTACATTTAATACCAACATTTACACAAAAATCTGTATTATGAATAAATATAAGGTCAGTTAAAAAAACTGAGACACGATGAGAGAAATTTTTAGTTCCGGTTACCGCTCAGTCCTTAACTAATTTCATTTTGTACCACAATTGAAAAATATAGTTCTAGGTACAAAATGAAAATTACTTTTGTAGCTGTTACCGGAAAGTCTAGTATCTGTTACTATTCTTTTTTATTATCACCACTGTTACTATCTTTTCTTGTAACCGTTGCGAAAATTTGGTGCTTGTGCAACAATAAATTGACGTTGAAGCCTTGTTTAACTAAAAAAGTAGAGTAAACCTCATAAACTGATTTTGCGTTGCAATTACCAAAACAGGATCGACGATAGCGCAAAATGGTTAGGCGTACCTCGTTTTTCGTAATTCCAACAATATTCCAACAGTTGATTCAACGATACCTGCTCAACTGAATTTTTCTAGTTACTATAACAAATGAAAATTTTCTCAATACAGCATTGCTTGAATGAGACCGTAATAGGATGGTAAAAATAGAAACTCAGGTAGCACAGAAAGTCGTCTTTGGGCCTGATATCAGTCAAATATGATTTTACGCTACCTAGGAAAACTGCGGAAACGATAGATTAAGAAATATTGACGGTTCCCGTAATTCCCATCCGATAATTTCTCGACATCTTGGTATCAAATATAAACTCAGTCTTATCGTTAGATAAACCGGAATGAAGCAAATCGTAAACCTTCAAATAATGTATGAATTATACGGGTGTTCCAGGTACGACAGAGTCTGCAAACACTCTCTCAACAGTTCGTGTCAATGACCGAAGAAACCGACGCTGGACCAATTTCCGGCGGCGTCATCGACCCTGAGGACGCTCCGAGTTAGCCCCCGAGGATACCACGTAACGCAACTTTACCAAATAATACGCGCTCCCCTCGCCTCGCTCCCGAATGAACCGTTACGACGCATTGGCTAGCGCCAGTACGTAAAACATCAGCATCAACGTGCATGTATATTAAATATGCAGCATACGTCTGCAATGGTGCAACACCAGCCTGCGGTACGAGTATAAAGCTGCAGCGAACGAGAGATTCAGGCCGTCGAAACGCGTCGCTGTAGACTTCCACAGTTTAAAGTTATATTATAGGCAGGACGAGTCGAGTCAAGCAAGCGTTCGTAAAGACGCGCGTATGCTATCAACCCATTAAAGATTTAGAGTCATAGAGAGAACACTGACGACGAGTGAGATAAAATGAAATAGACGGAGTTGTAGGGGCGAGAGGTAGAGACGCAGACTCGTAGATAGGAAGTAGCGATTGATGGTAGTGTCGTTAACTAGCGGAGATTAGAAACGGGAGCATGGTATTCAAATAACCCGACGTAAGCCCCGAGAGTCGTATCATCCACGATAACGTGCGACACGATTACACAAACGTAGGGTTACGCGTGCACGAAATTTGAGTGTAAGACCGTCGTATCTCGCCGGCTATTCGATGCCAGCTTCTTTCCAATAATTTTATTCGAAAAATTCTCCCTGTCAATGAGATTGTCACGTATCTTAGTAAATATTTCAGGAATAGCGAGCGAGAGAGCTTGTTAATGTTGAACTAGTCAGGTCGGTACCTCCCTCAGCCGCAAATAAAAAACAAAATACGAATAAAAAAAAGAAAAATTAAAAAAATAAAAAATTAATAAATTTTTAAAAAATGTACAAAAAAAGAAAAACGGAAGAGTGAAGAAAATTAAATAAAAACAGTAGATAAATAAAGGCAAGAAATGAACATAAATTACGGATCGTGTGAAAACTTATAGTACGTATAACGTAAGTACACGACGTACACGCGTACATAATATAGGTATGTACACCCATTTTGCGAATTTACCGTGTAACCGGTATTCGCAGCTAGTCGGGCACTGTTACATAGATATATTCATCTGTCTATGTCAACACCAATTCATGATGATGTTGTAAGATTTAAGGGATATTGTGTAAATTTTGTTTTTATAGGTTTAATGAATAGTTTATATTATACGGACAAATTGTCGGATTTTGAGCTCTTGAAATTCATAGGGTTTCTTAACAATTTTATGTTTCTCAAGTTTGGAACTGACAGGTTAGAGACGGATAGCTTGCCATAATTAGTGACGTTGAATTTTGGACGAATGATTTGAATAAATCTTCAATTTATATTGCACTTAAAGTTCGACAGTTGAACCGTGTCCGCTCTCTGTATAAAAAACGGACATGGGATGATTGAGAATTTGTATTTTGAAATCGAAAATACGGAAGCTCGATGTGTAGGAGATTGACTGTGATAATAAGATTCAGAGTGAAGCTCGTTGGAAGCCGTTGCGTTCGTACTGTTGGATTCCTGCTAACTGAATTACGGAAAATATTATACCCGGCTATAAATTAATTATTATATTATATATCCACGACGTGGATATAGTTTTTATTTGTATAAACTGCGCTGCACGTTCGGTTCTTGCAGTACCTACAACTTTCAATTGGAAACTCAAGTCATCAACGGCAAACTGAGTTGCTATAAAAAATAGAATTTAGATCAATATAATAATTAGTTTGAAATTAACTTGTCAAAACATATTCATACCTGAAAAACTTATCACCAGAACTCAGTGCTAGTGACAACTTCAGTTTTTCTTCGAGCTTGATTATTTGGAAATTTAGATACGTTCGATTCTGTTCGATTGATGTTAGCAATAATCTGTAATACAAACTACAAAATTATCAATTCAGCAAACCCTAATACAGCAGAAATACTTACATTTAAAAAAAACTCTACTCTTGAAAAATCAATTTGAAGTTAAAAGATGGTAATTTTTTTCTTTTTCTAGTTGCTCTGAAATTGAACTACTACATGACAGATCCATAATTTCGAGATCTTATTACTGATCGTTTCTTAAATCAATAAAATTGTCGGTTGTATTTTAATTTCTTATTGTTGCACGGATACTTACATTAAGCCCGGTGCACGCGGTGCATTTTTTCGTGCTAAATTCTTGTGAACAACTTGAAATGTTCGTAGCTGTGGCCTTCGCTTCTTCTTTTGCTCCTTCTAGTACCAGAGTGACGTAGCTTCTGTTTCTAATTGGCCCACCCAGTAAATTGAAACGAATCAAAAAGACGGTGTTCAATATAATTCAATGCGGTATCTTTCCAATCCAGCTGCCTAAAAGATTTGAATTGCTTTCTGTATTCTCTAAAATTCCAAATGTCAAACATTATATTTGATGAACCTAATTTATTCGAAACCGCATTAACATGGATAGGAACCGTCTTGTGTTTGATTTCGAAGCACACGTTAAAAGAAATAGTGTCATTCGTTGAAATGATTAATCTATGAAACCAACGTTGCATCAATTCGTAATTCTGGCAAATTCTTATTCAAAGACAGCATTTCCCATTATTTCTGGCTTGACGGGCGTATAACGGCTAGCTGAATAAAAAGCTGTGGGTAAATAGCGCATGAGCTGTATTTGTGAATTACCAAGACAGCTAACAGCTCAGCTTTGTAAGCGTTACCTCACGAAAAAATGAACCGTAATCGAACCGAAATGTAAAATGTAACTACTCGTAAAGTTCAAGTTCAAACTTGACTTGATTTATCGATTGCGACTAATTCTTATCCTCGGTATGAACGCAGCCCTGCTCTTTCGAGTCGTACAGGGGAACTAAGAGAATTGAAATGTTGATGATTCATGAACTAATGATATACAATTATATTATATACGTCAATTTGTAGTAATATTACGTTTTTTGTTATAATTAGTATACATTTCTCAATGTGGTTATATTATTGTTTTAATTCTGTAATATTTATTATTATTATTTTTATTATTACCGTTATTATTATCGATATTGTTAATATTTATTAATTACTGAATCGATGTCCGCAGAAGGGAAGTTAATTTTTTTATCGGAGCGCAATACAATATAAATATTAAATACATACACACAGATATAAAATTTACACATGTACATTACAGAAAACCAAAGAATCTATATAATTACTCTGAATTAAATCCGTGGAAGTACCGGCGTAGGGGAACTTTCTGTGATATTCCGGTGAGTTTGAATCAGTAATAGCGGTTGCTGAAGACTGGAATATTAAGGTATTACTATCATATTCAAGTATAAAACATACAGAGGTAAAAAAAAAACAGTGAATTAAAAGATGTCACAAAAACCAAAAAAAAAAATTTACCACCTTATCATTGCCAAAAAAATTAACAGATTCAGTGTACATGTAAACATTTTCTCAATCGTATTTATTCACTTCATTTGAGTCAATGATATTTGGTTCAGATCATTTCTAGTTCGCAGCCATAGATTTATCGAATTTTATGAGTTTCATTATCAATTTACTATGATTGTTATATCTTATACGTGTTTTTAAAGGGTACATGTAGGGTTCGAAAGTTGGTGCATTTGTTTCCTTGAGTCGTGAAGTTCGTAAATTCTCCGAAAAATAAGTAATCAAAATGCAAATGTCGTTTTATCTTTATATGCTTTACAGTCGGACTACTCAATTTTTTAAATTTCACCTCCTTATTCCCGAGCTTTGACAAGTGTGTGTTTGATTGAATGGTGACTAAATTTTTATAATGTTATACTAATTATTCTTACTGTTGGGTATTGCTGTGGAATCGCTTCTCTCGTATATGAAAACTGAAAGTATCTGTTTTTGATAAATTGCGTATACAGTGGAAACTCGATATCTTATATCTCGCAATGAGGCGGTGTAAATGAAGTTCCTGATTGAGCGCCACAAATTTTAATGACCTTATGGTTTTGATTCAAAGTTTTCGATAAATTAAAATTATTTTGTTTGAATTTACTCTACAAGTCTTAAAGACTTTTTTTATTCAAACCAATTTAAGGATAAGCATGGGTAATACAAAATATGTGTATTATTATGCTACGCACCGAATCATTCGATTTTTTTCGATCCAGTTTCCTTTGCTAGGGACGAGACGCAAAAGTCGTCTAGACTCTGAACGGCAGAATCGAAAACAGCAAGATATCGAACTTCCGCTGAATTATAATCTTCTGAAGTTTAACAAAAGTAGGAAGCACTAAACTCCGTGTCAATATCAATATGTAAATGATTTTCAATCATTTGTTAGACGCAGACAGTGAAACGGCCATATTTTATTGCAGACTTTATTCTCTTAAAATCAAATTCAAATTCAAATTTAACGAGATGAGATGAATTTCTGATTCGGTAGAACAACAAAATTTCCGAATCTATTTGATCTCGGGAGAATTATTTAAAAAAAGAATACAAAAAAATCGTTTACATATAATAATTAACTGACGTCCGATGATTTAATTTTGTGAAAAATCGTTTTAAGTTTGTCTTTGGTAAATACTTTTTATGAGGATTGATAGACAACAAGCAAAGTAAGCACGTATCTAGGGTGCAAATTAACTACATTTTTATTAAAATAAATACGATTGAGAAGTTCAGTTGCATTTGCATTTGTTAACTTACCTCTGACTCGATGGGCATATTTACTTATGACCCGTGAGTGTGTGTAAGAATTTGTTTCAAAGATTCAAGGATCTTCAATTGACAAAGCGCGGTAAATTTTTTAAATAATAAGTAGTAAGGTTGCCCACGCCATTCGTCATGTGAGATTAATGATAACTTGTGGCCGAAGAATAAAATTGAGCCACGCTTCTATAGTGCTATATTTACTAACTATCGTTTATAGACATTCCTTACGCAGAATATGCAATAATAAATAAATTTACTTTACCTCTAGCTTTTCTTTCGAATTATCGTTATAGTAACTGATGGTGTGTTAAGGCGTTTTGAGGAAGGAGCTCACCCGGTAGTAAATAATCTAACCAATTATCCTCACAATATAGTTATTTAGGGATGTTGTATTAATCCTGTGAAATGAGAGATATGGAAAGAGGAAAAGAGATAGTTTATCTCCTTCTCCATCTATTCAGGAATTAAATACGAATTCGTTCGTATATACGATACATTTCTGCAGACATCTGATTCAATAATTGCGAGGTGTGTACATTCTTCAATGCCAAGAAAAATTAGGGTGATGTTGAGACATATTACCCCTCGAAATACGTGTCACGAGGCTACGGCCTGCAACGTTAGAGAAAAAGAAAAAGAAAAAAAAAAACATCGACGATATGAAATAAAAGTGAAAATACTTGAAAAACATGATAATAAATAATCGAAAAGAAACTAATTACTATTATCTGCATAAAATATTTTTTGACTTTTCTTTTTTCAAAATGCTTAGAATACGAACAACGTGATTACGTGACACTGTAGATTTGAATCATCATTAAGCATGAGTTATATGTTGCGACCGCTATACAGAAAAACTAATAAAATTGTGATAAGTTTATTTTCTCTTGTCACGGTAGTTTGAATATCAAATCCACGGTGTTAACGTTCATAACCGGGCGTCGACTGGAAAATTTAAAAATGGTTACCCCTGGGTAAATTTTTGTGGCCAGTACGCCGCGGATAAATGGATGGGGGTCAGCCTAGCTCGAAAAGAAGCCGTTCTAACGACCCGGTAGCTTTTTTATCGGCGGGAACCGTTTAAGAGGATGTTATAGTCAGTCCTGACCGACTGAGTAAAACGTCACTATTTTGAATCTTGTCAAATCCTGCACAGAACTGAAGTGGAAATACCACAGTAAGCGTAATTTTACATGCAATGCTTGGCAAAGTCATCCAAAAATTTTTTGGATGTCATGCGAAAATAACTCCAAGAAATTTATTCCTGCAGTAAGTGATAATTCAATTATACGAATACATTTATCGGCTTTATTGTTGCAAAAAATAACGGTTTTTTTCGATATTTCTATTCGAAATCGCATGTAGAATTGCGCCGACTGCGGCATTTTCACATCAGCGATGCGCAGGATTTGATCACGTTCAAAATAAGTGATATTCAACACGGTCGGTAAAAACTGACCGCAGTGTCCCCTTAACATGATATCCTATGAGACACAAAAAGCCCCATTAGGGTAACCGTCTTCAACGGCACTCAGTCAACGAATCTGGCAATCCTAACTAATTTTTTCATAGAAACGACACACGTGTGTATTCCTTGTTCTAGTTCACATATGAATATACTTGCCTTACAGTAATGATTTCTAGACTTTTTAGAAAGGTGCTCAATACATGGTCCATTTTCCTTAGGATATATTATTGTGTAACGATACTTAATTTATTATTTTTATGTAACAATGAGTGTATGCCGCCTGGCAGGTTCTGCTTGTTTACAAACTGAAATTTCAACTTTTGACAATACACTTATGTATGGAGGTATGTACCTTCTCAGCTGGAGTGAGAATAGATTCTAGTGAAACTCGGATCTTTCACATACCTACGTTTGAGATCGAAATGTTCTTCAGATTATATTTAACTTCTTCGAAACTAAGCAAGTTTCAACCTATTAGTTTCAAGATTAAATTGAATAAGAAACATAGAATTGGAAGAATATTACGTATAATAAATAAATATCAAATCTGAAAACGGATCTTGCATATTAGTAATACGCGCATTACATTCCCATACGACTTATAGACTTCCTTTGCGAATGAATTTCATGTTCACAAGAATCTGTATGAATTCTTGGCAATTTTAGAAATATCCATGAAAGAATACAATAGCAACTGAATTCACCAAGCAGTCGCAAGGAATTTACGCTACAATGAAAATGTATTTACATAAAGACAATTTATTATCTGTTCCCTGCGAATTGAGAAAGAGTTTTCCGTCAATAAACCATAAATTCTGTCTGAATACACTAGGAAATCGTTGCTTGTAATATCTCATCAAAATTGCTCATATTCCGTCGATATTCTACTGTATAGAATCAAGTCCATGTTCCCACCACTTTATTACTCGCAAGTCTCTTTGTGGATACATTCCAGTTATACATATAACAAGCCCACCATTGCATTCGTGTAATAAAATAATATATTTGTTCTACATTAGAATTATTCATCGATTATTTGAAATTAACACTTTTTATCCGAAGTATTGATTGTCGAAATCGAATGAGCGATGAAAATTAACCGGTTCTTTCGATTCTTCGCACCACTAGACTCGAGTAAATTTGGACGCGCGCCGCGTAGCGAACGGTGAAAAATGTAAGTTAACGTTTTTTTTAACTATAGATGAATTCTTTGTCAATTCATAATTATTGAAAAAAAAAGAATTCTATTCTAATCTTTCATGAATACCGTAAGAACTCGATACGATTTGATTCTTTTCACTCTATGTTCATATCGAATTTGAATTTTGATTCTTTCATAATGATTCGTGAATAAGTAAACCGTCGGGAGTTTCATTTTATTCGAGTGTCGAAATTAACACGAAGTGACGAAATCCAAACATCCTGTTTTAGTCAAGGTTTCAGCAGAGCCCGCCTACAATTAATTCTATGACTTATACAGAACAGATCTTATTGTTAGCTAACGTGAAAAATTCACATTTTGTGCATCGTCATAGATTACAGGTTCTACGTAAACCAGAAGCGAAAACAGCCCAGTTTTTTATTACCAATTTTTGTTTGCGCATGACCGAATTCACCATATTTTCGAAAAGTAGATACGACTGCTGACAATAGTTGACGTGGTCTTCTGTTACGATAATCATGCCTCTTACTTTCTGCACGTTCATTGATCTGTACTACAGAATGTCAGTAATATGCGTAAGAAAGGTTGAAATTGGCGTTCCGCGACCGAGTACACAAGTGATTCTAAAATGATTATTTCACGAACTTGGTTGCGATGTACAAAAATTGGATGTACCTTGATTTCGTTGAATTTTATATTGCCGTTTAGTAGTGAGTCTGACAATTCCAGAAGTGTACATCTCCGTCGGTAAAGCCATTTGCCGTTTTTTATATGCCTATATCGTAAATTTTTCTCAACATTTTCATTGCTGTTATTATCACTATCATTATTATTATTACTCCTTCAATTTTTATCACAATTCATTCATCGTTATCAGCAGTATTGTTATTTTTACTTATATCGTTGTTATCATTATTGCCATTGTTCTCATGATCAACATTATATTTATTGTTATCGTTGTTATCATTGCTTTTATTATTAAACTTATTATTACCAGCTGTTCTGATCTTTCACTCGTTACACTTGCTCGGTATCATTACAGACATGAAATTGGTATTTCATGGTGCCACTGTAATTGAAGATGCTTAATTTCTTTCTTATATCTCAATACTTGTAATACAAATATTTTTTAACGATTCGAGCACTGTTCGGTTCGCTTACTTGGACCGTGGCTGTTTGTATTTGTACGCTTATGGGCACTGTATCGAGAAAAAACGGAGATTGAAAATGCTTTTATGTGCTACACATACATTGCGGCACAATTAAATATTTGACGATTCACGCAGCCCAATCAAAGTTGAATCTTATACCTATAGTGACCCTAAACGGATATAGAGTGTGAGGGTTTTCAAGCTGGAAGGTAATATTCTATACAGGAAATTTTCCTTCATCAATGAGTCTCTCCGAGCATGAACAAGAAGGTATTTTCATATAAGGAGTAATGAACAGGACCTGCCAATCGCGACTTAATAATCAAACGTAGTTGTTCATAATTTTGCAGATTGACTATTGATATGATACAGGTGTACGCGTCTGCACACACCTGGAGCTCAGACCTGTAAATGCAAAAAAAAATAAAAAAAAACATCCAAACGAAGCTACTGACAGACCAATAATAGTAATTGTGTAATTTCTGTATATGCAATACACAGAAACAGAATAAAATTATGGAACTGAGTTGCCTGCGTTGTTCTGTTTTCACGCCACCTAAGCAAATTCCAATTCCCTATTAACCTAACCCGCATTAAACATAATCACATTTTTCACGCGTCAACGGATATAGTTAAGCTAGTCGAAACTGAAAACCTTTACTCAAATGGCATCACTAATCGCAGTAATGATAACACAGGCGCCAAGCACTGACACTTCTGGCTGCACGCGCCAAGATAATTTTCCCTGAACGTATTTACTATTTATATATTGGAATTGGCAAACATTTCTCGAAATATTACCTAATCTTGATGTCGATTCTCTACGATAATATTGATAATTGGCTGTAACTTGTGAGCGTGACTTTTTTATTTTTGAATACGAAGCGTCTTATAGCTAACTATACGTGTGTAGAGTGGTGAACGTCCAACTGGAGAGGCCGCGGAATTTGAGGTTTGAGCCCAGCATAAAAAATATCAGTTCAATTTTTCATTAAGCAAAACTTTGGAGTATATCACCAAGATAAATAATTTAATGAAGATAACGAAATGACAGTTTCCCAGTCGAGTTTTTATAAATATCCGTTTTTTCAATCGGGATAGATGGATGAAATATATGGTATAAATATGACAGAACAAAATTGAAAAAAACATTAGAAAATCACTACAATGTCACTCTTCTCTACGTACATTACGTTACTTTTGTAATAATATGAAAACCAGACTATAAAAAATGGAAAAAGGTAAATTATTACAATGTAGTGTTTCTGTAATATTTAAGGCTGACGCCAACTAGACCGCGGCGGACGGCGGCGGACGGCGGCGAAATTTTCGCTCATACAGTTATCCATATAGGTGTTCACACTAGACGGCGGCGGACCGCGGCAATTTTTCGCGAGTTCCAGGTTGGGAATATTTCGGCGGTGCGCCGCGCATCGCCGCGCATCGCCGTCGTCTAGTGCGAACACCCGACCGATGCCGAAATTCATCCCAAGTATAAAAATAGGGAAACCTGCGTTGCTTTGATGTAAATGGTTATGGTTTACAAGGATTCTTTTCATTCTCTCCGCTGTTCTTGCGAAAAATAAATGTATTCATTTTTACATCTTAAATAAATCCTACGGATATTAAATAAATGTTACGCAAGTAATTACTTCATTTTTAAAGAAATTTAAGTAAATGTGAGTTTTAGAACAACAAGTTACGATCAACGGATTATTTTATGTAAAAAATTTATTTTTTTCTCATTGTTCGGGTATGATGCTGATTTCATGAAGACTGTTTTTTATTTTGCGTATTAATTTTTATGCATAAGAAATGAGAGAGTATATTTTGAGCTAAAATTTATTTCATTTTTAATACACATATATTATATGTATAATAGGGTGTTTCAAAATAAAAAAATTTACGATTTTCCAACGAGCCACACCCGAAATAGTTTAGGTAGAAACAAAAATTCTGGCGAAAGATGAGCATTGTCGGTTGATTTTTAATCCTTTTTTCCTTTTTATCGAATTTATGATGGACAATTGTTAGTAATTTTTTTTCGTGTTAAACACTTCTTCATCTGAGCTATCCATAATAAGTAATCAAGAAGTAGTGGCAAATATGCATGATTATTTATTGTGTGCCCATGACGACTGAGACAAATCGTGGTCATCAGATAATTGATAAATATCTCTTTTTCGTAGAAACAGTATCGGCGGGTGGTCACGCGACTATAGTGGGCGCATCTCACGGTAACTGCGCCGCGGTCGGCCGCGGTGCAGTGGGTGTCAGCCTTAACTTTTGAAATGTCCTACCATTTCCGAACACCTCCAACCATCCTATTTACCTATATTACTAGATTAGCTATTATATGAAAAGAGAAGAATTATTCACTTCGAAATGGGATTCTATTCGACGCGCGCTCGATGTATTCCATAACATTAGTATTCATAATTATTTCAACAACTTTTCATTTGCTCTCTCGATCTTGAATTTTCGTAGGCATATAACCAAAACGCTGTTCTAGCTAGTCGAGAGTGAAGTATCTACGTTGGGTAGAGAAGCAAAATTGTTTTTCGAAAAGTATTCGGATGGAAAAAAATTCAGAGTAACTGTAATACATCACGGATGCGCTAATTTTGAACGAGATGAAATGGATGCTTCGTATATGAGATAGTATTTAACGCTGCGTAGTGATTTAAAGACCTAAAAAGGTGATAGGAAGAGAAAGAACGAAGCTTCTTAACACTTCGAGTGTATTTTAACACACATTTGAAAGATACGAGCAAAATTTTTCATCATCCAACTGTCGCAGAACGGCAGCGTTATCGGCTGACCCGTTAAGTAAAGGATATATCTTCAGTCAACGGCTGACCATCGAAGGGCCTGGCCGCTTGAGTCTGGAATCGGCAGGACAGATAAGGTGTGTATTTCTTGTATGAAATGTGAACACTAGAATCATTATACATCATATCATATCATCATACATCATACATCATACATCGTACATCATACATCATACATCATACATCATACATCATCATACCTAGTATTACAGTTCGAAACCAAAGTTTGAATTTTCGGATGTTCGGAAAGTGACGTCACCAATCTAAAATCGGCTAGCCGAGTTCCTCAGTCTGGTAACAACCGCGCAGTAGAGCGGACGGTTGAGAGTCGCGCTCCGCAAACTTCGAGTACCGGGTTCTCAACCTCCCGGATCCCGCGCTTCGGGTCAGCTACGTATTTCGAGTACCGGGTTCTCAACCTCCCAGATCTACAATAAATTATTTCAATTCGTTTTTCGCGCAAGCTGAAATTCAGTAGCTGTCAGTCCGCTAATAAAATTTCTTGACTTCCAGGATAAGCGCTCCGTGGTTCCTGGTTCATGTTAACAATAAATTATTTCAATTCGTTTTTCGCGCACGCCCAAATTCAGTAGCTGTCGGTGCGCTAATAAAATTTCTCGACTTCCAGGATAAGCGCTCCGTGGTTCCTGGTTCACGTTTACAATAAATTATTTCAATTCGTTTTTCGCGCAAGCTGAAATTCAGTAGCTGTCGGTGCGCTAATAAAATTTCTCGACTTCCAGGATAAGCGCTCCGTGGTTCCTGGTTCACGTTTACAATAAATTATTTCAATTCGTTTTTCGTGCAAGCTGAAATTCAGTAGCTGTCGGTGCGCTAATAAAATTTCTCGACTTCCAGGATAAGCGCTCCGTGGTTCCTGGTTCACGTTTACAATAAATTATTTCAATTCGTTTTTCGCGCAAGCTGAAATTCAGTAGCTGTCGGTGCGCTAATAAAATTTCTCGACTTCCAGGATAAGCGCTCCGTGGTTCCTGGTTCACGTTTACAATAAATTATTTCAATTCGTTTTTCGCGCACGCCCAAATTCAGTAGCTGTCGGTGCGCTAATAAAATTTCTCGACTTCCAGGATAAGCGCTCCGTGGTTCCTGGTTCACGTTTACAATAAATTATTTCAATTCGTTTTTCGCGCACGCCCAAATTCAGTAGCTGTCGGTGCGCTAATAAAATTTCTCGACTTCCAGGATAAGCGCTCCGTGGTTCCTGGTTCACGTTTACAATAAATTATTTCAATTCGTTTTTCGCGCAAGCTGAAATTCAGTAGCTGTCGGTGCGCTAATAAAATTTCTCGACTTCCAGGATAAGCGCTCCGTGGTTCCTGGTTCACGTTTACAATAAATTATTTCAATTCGTTTTTCGCGCACGCCCAAATTCAGTAGCTGTCGGTGCGCTAATAAAATTTCTCGACTTCCAGGATAAGCGCTCCGTGGTTCCTGGTTCACGTTTACAATAAATTATTTCAATTCGTTTTTCGCGCAAGCTGAAATTCAGTAGCTGTCGGTGCGCTAATAAAATTTCTCGACTTCCAGGATAAGCGCTCCGTGGTTCCTGGTTCACGTTTACAATAAATTATTTCAATTCGTTTTTCGCGCACGCCCAAATTCAGTAGCTGTCGGTGCGCTAATAAAATTTCTCGACTTCCAGGATAAGCGCTCCGTGGTTCCTGGTTCACGTTTACAATAAATTATTTCAATTCGTTTTTCGCGCAAGCTGAAATTCAGTAGCTGTCGGTGCGCTAATAAAATTTCTCGACTTCCAGGATAAGCGCTCCGTGGTTCCTGGTTCACGTTTACAATAAATTATTTCAATTCGTTTTTCGCGCAAGCTGAAATTCAGTAGCTGTCGGTGCGCTAATAAAATTTCTCGACTTCCAGGATAAGCGCTCCGTGGTTCCTGGTTCACGTTTACAATAAATTATTTCAATTCGTTTTTCGCGCACGCCCAAATTCAGTAGCTGTCGGTGCGCTAATAAAATTTCTCGACTTCCAGGATAAGCGCTCCGTGGTTCCTGGTTCACGTTTACAACAAATTATTTCAATTCGTTTTTCGCGCAAGCTGAAATTCAGTAGCTGTCGGTGCGCTAATAAAATTTCTCGACTTCCAGGATAAGCGCTCCGTGGTTCCTGGTTCACGTTTACAATAAATTATTTCAATTCGTTTTTCGCGCAAGCTGAAATTCAGTAGCTGTTGGTGCGCTAATAAAATTTCTCGACTTCCAGGATAAGCGCTCCGTGGTTCCTGGTTCACGTTTACAATAAATTATTTCAATTCGTTTTTCGCGCAAGCTGAAATTCAGTAGCTGTCAGTCCGCTAATAAAATTTCTTGACTTCCAGGATGAGCGCTCCGTGGTTCCTGGTTCACGTTTACATCAAATTATTTCAATTCGTTTTTCGCGCAAGCTAAAATTCAGTAGCTGTCGGTGCGCTAATAAAATTTCTCGACTTCCAGGATAAGCGCTCCGTGGTTCCTGGTTCACGTTTACAACAAATTATTTCAATTCGTTTTTCGCGCAAGCTGAAATTCAGTAGCTGTCAGTCCGCTAATAAAATTTCTTGACTTCCAGGATAAGCGCTCCGTGGTTCCTGGTTCACGTTTACAATAAATTATTTCAATTCGTTTTTCGCGCAAGCTGAAATTCAGTAGCTGTCGGTGCGCTAATAAAATTTCTCGACTTCCAGGATAAGCGCTCCGTGGTTCCTGGTTCACGTTTACAATAAATTATTTCAATTCGTTTTTCGCGCAAGCTGAAATTCAGTAGCTGTCGGTGCGCTAATAAAATTTCTCGACTTCCAGGATAAGCGCTCCGTGGTTCCTGGTTCACGTTTACAATAAATTATTTCAATTCGTTTTTCGCGCAAGCTGAAATTCAGTAGCTGTCGGTGCGCTAATAAAATTTCTCGACTTCCAGGATAAGCGCTCCGTGGTTCCTGGTTCACGTTTACAATAAATTATTTCAATTCGTTTTTCGCGCAAGCTGAAATTCAGTAGCTGTCAGTCCGCTAATAAAATTTCTCGACTTCCAGGATAAGCGCTCCGTGGTTCCTGGTTCACGTTTACAATAAATTATTTCAATTCGTTTTTCGCGCAAGCTGAAATTCAGTAGCTGTCGGTGCGCTAATAAAATTTCTCGACTTCCAGGATAAGCGCTCCGTGGTTCCTGGTTCACGTTTACAACAAATTATTTCAATTCGTTTTTCGCGCAAGCTGAAATTCAGTAGCTGTCGGTGCGCTAATAAAATTTCTCGACTTCCAGGATAAGCGCTCCGTGGTTCCTGGTTCACGTTTACAACAAATTATTTCAATTCGTTTTTCGCGCAAGCTGAAATTCAGTAGCTGTCGGTGCGCTAATAAAATTTCTCGACTTCCAGGATAAGCGCTCCGTGGTTCCTGGTTCACGTTTACAATAAATTATTTCAATTCGTTTTTCGCGCAACCCCAAATTCGGTAGCTTTCAGTACGCTGATAAAATTTCTGTAACTTTACAATCTTCTCATAATCTTTCTGGTAGATAATATCGATAAAAAAATTATAGCAAACCTTACACATTATTTTTGATTTGTTCTCATGCTGAAAATATTTATTAGTATTCGTGGTATAACACGAGGTGGTTGGCGGTGGTCGGAGGTGGACGAGGAGGAGGACGAGGAGGACGAGGATTTGTGCTGGGTGAGTAAAACACTTTTATAATATTTGATGGCAATTGTAATTATATTTCATCTGAAATATTACAAACTTGTCACGTTTACAATAAATTATTTCAATTCATTTTTCGTGCAAGCACATATTCAGTAGCTATGAATAATCTTATACAATTTATTACATTATTAATGAATTGATTAATTACATCAATCCTTACACAATATTTTTGATATGTTCCTATACTAAAAATATTCATTACTATTCCAGGTACTACCCCAGGTGGTCGGAGCCGGACGAGGAGGAGGACCAGGTGGACGAGGAGGAGGACGAGGTGGACAAGGAGCAGGCGGGGTGGGTCGTGGGAGAGGACCTCTCCTCTCCTCAGAGGAGGGGAGGGGGAGGGGCAGGGAAGGGCGCGGTGGGCGGGGAGGGGGAAGGGACGGGAAGGGAAGGGAAGGGGTGGGGCGAGGAGGGGGAGGGCGACGGGGAGGGTGAGGGCGGGAGGGCGGGAGGGCGGGAGGGAGGGAGGGAGGGAGGGAGGGAGGGAGGAAGGGAGGGAGGCAGGGCGGGAGGGTGGGCGGGAGGGAGAGAGTGGAGGACGGATGTCGATGCAAGCCCGTTAGAGTTAATAGAGCAGTACCGCCCCCCTACACGCCCTCCCGCCCTCCCTCCCGCCCTCCCGCCCACTCCCTTCCCCTCGCCCCTCCCCCTCCCCCACCCAGCCCCATCCCTTCCCTTCCCTTCCCTTCCCTTCCCTTCCCCTCCCTTCCCTTCCCTTCCCGTCCCTTCCCCCTCCCCGCCCGCCGCTCCCCCTTCCCTGCCCCTCCCCCTCCCCTCCTCTGAGGAGAGGAGAGGTCCTCTCCCACGACCCACCCCGCCTGCTCCTCGTCCACTTCGTCCTCCTCCTCGTCCAGCTCGTCCTCCTCCTCGTCCGGCTCCGACCACCTGGGGTAATACCTGGAATAGTAATGAATATTTTTAGTATGGGAACATATCAAAAATATTGTGTAAGGATTAATGTAATTAATCAATTGATTAATAATGTAATAAATTGTATAAGATTATTCATAGCTACTGAATATGTGCTTGCACGAAAAATGAATTGAAATAATTTATTCTAAACATGACAAGTTTGTAATATTTCAGATGAAATATAATTACAATTGCCATCAAATATTATAAAAGTGTTTTACTCACCCAGCACAAATCCTCGCCCTCCTCGTCCTCCTCCTCGTCCACCTCCGACCACCTTCAACCACCTCAGGTTATACCTTGAATAGTAATAAATATTTTCAGTATAAGAACACATCGAAAATTTTGTGTAAGGATTAATATAATTGAGTTATTGATTAAATAATTAATTGATAATATAATAAATTGTATAAGATTATTCATAGCTACTAGATATGTGCTAGCACGAAAAATGAATTGAAATAATTTATTGTGAACGTGACAAGTTTGTAATATTCCAGATGAAATATAATTACAATTGCCATTAAATATTATAGGAATATTAATCAATTAATTAATAATATAATAAATTGTATAAGCTTATTCATAGCTACTGAAATTGTGCTTGCGCAAAAAATGAATTGAAATAATTCAATGTAAACATGAGAAGTTTGAAAAATTTCAGATAAAATATAATTACAATTGCCATGAAATATTATAAAAGTGTTTTACTCACCGAGCACAAATCCTCGTCCCCCTCCTCCTGAATCACCGAGATTACCCGCAACCACCCCTAACTACCTCCAACGAAAACCGCCAACCACCTCGAGTTATACCTCGAATACTAATAAATATTTTCAGCGTGAGAACAAATCAAAAATAATGTGTAAGGTTTGATATAATTTTTTTAACGACATATTTTACCAAAAAGATTATGAGAAGATTGTAAAGTTATAGAAATTTTATTAGCGCACCGACAGCTACTGAATTTGGGCGTGCGCGAAAAACGAATTGAAATAATTAATTGTAAACATGAACCAGGAACCACGGAGCGCTTATCCTGGAAGTCGAGAAATTTTATTAGCGGACCGACAGCTACTGAATTTCAGCTTGCGCGAAAAACGAATTGAAATAATTTATTGTAAACGTGAACCAGGAACCACGGAGCGCTTATCCTGGAAGTCGAGAAATTTTATTAGCGCACCGACAGCTACTGAATTTCAGCTTGCGCGAAAAACGAATTGAAATAATTTATTGTAAACGTGAACCAGGAACCACGGAGCGCTTATCCTGGAAGTCGAGAAATTTTATTAGCGCACCGACAGCTACTGAATTTCAGCTTGCGCGAAAATCGAATTGAAATAATTTATTGTAAACGTGAACCAGGAACCACGGAGCGCTTATCCTGGAAGTCGAGAAATTTTATTAGCGGACTGACAGCTACTGAATTTCAGCTTGCGCGAAAAACGAATTGAAATAATTTATTGTAAACGTGAACCAGGAACCACGGAGCGCTTATCCTGGAAGTCGAGAAATTTTATTAGCGCACCGACAGCTACTGAATTTCAGCTTGCACGAAAAACGAATTGAAATAATTTATTGTAAACGTGAACCAGGAACCACGGAGCGCTTATCCTGGAAGTCGAGAAATTTTATTAGCGCACCGACAGCTACTGAATTTCAGCTTGCGCGAAAAACGAATTGAAATAATTTATTGTAAACGTGAACCAGGAACCACGGAGCGCTTATCCTGGAAGTCGAGAAATTTTATTAGCGCACCGACAGCTACTGAATTTGGGCGTGCGCGAAAAACGAATTGAAATAATTTATTGTTAACATGAACCAGGAACCACGGAGCGCTTATCCTGGAAGTCAAGAAATTTTATTAGCGGACTGACAGCTACTGAATTTCAGCTTGCGCGAAAAACGAATTGAAATAATTTATTGTAGATCTGGGAGGTTGAGAACCCGGTACTCGAAATACGTAGCTGACCCGAAGCGCGGGATCCGGGAGGTTGAGAACCCGGTACTCGAAGTTTGCGGAGCGCGACTCTCAACCGTCCGCTCTACTGCGCGGTTGTTACCAGACTGAGGAACTCGGCTAGCCGATTTTAGATTGGTGACGTCACTTTCCGAACATCCGAAAATTCAAACTTTGGTTTCGAACTGTAATACTAGGTATGATGATGTATGATGTATGATGTATGATGTATGATGTACGATGTATGATGTATGATGTATGATGATATGATATGATGTATAATGATTCTAGTGTTCACATTTCATACAAGAAATACACACCTTATCTGTCCTGCCGATTCCAGACTCAAGCGGCCAGGCCCTTCGATGGTCAGCCGTTGACTGAAGATATATCCTTTACTTAACGGGTCAGCCGATAACGCTGCCGTTCTGCGACAGTTGGATGATGAAAAATTTTGCTCGTATCTTTCAAATGTGTGTTAAAATACACTCGAAGTGTTAAGAAGCTTCGTTCTTTCGCTTCCTATCACCTTTTTAGGTCTTTAAATCACTACGCAGCGTTAAATACTATCTCATATACGAAGCATCCATTTCATCTCGTTCAAAATTAGCGCATCCGTGATGTATTACAGTTACTCTGAATTTTTTTCCATCCGAATACTTTTCGAAAAACAATTTTGCTTCTCTACCCAACGTAGATACTTCACTCTCGACTAGCTAGAACAGCGTTTTGGTTATATGCCTACGAAAATTCAAGATCGAGAGAGCAAATGAAAAGTTGTTGAAATAATTATGAATACTAATGTTATGGAATACATCGAGCGCGCGTCGAATAGAATCCCATTTCGAAGTGAATAATTCTTCTCTTTTCATATAATAGCTAATCTAGTAATATAGGTAAATAGGATGGTTGGAGGTGTTCGGAAATGGTAGGACATTTCAAAAGTTAAGGCTGACACCCACTGCACCGCGGCCGACCGCGGCGCAGTTACCGTGAGATGCGCCCACTATAGTCGCGTGACCACCCGCCGATACTGTTTCTACGAAAAAGAGATATTTATCAATTATCTGATGACCACGATTTGTCTCAGTCGTCATGGGCACACAATAAATAATCATGCATATTTGCCACTACTTCTTGATTACTTATTATGGATAGCTCAGATGAAGAAGTGTTTAACACGAAAAAAAATTACTAACAATTGTCCATCATAAATTCGATAAAAAGGAAAAAAGGATTAAAAATCAACCGACAATGCTCATCTTTCGCCAGAATTTTTGTTTCTACCTAAACTATTTCGGGTGTGGCTCGTTGGAAAATCGTAAATTTTTTTATTTTGAAACACCCTATTATACATATAATATATGTGTTGTAACCAATATTTTTATAAGTTTGAGGGTAAGAACGATATAACGATAATTGGTTACCCTACGGCGCAGTCGCTAACCTAAATAATTAGATAGAGAGAGATACTAAGGGAGAAAGATACGATTGTTGGGCGCCAGACGCACATGCGTCAAAAATAGATAATTAGAGAAAAAGACAAAGATAAAGGTAAAGGTAATAGATAAAGGTAAGGTCAGGTTCTACGACGGTTTTGCACAGTTCGCTCAGAGAGACAAGATAATGGTAGAGGGGCGGAGTCGAATCCAATAGATAAAATAAGAAACAGGTGAAGCAGGAATAATATCAAATATCTTAAACAAGAAGCGATAAGTTTACTGACAAGCAAGTAGCTGAAGAGTTTGCGATACAAGTACGATATATGCGATAATCAACAATAGTTACAGCCAGAGAAAGGTTAAGCGAGAGAGTTAACAATTAACGGAACGTTTTCCGAATAAGCGGGAAATATGCGCAAGCTCGCGGTATTAAAGGTAATGATTAACACGGTTTTACGATAGATAGGCAGAACAGAAAAGATATACTGTACTTAGATTAAGCGGTAAGCAAATAAATCATAAAATCAGAGAAGCAATTATAAACACATACGAAATACAATAATTGTAATAGTTATCACATTACCAGAATAATCAGAAATAGGCAGACAGGGAATTATGCACTACAAGGTAAATTCAAGCGACAGGTCAAATAGAAAATTATTATAAAATATAGAGAATAAATGATAATACGTAGTCTCTGGTTTGCGGTAAGTGCGAGAGGAAGAAAGATAATAATCGGTACGATAAAAGGTAATTCAAGATAAGGCAAACAATATTCAAGGTAATTAATATGCAACGTACGGCAAACCCAATAGACTACGGACAACTACGATCAGCGATATTAGCGAAGAAAACAGTTAAAAAGATGTTATGCGATACGGCACAATACTCCAATGTCGAATGAACGACGAACGGGACCGCGCAGCGATACAAGATCGCTTTCGCGGTACTCTCACTAAGATGCGATAATCAACGATAATAGGTAAAGAGACAGATAGGAACTAATCAGAGAAAATATAACAAAATAGTAATGCTCAATAGCTAAGATAAAAATTGATCCTTTAACGGAACGCGCTGCTAGACAGCGATATTAGACATTCACATATTCTAGAAGAGAAAGATAATAAGATAAAGCGATAGTCACTACAATGCGTAAGTAATAATCAACCAGTCGCGAAGTTACTTGCAATAAGACAGAGAAAGGGACAAGATAAGAGATAATAAGGTACGAGCCCAGGTGGCTCAAGCAGACCAACTGCAAGATAAAGAGAAAAGATACGAGCCCAATTGGCTCAAGCAGACCAACTGCAAGGTAAAGAGAGAAAGAGATAAAGGTAAAGGTACGATATATTGCAAGTAATCTCGTGGCTTCACAAAATAGAAAAGGAACCTCACTTACGTAAAAGAAGATCTAACAGGTGCGAGAGAATGCGATACGATAACGAGAAACTAATCACAGGGATAGCGGTAATGATACTAGATATGACAATAGCACGTCTTTGCAATTCAGGAACTGAACGTAGAGTGATGAGATGAGCGATGATCCTGATTTTCGTCGAGCTGCTGTCACGTGATTCTTCCCAAAATTTGCGGTATTTTAATTGGACCAGCAGGTCGCGTGGCCTGGTCCACGGATAGGCGGCGATAATCCCTCGCCGCTTGTTTTTCTTTTCCCTCGACGACAGGTATCGAGGTATCGGGACGTCGGAAGGTGGTTAGAGATGTTTTCCTTCAGCTATGCGGTATCGTTGGTGAGAGGGGGGGGGGTCGTACTGCTCAGGTATTGCGATATTGAGGTGTGCGGCAATGTTACGTCACCGGTCTCCTGGACTTGCGACCGACTGTAACTCACTCCTTGCTTTACTGGTACTCCCCGTTGTAGCTATTTCGTCGGCGCTGCATCCCGGCCCTCGCTCATGGAAGCCCTCATGCCGGAACGATCTGGTGGTGATGGCCCTCAACCCGGATCCCCACACTAGATCCACCAGATCCACGTGGTCAGCATATCATTAGCCTATTCCACGCCGCAGTCCTTCGATAAGACGGTTCGTTAAGAGAAAACCGTCTTCTATTGGATAGTCAACGACTTAGTAGATGTTAGGGTCGGTTCAGCTCCAGGCTGATAAGTATCGTCGACGGGAGGCTTCGTTGTGTTTTTGACGCACAGCCCTGTACGCCGCCTGACGATGCATCCGAGCGGTAGAAGCATTCGTTCGTGGTTCGGCTCCTGGCCGATAAGTCTCAAATAGTTGGAGGTGCTGTTTGTGCATCACGCACGACCCTTTTCGACAACTAGATAGGCATCCATCGGGAGTGGTTTCAGCGGTATTCGTTCGTCTGTAGTCGGTGGTGTTGATGTTGAGCTGGTACGTGACCCCTGTCAGGCAGTGTCCTGGTATCTTGACGTGAAGGTCTCGCGGATGGTTCTCGAAGAGCATTACAGAATTAGAAAATAGCATACAATTAGCTTAGTAAAGAGAAATCAACTTAAAGGTAATTAGTCGTTCATTTTTGGAGTATTGGCCTCAGACGTGCTTTTGTTACTTTTAGCGATATCTGCACCTAGGGGAATGCGATAATTAAACAAAGTGACGGGGTACGAAATACCACGTCACAGTGTATTAAAAATGAAATAAATTTTAGCTCAAAATATACTCTCTCATTTCTTATGCATAAAAATTAATACGCAAAATAAAAAACAGTCTTCATGAAATCAGCATCATACCCGAACAATGAGAAAAAAATAAATTTTTTACATAAAATAATCCGTTGATCGTAACTTGTTGTTCTAAAACTCACATTTACTTAAATTTCTTTGAAAATGAAGTAATTACTTGCGTAACATTTATTTAATATCCGTAGGATTTATTTAAGATGTAAAAATGAATACATTTATTTTTCGCAAGAACAGCGGAGAGAATGAAAAGAATCCTTGTAAACCATAACCATTTACATCAAAGCAACGCAGGTTTCCCTATTTTTATACTTGGGATGAATTTCGGCATCGGTCGGGTGTTCGCACTAGACGACGGCGATGCGCGGCGATGCGCGGCGCACCGCCGAAATATTCCCAACCTGGAACTCGCGAAAAATTGCCGCGGTCCGCCGCCGTCTAGTGTGAACACCTATATGGATAACTGTATGAGCGAAAATTTCGCCGCCGTCCGCCGCCGTCCGCCGCGGTCTAGTCGGCGTCAGCCTTTATACATATACTATCATTGTGGTGTGTGGGTCGTAACTGTTTACAGACAAATTGCCATAGCAAATTTATTCATTAAGTGTATGTCCTTTTTGAAAAAATTGTCATTCTTTTTCCTCGAGATAAAAAATCGATTTTTCCTTCCTGAGTAATTATTCAGATCATTTTACCGATTAATAATCCAGCTGGAACTACTCAAAGATGTTCGGATATAGCAAGGAATCAAAATGATCCTTGTGGTAATCAAGGAAAAATCAGGGTATCCTGTTCCAAGACATTCACCGCATAGAATATTAGCTACGAATTCAAACGCATAGTTCAATTGTTTAATAACAAATGTTTCTGTAGTTTCGGTCTGCATCCGTCACTCGCATGATGAACTTCAGTTACAAAATTATGACATATTTTCAAAAAATGACATAGTCGCTAATGTTAAAAGTATTCTTTGTACACGCGTTACCTCTTTAAAAATTATCCTTTGAAATGAAGTTACAGTGTAAATTAAACTCAGTGCGTGCCACACGAGCGCGTTTTCAACAACCTCAAATATTACTCAATACTTCTGAAAATGCTGCCGCAGGTGATGCACCGCACGGCCAAATGTCATCTAACCTACCCTTTGATTCATCAAGAGAAATACTCGCTTTAGACACTTCGTTGATGGAAATAGTATCTAAAGATGACACGGAAGCAAAGAGCAGGTCTGGTGACCCTTCAACCTGTGCGATCAACAATCAGTCTTGGAGTGATGCTGCGAGAAAAGTTCGTTCTGCGAGTGAAAAAGATTCCCTTTATACCAAAACGATACTATCCGAAGTGTTTGACAGCATTAATGCCAAAGAAGCAAGGTCTGTCTCAGAGGAATTTACGGCAGGATTACTATATAAAGAATGTTCACCGGATATCCATTATGGTACTAATTACGTAGCAGATAATCAGAAGTATTGTAAAAGTTTGCATGATTCTAAATTAATGAACATGATGATGCCGGGTGAAAAGAGCAACGAAGCTTCTGGAATCCGTGGGAGAAATAGCAATGGATATTCCGATGTTGAAAAAACTCCATCTCCAAATTCTAAGATTTCAATGTTCTCTGCTGAGATTTGGACTGAAAAAGAACTTCCCATTGAGGCCTGTATTCACCCTGAGCCAAAAATGATCGACAAGATGTACCTTAACAACAACAGAACAACGGATGAGTTTAATTGCTTTACAAGGTGCAACACGGAATCCCGTGACATACCACTAACGCAGATGGATCTTGACCAAGAAGTATTCGGGCAAAGTACCATAATCAGTCCACCTTTGTCCGCTAGGAAGAACAGGACGTCATCACCATGTCGAAAAACCATTAATTTCGATGGCGAAATATGGCCTGTATGCTCAAACTTGATTCCCAGTGGAAAAGAGTTGTCGTTTTTTACATTAGGAGATAAATCCGTTGCTGCGTCATCAAAAATATTGAACGAAAGCGACGAAAAAACACCTACTTCTCTCGTTTTTAGTGGATGTGCAGGTACACAAGGAGCATCGTCGAGATCCAGAACAGAACCGTTAGTCCTGGAAGATAGTTCAAAGAATAAGAAGCAAATGGAACCAACCCATGAAATCGAGTATCAGAATTTGAACATGAATTTGGTGGAAACCCCACAGAGATATCATCTTGATACGCGAAATTGTTGCAACCTCAACTCAGTCACAAGTACATTAGGTCGAACACTGAATAACAATTTCCCGGAAGCGAGTCTAAAGTCTCAGTCATCCGTTGAAGAGCGGCTTAAGCAAGAATCAGAAGAAGCTGAACAGAGCAAGCAAGAGACGAGAAAATGTGTATTAAATAATTCAGAGGCATGTGAAATAAGAAATTCGCAGAAGAATGCGTTAACTACGAGTAAGAATGAACCAGGGAACATCGTTTTTGGAGATGTTTCGAAAGAAGAAATAATCAATTCTTTATTTTGTGATAAAATATCGTCTCGTGTGAAATGCAGAGAAAAAATATCCTCGCATAAAACCAATCAGAAAAGTAACAGTCAGAATTTAGGACTTACAATGAGCTACGGTGCTTGTGCAACTTCGGATCAGATCAGTTTTGGTCCGACCAATACTTATAAACTTTTTGAACAGCCGGAAAATTATAAAAGCCCTATAATTTCTTCACTTGTTTCCAAATTACCTGCTACAGAATTGAGGAATTTCAGCGGGAGTGATAACTTCTTTGTAGAAGACCAGGAAATCGTGAAGATAGCCAAAAGTCTGCCAGAAGCAGTCAACGATGAAAGCCGACACAAAGTCGAATTAGTTTTTCGCAATTCAAGCCTGGTACCAGATTCTTTGAGCGTCAGAAGCTTTAATGAGGAAGTTAATCGATCAACTGGTCACATTTCTCAACAAGTCAAGACGGACCCGGCCTTGAATAATGCGGTTGATACTTTGACAAAAATCAAAATGATCGTAGAGGCTAACCACCACATGATAGAAAGACTACAATACCGACATCAGAATGTTCTGATTCCGTGTCTGACGCCTTTGGATGCTGGAAAATCATTAGCCAAGGCACTGACCAGGTTACGTATTAATCATAATCAGTAACAACCGCAAGTCTTATATCATCTGCGTATCGCTTTATCTGTCTGTAGTAACCCATTAACAAGTAGTCATCGCTAACAGTAAGGGTATGAGAATGACCTCTACAGAAAACGCTCAATTTCATTGGCAAAAATGATTTTTAATAAACTCTTGTAATGTTTCTTTACAAAAGTGCATACATTTTCAGAGATTCTCAGAATATTTGAAGCAATTGAGAAAAGTTTAGAATATTTGGCGAAAATGTAAAATTTTTCGGCGAGGTATGACTCGAATTATCTGCAAATTATTATTCCAATTTCTCTGCGCTTCTCGGCAAAAGTTTCCTAGAATATTTCCAAAATTCCCTGATTTTTGCCGAAAAATCTCTAAATGCTCTGAACTTTGTTAAAGTAAATTTATACTACAAAAATTATGTTATTTTTCTCTGACATTCTGTACTTTTTCACACAACTGTCCATTAATCACTGCAAATTCTTGAACGAAATCTACATACTGACGGACTATCTGTAACTAAAATACTCTGCATTTCTCTGCCAAATTTCTCCCAGTTTATCTGCATTTTTTTACATTACTCTTCAAATTTCCGAGAACTTGTAATACTTTCCCGACACAATTGGATATTGACTAAAAAAATTCGCTCGATGAATCAGAAGGCGATTTTCAAAAGGGTATTTCATCAACGTTTTCCTATGCTCATACGGTTTGCATTACGATGAAAAGTATATAGGAATTTCCATAAAAATCACGCAAACTGTACAAAAATGTACAGAGATTTTCAGAGATATACTTTTGAATGAAACAGGAATAGACTTCAAGTTGAATATTTACATAGACTTACAGAGAAATTTTCTAAAGTGCAACAATATAATACAATGGACCTCGAGATTAAAATGTAGAGTCTACAATAGGAAGTCGGTGAATTTTAGTGGTATTTGGAAGTTTTTACGAAAAAAATTTGAAAAAGTTATCTAAAGAAATCCGCAATATTTGTCTGTCGAACTTCACACGCATAAAATAATGAAGTTTTCTTATAAATATTATCGCCAGAATGTTCAGTTTTTACCCTCAAATTCTGATGCTAGCACCGCGTTTCAAATCTCTGACTGGATGTTGAGTCTTCAATCCTAGGAGACGCATCTTCTTTTTCAATCGAGACTATCACACAATGTCACCGTGCCCCAACGCAATTTTTGATGAGATGTTGTTAAAAAACTGTGTATCCAAAATGTCTGTAAAAATGTTGAAATGAAGATAAAACATAACAAAAACATTGCAATGACCAAAAGTTGATACTCTACTAATTTTTTCATATACTTAGCAAAAGCAACGCAATCAAAAGTGTAAAATTTTAGTTTAATTATCTCGCGTTCCGTATAGTTTAATGGGTATCCCTGGTGAAGGGCCAAATACCCCTGTCTCGGGATTTTAAAACTATCCGTTCAGAAGTGTTTCATAAGTCAGAAAAACATTTGCCCAGCTATTCATAACCTAACCCTAACATCCTACATCTTTTCCCAGGGGTAAGAAATGACATTATATGCAGTCGATTTTTTATTTCAAAACTCAATTGACTGATCCTTGTGAAAAAAGTTATGGGTATCTATTACCAAAAGACCTCTTATTTAAATTGATTTGTGTGCGAAGGCCACCCATAGCGAAACGAAAGCTATTTGTACTATTTCTTGTTGTGTTTTATATCTGTGCCCTGACGTAGTGGTCGTATCATTGTTACAGGTGCAGAAATTATATTCGGAAGAATGGGGAAAGCAGTGAAGCTATTAACACTGTCAACAAACTATTGAAAATTCCGGTACAGAATTTAAAGAATTCTGTGGAAAGGCAAAAACTGGCGCTGGCAAACTTAGGCGAGAAGCATTTTTAGCAGTATTAATTCATTCGTTATTCTGCGGTTAAATCGACTCGTAACTTCCGTTTATGTAACCAGTAATACGTTTAAGCAGCCCCCTGACACTCACCACTGCTCGTATACTAAAAAATTGTACGCGTTTTGTCCCAGTTTTTTAGTTCCTCTACGTGGCGCTAGTTGACTTCTGACACGCTCGCCACCCTCGCTGACCGCGCGCAAGCTTGTCTGACAACTACTAGCGCCACTAGTGGTGGAAATTGGCGGCAGAATCGAGGGACATTTTGCGAACTACTTTTAGCAGCGTGTGTCAGGGGGCTGCGTTTAAGTATTTGATTCGTCGATGAATTGGATTCACCTTTCAACTGTTCTTATTCTAGCATTTCTTTACCACAGAAAAATGTTCCACGGATCTGTGCCGTGAAAGCCAATCAAAGAAATCGAACCAGGAATATTTCTTACTTGCTAAACAACTACAAAGTGCGAATTCAAATGAAGCCAATCACGTAAAATATTTAATCGCAAATATTCTCACCTTAACCGAGCAAATTCTACCCAAGCTAAATGGAAGAAGAGTGGAAGAAAAATCGTCAGCTGCAGCAAACCACTCGCCCAAGAGTGTGACAAATTTCAGCAAAACAGACAGGTTAGTTGCAAAAGGCTTTACGTACCCACGTTCTATTAAACACCCATATATAAGGGATGAGTATACGAGATGGTGGATCTAGTGGAGTCTTCTAAGGATGCACAGATAGGAAACGGCGAAACTTATCGAGTTAAATTAAAAATAATTGAATTTTATTGGTCGACGAGATCGTATCCTGTCAAGATTTTTGGCTGCAAGTCAGGAAAGCCAACTTACTCGTAGTGAAGCATCAGATGTCAAACTCTCATAAGTGCCGAATTGAAATTATTCTATCGCGTTGACTCGCAGCAGTCAGTCATGACACAGTTCACAGTAAAAGTTGGCCTAGCCTGCTCGGATCACTACGTCAACTATTTGAGATTTACTTAGCTGAAAAACATTCGCGTTGCTTCCATAACCTCCATAAGCCGTATTTGACATCTGTAGCTTTAGTTGGCCAACCTACACGAAAATCCGACGACGCTCGCGCATGTGCAGTCGGACGCTCAATCCGTTGAGTTTGACTGTTTCCTATCTGTATAATTCAGCTGACAACGAGTTCAGCAATGATATACATATATACGATTCTTTTCCATTAAAAACAGAAATTCCATCCCTCAAATATAGCTGCAGTGCTATACAATAAAAATAGCGATCGTGCAGACCAGATAACCCAGCTAAAATATGTTACAAAAATTGTTCGATTACGAAAAAAGTTCCAATCCCCCATACCCCATAAACAAAGGAATACTTTGGTCATTTTTATTATGCCTTTCCCTTTCACCTAGTCGTGGGTCTGCGAGCTGCTACTTGGCTTTGGCAGATCGAACTTACTGGTAATACTGTCATAGTTCTTAATACTTGACATCATTATCACCGATGCTAATTTTCGGATTGATTAATTATTGTAGGGTGTTTCTAAAATCCATCTCATCTGCACTAGAGTGATTCAAAAAAATTGACATTTTTTTTTCGAAATTACAATTGCGAATAATTAGAGGTTCCACATTCCAATCTGCCGTTTCCATTGATTTCACATTGGAAAATTTTGTTCGTTACTTCTGAATTTTGTAACTCGCCAACCGATGAGCATATACGTACTAAGCATTAAAAGCAACTATATTCAAATCGGTTTCTTTTCAATATTATTTCCTGTAAATATCCCATTCTAATCAAAGAGCAAGGTATTTTCGAACAAAACTATAGATCGAACCAAAACTAGAACAGAGTAAATCACGTCTTTCGATAACGCTGGTTCATCTGGACATCAAATCATTAAATCGCTATTTTACATATAATTCTTCTAATAATCGACGTCGTTTTCACGCACAATACATTGGAGAAACATACTCAAATGTATAATTTTACTAATACCATGCAGTGAATACGTCAAAAATCTAAATCCATGTTCAGAGCATTTTAAGGTTTGTATCAATTTTCAGATCTTTCGTTGCTAGCCCTGTCAACAAGTTGAGCAAAACTTGTCCTTCAAAAGATCTGATAATCGGACTAACCCAACTGAACAGAATAGTAGAACCTCTTGGTAATGTAGAACTCAAGAGAGTCATGGAGCCATACGAATCGACATCCAGAAACGCAATAGCAGATACGGTTCAAAGTTTACAAAACCAGAGACATTATGAAGCAGTTACAGCGTTTGAGACTTTGAAATTACCTATTTCAAATTCTGCATGTACTAAGAAGTCGATGAATCGCTGTAAGATGCTACTCCGTAATTGCACTGTCAATAACTCGACGAACAATTCTAGATCAATTGTAAGTCCGCAGACTGTTTTAAAAAATCAGAAGCTATCCATAAAAAAATATGGTGGCAACAGCATTGTTCAGTCGAGCATAAGCGATGCTTTGAATAACGAAAGAGTTCATTCGCTGCCATTATCGTCTCAAAAAAAAAAGAAGTACACTAATAGTGAACATGCAAGGTACGCACAAAATATGACTAAATACGTATAGTACGTTTTCATCGCGCCTTAAATATAGTATTTCAAATCCTAAATTCACGAATCATATGAATGCATTTCTATGCAACATTTCATACTGTTTCCTTCAGTTAACCCCTTTCGTTAATCGAGATTCAGCTCAGCGATGGGGACATATCGTTAATTATAATGCGATTGATCCTCGCAGTTTTAAAATCTCACTCAGGGTACTTTGGCCATTAACTAAAGATTGCAAGAGACAGCCAACCGAACTCAGCCATTTGAAGCTCGATACAGACGACCAATGAACGAGGCAGAAAGTTTGATCGGTACAAAAGTATCGTACTGTTACCGATTTAATCAACACTGCCGTTGGTTCCGCGCCCCAAACGCCCTTTTACTTGCTCCAGATAAATACTCGTGGCTGGCAGTCTTTAGCAATCGTTGGTATGCTTTGATGCATAAGTTATTTTGTTTTTCTTGTTACAGACACAAAAAGTTACAGTTGCCGGCTGCGTCAATGCCCAGTACTGTGAAAAATCCCGCAAACGTAGTAACGAAGTCAGTAATGAAACCGTACAATACAACTTCACTTGCTAAGATGAAAACTTTCCCAACAAGAGAGCTGGGAACTGAAAAGTCCGAGGTGGTGTTGATGGAAAGAAGCAATATTCAACCACCTGCTGAAGTCAGCAAGATCAAGGCAAGGAAACCAAGGTCAACATCCAAAACATCGAATCGAGTCTCGAACAAAATCGGAAGAGTCAGAGATACCGAAATACCATTGGAACACACCAATGATTATGTACCATTAAGGGGACTAAAGGCATCAGTCAATCGGGATTTGCTACTACCTAAGAAAACATCTTCACCAAAGGATATTATTCAACTGCTTGAGGAATTAATCAAGTATTCAAACCATGAAACTTCAATCCCCAGTACCCATACTGTCCCAGTTGTCACTCGATGTAACGGCCATGTAAAAGATACAAACGAGAGTACTTCTAAACCTGTAGCTTCGAAAGTAAGAAAGGAGGCCAATACAAGATCCAAATTACAGCCCTCCCAATTTAGCATTGACAACAAAATTAAAGAATCGTCCAAACATCAGTCAAGTCAGGTCAAAATCAGCGAAGCAATTGCAAAGGGTTGCAATACTTTGTCCAAGACTTTGTGTTCTGAACGAAGGCCGTCTCTCTCAAATAAGGATTTCGAATTACACTCAAACATAAATATCGAAGAAATCAAGACAAAGGCTTATACCGAAACTAATGCGAATGATGTTACGAGAGGTTATAGTAGAACCTCGATATCAAGTGCAGGATGTAGAACACACTTGAGTGAGGAGCCTAATTCAATAAGTTGCTTGTCCTCTAAATATTGTCAAGTCTCATCGACCTCACTCGCGAGTTACGAAATGTCAGAAGAAATTATTTCAAATCAAATTTCAGACTCCATACTGACGTCTGACGGTTCTCAGAAAGTTGTGAATGGTTCCAAAGAACAGGTCGATGTCATAGAAAATACTCGACTACTTTCAAACAACCGCATACAACGATTCCGTGAAGATCAAAATATAGAAGTAAATAGTAATGTAATACCTAAGAAGAAATTTGCCAAGAGACATGTTAGGGCTTTTGAGATGCTTAAGAAAATTCTCAGCGATTATGGCGTGAGCAATGAACGTCTAAGCAAAGCCGAAAATAAGTCAAGGGACCGATGCAGATACGATTCAATTAAAAGAGAATTGTCAGTGACGAGGTCCTTAGATGCAAACCTTATAAATCAAGGAAATTCCGATGAAATTGTTAGCAGAATATCTTCTTCCGACAGGAATTTTTCACGACTGCTCTTTAGTAAACTTGCCACATTATCTGAATCAGAGAGTGATCTTCATTACATGGAAGTTGCCACCATGACTTCAGCGAAGGATTTGGTCGTAAAAATAAACGATAATACTGAGTTGAATAGAATTGAAGCCATCTGTACTGATAAAGAAGATGCAGGTCTGAGTAAAGTTGTCAAAATTGAAAATTCAACACAATTTGATATTAATTCGAAATCCGATGAGTGCCTGGGTGATCTGACGATATCTGACAACTTTATGTCCGATGCCTTGAAAAGTACAAGCCTTTCTGTAGAATGTTCTACAGCATCATATACTTCACCATCTACGCTCCGTTCATCAAGTACCACTCTGAAGATAGCTATGCCGGAGATAAATGAGTTGTTAGAATGTGAATTATCGAATGACATCATTGAAGCTTTCAGATTAGCTTCGATTAGAGCCGCAAATTTATACGCCGCTATTGATTTTCTTAGTGAAAATGTGCCACCTGATAGTGAAAGAAACTCATATTCTCTAACTATTCAAAATACTAATGATATTCTTACACGTATTCCCACCAATATAAATCCGCCAGCAATTGTTGAAACTTTATGTAATGCCAATCGTACAATGCCAGATCATATTCCAAACTCAAGTGAAGCTTCCAGTTCTGACATCGGTAATAGACCGTTGAATCAAGTAGCTAATTCGAAGACCATTCGAGGAAAAATAAGCGAGCCGATAATGGTTACAGAAAAACCGGAAGTTGGTATTCAAGATTCAGCGGTGACAAAAGTTTCGGAGAAAACTTTGAACACCGTAAAAGTATCAAAGGAAAATACAACGAATGGTAAATCACAAACGGCGTATAACCATCACTTAGTTAATCCTACTAAGCTTCAAATGTTCCCAAAAATGTCGTCAGATAAACAACACATAGCAACAAAATTGGCTGGTGTGGCCATTGATAAAAAAGTAGTTATGGAACCACAAGGCATCAATCTAGAGAAATTTTTCACCTTAGAAGGTAAATCTATTCTATCTGCGGGGATTCCTTCGAAACCATCTTGTCTCGTGAAAGAAGCTAGTCAACTGAGTGTGAGTAATAGATCTATAACTAACAAGCGCCTTGAAACGTTACATTTTACTGGAAAGGCCTCAAATACGGGATCGAGACATTCGGATACCCATTCCAGGTCAAAATGTTCATTTTCAAACTCTAACATGCCGTCGAAAACTGCAACAAAGGTTCAAGACTCTATTCCTGGATCTCGTATCAAAACTTTGTTAGAGAAAAATTTGCAGCATTTCAGTGTGGCCTGTAATTCGATGGACGATGAAATGGATTGCGGAAATGAAGAAGATGACTGTTTCATCGAGTCAAGTAATGACGACGCATCGATCAGCACAATTTTTTCCGATGAAGCTACTTCGACAACCCGCGTAAATTCGGCCAGTTGCTACGTGATTCCAGAAGTCACGTGTATTTTAGACAATCTCTTGAATGAAGTTATAAGAATCTGTGAACTTGTGTCATCAAGGGACCAAAACTTTATGAACACTAAGTCAATTCAATGCTGTGATCCGAGAAAATCTCAACGAGAATCGCAAGTCTTCAAGTGCGGAAGACGCTCGGTGCTTTGTGGAAATCCTTCGTGTGCTATTAGCGGTGTAGCAGTTTCCAGAGAACGTATTCTGTGTCTCATATACGCAGTCATCTGTTCATTCGTATTTTTCGGTCTGCATTTTTCAGTCTACTGTGAGCTTCAGTAATGTTTTAATAAGTGTTCTTCACGCTCTTGTATTTTATTTACAAATAGAGGACTCCTGAGAAGTTAACGTGAAGGACTTTTATTTTTGTATACCGATAGATTATTCTATCCTGTTACAACAATAAATATAAATGAATGAGGCACTGAAATTAAATATTGAAATTATGTAGTGAAATAATTCATTTCAGAGCTTTTCAAAATCGCGAAAATTTTCGCCAAAAATGGAAAGGGGTTAAGATTACTTTTTCTTCGTTTTTCAAGCTCAAAATTTATGGTCTCAGATTCGATTTGTATGACCCTTTCCTGACTAATTGGACCCTCAGGAACTCAGAAAACGCAACGAAAAGAGCGGGGGATCGACAGGAGAGATATGAGGACAGAAAAAGCACCTGCTGAAAAATGTCGAAAACACTCGTTTCTGTCTCGTTGTTTGGCTGTGACTTGAGATGCGTTGATCGCAGCGTATTGGGACTGCGCTCAATCGATTTCTCTTGCTAAATCACGTCGGAATAGTGGATGAAAGAGTTCATTCCAGCACTTTTCAAAATCGCGAAAATTTTCGCCAAAAATGGTAAGGGGTTAGCCTTACTTTTTTTTCGTTTTTCGAGCTCAAAATTTTAGGTCTCAGATTCGATTTGTATGACCCTTTCCTGACTCATTGGACCCTCAGGAACTTAGAAAACGCAGCGAAAAGAGCGTAGGACCAACAGGAGAGAAATGGCGACAGAAAAAGTACCTGCTGAAAAATGTCGAAAACACAGGTTCTCGGTTTCTGGCCGTAACTTTGGATGCGTTGATCGCAGCGTATTGAAACTGCGCTCAATCGATTTCTTTTGCGAAATCACGTCGGAATGGTGCATGAAAAAATTTATTCCAGCACTTTTCAAAATTGCGAGAATTTTTGCCAAAAATGGAAAGGGGTTAGCCTTACTTTTTTTTCATTTTTCGGGCTCAAAAGTTGTGGTCTCAGATTCGATTTGTATGACCCTTTCCTGACTAATTGGACCCTCAGGAACTCAGAAAACGAAGCAAAAAGAGCGTGGGATCAACAGGAGAGAAATGGCGACAAAAAAAGCACCTGCTGAAAAATGTCGAAAATACAGGTTCTCGTTTTTTGGCTGTAACTTTAGATGCGTTGATCGCAGCGTATTGGGACTGCGTTCAATCGATTCCTCTTGCTAAATCACGTCGAAATAGTGGATGAAAGAGTTCATTCCAGCACTTTTCAAAATCGCAAAAATTTTCGCCTAAAATGGAAAGGGGTTAGCCTTACTTTTTTTTCATTTTTCGGGCTTAGAAGTTGTGGTCTCAGATTCGATTTGTATGACCCTTTCCTGACTGATTGGGCCCTCAGGAACTCGAAAAATGAAGCAAAAAGAGCGTGGGATCAACAGGAGAGAAATGGCGACAGAAAAAGTACCTGCTGAAAAATGTCGAAAACACAGGTTCTCGGTTTCTGGCTGTAACTTTGGATGCGTTGATCGCAGCGTATTGAAACTGCGCTCAATCGATTTCTTTTGCGAAATCACGTCGGAATGGTGCATGAAAAAATTTATTCCAGCACTTTTCAAAATTGCGAGAATTTTTGCCAAAAATGGAAAGGGGTTAGCCTTACTTTTTTTTCATTTTTCGGGCTCAAAAGTTGTGGTCTCAGATTCGATTTGTATGACCCTTTCCTGACTAATTGGACCCTCAGAAACTCAGAAAACGAAGCAAAAAGAGCGTGGGATTAACAGGAGAGAAATGGCGACAAAAAAAACACCTGCTGAAAAATGTCGAAAACACAGGTTCTCGTTTTTTGGCTGTAACTTGAGATGCGTTGATCGCAGCGTATTGGGACTGCGCTCAATCGATTTCTCTTGCTAAATCACGTCGGAATAGTGGATGGAAGAGTTCATTCCAGCACTTTTCAAAATCGCGGAAATTTTCGCCAAAAATGGAAAGGGGTTAGCCTTACTTTTTTTTCATTTTTCGGGCTCAAAAGTTGTGGTCTCAGATTCGATTTGTATGACCCTTTCCTGACTAATTGGACCCTCAGAAACTCAGAAAACGAAGCAAAAAGAGCGTGGGATTAACAGGAGAGAAATGGCGACAAAAAAAACACCTGCTGAAAAATGTCGAAAACACAGGTTCTCGTTTTTTGGCTGTAACTTGAGATGCGTTGATCGCAGCGTATTGGGACTGCGCTCAATCGATTTCTCTTGCTAAATCACGTCGGAATAGTGGATGGAAGAGTTCATTCCAGCACTTTTCAAAATCGCGGAAATTTTCGCCAAAAATGGAAAGGGGTTAGCCTTACTTTTTTTCGTTTTTCGATCTCAAAATTTTAGGTCTCAGATTCGATTTGTATGACCTTTTCCTGACTAATTGGACTCACAGGAACTCAGAAAACGCGGCGAAAAGAGCGTAGGACCAACAGGAGAGAAATGGCGACAAAAAAGTACCTGCTGAAAAATGTCGAGAACACAGGTTCTCGTTTTTTGGCTGTAACTTTGAATGCGTTGATCGCAGCGTATTGGAACTGCGCTCAATCGATTTCTCTTGCGAAATCACGTCGGAATGGTGCATGAAAGAATTTATTCCAGCTCTTTTCAAAATTGCGAGAATTTTTGCCAAAAATGGAAAGGGGTTAGCCTTACTTTTTTTTTATTTTTCGGGCTCAAAAGTTGTGGTCTCAGATTCGATTTGTATGACCCTTTCCTGACTAATTGGACCCTCAGGAACTCAGAAAACGAAGCAAAAAGAGCGTGGGATCAACAGGAGAGAAATGGCGACAAAAAAAGCACCTGCTGAAAAATGTCGAAAATACAGGTTCTCGTTTTTTGGCTGTAACTTTAGATGCGTTGATCGCAGCGTATTGGGACTGCGTTCAATCGATTCCTCTTGCTAAATCACGTCGAAATAGTGGATGAAAGAGTTCATTCCAGCACTTTTCAAAATCGCAAAAATTTTCGCCTAAAATGGAAAGGGGTTAGCCTTACTTTTTTTTCATTTTTCGGGCTTAGAAGTTGTGGTCTCAGATTCGATTTGTATGACCCTTTCCTGACTGATTGGGCCCTCAGGAACTCGAAAAATGAAGCAAAAAGAGCGTGGGATCAACAGGAGAGAAATGGCGACAAAAAAAACACCTGCTGAAAAATGTCGAAAACACAGGTTCTCGTTTTTTGGCTGTAACTTGACATGCGTTGATCGCAGCGTATTGGGACTGCGCTCAATCGATTTCTCTTGCTAAATCACGTCGGAATAGTGGATGGAAGATTTCATTCCAGCACTTTTCAAAATCGCGAAAATTTTCGCCAAAAATGGAAAGGGGTTAGCTTTACTTTTTTTTCATTTTTCGGGCTTAGAAGTTGTGGTCTCAGATTCGATTTGTATGACCCTTTCCTGACTGATTGGGCCCTCAGGAACTCGAAAAATGAAGCAAAAAGAGCGTGGGATCAACAGGAGAGAAATGGCGACAGAAAAAGTACCTGCTGAAAAATGTCGAAAACACAGGTTCTCGGTTTCTGGCTGTAACTTTGGATGCGTTGATCGCAGCGTATTGAAACTGCGCTCAATCGATTTCTTTTGCGAAATCACGTCGGAATGGTGCATGAAAAAATTTATTCCAGCACTTTTCAAAATTGCGAGAATTTTTGCCAAAAATGGAAAGGGGTTAGCCTTACTTTTTTTTCATTTTTCGGGCTCAAAAGTTGTGGTCTCAGATTCGATTTGTATGACCCTTTCCTGACTAATTGGACCCTCAGAAACTCAGAAAACGAAGCAAAAAGAGCGTGGGATTAACAGGAGAGAAATGGCGACAAAAAAAACACCTGCTGAAAAATGTCGAAAACACAGGTTCTCGTTTTTTGGCTGTAACTTGAGATGCGTTGATCGCAGCGTATTGGGACTGCGCTCAATCGATTTCTCTTGCTAAATCACGTCGGAATAGTGGATGGAAGAGTTCATTCCAGCACTTTTCAAAATCGCGGAAATTTTCGCCAAAAATGGAAAGGGGTTAGCCTTACTTTTTTTCGTTTTTCGATCTCAAAATTTTAGGTCTCAGATTCGATTTGTATGACCTTTTCCTGACTAATTGGACTCACAGGAACTCAGAAAACGCGGCGAAAAGAGCGTAGGACCAACAGGAGAGAAATGGCGACAAAAAAGTACCTGCTGAAAAATGTCGAGAACACAGGTTCTCGTTTTTTGGCTGTAACTTTGAATGCGTTGATCGCAGCGTATTGGAACTGCGCTCAATCGATTTCTCTTGCGAAATCACGTCGGAATGGTGCATGAAAGAATTTATTCCAGCTCTTTTCAAAATTGCGAGAATTTTTGCCAAAAATGGAAAGGGGTTAGCCTTACTTTTTTTTTATTTTTCGGGCTCAAAAGTTGTGGTCTCAGATTCGATTTGTATGACCCTTTCCTGACTAATTGGACCCTCAGGAACTCAGAAAACGAAGCAAAAAGAGCGTGGGATCAACAGGAGAGAAATGGCGACAAAAAAAGCACCTGCTGAAAAATGTCGAAAATACAGGTTCTCGTTTTTTGGCTGTAACTTTAGATGCGTTGATCGCAGCGTATTGGGACTGCGTTCAATCGATTCCTCTTGCTAAATCACGTCGAAATAGTGGATGAAAGAGTTCATTCCAGCACTTTTCAAAATCGCAAAAATTTTCGCCTAAAATGGAAAGGGGTTAGCCTTACTTTTTTTTCATTTTTCGGGCTTAGAAGTTGTGGTCTCAGATTCGATTTGTATGACCCTTTCCTGACTGATTGGGCCCTCAGGAACTCGAAAAATGAAGCAAAAAGAGCGTGGGATCAACAGGAGAGAAATGGCGACAAAAAAAACACCTGCTGAAAAATGTCGAAAACACAGGTTCTCGTTTTTTGGCTGTAACTTGACATGCGTTGATCGCAGCGTATTGGGACTGCGCTCAATCGATTTCTCTTGCTAAATCACGTCGGAATAGTGGATGGAAGATTTCATTCCAGCACTTTTCAAAATCGCGAAAATTTTCGCCAAAAATGGAAAGGGGTTAGCTTTACTTTTTTTTCATTTTTCGGGCTCAAAAGTTGTGGTCTCAGATTCGATTTGTATGACCCTTTCCTGACTCATTGGACCCTCAGGAACTTAGAAAACGCAGCGAAAAGAGCGTAGGACCAACAGGAGAGAAATGGCGACAGAAAAAGTACCTGCTGAAAAATGTCGAGAACACAGGTTCTCGTTTTTTGGCTGTAACTTCAGATGCGTCGATCGCAGCGTATTGTGACTGCGCCCATTCGATTTCTTTAGCAAAATTACGTCGAAATAGTGCGTGAATATTGAAATGATTCAGGGATTTTCAAACACGAACGCGTTTAATCCTTCAGTCGGGCATGTATGGTAATGCTATCAATTCACTGTAACTTACTGGTTCGGTAGCAATTTGCCCGATATCGTCCAAAGCTTACAACTAGTTGTTGATACTTACAATAACTGAATCAACGTGCTGAAAGATTCGCTTCCACCCGCACGCAACTGTATCACGTGAAACGAAAATACGATAATACCATACGGTGGTTGCATTGTGCGGTGGTCAACTTTTCAATAAATTAACTGAAAACACAAAACACTCTCACTACAAATGCCAGGATACCAAATTTTTTTGATTAACGTGAAATCTCCATAAAATTCATGCATAAAGTTCCGAGATTCCTGGATATATCGTATATTACTCTGTACGGTGCGTGTAAATACGGACGGAAAAGGCAAATTAAGGACCCTAGTAGCATTGCCTACAGTCGCAAAAACTTGAGAAGACTCTGTAGGAAGTCTTTCTACAGAGTCAATACAGAATCTTCCCCACAGTGACTTTTTGCCACCCGACAACAGACTTATGCAAAATCTCGAATAACACAAATTTTAATATCAGATTCGCAGTCAAATGTGGAACTAGACTTACCTTAGAATCCTACTAGGGAAGCTACATTTTTGATCGGTCTTCATGTACGAGACGCAACACGTGTTAATTATACAAAAATCGAGATAATAGGTCATTTCTGAGGAATGAAAGTTACAAATATTTACTGCACGTGAAATAGGACTGGAAATTTATGGTGGATTAGCGATGTGTATCGGATAATCAAGCAAATAAGTGCTTGTTATATACTAATTTGGTCGAGGTTCCGGTATAAAGAAATTAATTTGTGTGACTTAATTTTTTTTACCCTAGAACCTCGATCCGTGCCACTCTGGCGATTTTTTGGCGATATTGTCACACATATTGGACAACTCTGTAATTTTTTCAGCAAAAATAGGGGACCTTTCTGAATAAAAAAAAATAATTTCTTCCTTTTTTGTTAAAAAATCAGCCTTACCGGAATGTTACGTCCTCCAGACTTCATATTCCTTTCCCACGCTCTTAGTTACCTTACGCTCTGTAATCTACCCTTATCGTTCGCGAGTCAGCAGGTTCTCCTGTAACTCGCGGCTAGCTTGCCTGCTACATCCGGCAGAAGCGGCAGATCCATCCCAGCACTCAAGCAAGACACCTATCCCTCTAAATCAAGACCGTACCCCTTTTTCCCTTGACCGACTCCGTTGCATTGACCACGAATAAACAATCATATACTTTAAATCGTTTACCTTCCCTTAATACCGATCCCTTTCTATTCCATTTCCTTCCTGCATTGGGAGTAGTAGCACGCGAGTGCATAGTCGACGTGAACGGACCCTACAATAGCCAAATAACACCTTGGCTGGGCGTGGAGTAAGCTCCGATTACCGCTCATCGGAGCCTACGCAATCTACCCCGTAACATTTTGGTGGCAGCGGTTTTGCCCGTCGACCTACCCGTCAGTGCAGTGCTGCATGTTTTCTACGAAAGTGTTCAGTGCTCAAAATTTCTAACGCCGTATCAATCAGTGATAGCCGTGTTACGAACGAACTTCGGCCCACGAGGTACTGTGACAGGCATGCAGAACCTATTCAACTCGTCACGGACACAGGCTCTACAAACAGTCCCCAATTTCAATAACTCCGTCACATTTTGGTACTATTGAAATTCATCGATACGTACGACGTCGAATAACTGTGTAGCGAGTGGAAATTCAGTGCGATAGCCAAGTTAAGCCGCACACCGCATGTGAACACATCACCCTTCGAACCGACAAATATTGAATGGACCCTTCCCGCTCATTCGGACTCCTGCAACCCTGTTAAGACGAGAACCTGGACCCGAAAATGACATCGCCCTAAGACCTGGATTACCACACTTATTTATCAACACGCCACGGAGTACCTCATCTATACCCTCCTCGTGCCGACGCATGACGTGTATCGCCTCTTCAAGTTTCACCTGCGTCCAGCTGCCTAGAACTGTACTCTGCTGTACTCTGTTTTTGCGTTTACCTTCGCCCTGTAAGTCTATTCTAAGTCTTAGTATTAAGTTGATATTTTTATTCCTGTACTTGCAATACCCTGCTTAAAAATCAACATGGCACCAACTAACGAAACCGGTTCAAATTTTTGGTCAGTAAAAGATGTCTTGCCGACAATCCCCCCTTTCGACGGCCACAACATGCCCTTTGACTCATTTGTAGAACAATTACGTCACGTAGAGACTCTTATAAAAGCTTCGGATAAAATGACTTTTGCCAAATTTGCGCAATCAAAGGTTACAGGCCCCGCATCTCAATATTTGATAGGCATTAACTGTAATGACGTCGAGGACCTCATAACTGCCCTTAGCCGAGCATATCGCCCGGATATCCCCATACGCCAGTTATCCGCTCAATTAGATAGAATTACACAACAACCATATGAGCGCATTATAGATTACTCGTGCAGAATAAGAGCAATATCAAAAGAAATAAGCACAGCGATCATAGCCAAACACCCACCAGACTTAGCAACGCTTCTACTGAACGATCTAAAGAAGGATACCTCTAGATCGTTTATTAGAGGGCTTCGGCCAGAATTGGAGTGGAGAATCGCTACTATCAGACCATTACCAACCTTCGAAACTGCCGTCAGCATCGCCGAAGGTGAAGAAGCCGAGCTAATTAACCGTCAGATGCAATTCTCTGCACACTATTTTACCCCCTCTACACCCATGTGTCTGCCGTTACCCCCCCATACTGCTCCTCCGTCTCAGGTGCCTACCGCGGCCTCCTCTATCCCCCCCCTGATGTCATTGCCCACACGTGGTTACGTTTATCAACCAGCGCCTCGTACCGAACCCGGAACCTACGCCCAAGCGCTCCATCCGAATACCAGTTCTACTGACCACGTTAATGCTCTGCCCAGCACTTGTCAATTTTGTAACCACCAGGGTCACTCCATCACGGAATGTCACCGTTTGCAAAGTAAAAGATATTGTACCAAATGTCGCAGAATGGGCCACTTCCACAATGAATGCAACGTAAACCAAGAACTGCACTGCGACAATTGTAACCGCAGAGGCCACACAGTAGACCGATGTAGATCCTTTCCGCGTAATAACCAAGGCAATGCAGGCTCAAATAAACATTTAAACGGGAACATCGCCCGCGGGGAGAACGCGCCCGCGAGCAATGCAAACAACTAGCGTTCCGATCTTCAAGTCATATCCTCATAACAGCTTCAGCTGACCCTCCACTAATTTCGATTGACACCCCCGAGCTAAATAAAATATCTACATTCATTATTGACACCGGTGCAGACGTCAACTTGGTCAAAGAAAGTTCCGTTAGGCCCCTCGTACGACGAACAACCGACGAACGTTTGACGCTGACTGGTATAACAGACAAAAAGACGCAAACTATCGCAAAAACGGAAATACGTTTTAATAATAAATCCCATACCTTTCACTTGGTCCCGGACTCGTTTCCGATTCCGCACGACGGCATCTTAGGCCAGCCCTTCTTACGAAAAGAGAAAGCAACTATTTCTTTCAACTCAAACTCGGTGATGCTTGGATCCTCATTGCCAATCCACTTTAGTAAATTCGATGAACCCTCGTCCGCGCCCGAAAAAACGCGCGTAATTACAATACAGGCCCGTACCGTGAAAGCCATCCCACTAATAGTTGCGAACCCAGACACTAAAGTAGGTTACCTTAAACGCATCGATTTAGGCAACAATGTTCTATGTGGTGAAGCGTTAGTTGAAAACCAGAACGGCATCGCTTACTCGTACGCGTTCAATTGTAACGAATCTGCCGTAGAGATAAGACCCCCAACAGTAACCCTAGACGAGTTCGACGAGCCACTGAGTACAGTCATGCCCAACGCTACGCCCACTGCATCGAGTAACCCCCACAGCGATGCCCGCGCTAAAACCCTCGTTTCGCACCCAGGCCCTCTCCTCAGCAACTCATTAATTGTTTCTGCCGCCAAGCGTACATCGCGACCGACTAATAATCCCCCCTCCTGCCCCATCCAGTCCACTGACCTCGCGCAACTGCAATCCGATCCTCCTATCCCTGACGACAGTACACCCTGTCCCGGTGCCGCAACAGTGCTCTTGACTGACAGTAGGTCAGAAAGATTGGACGTCCTAAAGAACAGCTTACATCTTGATCATTTGAATGAGACCGAAAAACAATCTATATTTAACCTCGTAACAGAATTTAACCATCTCTTTTACCTCCCAGGTGATAAATTAGGCCACACCAATTTATCTCATCACACTATCCCCACGATGGACAATACGCCTATTCATACCAAACAATACCGTTTTCCCAAAATTCACAAAGACGAAATCGAATCCCAAGTTGATAAACTACTCAAACAAAATCTTATTAAACATTCCTCATCTCCGTACAATTCCCCGGTGTGGATCGTTCCAAAAAAACCGGATAGTGACGGCAATAAACGATGGCGTATGGTAATCGACTACAGAAAACTTAACGAAAAAACAGTCGGCGACGCATACCCCATGCCCGATATCACGGAAATCCTTGACCAGCTTGGCTCAGCTAAATACTTTTCCACATTCGACCTTGCTTCCGGGTTCCACCAAATTCCCATGCATCCGGATCACAGCACGAAAACTGCATTTTCGACACCTAGAGGCCATTATGAATTTTCTCGTATGCCCTTCGGACTAAAGAACGCCCCCGCCACGTTTCAAAGGCTCATGGACCAAGTCCTTCTAGGCCTACAAGGCAACGAGATGTTCGTGTATTTAGATGACATAGTTATTTACGCTCGAAACTTGCAAGAACATGAAATTAAATTTCGGAAATTAATGAAGCGACTAACCGCTGCTGGTTTAACTCTACAGCCAGACAAGTGCGAATTCTTGCGCAAGGAAGTCGTTTACCTCGGACACCTCATAACTGAGTTAGGAGTAAAACCTGACCCTGGCAAATTAATAGCTGTAAAAGAGTATCCTGTCCCCAAAAGTCCCAAAAATGTTAGACAGTTCCTTGGCCTTTTAGGTTATTACCGAAGATTTGTTCCAAATTTTGGAAAAATTGCTAAATGCCTTAACAATTTAACGAAGAAGGATACCCCTTTCATCTGGACGTCCGAACACCAGTCTGCCTTTGAAACCTTACGCGATTGTTTATGCAAAGAACCAATTCTACAACACCCGGACTTCAACAAACCATTCACGCTCACTACAGACGCGTCAAAATTCGCGATAGGTGCAGTTCTCAGTCAAGATAAAGACGGTGCTGACCTACCGGTAGCATACGCATCCCGAGCCCTCAAGCCCGCTGAATTAAACTACTCGGTACCTGATAAAGAATTCTTAGCCGCCTACTGGAGTATGAATCACTTCCGCCCCTACATCTATGGTCAGAAGTTCACTTTAATAACAGACCACGAGCCACTCAAATGGGTAAAAAGCGTCAAGAAGCCTAATTCCCGTTTATTACGATGGAGCTTAGAACTAGCAGAGTACGACTTCGATACGAAATACAAGTCCGGAAAATCTAATACCAACGCTGATGCTCTGTCCAGGAACGCACCGCCCGACACCGCTCAAATTCTTCCCATAGATGCAAAACGCCCCCGTCCAACGACTGAAGCCTCTAGCGATAAACCAAAAAAACGCACTAAAAAGACTCATCAGTACCCCAGACGCCCTCGACAGACCACAGACGAGTCCACTAACCCAGCTCCACTGAAACACCCTAAAATCTCACAACCCTGTGAGATGATATACTCCTCTGATGCCTCTGATTCCTCTGATCTCTCCGACGATGAGTTCAGCGATAAAGAAACTCCGTTGCTCAAAACCCCCCTCGTTACCCCGGCACCGATCCCAGTACATCACCAACTTAAACGCCATCGCGAAACAAATTCTTCAACAAATCCTGGGCCTCATAAAAGACCATACCTGAGCTATTTTTCAGATTCTTCCCTTAGCTCGGATGACTTACAGACCCCAGAAACTGAATCAGGAACCGATGACCTTTGTCCAGCCACCGATTTACCGGGGCCTTCTTATAGCGATTTCCTCATAGAAAGCGAAACTTTTCCTCTCATGCGTAATAGACGTATCAAAGAAATAAAAGCTGACCTTTTACAGCAAAAGGATAACTTGGCTCATTGCATATCGGCTGACTGCCAAATGTCAAAAGGAATCGCTTCAGAACTGACAGAACGTAAATTCATAAACCGCGAACAACTTAGAGAATTCGACCCGACTGTGACTGACGTTATTTCTGTGGTACATGGAAACCGGAAAATCTATAACCTAGTTACAAAGTCCAAATACAGTGACAAACCTTTGCCCCACGTTTTTTTTGACACCTTGGTTAACTTTAGGAAAACCTTGGAAGAAGATGGCGTAACATCCGTCTCGATACCATTGATAGGTTGCGGACTCGACAAATTAGAATGGAGCGCGGTGCGCAAAATGATCCATTACGTTTTTAAAAATTCGAAAATAAGAATCACCGTTTGCCGCCTCGACTCTCCGCTTCCTGCCACCGCGCGCCCCTGCATTACACCCCCACCCGTTTGTACTAACCTCCCTGACCCTGTCCCTTCCACATCTGGATTACCCCCCCGCCGCCATCTCCGAAAGGAATCGGAACGTCCGACCAAACCTGCAGCACCTCGTTCGATTCCACCTCCACCCCCACCCACTGACGTCATCATGCCCCCCCCTGTCGGGCCTCCGCGTCCCGCTAGGAGATACTCCCCCGCTACTTCCAGGCCGACGAACCCTTCCTTACACTCCTGTTCCCCTCCCCCCTCGCCCCTCCCACCCACCTCTGATAACGACGACAGTTCCGACTTGCTCACGGACGCTGAATACTATACGTGCACTCAACAATTCGACTCCCATATGGAAATTACTGACCATAACCATGACAGTGCTCTCAACACTAACGATGATCAAATTAATGACCCTCACGGTTTCGCATATTTTATTGACAACTTGGACGACATACCAGTATCGGACAATGTCAAAGATACCAATGATGGACTTTTGATGCTCAAAACCAACTATGCGCACTTCATATCGACAGACTGCGCTTGGATCAAGGGTATACCAGCCCAACTTGCCGGCGAGAATATCGTTGACCCAAAAATAGTAATGAAGCCTCGTCCGCGAAAATTTGATATCATTGAATCTAAGCACAATAGTCGACGTATTTTCACCCTAGTATTGAAAACAAAAGGCTCAGATAAAAGCAATCTATACGATATCTTCAAGCTATTGTCCAAACTGAAAACGGCTTTAGCCGATTCAAACCTAAAGTCTCTTGCCCTCCCGATAACCGATGACAGTTTAGACGCTCTCGACCCTCATGTTATACGAAAACTTCTATCCTATATTTTCGCAGACTTAGAAATTCAAATCATCCTTTGTCGAAACACGACTGTCATCCCAGACGAATGTTTACGAAAAGAAATAATCAGAGAATGCCACGAATCGTTAGTCGGCGGTCATCAAGGTGTCACTAAAATATATAACCGCATTAGACAAAAGTATTTTTGGCCCCGTATGAAAGAACAAATCCAAGATTTCATAAGAACTTGCGAGAGTTGCCAAAGAAAAAAATTGGTCAGAGTAAAAACCAAATTGCCAATGATGATAACGGACACGCCTGCCGATGCATTCGACAAAGTGGCATTAGATATTGTTGGACCTCTACCCCTTACTAAATCGAACAACAAATATCTCTTGACGATACAATGCAATTTGACAAAATTCCTGGACGCCATCCCTTTACCTGATGCCACCGCCAAAACTATAGGCGCAGCATTCGCAAAAGAATACATTACACGTTACGGTGCTCCTCGAGCAATACTCACAGACCAAGGACAGAATTTTATGAGCACAGTCATCAAACATCTTTGTAAACTTTTCAAAATTAAGCAAATACGAACCACAGCTTACCGCCCACAGTCTAACGGATCGCTAGAACGCAGTCACCTTGTTCTCACTGAGCACATCAAACACTACACGGATGCTGGTAAAGACTGGGACGATTACATCCGCTTTGCAATTTTTTGTTATAACACCGCGAAGCACGAAGGTACTAACTTCACCCCCCACCAACTAATTTTTGGCTCTCAAGCCAGACTCCCAACAGACGCGAACCCTGCCAGCGCGTATACTCGTTCCTACGATTCCTTCCTTCTAGACTTAATCGCTAACCTATCCAGCATACGAAAACACGCCGCGTCCAACCTACAACAAGCAAAGCATCGTTCCAAGACGTATTACGACCGTAACGTCAACAGCCAAAATTTCGAAGCAGGTCAAAAGGTCTATCTACTGAACGAAACCCGATCCAAATTCGACGACCACTATAAAGGAGTGTATACGATTAAACGTATAATTGACAATATTAACGCTGAAATTTGGATTACCCCCCGAAAAACTAAAATCGTCCATTTCAATAAATTGAAATCGGCACACTTAACCGACTAATTGACCTGGACCGACGCTTGAACGAATACGAACTTGACCTGTCCAGTTTAGTAGACGCTATCCCCTTAGCCCAAAAAGGTATCGTCCAGCCTAAAATTGTATCACCAGAACAAATTATTTCCAGCCTTAAACATATCCCTCACCCGCGTCGTACAAAACCCCAAATTCCTACGCGCCATGCCATCCACCACCCGCGCCTAGAAATAATACCATTTCCCGATGACCTGCCTCCTCGCCCTTCGTCGCTGCTCCGGACCCAATCGGAAATTGAAATGACGGAACTAGGCATATCTAGGCCGCGTAAATTGCTCCCCGAGCAGACCCTTAACGATAGCTCCGAATCACTCGAAGTCTGGCGCTAAGCCCTTCGCTATTAGCAATCATATTCTTTCATTGCTTTATTCTGCCCGTAATAATCTGCAGCCGTAATATAATCATCAGCAGGTTGCATAAGTTTCGTTTATAATATACACAATATCTATCATATATACAAATCTATCATATATACCACCACATTTATAAGATGTCATTTAGAAAATCTTATTCAAATGAATACTAATCCACTTAAACGCGCACTAACATCTAGGCGCTATATTTTAAGACTCTTCTTTGTAATATTCTGTAAGTGATTCAGTACGATAAGATGTCATTTATAAAATTTTTTTTTTCGCATTCAAATGTATACTAACCTACTTAAACGCGCACTAACATCTAGGCGCTATATTTTAAGACTCCTCTTTGTAATATTCTGTAAGTGATTCAGTACGATAAGATGTCATTTATAAAATTTTTTTTTTTTTATTCAAATGTACACTAACCCACTTAAACGCGCACTAACATCTAGGCGCTAGATTTTAAGACCTTTCTTTGTAATATTCTGTAAGTGAGTCACTACGTTTCATGGCCTTCCGCTTCCTTCCGAACATTCTATTTCGTACCCTCACCGAATGTTCTTCCCCAAGGGGGGGCGTGTTACGTCCTCCAGACTTCATATTCCTTTCCCACGCTCTTAGTTACCTTACGCTCTGTAATCTACCCTTATCGTTCGCGAGTCAGCAGGTTCTCCTGTAACTCGCGGCTAGCTTGCCTGCTACATCCGGCAGAAGCGGCAGATCCATCCCAGCACTCAAGCAAGACACCTATCCCTCTAAATCAAGACCGTACCCCTTTTTCCCTTGACCGACTCCGTTGCATTGACCACGAATAAACAATCATATACTTTAAATCGTTTACCTTCCCTTAATACCGATCCCTTTCTATTCCATTTCCTTCCTGCATTGGGAGTAGTAGCACGCGAGTGCATAGTCGACGTGAACGGACCCTACAATAGCCAAATAACACCTTGGCTGGGCGTGGAGTAAGCTCCGATTACCGCTCATCGGAGCCTACGCAATCTACCCCGTAACAGGAACGTAAAAATTTTTTCAAAAATTCGTTTTGAAAGCTAACAATAAACTACAACTTTTATGTAGAGTAATTTTTTTTCAGTTACTTCAAGTTTCCGAAATATATTCGTTTGAAAAAAAACGGCAATTTCTCAAATAATGAATTAAAAAATCTGAAAAAATTCACATAGAGTACCTTTTAGTAGTACTTTGATATAACCAATCATCTGGCAGATCTGAGATGGTCGAAAAAAAAGTGGCCGAGTTGGCGGAGAATCCCTCATATTTGAATAAAAATTAGATACTCTATTTTGTTTTATATTATTGCGATTTTTTTTTTAAATGAGGCACCGTCAAAGTTATTCGGCTAGGGCGCTGACTTTGCTCGAGCCAGCGCTGCCTATGGATTTTTATGTAGATTCAATTCCCAGAAGTCGTGAGCAGATGGTATAGAAGCCTTGTTTAATCTATGACTTAAACTTGACAGACTCGGACAATAGTCAGCTACACATGAACCGTGTCCCGTCGGCACCCTGACACTTCATATGTATTATTATATTCTGAATATTACCCCATTTATTGTGAGTGTGTCATAAAAGTACAAAATGTTACAAAAATCAAGTAATAACATCTATACTAATATCAATAGAATTAGTAGAAATGGTTACTTATTTAAAGTACTAACATAAGTATGATCTGTGCTATCCACTATTTGATCGCAAAAATAAAGTTTATACAATTTCAAATACAAACCGATCCTCTTATAAGGATAGCATCATATCCTGTTGTAGGATGAACATTATAGTACAATTCGGTTTCCTAAAAATAAAACCCAGATATTCATGGTACTCACTGAAATTGTTTATAAAAATAATCTGCCCGCTACTGTAAACAATTCCTGACTATGGAATTGTCGTACAATATCAACGGTAATCAGAAAATATCGACAGCATATGTAGTAACGTTTCAACAATCTGCTAAAACTTAGAAGCCATGTAATATTCGCAATATATTGTTTTCATTAAAGAAATTTTAGAGTGATAATAAAATGAAGAAAAGATTCTCTTAATTCTAATGTTTAAGTTAAGGTCTGGATACTGAGTAAATATTTAATCTTCGAAAACTTGAACCGACTTCGAGCCTGTGACGTCAACGAGTTGTTTGGATGTGAAAGTAGCGATGATCGTTTGTTGCCCAGCCTTCTGCGGTATTAATTGATGTTCCACATGCACCAGCTCACCTGGAGCAACGTCTCTGAACGCCAATGTCTTGTTTCTCGCCAATCCTGGTCCAGCATAGTTGAATTTACACTCCGTCAAGGTCTTCTTCAACGGATTTGTAAAACTCAACGAAATTGCTGCTGGCTTTCCAACTGAAAGGTCGTCTTGAATCTACACAAGTTTATCAATTACATAATATTAAGTGTTATATATTTTATATGATAATAAGTAAAATATATGCAGTGGGAATTGCTACGACAGAATGGTCCGTCGTCTTGTATAGTTTAATGCGCATGCGCTACAATGCGCGAGACCAATTATTTGCCAGAGCGCTCGCACGGCGAACAATTTGACTTCAACACCTCCTATATCGTGACAGTGTCGAGAAACTGAATACCCAACCAAATGCGCATGCGCGAAATCGAGTGATTCCTTAGCAGCCCCCTGACACTCGCCACTGCTCGTATACTAAAAAATTGTACGCGTCTTGTCCCTGTTTTTTAGTTCCTCTACGTGGCGCTAGTAGACTTCTGACACGCTCGCCGCCCTCGCTGACCGCGCGCAAGCTCGTCAGGTAACTACCAGCGCCACTAGTGGTGGAAATTGACGGCAGAATCGAGGGACATTTTGCGAACCACTTTTAGCAGCGTGTGTCAGGGGGCTGTTCCTTAGTAAATTCAACTTAGTTGTGCCTAGTTGTCCATCTGCTTGTGGCAGACGTTTCGAGGTTATGTCGCGCTGAGACTTTGAGGTAGCCAAAATGTGACGGATTTGCATCTGAATCATATATTTGAATCAACATAACCCTGAACCGCTCAAAAAGATGAAAAACTTTACGCATGCTTACTTGGGTGTTCAATTTCCGGAGACTGTCACGGTACAGTTCTGCAACAATTTGGCATTGAAGAGGGTCTCGACTATTCACGTCAAATAGATTGTAAATATTTTCAACCCTGTTTTCAAATAGAAATACCTATATTACTATCGGAATACTTTCCATTCGTTTTTTCTCATTGAAGCGAATTTGGTAATAAGATTCACAGAAATTCTGAACATCCTATTTTCCTTAGTACAATTATAAGTTTTATTCGTGACGCGTATTGCTTGGTTCTATCTTGAACAGTCCGCACTTAGATTGAAGTCCAACTTTACCTTAATGGTAATAGGTGGTTTCAAAACCTGAAAATCGTCTTCTTCGGCCCATGTTTGTCTTGTCTCTTTAACTGTAGCGATAGCATACAGCTTCATGATGGCATACTCAACCAACTTATCCAGGTAGTCATCAACAGTTACAGTTAATTTCAATTTTTCCGCTGTAAAATATGCATTACCGTGAAAATTGTCTCAATAATGTCAGATAGGTGAAAATTCAAGTGTCAAACTTACTGCCACCGGGCTGAACGGTGAATTCCCCAGTTGCCCTTTTCACTAAATTGGCTTTCACTCCGGTATAGTAGACACTTCCGGCTGACAAAATCGCGCTGATATTGCGTGGTTGGTTAGACTTGTTTTCAATGCGAACTGTCACGGCAAAAGGCTCTCCGATCTTGATTCTTTCTAGCTCAACCAGATCAAATTCAACGTCTTCTTTAGCTGGATCAGGAACCGCGTAAAACCTCTTTGCCCTCTCCGTACCACGGACCGCCCTGTACAGAGTTAAGCGCTCTGCATCGGTACCTATAAGTGTTTCCAGCAAAATGAATTATCACTCTGATTTGAAATTTGAATTACGAAATTAAACCAGATGAAGTACTTTCAGTGATTCGGACATCGATATCTTACCTTCCTTAGCTTTGTAAATTGAAGTGATATCTTGTCTGTCTTTGTCACCGTTTGGGTCAAAAATGTACGGTGCTTTGGTCAGAATCATACGTCCAATGCTGTAATTGAAAAAAATGAAAAGTCAGTCAGATGTCAGGACAACTCGATGTAAAAAATGAAATCCAAATGAATAAATAACATCGGTAATACACATTACGTACTGGTACTTGTTGCATTCTATTTTACTCCAACCGAAATCACTTTCGCTATTTTCTTTCCACCGCATTAAATCAGCGTTGACGGAAGCTAGCATGAATGGAACATCGTAATTGTATCCAACGGCACCTTGCTTGATTGCTTCAACAGATGTTGGTCCACATTGATAAAATCCATCGGAAGTTTCCTGAGGCGTAGCATCAATCGCCTGCCAACCACCGTATCCCATGGGAAGATCTGGCCTAGCCATCCACACGTCATTCCACACGTGGTAATTCCAGACTGAATCTTCGCCTAGGGGGTTCTCCGGATCGTATTCAAGCTCTTCATTATCGGCGTTATAATAACGATCAACGGACAAAGAGGCATTTGCATCGTGTGCAGAGACCATATTCGAGATGACCCTCGAAGGTATACCCAAAGCCCGACAAACGGTCGTTACTACGCCGGCAAAGACCCAACATTGCCCGTAGTTTACCGCCTCTCCACTTTTCAGAAATTCTTCCAGGATTGGTACGCTGCCAGTCCATGAAGCGGGGGCAGTTCCATCAGAGTACTCCCCGTCCCATCGACCGGTAAGAACACCTTGATCATCATTTGAATTAACCTGAGGACAAACAATACTCATTTACAAATTATGAACGCCATCGTAAGTGAATTGTATGCACGCGCGTTTTTGCGTGAACGAGTACCCATTTTCATGAGTGCGCCAACAGCAATCCCACCTGGATCCATTGATCGTGAGTTATATTTACAAAAGAAAAAAATTCGCACTGTACGGACAGCTTCCAAATCGATTACTTACAATTTTCGATATGGCTCTGGTCATTTTAATGGGATCCCCACGAGATATTGCCTTGATGCCCGACCTTTCAAGCAGCAGTTGACAAGCCGGAAGAACGCAGGCATCGAACTGACCAAAAATCCATTCCCTGCCACGACAGCTTCCCAAAGCACCAACCCAGACCTTTCCAGTGTCGTTTGTCACGTACTCATCCAGCAGTCTTTGATTTTCCATATACACAAGGTCCTCTGTGGATAAGTGAAAAATCTGGTTAATCTCATGCATGAAAATGGTATTCAACGCAAACCACATATCTTCTAGTCTTCCCTGCACCTACCTTTTACCCATGGATTAAACAAGATATAGATATCTTTTTCCAATTGAAAGGTGTTGGGAGCTTTCTTACTGCCCAACGTAGTTGTTTCTATATTCAGTTGCCAAATGCCGACTGGGCTGTCAACGGGGCTCCGAACTTCGACGGACAAATCCTCCGCACTGGAACCAACCATACGTACACCCCAGGATTCTAAATCATGTAGATAAGTATCTCTGTTGGTGACAGTGTTGATTCCTCTGGTCCCCTTCATCACATTAGGATTTGGGCCAAAGTTGAACAACAAACGAACGATGTCCGTTGAGTCCACGTATGGCCGGTTGAAACGCACAGCCACATTGAAGGGTTGTCCCCGTCGGAGAACCGGCGTTGGTGGCTCCAGGTGTACCAGCTCGTAATTTCCTGTGTGATGTGCGACTGCATTTTCCTTCTCGTATAGATAAACAGAGTCCACAACCAATGGCTCAGAAGACGTCATCTTGGAAACCCAAATTCGACGTAAGTATTAGTTACCGGTAGGCTGTGGTTATAATTATTTCACCACCAATTATCTACCTGAAACAGAAGAATGCACAAAAGTTAGTCACGATCCTAGTCACAATTTTTTCAGAGAACCTTCCACGGAGCTTTGATATCAAGAATCTTTTTTCGTAGTCACAAAAACTTAGTGGAGTTACTGCAAAATTATTCACTAGTCTGCCAGCACATTCTATGAAGATTCTGATGTATAATTTTGATTCAGACTTATTGCAGTCTTTCGCCAGGTTCATCTAACTATGCTATTTACTCGAAAAACTGTTGAATATCTACTCAAATTCTTCAACGGATCTTATACTGCAAAATCTGCTTACAGGTCTGCACTAAAATAAGGATGCAAACGATAAGTGATCTGCTGCATAACCTGAAGAATCCGATCAATTTACTAGAACAATATTTACCGATATTGTTACTAGAGTAACTGGATTTGATTCAACGATGCAACTTTCAACTGTTAACCAATGACTATTCGCTAAATTTAGTGCACTTATTGGCATTAAATAAATTTTCCCTTGAGCGGCCCTTTAGTCGGTAGAATAAAATCTAGTCGTTCGATTGTTCATTCGAGGCCCATCATTCATCCTAAATTCTAGGAGAATGATTTAACAGATTCAAATGAAATTCAGTGACAATATCGAATACTTGTTAAAGAAGGTTTTTAATATAATTCTCTGAAAATCATAATGGTTTCAGAAACATTATTTAGGTATTTATAAAAAAAAAGTGAGGTTCCTAATCCGACATCTGTATCAATGGGATTGATATATCAGTGACAAGACGACTGATTCGATCCGCAGCGATATCTTCAATCGAACCAAAATGGAAAATCAAATTGAGGAACTCATTACAAAAATTGAATGGCTCTCAAAATATCTGATCAAACATCTTGAAAAGTGACAACAAATTAATCAAAAGTTCAAAATGAGTCTGGCGAAAAGTGACTCATATTAAGAACAATTTAATGGAAGATCATCCGGGAAACAAGCCATCTGAAGAAGACGGCCGGTAATCGATGTTGATATGAATGGCTCACCACGCTACTGTGAAATTCCAACGTGAGAACATTTAAAATAAGTTCCACACAAACCGTACAAATCTGAAAACAACTGAGAGCATCCTGCCCGGTATACGAAAGATTTTGGCAAAATCGGAAAAAAACTGTGAAAGAATATGCGCAGCAGCCAGTTGATTGTGGAAAATGAGGAACAAAACTGAAATTTATATATATCGTATATCATAAAATTAACAAAAACATTACGGAAAAATATTTAAACTTGAAAGACAGAATCTGGTTTTCTTCGAAGACACATAATAACAAAGTAATTTAAGCACTCCGAACACAGCCGAACTCTTAACCTTGACGTGATCCGTCTCGCCGTACCAGCTAGCTTATATATCTATAACCCGCCTAAATTACCTGCTGAACTTTTTGTAAGCTACACAGTCTTTGTACGTAACGCACCGCAAGAAAAAAAGTTGAAACAATCAAGCGCTGGTTTTTATAATTTTTTATGGTAAATACCTATGATATTACAATCCTAAAATATTTTGTTTGTAAAATTTTTTTCACTGACAACCAAGCGAAAATTCTTCAGGGGAATGTTTACTGACCTTCAAAGTTAAATATACGTTTTAATATACATGATAAATTACGAAACGTAAAACCGATTAGAATGTACGACTTCTTGGTAGAGAACTGTTGGGCGGATCAAAGGGTGAATGACCTGGCCGATACAAACTATGAACCAGACGAGTGAAATACGTGAGCTAGTTTCCGAAAAATTGACCACTTTCAATTTGACCTACTTTCATTTTTTAATATCGTCCAAATGTATGGAAGTTATTAAAAATTTGTTTCACTTTTTTCTGTGCTCGTTAATATTGATTCTATACTACGAGAAATTCTTTCAGAGATATTTCACAAGAAATAAAAGATTCTCCAAGCTCAAACATTTTACGAATGATGTAGAACAAGCATAAGAACCTGAGGAGGGCGAAGATCTTTTATTAATTTTCAAATCCAATACAATTAATCAGAAATCTCTTTTTTTTTTGGCAACACGCATTTCAATTCTACATGCATACACGTTCAAACGATATTGGCGGGCTAAGGTTTCGAAAATGGAACGGTGTTTATAAAATATTTGATGTCAAAATTAGGCGGTCAGCAAAAATATTAGGCACGAAACAACTATTGTTATTACAAAATTTATTTTAGGTATTTAACGTTATTAACAAAAAGTACTATTCTTTATATGAGTCAGATGGATTCGAACTTTGGTTCAAGATCAACATGGCTTCTGTTAGATACACTTGTAATTATATTCCTGCTCTAGACTAATTTTCTGAGCTCGTAGGGTGTGAAATGTTTCTCGCCAACCAAAATAACAGCCACAGTAGCTGAAATACAATCTCACCTTCGACAAATTATAATCATTTGTACGTGTTTACATTTATTGAAAAAAGCAATGGGTTCAGTCACCCATTAAATGAATTTCAAACTTTATCACGGTTCTATTCCTAACTTTTACTGCTACCGTAGTTTAGTGATAATATGAACTCAGAAGACTGTCTGAAGCTCAGCCGATTCTTCTCACGTGCAGTGATTGACTCTGTACCTTTACGCAAGGTATAAAGTCTAAGATTACTAAACTATAGATATCAGCTACGTGTGAGCGATCTGTTACCCAACCAGCGAAACAAGAAAACTCAGAGACCGGTTTTATTCCTCGGTTTTTTTTCTGTCGTCTTCTTAACAATATATTTCACCATGTGTAATTGTTTGTACTTAGGAGAGTCCTTGACTGTTCCAGTATATGGACGGCAAATTGCCAAGTTGGACACCATCCATAGACCATATGAAAACTTGTCTGTTGCTTGTTTAAATTTTTTTACACAAATGCGGTAACGAATATTCGTGTATATGCTATCCTGATGCTGTGCCAATTATTAAAACTATCGATGTTCAGTCTAGGAACAATTAGCATGCATCTAGGTATAGCAAAAGATTCAGCACTTAAAACTGCGAAACAAGTTATGAGCAATCGTATACCATACCTTACATAATTGTAAACACACCACGTTTCTATTGAGCACAGACAAATTCTTTCCGGTCCATAAGACCGGTGCTCTTAAACGGTGATCCTGATAATTTGAACGTGTTCTTATTTTGTTTAGTAAAAATTCACATCATTTATCTATTTTATTGATATGTTTACACGATGAAGGATTCGCAGCCTTTACGTGAAAATTAAGTGGGAAAACCCAGACTGTAGATTTTCAGAATGCCGACGATTGGATTTCCCGATCACGAAGACTGATCGGTATGTACTTATGCGTAACTAGTTCCGTATTCATTTGAAATAACAATTACCATAGTAGTATATGCACTGAACAGGCATTTTTGATTTTTTGTTTTGTGTTTCATGGTTCAACAGTAAATGTCGATAGTTTTCAGTAAAATAAACGTTATTGTATTTGCATAATACTGGACTCAAGTCTTATATACGGCGCATGAACACTGTCGTAATTATTGAAACATAGAAAACACGTGTTCACGTGGGATGTTTTATTTGCGAACATGTTATGCTTGTATAATATTGGAATAAATATGAAAAAATTACCTCGTGCTCGAAACTTAAGGACGTCCGCAAAGATGTTCATGAAAAAACGTAATAAAGCCAAAACCTAAAATTAAATTCTAACAGTTAATGTGATGACATATATGGCTACAAAAGTTCCCACGACACATGAAACCCTCTTCAAACATTGATTATTAAACGTAAGCAGCTCATCGTGTTAATAATTTCAGGGGAGTAACATCATTCTATTATTTTTTACCGCAAGTCAACATTGCTTGACCGATTCTGATTGCTAACAGCGCATTTTATTCATGAATGAATTCTCCGTATATCGTTTACGTTAGTTTTTGAGTAACAACAACGTATTCATTCCTAAATCACAAGTTGATTATCTGTAAATTAGTTAACGATCTTACGTATAATCAGATTTTTCTTACCAGCCCACGAACTTAGAACAAATCTCTCTCAGACAATTAGCAATGTATTAATTCGTGAATTGAGTACGGTATTGTTCATCGAAAATGGACGAACTGTATGGATTGTTTTTGTGAAAAAAAGCGTCATGATGCGATTTCTTTAACAGGCTGTTTACACGTCAACTTGAATGTTTAAAAATATTTTTCTGTATCACAAGGACTTTTTAAATCAAAGGTGTTCGATTTAATTAGTTGAATTTCACTTTTCAATCCATTGTTGTGGCATATTTTTGAACTGATTGTACGTCCCATACATGTTGAAGAGCCTCCAGTTTTTAAGCCCCCCCCCAAATATTACTCGCAGGTCTTCAGTTATTCATTAAAAAAAATAAAATTCAAAGACCGGTGTACTATAGGCATACATTTATGTTGTATATTTATAGATACACAGAAGCAGGAACTAAAAATCAATCATTCATTTACACCGAAAGCAGGAACAGCTTATACCCGGGTGAATGACGAAAGAATGAAAACAACTGAAAACAATAGCAGCTTTGAGTCCGGTTGAATCCAGTTTTGCGATACCGATATTAAAATTTAAAACAATAGCTTGGATGACTTGGTAAATATCTGTTTCAAGACCAATAAGTGGCTGATGTTTACAATGGATTGGTATGTATTGTTACAGTTACAATTTTCACACTCAAGTAATTATAACTTGTAAAACGTTGGTCAAAGTGCTTAAAGAATGACGTTCCAAACCGTAGAAAACATTTGGAATTTTTTGTCACGATTTGAACTAGATTTATAGCATTTTGAACTACCGCAAGAAGGATCCAATACCAAAAATAGTCAAAGCTTCAATGTTATTCACAGATTCACATTGTTTCAAAACGTTGAAGTACTCAAACAGAAGTAAATGGATGGAAAACGAATTCTTCAAGGCATATAAAATTTCATTAATTTTTTTTTTTTTTTTAAGAACTTACATCCGTCCAGAAGAATCAAACAGTAATGGACAGAGACGGAATATAACTATTACAGATTAGATCAAATTGAAATTGCGTTCTATTTCGAACATGACAAAATTTAAAAGAACCAAATCCGTAAATACATAACTATAAAACGAGTCATTCGGATTGATTTTCGTATCATGCGATCAGCTTTCTTATAAAATTCTAATCAGTGGATATCACAATGAATCTGTTTTTTATTTGTTCAAATCTTTCTTCGTTTTTTGGGACTTGTAAAACCGGTGTGTCAAGTATTATATAACTTCGCATGATAAAAATTCACAGAATTCCACAACGTATTGGTAATCGTTTGCATATTAATTGTATCTGAATATGATATGAAGAAATACAGGGTGTCTCATTTTAAAATTCAATCCAGTTTAATATCTCGAAATCCAAAAATTTGAGTGAAAAATGTTTCAAGCAAAAGTTGTAAGGTTTGATGGGGGGAAGAAAATGAAAGTGTTATATATTCCGTAAATTGACCTGCCAAGGTCAGATGATGGTTTTTTTTTTCAAATAGAACAGTATTTTCTTTTTTTTATCGGTATCTGAAAGGGCATTAAATTCTGCATGAAAAAATACTCATACACTTACCGTTTATACTCGATTGATGATGAGATTCAAGCTGGTCAAATCAGACAGTGGAATATTTTTTTTCTAAATATCATTATTTTTTTTTTTTATTCCATTTTTCTGATTGGTTTTTAAAAAAAATAATTTTTTAATTTTACAGTTCCAAGTTTTATTATTTAAAAATTTTCTTATTTCAACTATTTTCAAAAGGATGTTTGTTTATGGTAGAGGAAACTTTGAAAATAAAACGTTATTCCTAAACCGTATTTACGATAGGAAATTACGTACGGTTATAAATCACTTCAATAAAAGTTCGAAAAAATTTCCGCGCGCTTCAAAGCACTGCTGAGCTCTCACTCGACGTTATTCGACCGTGGATAGCAGTACAGCTCTTGAAATAACGCGACACGCGTTGATAATTCGTTAAATTGTTATCGTAAATACGGATTACGAATAGCGTTTTATTCCACAAGTTTCCGATAGAATGAACAAAAATCCTCTTAAAAATAGTTGAAATATGAAAATTTTTTGTTAATAAAATTTCGAATTGAAAAATTAAAAGTTTAAATGAATAAAATTAAGGTTACAGCTCGAAAAAAAATACAGATATTTAGAAAAAAAGGTAAAAGGTAAGTAAAAAAATATACCGTTCCATTTATGAAACACTTAGTTGACCTTCATCTGACCTTGGCGGGTCATTTTACGGAAAATCTGACGCTCTTGTTTTCTTTCCCCCTTCGAACCTCACAATTTTTGTTTAAAACATTTTCCAGTCAGACTTTTGATTTTAGAGATATTAGACTGGATTAATTAAAATAAGACACCCTGTATAAAGACCGTGAGCCCTGGATTATAATTTTTCATTACTTATCGTGATATAAGCAAATTGTTGGTTTAGGTCGAAAGTGATTGTTTCTAATTTCTACAGTTAATAGTAACTTATGTGAATGATTTAAGATTTTTCACTGTAACCCTCTGAAAAATGCTTAATTTTTTTCACGTAAGCATACCTCAAAAACTGTCGCTCGCAGGGACAAACGTTGAAACATTTGAAACGAGTTGTCGGCAAATGATATTATAAAAATTAAAACATTACAGCTCTTGCTTCCTGGTGACTTTTTTTTTTTTTTTTTGTTTGCAGCTTATATTTTGCAAGGTACATTTACTGGGAAAAAAAAACAGCATTTTGGAAAGGGTTAAGTTTAGAAAACTTATGGAAATATAATTCATTCATTCACATAAAGACTTTTCGAATGGTCTTACAAGTGTCGAAATTTTGAAAGAATTGCACGGTGTCAACGAAAACAGGTTGCTGATTTCACGAGGAATGGTTTAATACCACATTAGTCACCTACCTTAAGGCTTTTTTTTTCACGTTGCTTGTTATGGTCTTAAGATAATGCCTTTGGGCAGTCGTCTTTCAAAGTCCTTGCTTATTGAAAACAGCCGCAATTCCTTATCGGTGTTCTTTACGGAACCTCAGTACGAGATGTGAGCAAACAAATATAATAAAATGTGTGCCAACCATGTTTCCATATTTATCTTCTAATCCTTAGACCGCCGCTGATTTTAATGTGTATTCAAATAATCCATATTTAGATGATTTGACTATAGTTTGGCCAATATGCAGTATACGGCAGCATAAAGTTTAAAAACAACACGTTACTTCATACTGAAAGCGAAAGACCAGCGGTTTGTCTTCGAAAGTGTTTTCAACTTGATCTTCACACGTGAATGGAAAGGCCTCACCATTACATGGCCTTGACCTCAAATGTTTGTATACAGTGAACTTGCAGTTTATTAGCATATCAAACAAGATCTTCATCAAACATTGAATAAGAGAGGGAGTGTTAAGTTCTTATCCAATCATTTCTCAATGTCAAGAGCGTCAGCTAACCAACGTCGGGAAACACCAAATTATTTATATTTATCAGAATCTTGAGGCAGTCCCAGACTAATTCCAAGGATTTTACTTCACATAAACCGTTTACATGTTATTAATCGGAACACGCAACATGTCAGGTCAAAATAATAGAAAGGATTGTAATTATGAGCATATCCAAACAAGACTGAGTGCACTTCGCAGTTCACATTATTACCATATTTATTATTTTGCCCAGAAATGGACTTCGCACATCTACCAGGCACAAGTTACAGTCATTAAACTGAACTTTGATCAAACTTTCAACTAAATCACGAAACCTATAACTTTAAACCTATTCAGACTGATTGTGAGTTTAACTTGACTATGTTTGGGACAAGAGTTGGCATATGGAGGACATACCCTATCAGGTGTGTCAGGATGGACAAGCTATCATTATTATTTTTACTGATTGTTATTGGAGGCATGTATGTTATTTGTTTATCGAGAATCCCGCGTAAAGTGAGCTACCTCCAGACCTCGACATCTTAGAATTTATTTTCCTTTTAAAATTTTCCAGTGGTATGTTGGAGTATCGTCCTTGATTCGTCTTCAATATTTTTCGTGTATCCGTTTGAGTTTACGGAAGTCAAAGTTTACTGGTTTATGATATACAACAAATTTATCTGGAAATTGGAATGTTGTATCGACGGAAACAAGTTGGTGATCGATCGATTCGTCTTGAATCGATGTGTAAAAAAAAAATACATTTTGTATTTCGTGAAAACATTTTGGTTGCCAAAAAATTTTTTCAAGTAGAAAAAGAAAATTTCACCTGTAAGCGTGTAATTTTGGAAATTTTGAAATTTTGTTCGGATCCCACGCTCAACGACTTCGTTCTACAGGTAGAGAAATTTGAATCTCATTTACCACGGAACAATATGAAAGATTATTTTGCCTATTCTTACAAATTATATCATTTATAAAAATTCAGAAACTTTCCTTTCAAATTTTGAAAAAATGTTGAAAAACCGAGAAAGTTACTTTCGCGTAATGAAACACAACCGTAAAGGCGACATAAAATCGAAAGTATCAAGGTCTCGAGGTGGCCCACTTCACATGGAATGCCTCACATGACCATTTATGATCATATGCAAAATCTGTCCCTATTATGTGCTATCGAATTATAGGTATATATAATATATGATCTTATACAATTTTACATATTCATGCATTTTATTTTCTTAAAGTTGTATTGGGTATTTTTATGTGAAACGTTTGCGTAAAAGTACCTGAAAAGAGCCTTCTTCTTCCATAAGGCTATTTTCCTCGTGTATGAGGACAAGAGCGAATGAACTTCGGTGCCGTTTGAATCAAAGAATTTGAAAATATTGCTCACATTTATAAAAAATTACGAATCGAAGGATATCAATCTATTACACCGCTTACCAACAGTAATTTCTTCAAGATTGCTATACGTAAATGTTATCAGTCCAGATTGATGTCATATTTATGCTTTTCGTTAAAACATGCTACATTCAACCGGTTGAACGGCACGAATTTAAAACTATTTGATGGAATGCCCCTCGCTGAGGAATCGATCGAAGTTGAAAAAAAAAAAAAAAATTTAAAAGAGAAACTCTGCCATTTTAAATATCTAAATCTACAATGTTGAAAATAAATTCTATCTTATATCACTGCTACTCCATAATTTTTGGGTGTTGAGTGCTGTATAATGTACAGTGTGCATACCTATATCACCATTGAACTACCCGTTTGCCTTGTATTATAATCAAGATTCAGAAAGAATATATCTGGTGAGGTGTGACATGAAGTTCTAAATGTTAAGGCTAATGTGTTTTTCGTCCAGAAGAACAAATTAAAGTTTTTCAACTGCGATTGGTGCAACGATTAAGTGAAATGAAACACAAGTATGAGGTTGGTTTGTCATTACAAGAAGATTTATCCCATCCCAGATATAACTGAGTGCGCGTAAATTTTTCACAACAATGAGAGCAATATTCTTAAAGTATTGCTATCGTTACAAGAACACGATATGTCCTGAATTGTTATCAAAAAAAAAGTTTTGAAAAAAGCAGGGAACAAAATATGTGCTAAAGGCAAACGATCTTTGCCATACTAACAATAAGAAGTAACAGAACAATTATTGCTCTACATTTACTGCGTGAAAATTCTTCTCGGGAAATATTCGGCGAAAAGTTAACAATAAATGCATACATCGAGTGGAATAGACATTTTGCACAGACAAAGTTATCTGAAATTATCATATTTAATGTATTCAATTATTATTATGTTGAAGAGTTACAATCGCGTGTTTTATAGTAAAACCAGTATTTTATGTGTGACCATAATGATTATGCAATACTTCTATACAACGATAAGCTTTTTCCTGTGTTATACAGATTTGGTATCGAGGAAGACACTGGATAAGTATACTCACAAACAGATACATAATGCCCATTAATATTCTCACTCAAACCTGAACCTGCAGCCAAACGGTCAATTTGCATACGCATGTTTTTTTTTTGAAATGCATCTGGAATATGTGTATATACATATATGTATATAATCATAAAATAAGCTTAGTTGTCGTAAATTTAATCTCATGTCAGTTGACATAAAGCTCAAAGATTAACTAAGCAAGTCAGATATCTTTTTGAACGGTTTCTTTGTTAAAAACTTCAGTTACACCTACATATTACAGTTTGAAATAAACTACGAGAACGAAACGAACGATATTTGTATTTTGTAATTGGAGCGAAAGAATATACGTTTTTAATTAGTAATCAATTTCGAGTTTTACGATTCAAGCAAGTGATCGATATCTTTACTTAATCCGCATATAATTTTGCAATATAAATATCACTGCGTTAAATCTATAAATAATGTGCGGATATTTACGCAAATACAAAGATGCATCCGTACGTATGTGAGTATTAATGAATCCGTTACATCTGAATTACAAAATGCAAACGGTATTTCTATTTTACGTACCTGACGCTATTAAATGTAATCCATATTTTATCATCATCTTATTTACAAACAACAAATTGTTACAAAACTTTATATTCAACTAATTAAGGATTCCCCCATGACTGCAACAAATTGACGTTATAAACAAAGTACAAAATAAGCTTGTATTTGAGAAAAGTATTTTGTCATAGGTAGGCGCGTTACGTCTTTTAACATGCACAATGAATTATTCACTTCGAGCAGCAATTTATGTTTAATCTTCAATATAACACTAGGCAGTCTTTCATTATTCCTACTAATGGCTCGGGAGATGTCGTCGTCAAAGAATTGTGAAACGCCCAACTGCGTATCCGTGTTTGATTCACCTGACCATGCTACCAACGTCTTGCGTAAGACCGGAGCTGATTTTAAGTCAGAAAAATTCCTGAGGCCTGATGAGGCCAGAATCGGTATCAAGCATTTAGCATTGCGCTTCGTCGCAACAAGGTCAGATTGCATACTGCGACGGTGTCGCGATAAATAAATCATCACTGCATTTCGGACGATGCTCTAATTCTATTGAATGTGAATCACCATCTCAGCCATTACACACACTTCCGTGCCTGGCATTTCGATACCGTAAAAAGAATTCACACGGCGTATGCACGGCTGAAAATGCACGCACGTGACACGCATACTATACTTGATAAGTCACGGAATGAGAAAAGGCAGTGCCGGTCACTTTCTGTTGTTATTCCCGATCGGTTTCGATGTCAAAAAGCTCACGCCTGTACGGCTCGCGTGATGTTTTGATAAACGTTGATATTGATTCAATACTTGCACGTGGAGTGACGTAGGATTGTATAAGCTGCTGTAATTCTCGACAAGTTGAAACGATGTTAAAGATATTTCATTCCATCGCTATTAAAACGTTATAAGATGTTATTCTGAACTGAACATTCCACCGAAACATTCCTTTTAAAATGTACACACCTTACCGGTTACAAGGCAGAACCATTTGCTGTTCGAGAATCACAACGATCATTTAAGGACAAAACAACCAAACGCTGCTCACGGCGAGTACGTAATATCAATGCTATGTCGGGCAAATGTGAAGTGGATGGAAAGGATCATCGATGTAACGATTTTTTCAGGCAAAGTACAGACTCATAATCTACAGGCACTGAACAAGAATTTATTAAATACTTCAATTCATTCTATATAACCATTTGAATTTCCAAAATATCGTAACTCGCGGCTCGGACATTTTTTCGATCAAGAATTATCAACCCGAGTCACTCGGTCTATACAAGCATTGCAAACTCACATTTCACCGCTCGATTAATAGTTAATGAACAATCTTTTCATCTTTCACATGACAAAGAATTAATCGTGTTATGTAACGAGACTGTATCCATTGCTATGTCGAAGCGATCGTGTTAAATTAAAAGTTGGAAAATGTGTGAACATTCTTTCGAGTAAAAATAAATCGATGTGATTTATGGTTATCGTATTTAATGTAAAAAAAAATTATTTACCGACCTTGTAAGATGCCTCGTTCGACGCCTGAAGAAGGAGACAGGAATTTTCAGCCTCACGCTATATTTAAATATTTAAATCTTTGTTTTCTCGGATGAATTTGTGGTACTCGAATGTTTGCCGCAATCTCACTGCCGTTTGGGGACGCGAACAGCCTTTTATATACTAGTTACAACTTCCTTCCAGCTAACCGCAACATCCCCACTATACTATTTGTCGACAACCCGTACCTGCAATTCCGTGCAGTTATAGTCGCATTATAGGTCGTGGAATAAAATCAAGCAATGTCCCAAGATTCAAGGACGACGATATGTTTGGCTCTCTATTTAGCTACTTCTTGATTATGTGACGTTCCGAGTAAACTGAATCAGTCTTCGGCATTATGGTTATCGATTCCCAGCTGACACATGCATACAATGACTCTATAATTGCCAACATGCATTAATTATCGCATATCCGATTCGTATTAATTGCTTGTACCTATAAAATATTGAAACTGATTCAGTAATTACGGTTTGTGAATGCCGAAGATTTCTTGGGGAACTATAAAATCTTTAATCAATTTACGTAGAAAAGAACACCATTTTTCAACAATACATTTCATGTTTTAATTTTTACCGCGTCTCAATTTACTTGCAACGCGTTTTCATGCTGTCTGCAGATAACAAAAGTCTGGCACGAAATTTGTAATTCCTACATCAACGACTTGATCTTGGCTCATAATTACTTATGATTTTGTTAAGTTTCTTGTGTTGTCGTGAAAAAAAAAATGTTTCGTGATGATTTGAAATTTATCAAATGCCACTATTTTCAAACATTTGTCACAGAATTTGTTATTAGATCACATTCCGTGTGAATTGGATCCATCAGGTTAGGGATTTTATCGGTTTTTCGCTATTATAAGAAAACGTTATAAAAAGCGTCAACAGTAAGTAACATAAAACGCATATACATCGTACAGACCTAGGTACTCGTAGAACAAAATAAAAGTATTGATGAATTGGAAAGGATTAATAATAACGGATTGGTGTTGTATTATATGTTGATGTATTACGTAAAAAAGCACAAAAGATATACGGTTTTTGTTTCCAGTCGACACAGGAATATATTCTTCTCCTTGTTCGTCTGCGTAATCGCCGTTGTTGTCCTAGAACAACGTCCTACCGACCACAATTGCAACCTAATCAATTGACGTATCCACTTGGAATGTGTATTGTGTATGGTAAAATCAACCCCATCGAAATCTTGACCCCATTTGATGTTGGACGGAACAAGACGATAAGAATTGTGAAGGAGAAATTTTTTTTTCTCTCGTCATATTCCTGCAGAATACATCAGAAGATTTAAAAACTGGAACAACTTGTAAAACAGGAAACAGTTCCTGCTCATTTGCAAGATTTGCTTTATCAATAAAATGGATCAAACATAGGGCAATTAAGACTAACCGCATATCCCATATGAGTGGGTGGATGCTGTGGTTATCCACAAGCTGCGGAGTAATATAATATCACGGCGTTCCTTTTTGTAATTACGAACTGTTATTGAAATACGTTTATCACGCGTTCCATGCCAAAACAACCTGTTCGAAGCCGCACTTTCAGTGTTTTTACACAAGTTCGTTGCGAAGGTGATCAAAAAGTTGACACTTCGACATTTAAGATTTTGTTATTACACTGTGTACACAAATTCGTAGCCATTACAGCTTTAAATAATTAATAATGCATTTCTACGTTGTTCGAAGAAATTATTCACCTAAAAAGACGCTGTGTAACCTGAAGTGAGACCCCGTAAACAGGAAAAAGTATCGCTAATATTTAATCAATTCGCCAGAAGAGCTAATTATTCGCTCAGCGCTCTGAAAGCAGTATTTGATATCGTTAACCATAGTCAATTTTTTAAGAATATTTCTCTTCAATTATTAGTGAATACATGAATTACGTTTTGAGACCTTGCAGACAGTAAATAATCTGATTAAGATTCTAGAATTGAAATTAATGCTGCAAAAATTCGTTACGAAATTCTTTGCCATTTACAGCTTATATCTATAGTATATTCATAACTTACATTATATTCCGTTGAGCTTTGACGCACCAACGAGTCAGTTTTGCTGAGGTAAGGTGCAGTGGTATACCCATACAGGTATAAACGACCACCCGCGATCTATCCATTGCCTTGAATATTAGATGTCTGCAGATATTCCAAGTTCAAGTCAAGTTTTTCAAGAAGAATAACACGGTGTAGTTTCTTGGTTCATTAATCTTCGATCCAATTGAAGATGATGTATTTCTTTTCCTCGTTTTACTGACCTAGATGTACATTATTTTCCAGAGTAATCAAACGTTCAAACGTACGGTTATGTTTGGACTCCATATTGTGTGTGTGGAATGCTGTAACCAATCGAATCATTGTGCAAATAGTCGACTGTATATAATTTTTTATCTAAAATATCTGACGATTCGTGGTTTTGTATTTTATTATGTGATTTCTTACATATTTTATCGAATTTACAAGATAGATCATGTAATAAATTACACACTGAATTCGTTAATATTTGTAATAATTACATTTATACAACGAAACTCGATTTATAGACTTTTAAATAAACAAACCCTAATCGAGTAGAATAATCCGTTGTTGCGATGTAAATTCCGGAAATTCATCCACCTTTTTAACCATCTACTCGTATATACTTCGCTGATTAATGATTGCTAACAGCATCAATCGGTATTCTTTTGAAGCTAGTCACCGAGATTAGTGAGGCTAGTGAAAGGGCACCCAGGACGTAGAAGTTATGGCAGTACCCTACATTTACCGACGCGCTTATGGGACAGCAATGTTAATATAATAGATAACGGTAGGAAATTTTTACAACAAAGCTCCACGCATCGTCCCTCACATAGTGCTGTAGAACTTCAAAAGTTCTTATTTAGGTGGCTCTCTTTTGAGCAAAACTATGGTCAGAGTGCCTGAAAATAAAACTATAAGAATAATACCGCTTACAGTGTGTACTCTCCAGATATTTGCTCATGCTCATTCATTTCTAATATACAAAATAGAAAGCAATTGATTGTGAGTGCCATTCGCACAAAACAAGCCATAAAAAAGTATTTACCGGTGTACTTTTCATCACTTGACGGACCAATTCTTTGGCTGCAAGTACAATCAAGTAATGATCAAAATAGTTTGGCCTTAGTACTAACTTTTTTTTTTATAAAATGGTTTTGTGTGACTATCAGAATAAGAGGAGAGAGAGAGGAGAGGAACCGACGAAAGTATTAGCGGGACAGGCAAGTCAGCGACTAATTAGGCAGTCGGCCTAGATCCTCTGGTCAGGGAGGACCAGGATAACGCTACAACAAAATTTTCCAATCCAACAGCCGAACTTGTTGAGAAGAAAAAATATGCACGAAGGCTGCATTTTATGCTAACCTCCTCCAAACCTGTTGGGACTCCATACATTATTCAACCACGGCTAGCTGTATCACCAGCTGATAAGCGACGACGAACTCCGAACACTCTCACTCACTCTCTCTCTTTTTCTCTCACCATCAATTACGACGCCAATCCTCATCGGTTAGAAGGCACGTTAATTTAAATAATATTCGTGATTTTCCGTAAGAACAGTTTTCTATTTTGCTATTCGATTAATCTTTGTTTTATATTTCTTAACAGAAGTCAAATTAACTGCCTAATATCGTCTTACGCGTAAGGTAATATATTTAATTTGATTACCGATAAACTCCAACACTTCGGTTGCCTCTTTTTCCCGATTCTTCACCTCCGATTTTCTCAATTTCCTTATCTATACTGATATTATAAAGTGGTAAAGTTTGTGTGTTTATATGTAGGGGGTAATCTCTGGATCTGCAGACCCTATTTAAAAAATTCTTTCACTAATAAAAAGCCAAACTCTCTCTGAGTAACATAGGCTATAATTCATTTTGATGAAAATGAGTTTTTTATTTGAATTCTCAATGTTAGTAAATTAAGTCGTAGGAAAAAGCACTGCTTGACTATTGCATCCGAGTGCGCGAACCATATGATTGCACATGAAATATAACATTAGGTTGAGGTAACAGATAACTTTACGTTTCAGGGTTAGAAAGCCATCTTTCGTGTAAGCTTCAAGCGGAGAGGTATTTGCGATTAAGTGTACATTTAGTTTACATTTCTCTTTCCATGCAAAGCCAGAATGGGTCATGCTAGTACAGTATGTTTTCGATATAACTGTAAGTAAAATAAGTAAAGCAGGTACGGTTCTAAAATAAATTCTTGAAGTTTATTCAATTTTCATCAAATTGTTTCCGATTGCATTACTTTATTTGTTTTACAAATAATTTCATACCTTTTATCAACATCTCACAAACTGTGCCGAAGTGCTTCAAATTTTTTCAAATTTCGTTACTACTGGTCAATAACATGAATTTAAAAAATGGTGCATGGCTATTTTCCATGCCCATCATTTGAATGTAAAGCCATGTGATTTCGGATTTTTTCATCAAGCCGTTTCCGAGATCGTCGTCGCCTGCGACCAAAATCACACGGCATGCGTATCGTCGCTCTCTCGCACACGTATCACGTAACTGCTTACGTAACAAATGCATGGGAAGCGCTCCTTCTCGTGCCTGCTGCAGCGAGCTCGAAAAGTGGAAAGCACTAGTTCGTGAAGTAAAATCGAGCCGTTTTGCACATGCGCAGTATCTTTACTCTATCCCCACATATGTAAAGCGCTACTTACGCCACTCTCTGCGGGCACGGGAAGTAGCACTTTTCATGCATGCGTTGCATAATAGTAAGTTACAACGCAAGTGCGCGAAGTACGTGATTCTCGCACGAGTGTAGTTTGTCGGCCGAACGAAGCGAGGCTGACAAAAACACGAGTGCGAGGGTCACGTTCTCACTCAGATTGGCGTGCGGGAATAAACATTACCTAACAGTTTTGCAACATTGCACAACTCAATTGCACGTGCTCAAACTGTTAGCGAATTGGACTTCACCAACACCTTCTATGGTGCGCAAAGTCGAACTTCCCATGCAGGTGTTACAAAAAGTATATCATGTTACAACTAGTGCGTAAAGTAGGTGATTTCCGACGAGTGTGAGGTATGCAGCGTGAACCGCAAAGGCGAGTTCTGTGTTCACACAAATACGAGTGCGAAGTTGTCGGCAGGAGCCGAAAAAAATTGCTTCAATTGCACGAGTAATGTACAGTAACGCTCATTAATGCCTTGGGCTTCCGGCTAACTCGTTTTCGGTCCGAAACAAAATATGAACTCGATTCTGTACGAATTATTCTAGACGAATTATGTGACAATGACTGGCGATGCAGCCGTAGTGAGAGATTGGGAGTCATTGTCACATAATTCGTATCGAATCGCAGTCGCATTTTATTTCGAACATTGGTATTTCATAAAGAATACATAGATCGTATTTCAATTCGGCCAAGGTGTTCACTGTTATGCACAACGTTTTATTCTTGCCACGTAATTAACATGTGTGCTACCAAGAATTAGTGTACTAACTAAGTCACACAAAAGGGCCATATTTTAACGAATTGAAACATACTGTAGCATGTATGATATGTATACAGAAATTTGATAATGTTTTTCTAGACCACATGGTATTACAGTGATGTATCGAATTGAAAATTTAATAACTACCTTAACAATTGTAAAAATTCAGTCTGTCGTGTTGATCCATGAATGGACATGTTTTTCTCACCTTTCAATTATCAAGGAGGTTGAAGTCGGTAACGTTATTTGAACGAAGCAATGGAAAAAAGTTCATTATTTTCCAATTTTAGAATGACGTTGAAGGAGCTAAATTTTCAAAATATGAATATGTCTTACATTATTACGGCTTACCGAGTTTTAGAAAATTTAGAAATTCCGAAATAACGGTTTTCCTCAATATGAATCGTCATAATAACGTTACTAACTTTAGCATGATTAATTATCAACATAGTAATATTTGAGATTGTTTGAATGAAATTACATTCAGAAGCACCAGTACTACATGCTGTATAGCGGATAAGATGCAACCAGGAGGTTTCCTCAAACTTGAAGAATAAGTGTGACAATGAAGTATCACCGTCGGATTTCACTAGACATTTCATATTAAATACATTCTTCACATTATCAATTCTTATTCTGAAGTAAATCAAGGATGAAGGTAACATCAGCGTTATTATTTAATGAAATGATCAGGAAATATCTTCACAATCTTACACATTACAAAGGGAACTTCGCCAGCGAACAGAGTAAAGGTAAGTTATTTTCAATGGTAATTTCTAAATGACGTTGGGTTCATCTGTTGATGTCGTAGTTTTTACTGCCTTTTTTGAATGCAATCTTGAATCTCTCAAAAACGGTTCATGCAATGTTTTATGGAGACGAATCGCCTTTTGGAGTCCGAACCCAGGACAGAGACCCAATGCTTCACTGGAGGCTTTGACGACTTTCTCCACAGACCCAAACGTTGACAAAAGAGTCATTGCGTCCGTTTTATTCACAGACCTTACTGACGTCAATGCATTGATGAGCTTGAAATAAAAAACGCCCGTACATAAATTTCGTACGTTTTGTAATTTAAAAATATTATCAAACAATTTGAATTTGACACACAGCTTATTTAGGCGTAATTTAAAATTAGACCGAAGTCGCAAAGGTTTATCAACGATTATAGGATAGTATGCCTTGTTAAAACTACAGTATTAAAAAACTGATAAATCTGACAGTTGAATGTCTCCAGTGATTGGAAATTAACTCAATACGTCGACTTGCTTCAAAGTTTGAAATTACCAAAATTCTAATATTGAAACCTTGCTTACTTTCTCATGTGAAGATACATTTCCTCGTTCCATAATCATGTCAGGAGGTTTATTTTCATAGATCTTGTATGTTTCGATGATCTTGCCAGCATCTTCAGCATTCCAAGCTAGCATCAAGGTCAAATCAGCTAGAATACATATTCTCGTCAAGTGCTTCAAAGAATGGTGAGGCTCAGCAACATCGACCTGATGAAATATTTGTCAAAGTCTATCAATGTGTATTATCAAGTCTAAAATTCATTTCAGTATTTACTACTTCAATTGTAAATCAATTAATATCCGGTTATAAATAAATATAGCTACACTGAGAATAGAAGGATTCAATTTGCTGACAATAAGTCTTCATCAATTCAAATAAGTTCTGTTACAGTCCTGAAAGTGCATTTAGTCAAAACTAGCAGCCCATTGCGGCTCTTCCTGCGATTCAAATACTTTGGCAAAACTATTAGACATAGCCATATACTGTCATAGAATTTTTTTGTAGAGCTTATAGAGACTGTGATAACTTTTGAACATAACTTTCCTCTATCTGTAAGAATTTAGTCGGCTTTCGCATGAGTGTGTGATCCCGTTCTGACTTGGTTTACAAGTATTGTTACATCTTCATTACTATTGATTTGAAAATCTGATCAGACGTTGCAGCTATCAAAGAAAAAAATAAAAAGAATCTCAATCGGTTCAGTAGTTCTGAAGTTATAAGCGAACATACTGTTAGAAAGGGTGAAATCACCCGTCTTACCCCTTTTTTAATGATCTAGTAGTCATCATAGATAAAAGTTTATAAGCCTCTTATGTCTTTAAAAAGAATAAGGTTGCTGCGTCAACCAACATTATTGTAAAAACAGTCTTGTTTCAGACTTTAAACTGAAAACACGTTCTCTGCTATTAAAGCTTCTCCATAACATTTTTATTTGCGCCTTTAATTGACTCTCTAAATAAGCTTGAGAACCCATATTTATTTTGTAACGTTTTAAAACGTTACAATACAAACAAACAGAGAGACGTTGTGTTTTATAATATATGTAGAAATGTAGAGAAGAGATAACGCCTCGTCTAAATTTGAAAATAAAGACACTGAAATTGTTAACAGATCTCAACTGACATAACTCATTTGTTGAAAGAATGTTGTTAACCTTTGTAGCGAACAGGATAAAGTGGTATTTTTTACGTGTATCATATAAAAAAAATCATTTTAAGCTGTTCTGAGTATGGTGTTACATAACCGATTAAGGAATATTTATGATAATCGAGATAATTGTTCCTTAAAACTTCGAATCCATTTAGAATTTTTCGTAAGATGATCGTGCTGTTATCGTATAATGAACTTTGTCAGCTATAAGGCTAAATAAATATCGTGCCGCTTTTATCTATTTATTTCATTGCAAGATCGGCTTTGTAGTTATATTCTACGAATCATTCGATTATTACGTCGTATGATAAAATATCGGTCCTAGCTGAATTGGTCCATAATTGGCCGAATCCTCCGGGTTCATACGGCTTTGTAATTTTCGTTGAAGGGTTAAATCTCATGCATGTATTGGCTGTACATTCTCAACCTAAAGTGAGTCTCGTCGACAATATTGAATATTTTATGATAAGGTAAATAAATTTGAATAATAATAATGTCCAAAAACTATCAATAAATTGTTTAAACCAAAGATTGTTACAGAAATTTGTACGCAATTTTTTTCTATGTCATGTGTAATGGATTTGTTCCTTATTCCGAATACACATGGTTTTTTAAAGAATTTTCTCATTATTCGGAAATTACCGTTTTCGAATTTTTAAATTTTGAAAAATAGAGGAGAAATCGTGAATGTTGGACACGTTTTCGTAAAAACGTTGCACATTTTAATTAAGAAGTTTCCGCGGCATCGAGCGAACGGTTTCGCAAATACAGCCTTTGCAAATTTTCGAAAACAGTAATTTCGAAATAATGAGGAAATTCTTTAAAAATTCATGTGTATTCAAAAAAATCAACGAATTCATTTCACATGACAAAAAAAAAAAAACATTCCGTATAAATTTGTTAAACAATTTATTGACAACTTTCGACACTATCATCATTCAAATTCAATTTTCTCATCGTCTATATTGTGGTTGATTTTTTCCGATTTTTATCTTATCATAAAGTATTCAATATTGTTGACGAGACTCACTTTTGGTTGAGAATGTATAGCCAGTACATCCTTAATTAAATATACGAGTATAATCACCTGGGCCAATAGAACTCGGAGATCATACGCTTTGCCTAATAACTTGAGCCGGTCGTGGATGTAATCTGGATTCAATTGGTGATAGCGTATCGAGAGGAAGAGTGCACACGTTCCTCTGCCCATCACGTAGTCTGGAACTATATCATCAAACTCCCAGGGAACACTGGTTATAGACTTCAGCAAAGGATTTCCTTTCTAGAAATGATAAGTGAATTTTAATTTTGATATGTTTTGTGTCCGATTTCAATTTTGCACATTGTTTCAGGAATAGGACTGGTATATGAGGTGTTCCATACCAACTCAATTCGCTAGGTCGTGATACGGCCCAAGAATATCACCCACATTTTTTGGTTCTTGTTTTTCGAATAACTCGTTCACAGTCTATGCATTTTCAAATTTTTTGTTAAAAAAAAGTCCCAATTGATTTTGAAAAACCACAAATCGAATTAATTCAAAAAAAAAAATTTCACAAACTCGAGCGTGGAAGTTAATTTTTTTCAAATATCTTTAATTAAATTTTCTATTTTAACGCCAATACACCGCGCGTGTAGAGTATAAAATATATTACTGTAATCTACACCTGATATTTACAGTTTACGAAAACTTCGACTTTTCCTTCAGAACCGTTTATATAGAAGACTAGTTCAGGTTAATTCGAGTATATGTAGATCCTGAACACCTGAGGTTTAATCGCTGAATTTTTAATAATATATTGTGTTACAAGGGCCGAAAGTGGGCGATTTCCGATAAGTGTACCTGAGATTGTAGCTCTCCGATTTTCTTCATTCTGTGATATGTTGTAATGCATTAAAAACATTACAGACAATGACAGGTACGTTATTTTCAGACTCAGGGAATGCATCCTTTATTTTTGAAAGGCAAACTTTAGGGATCATTTCTGTTCCTTATCCGGCCAGATTACCACGTAAAAAAAAATTCGTGCTCGATGTTTTTTAATGTACAATATGTAAAAGCTTGCAGCAAATTGGTGAGGTAGGCCTTGGGTACTTTCTGTATGATTTGGGATGGAACACATACTGGTAGGTATTGTATTTACAAATAACCTCATAATTAAACATCACGAGGTGACAGTTCTCGATTTTTATAAAACTTAGCACGTCCGTGCGACGCATCGTGATATACAACAATATTTCATCAGAATTAGCTCATTGATGAAGGAAAGCCTTTGCAACAGGACTGCCAGCCATGAAGCATTGATGGCACGTTAGGATAATTTGCTGATTTGTTTTTTTGGAATGCAATTTTCTTCAAAAACTAGATTTGCAAACGCGTCAAATTGATTGAGTGTTTTCGGAGCATTTCGAAAAGTCAATTTTTCGAGAAATGACAATATCGAAAATCTACAAGGTCAAAAGTAAGTAATGTTAAGGTACCAAAATATTGACGACAATCTAATTAATTTGCAGCTTTTAAGCAGTTGCACGGAGAGAAGAAAAAGAGAGACACATCGGGGTTTTGGAAAAAAAATGCCCATGCGAACTATATTTTTTACTATAAAAGAAGCAAATTTTACTCTGCACACAGTGATTTTCACTGATTCTACAGTAAATTCTACACTTTACGAAGTATAGTTTACGAAAAAAACAGATGTGTCCCTCTTTTCCTGCAGTTTCGAGTAAAATCTGCTCTTTTATTCTCTCCGTGTGGCTTTGCATTGTATGAACATATTTTTCTTAACAATTATTACGGTTTATTGAATTTCATATAATCCTAAACTTGCGATATAACGATTTTTCCTAAAAGTTCATCGCTGCATTAACATCACGATTGCTTTAACGTCGTTTCACTTACTTGTAAAAATTAAATGGTGAATACTTTTCTGGCATTAAGTATAACGATTTCTACCTATCTTTTGCTTAAAGAGTGAGGCCCCTGGTAATATCTTCGACGTTATGAAAATCTGACCCTAGACATTGCTTCCAATAATAATCAGCAATTCTTGATAGTAAGAACTGTTAAATGAAATATATATTTAAAAGGCGGCCACAAGGTCTCAAAAATATGCAAAATTATCAAGCCAAAAAAATTCAGAATAATGCAAAAATTATTACTTCGACGATGCAAGAAATAACGTCCGACAATTATTTATAACTTTAACCTCGACTTATTTTAAGAACTCGGTTATTTGCATGAGTGATTTTAGCGCACCTGTTTAGGACTAACAAGGATAGCATTCAACTTCAGCGCTCCTTTAGGCTTCGACGGTCCAGCTACATTATTCTGTGGCAAGTCTTCTTTGAAAAATTCTGACTTCTTCAAGTTGGTGAAAGCAGCTACCGGTAAAAAAAATCATACAATCTATAAGAACCAAAACTAGCTGAATTGTGCGAAATGGCAGATTAAAAATAGCTTGTAGAAGCATGTTTAATAATATAATAGGGAATTCATAGACGAAAACAGGTAACAGACAAATATTATCAGGAAATGCTGTGAAGTGTTAAAGAAGTATAAATTAATCGCGTTAGCTAATTGTAATAGCCTACAAATCTGCAAATATGGGCTAACTAATAAAAATTCAGAGTCCGTGTCCGTGGATATATTCTGAAAACTTTTTGCACTGCGGATACCGAAATTCAAAGTGCATGGAAAAGATGTTTGGCCAAACAGTTTCGCCGTTCAGAACGAGGCACAGTCGCGCACGGTAGATTCGCAGTTCACGTACATGCCTTATTTTCAACCTGTGAATACGAGCTCGTCTGAATATTCGATTATGCCATTTTTAAGGGTGAACCATATACTCTTGATTCTGGAATAGTACATTATGTAACAAGGGAATAAAGTCGAAGATTATTCCCGGGGGTGTGTTTCTCGCTTCGCTCAGGCAGCAATCACCTCCGGGAATAATCGGCTTTCAATTCAGTGTTGCACATAGAACTTTATTGACTTAAAAACTAGAAGCATTTTGATTTAAATTATCCATTCGTCGCTATCGAACCTTATTTTATTTTTAAATTAACTTGTTTAATTGACATGATTAATACTCTACTACAGAAATATGCCAAAATAACATATAAGGAATATGTATACGGTGGTTGAAATATGGATCTTCGTTGTTCAATAAGGCAAACAGAGTTTGGATGGGTGGAAGACGGTCAGATGCTCATTTCCCAGGGTGGCATGATGCGGATCCTTATGTGCTCCAGCGACAAAGCGCAAAGGTAAAACAGAGCAGGAACCTTGACGAGGATCACACAACCGCCTCTTAGATATTGATTGACTTTTAGACTGCCTGATAGGTTTTCCTCAAGTCGGTGTATACAACGGTGGACTTTGGTAGGAGCCATTGGACAATCGCGTGCTGTTCACCCTCGGTGTGGTCAACCAGGCTTCGAGTTCGTTAAATTAAATAGGTTATCTTCCGTTGGCGACGGAACTCGAGGCTCAACGTTATTGCGCCGTGCAAAAAACAATGGTAAGAAAACTAAAATATTCTATATTGCATGTAAAATTGCGCTGGCTGCGACTTTTTTGCGCCAATGATGCATATAAGGCTTTGATGATAGTAGTCAAAATATGGGACACTGACGTAGATAGCAAAAACTGAGTACAGCAATACGACTCAAACGTGGTCAGCAATGTGAAATATACCTGCCACGATATCGTAAAATAAAATGAAACTATCTGTCACTTATTCTCCATGTAAATAGCGCCCAATTGCATTTTCATCATACAACAATTAGCGTTTATGAGTGAACCAAAAAATTACAAATTCGACACAATATAGTTGTTTTAAAATCGTTAGTTGAAATAATTATAAGTTGCAGGCTTGTAATTTAATTGTCGGATGGTTCTACTTCACTTTCCCATTTAATGGTAGAGACTTCATATTGGCCAAGTTCGGATCGTATTTCGCCACAGTCAGTTTTACCTACGATTTTATCTACCACACAAATTTAATGTCACTTACATATTTTAACTATTATCATAACCTTATGGGACGCATGTGACGACGGTTAACCCATCCCCCCCTCGCCTCGCAGAAGCTATTGGTTTATGGGGACGTACCCGAAAGGATGTGGCGGGTTTGCAAGTCAATATCATTATTATTATCATTATTATTACACGAATCAATTGTGCAAAAAAATTGCAGGTCGCGCATGTTTACATGCAATGCTGAACACATACATCCAAGTATTGTTTACTTCGCGCCACCGTAATGCCAAGGAATGCATACTTGCAACTAGCAAAGTCAATCACATAAATAGATTGTAAGATAAACACAACACAAGTTTCTTGTCTGAAGCCCCCCTGGGAGGATGAGGGGGCGGCGAGGAGGGCGGAGCGGGTGGAAGTAAGCTAAGCTCTCCTCCTCGCGCTGTACCTCTATTCCGAAACAGTGCTAACCATAAATAAATGAGGTGTCACTACAAATATGTTGCAAAAAAAGATTGCGATCGTGAAATATGATTTTTACGCTGAAAAGACGGAAAGGAAGCCGGTGCAAATTTGATTTCACCGAAAATGAAGAACGCATAATTCACACTTGAAAATGGTATAGCTGAGTTTTTAGATGAGCTGATATTACAAGATTGGGGAGGCCGCTCAACAACATAAAAACGGTATCAACGCACGAAATGCGTTTCTCGATGAGTTAATAGTGAGTAATCTGAGACTGGGAAATAAAGAGCGCATAATTCACCCCTGTGAAGAGTTAGCCCCGCATTTTTCAAATATTGAAATTATAAACGGAGTTCTAGGTTCATTTCAAACAGTTCTAGAGTTCTTTATCGATTTTAGTAATAGTTCTACTATTAGGGGTGTAAAAACCCCCCTAAGAAAATTTTACACGGTTGAGGGGCCAAATTCACAAAAATAAAACTTCAAAATTTCGAATAAATTTTTCGTTCGAGCTCGGATCGAAAAATTTCATAAGAACTATCGACAGAACTCTTGCAGGCCTACTCAGAACTCTTTCGAAAAGAACCGAAACTCGAAGCGGAACTTTTTTATGTCGACAAAACTGATTTTGAGTTTGAAAATCCCCAATAACTTTTTCGTGCGAGCTCGGAACTTTACAGGAGTGCATAATTCGCACAATGACAGTTACGAATTTTTTTGACTAGATGTCATGTTGAATTTCTTCATATCGAAGACATCTTAAGAAATTCTTTCATGATAAAATCCACTGAAACTTACTTAACCCTTTCGGCCCTAGCGGTGACTATAGCCACCCAACGCCCGACGCTCGCTCTGTCCGAGCGGTGACCATGGTAACCCAACATATGACGCTCGTTATGTGCGAACGGTGACTTAGGTCACTCGCGACTCTTCATGAGCAGAATATGTTATCTCCATGGTAATCCATCGCAAGTATTTTGCACTTGTTTTACGCTGCCTAATAATAAACTGACGAAACGAGCAACACTATAAGAAACATTTTTGAACAGTACGCTTGTCTCGGCTCGCTCAGACGTTCGGAATATTTTCACGGTATGTGTTAATTTTTCTGCATTATCACATCATTTGATTTTATTATATTTTTCGTTTATTTTGTACCCCTCAAAGATAATGAAGAGGAATTGCAAAAGAAGGAAAGGAAACTGTTACTCCATCGAAAATGAGAGCAATGAGATATACGACAAATCCTCGGAGTCCGATAGCGATAGTGCAGTCAATAATATTTATACTAGAAAGAAGCCAATTCGTCGGACAAAAGTACTTAGCACGTCAGCATCAGAAGATGATAATATTGAAGATGCTTTGCCATCAACTTCATTCCATAATATCCAATGGACTACGAAGAATGCTGAATTAACATTTCATAATTTTGATCTTTCCAATTCCGGACTTCAGACAGAAAACTTACAATTTTCCTCTACAATATTACATTATTTTGAATCATTCTTTTCACCTGATCTTGTAGACTTTATTGTAGATAAGACAAATGAGTATTGGGCACGTATAGTAAGTGATAAGACGTGTCATGTCAAAATTGGAACAACTGTTGACGAACTATACTGTTTTCTCGCTTGTACCTTACTAATGTCACGAAATAAAAAATTAGCGCTTCGTGAATATTGGTCCAAGGATAAACTTTTAAAATCTGATATTTTTAGCGAAACTATGTGTAGGGATAGATATTTAGTTTTATTGAAAATGTTGCATTTTAGTGCTGATAATCAAAATTCTTGTGATCGGTTGCAAAAAATTAGTAGCATTTCAAGCAGACTTCAAAAATCGTTCAAAGATTTGTTTTATCCGTTTCAAAATTTATGTATACATGAAAGTCTATTACTGTACAAAGGTAGGCTATCTTTTAAACAGTATATACCGGCCAAGAGAAGCCGATTTGGCATTAAATCATATGTACTATGTGATTGTAAAACTGGCTATGTACTAGATATCGTATATACGGGCAGTGAATCACACGTGACAGAGAACATGGAAAACATTGGCAAAACAGGAAACATCGTTTTAACACTTTTGAAACTGCACTTGGGAAAAGGTCATTCACTGTATGTTGATAATTATTATAGCAGTCCCGCTCTTTTTAATTTATTACACACAAATGTAACGAATGCTTGTGGAACTGTAAAGCGAAGGCGAAAAGGAATGCCTGTAATGGACAGAAAATTAGAAAAAGGCGAGGTTGATTTTCGGACATCAAGTAATTTGCTGGCCCTTAAATGGCGAGATAAAAGGGACGTACTTATGTTATCTACTTTCCATACTAGCGAATTTATATCTACAGGAAAAAGAAATTATAGGACGCAAGAAATCGTATATAAACCTAAATGTGTAGTCGATTATAATTTGTCAATCGGAGCTGTCGACAAATGTGATATGGTCATAAGTTCTATTAAATCCGTTAGAAAATCTATAAAATGGTACAAGAAATACTTTTTTCATTTGCTAGATATTGCCGTTTGGAATTCTTATTGTTTATATAAATACAAAACAGAAAAAGATATTTCTATAGCTGCTTTTCATCTTGAATTAGTACGGCAAATTTTTCGAAAATATCATAAAAACGATGTTAGACGTAGCGGTCCTAAATCTGCGGATAAATATCCTTTGAGACTTACTGGTAGACATTTCCCAGCGATTTACACTAACGAGAAAACAAAACGAAAAAGTGCACTGAGAAAGTGTGTTGTTTGTATTAAGAATGGTGTTCAACGACAATCACATTATCAATGTAAAACATGTGACATAGGCCTTTGCGTATACCCGTGCTTTCAAACTTATCATACAAAATTACATTATTAAGTTATAAAATCTGGATGTTTATGTGTTTCATTTATATTATTAAATTATATTTTCTAATTGCATTATGTTATAATTTTTTAAGCATTTTTTTTATGAGCGACTGCACTCGCTCTGCGTAAGATAGCGTGGTATTGTGCGTCTGACGGGCGCTTGCAGTTGTTCCGCAAGTACGGACGCTTGCCGCGACTGCTCGGTCAGCGGGGACGGCGCGACGTAGAATGCGTCCGTACCGAAAGGGTTAACGCCAAATTTAATTAAGTCATTATTTGAGAGGGAGTAATTTACTCTTCAAAATGACCTGGTCAATTATCGGAAATTCCCAAAATTAAGTAGTTGGAAGAGTTGACTGTCATATATAATCAGCTTTCCACTAAAAATTATTTTCTTCTCGTTACGAAGTAGAGCGGAAAATCTTTCGATTACGCCATGGAACAGTTCACAATTTGACATTTTTTAAAATCACGACCACGTGGGGAAGGGGGGGGGGGGATTCTACAGCGATCGATCTTTATTTCGATAAAAAAAAAACTAACCATGAATCCATGCAACAACGGATGGAACTTGTTTTGAAAACACGTTTCATAACCTCAAAGGCGGTGACGGCTTATTGTTTAGCTTAAGACCCAACGGTTACTATACTTTGGTTCACTCTCAACGAACACAGTGCGGATCTAAAAAAAATATACAAGTTCTAGCGGCGTAAAATCTTGTTACATCAGATACAGAGCCCTGGGACTGTTTCTACAATTGGTTCCACCGTGCACACGCAAAAGTAACGTACCGCCAAGCGTAGAACTAACTTTGGGTTGTTTTGGAGGCGACGAAGTGTCATCTGAATCTTGTTTACTTCGATCCATAACGTTTTTACTCGTAGATTTTTGTTTGGCTGAGGTACGATGTCACTGAATTTTATACATCCGCACGTATATATTTGAAAACAAAGAATTTTTCCTTTCGTTTTCTACTTTTGAATGGTTGTCGAGTTCAGAGAAAAGTAACCTAGCAAAACTGAAGCATTAGGCTGGATTTACATGTGCAGCCTTAGAGCATATACAACTAGAAGTAGCTACCCATGCCGTCAACCTCCAGCAGAGCAGCAAACTCAAGACAATTCATGAGCAGCGCTGCTACTGCTGCGTCAAATCACTAGGCAGATGATAGTAATATCTAGTAAGTTACTAAACTGCTGCTACCCATGAAGGCCGTGTTCGATAATTGACTGACAGTACTGTCGGCAATCTTTCATCTCTTTTGTGCTGCCGAGTTCATGAACAGCTCTATTTCTGTCCTAGGGAATTTTTAGTACTGGCAGTCAATTTACGAACACGGCCGAAATCTCACCTTTGAGAGTATACCCATACCAATGCGCGCCTTAGAGCATATACTACTGAAGGAAGTCTCGCGTGTGCAGAAAGTATGGCGAACGAGTGATAGAGCATTCATGCCGTCTACTGCATACACACAGCCTATCTCTCTCGCTCTACAATCTGGTCGGCCTGCTTGGTTGGCCATAGTTTTCGCGAGATTAACGGCATGGGTAGCTACCTTCAGTAGTATATGCTCTATGATGTGCACCGACACAGCCGGTGAAATCCAACTAGAGAATTTCCTACTTATATCCGCATCGTATGGTTGGTGAGTCATTGAAATGGACCGTATAAAATCTGTATCGTGGATATCGTGTCTATATGGTGAAAACTGGTGTAAACATGAGAGTGGTCACCGGTGATTAAGTAAGTTGACGAAGTCAAGTAGTAGAAAACTCCTCGTGATGTTATCGCGGTTTTGTGGTTACTCGGTGAACAAGTAACGATCTCCCAGCATGATAATAACTTATCGATACGTACAACTCAGCTGAAAGGCGTGGCTCAAAAGATGTTTAAATTGTATATTGCCAAATAGTGTAGAATAAGTTAAAAAATCAGTGCAGTACCTCGAGCGCACGAGTGACACGTCCTCACGTCCTGAGGGGAATCCGGCTGTTATACACGCATTTAAATCAGCCGCTCACGCACGGCTGTCAAAAATATGACTGTAACACTGGCGAAGCACCAACATGCCAAATACTTCCAAAGATTTATTCATCTACTGCCCAATCAGTTGGCAGTGCACGATTCCATCAGGTTAACAATGGCGTTTTTCGCCCTCTCTGGCCTTGATGTTTTAAATTCATTGGATGTATTAAGCGAACAGAAACGGTCTGAGGCCATTGAATGGATATACCGCCTTCAAGTTCGTGGAGCTGGCCCAAGGTCTGGATTTCAGGGATCAACTTCTGTCCCCAAGGAAGCTAGCAAATACCAGACCGGACATCTTGCCATGACGTATCTTGGGCTTGCTTCCCTTTTAACTTTAGGGGATGATCTTAGTCGGATAGATAAAAAGTCTATTATCCAAGGTGTTCGCGCTTGCCAAAATGACGACGGTTCATTCACAGCCACATTAACCGGTAGTGAAAGTGATATGAGGTTTATCTATTGTGCTTGCTGCATTTCGGCGATTCTTGATGATTGGTCAGGCATTGACAAGCGCAAAGCTATTAACTATATCAAAGAAAGCATTGTGAGCAATAAACTGGATTATTTGGTCATAAAACTTGGCTAGGCATTAGATAATGAGCATTATTATTACTTTGACAGGTCTTATTACAGAGCTGAACTACATTCAGTGTAAAGAAATTTGGAATTTGCTTTTCATAATATGCTTGAAAAATGCATCAATTCTAAATGTTTGAATCTGTATTACTATAATTTACTCTTACCGTCGTAGTTACGAGGTTAAAATTCTCTTGATTTTAATCAAATTTGCTTATATCCATATATGAAAAGTATATTTCCAAACTCATAATAATTTTCTTTTCAATATTCCTTTATTATCTTACTTATTCATATTTATATACATGTACCAGAACTATTATATAGACAGATTTCCTATAACTCAAAATGCTATTAATTTTTAGTCCTACGATGGAGGAATTGGTCAGGGTCCTGGTCTGGAGTCCCATGGTGGAAGTACATTCTGTGCAGTAGCAAGCCTGCTCTTGATGGACAATCTGACAAGTGCCTTGAGTGAAAAGCAGTTGAATAGGTTGAGATATTGGTGTCTCATGAGGCAAATCGGTGGTTTTCACGGAAGACCCAACAAACCTGAAGACACTTGTTATAGTTTTTGGGTGGGAGCTACACTACAAATTTTAGGCGTCAGACATCTTACTGATGCTACAGAGAATCGAGCTTATGTCCTCACAACACAAGATTCAGTTCTGGGCGGTTTATCAAAGTTTGATACTTCTGCACCAGATCCTTTACATACCTATCTAGGTAAATTTAAAATAACATGTTACATCATACTGTTCATTCGTTAGACTACTAATTTTTACATGGCTACCTTTGTCCTACTAATTATAATTTTATTGCTTTTTTTCTGATATTTTATTAACCAAAATGCGTGATATCATGTATTGCTGTGACGTGAAGGCATTGAAGAGTTGCAGTATCAGTTCAAGTGTTTAAGAGCTGTTTTTTATTTTTATACTATCTGTAAATACTTGAAAAGATGTGGAAATTCACAATAAGCAACTGTCATTAGATTTTTTCTGCTCTCTTCTAACTTTTGAAGAATAAGACAATGCGGGCATTCCAAACCATTTTAACTCACGATTAGGCATGAATCTCACTTTTTCAATTTCACTCTCATCTTAGTATATTATAAGACGTGACTGAGAAACACCGGTTGCGAAAACTTAGTTTTTTTTTTTAAATTCAATAGCCTGTCAGTAAATCGTGTAAAATGGCTGTTAGCCATAATTAATTTTGATCAAATCTGTATGGTAAATTCTTCATAATCAGACGACAATATTGAGCCCTTAGAAAAGATAAACGTGCAGTAACTTCAGAAGACGTGATATCATAAATTTAAAAAAAACTCGCGTAATGTGACTGAAAGAGAAAAACAAGAAAAACGGGAATCGCAGAAAAATTAGGAAAAATTTCTAGTTCGGAGATCTTGCAGTCTGTTCAAATCTCGATGAAGAATTTCTTTCTCTTCGCCTTTTTAGGTACCTTTTCCTCTTTTAGTCAACTTTAAATTAATTTCCCATTTCATTTGCTTATATCCCTCAAGGGGTAAGTCTACTGTATAAACAAAGGGAAAGCGTTTTTTTGCCAATTTTTTTCAAATAGAAGAAAAGGTCATAAAATAATGATATTTTAGGAAGTTATTAGGCATATATTTAAGTATAATACAAAACATTATTATCAACAAATATTCTGTAACGGCGACACTAGAGTCATTCTTGCGAGTCATGTTGAATTCAGGAGCATGCGGCGTAACTGGTGAAAAGTTGAATATGGATAAAAAAATTTTAAATCACTCAATCTACATATCAATAACTATAGAACTGCAGTGGTACCATTTTTGAACATTTGTTGTTGATATTTTTTTGTATTATACTTAAACGTATGCCCAATAATTTCCTTAAATATTATTATCTTATTACCTTGTCTTCAATCCAGAAAAAGAAATCGTCAAATTTTTAGGTTTTTACAGTGGTGTTATCCCTTAAACTAAACTACCCACACCTTTGCTCTGGAACCAGGCAAAACTTTCATCTTTTTACACAAAACGGGCTATCTCCATTTTATTGAAATCAGAATTTTTGCTAATTGTCAAATTGCTAGAACATTACTACTTTTTAATCCCAAATAACAAATCGTGTTTTTGTGATACAGTGCAAAGTGCCAGAAAGTGAATGACATTGAAAATATATTGAAAAAAAAATTATGTGCAAGTAGAAATGGCCTAGATACAGAATACTTAAGAACAGTATATAAAAACAACGTCCTAAAATATTGTCTCAAATTCACAAACTCTATTTTATTTGGGTGGAAAAAAATTCAAAACTGTAGTACAATATTTTTGAACCCAATCCGTTTTAAATATTCGAAATCAAGCGGAGAAATAATTAAAAATGCAAATAAATTACACACCCACGTAGAAATTTAGGAAGAAAGTGGTTTAGTTTACAAATTGAGGGTTTGATGGGTGACTTTTCTCTATGTCATGTCACGTTGAAAAAAACAGGTTTCTGACCCTTGACCTCTTCCACATTTGACAAAATAGTTATGTAGGTAATATTTGATCACTAATACAGCCTCGTGAGTGTGTAATTTGTTGTCGACAAAAATATTTTTTCGAATCTTTAATGATGTGTGGAACTCTACTGATACAGCTAAGATTTTTCTGATCACTATCTATGATTATTTTATCTGTGAATTATTGCATTGCGAATGCAATATGGAAAAAAAACACTGATGTTAAAAAGCAAGCAACACAACTACTCAAGACTGGTTGGTCTACATGAGGTTACCTTAATAATCATTTATTTTTACAGGACTTTGTGGTTTAAGTCTTCTCGGAGAGCCCGGCCTTCAAGCAGTGAATGCAGCATTAAACATCTCCCAGAGTGCTTTTGATCATTTAGAAGAGATACATAAAATTTGGGCAGGAGACTGAGTTCTATAGTGAAAAATGGAACGATTAGTTAACGAATATTGAGTAATCATTATGTTCATATCAAGCGCACATGTCAAAGCACACCTGAATCAGTGTTACTCTCTATTTTGGTACAGAAGGCAAACATTAATGATGTGATGATGGAGAGAATACACCTATTACAAAGCATAAAAGTATTGCGGGTTAGACTATTTGTTGAAATCATAATATTATTCCAATGGCCAATTGTCGATATCTCTCGAGTCACAACAAAATGCCTACGACGCCATTCCATACATAATTTATATATTATACAAAATTATTAAGTGTAATGCAGAAGTATGATGTATTATTTAGATGAGATAATATTGTGTACTTGTCAATTATCATTGTTATTGAAACGGTTCTAAAGTCTCGTTACCTTTCATTCATTAAAGTGGTTATTCAGAAACAAGAAATTATGTGAATACTGTGTATTGAAGGCAGTGCTAAAAACTCCCTAGGACAGAGGCAAAACTACTCACGAACTCGGCAGCGCAAAAGAGGAACTGCCCTGAACTGGATGCGCTAGAACTGGACAAATTCCCGGGATTAATGTCTGATTACAGTTGTTTTAATTTTTACGAATAAAAGCTCGGCTATCAAACGTTACAATTGCGTTATCAGACACCTTCTCTATGTATATACATTCAAAAATTTCAACATATGGATTGCAACCTTATGCACTAAATAATTGCTCCATGAATCATGATCTGACGCAAATTCAATTGATTTTCATAAAAATCATTTAATGTTCATTTGTGAGTGTTCGAAAATCGATTCACAACGCTTAGGAGTCAATTATTGATGAGTAATAATTACTAGCGTTTTCAACTGGTTGCGCTTGGTATGCACTACGTGTAATTCGCCTCATTTATAACCAATAGCAAAACTGCAATTCTAGGGAAACTACACTTGGCGTGCACTGAGCCGGTTGAAAACGCTACAAGACAATGTTCCAGGAAATTTTATCTTAAGTAGTTCTCAGTGCTCTAGTTTTTGTTACAATTGAATTTTGTTTAGATGAAATAGTGTTTCTACTTAAACAAGCATTAATTACAGAGGCACGTATTTAAATTTGAATAAAGATAATTGGACAGCAATATATCCCAGAATTGAATAAAATAATTTCGAATTATATTTTATTATGTCTATTACTTTTTTTCCTTTCACCGAGGTAAGTAAAGTGATCGCATATCATTTAGCACCGATAGCAAAAATATAATGTTTTTTAATCGGTATCTTTAATAAAAAAATAAGTAGAGGTTGAGAATCAACATAACCTCACAAACTTATTATAAATCTTTGGCGAAGACGGCTTCATGAAAGAGAAAAAGCGAATAGTGTGATCTCTGCGAAATTGTTGCACGCAGGCAGCCTCAATATTTTTATTTTTTTTTTAATTTCATAGAATTGTTTGGAGAAAGATTAGTTAAAAATTTCAAATTATATCGATTATGGTGATGTTGAAGCATTTCCTCTATGAAATAGTACATAATAATAATAATGCGTATATCTGTCTCTGTCTAGTCACCTAGTCACTTGTTGGATCTTTGCGATATCAGCGCCGTTCAGCGTCAGCCTGCGCAAGCCTTATTGTACGGATTTTTAATACGGGATCAAAGGTACAAAAATTGGACTCCTTTACCTCCTTTACGCTAGTCTCCATGGTTTCCTCACTGATTTCTCCCACCCATACACTGTGCCCCCACCACGTGATTGGATTCCATGGTAACCGAGCGGGACGTTGATCACAACAGGCGACACTCGGCGACGAATGCGTATTGCGTAGTGACGAGTGAGCGCTGGTCTGTCGCGTTGTGGGTTTTGGGGTTTTTACGTGCCTCAACGCTGGACATAATCGTAAATTTGTCTGCAGTGTCATGTTTGATCATAGCAAAGTGATTTCCAGGATGGTGTAGCAAATACGGATTCCCAACAACAACATATTACACGTTGAAGCACTTGAGGAAATTTTTCAACCGAGCTGTGTCGCTATTTGCGACTTAAACTGCATCCGAGGTTAGTTGTAGGGATAAATCAGAATTTTGAAATTTCATATCAGTTCTTCATATTAGCAAGAATATCATTATATAATTTACCTAATTGTATTGACGTAAAACAAAAATATGTGAGAACAAATGAGAATGATTCTGAAAGTCTCGAGATATCTTAATTGTTGACTCAAGATGTGCAAATGCCGTAAATACTGGGCAAATTTGCGTGACTATTCGATGTTCCCGAACGGCCCGGGGATAATTATATTTTTCTACACTTATTTAACACTTCGTTCGATGAACTCGTAAGTTGCGTTTTATTATAACGTTTTAACGTGTTTCGAACGACTTCAGGGTACTTGGGGGCAGTTTTTGAATCATCTGCAATCGTTATATGACAAGTAATTGACCACATAATTTTTTGCAAGTTAGGCCGAAAGCTATAAACGAATAATCGTATTATTCAACTTGAGTTGTAAATCGCAAAACAATATAATTTCCGTTAGGTGTTCACGCTCTTCCGTGATTCAAAAGGATCGCACTTCTGGCCCACAAGGGTTCGCGGTTCTTAATATATCTTCAGTCAACGCCCTAACAATATATCGTTGCATTTATTTGTGCTGTTATAACAACTCTTAAAAGTATTTTCAACGTAACTCCCTTATACATGACGTCTAAATGAATTGAGTCAGGAGAAAAGGTATCTTACTGGCGTAAATTATACATATTCTCAGACTTTAAGCTTACTTTTCCACAACTGCTCGAAATATATCGCATGGAAACCTGCCTAGTTGCCATACTTTTTTTTTGAAATCTGGAACTTGGTTCGCATGTATATGAAAATCTGTCAAATTACACGTAAATGCAAATTTTTCGATCTGGCTGCGATTTTAATATGTGTACTGAAATACGAAAATCCGTTAAATCTTAAATCTCATGACAGTACCGTTTACGCGAAACATGTTGACCAATTATTTCATCGAATTTTTATAATGATTTCACATAAAATTTGAACACACCGCGGTTATTCAGTAGGTAGAGCGATCTATCGACGCGGACGCAGCTATCGCATCGACTAGAATTTATCACGTGCAATGATATCGCAGTAACATTTATATATTTTTGACTTGTTCAACACACCACCAAAGAATTGTCATAATTGCTCTGAGGCCTAAATTTTAGAGCTTTTCATAATATCGTAGCACAAAAGATTATATATCAAAATGGCAGCCAAATCCAAAGATTTCCATTAAATTATAAAATCACACAATTACTCGCCAGCTATGACGAGTGTACGACAAGAATTAAGTGCCTTTGCAACACGGACCAATGCGCGACGTAACGAACGAAGGAACGCGTTAGTCATAAAACGGACTCATTCGTCCGGTTGTGATATCAGTAATGCAGTTCAGGCAATGCTATACTCAAGTAAAATATGATTGCAGATTTTCGATGACTTTTGAGAGACGCAACTAAATACAATTTTTCACCGTCCAATGCAATTTAGATATCATAGAAAGGCACTTGCTGCATGTAATCTGCAAATAGTTGTCTTTTTTTTTTTTTTTTTAACCATTTTACAGTTATTGCATAAAATTACTCTACAAAGATCGGTGTGTCAATCAATCATCATGCCGCGTTCTAAAGTTGCGAGAACAATGCCAGAGCTTGTGATATTACCTCTAGTTCTAGACATGAAAAATTTTCTATATATCTGCTTTTTTTTAATTGGTCATAGATGTTAAGCTATGCTCATTCAAAGTACTGCACGAAATTCGTAGCAAAAATTATTGATTATTGCGTACGCTGAAATACGCGAGCTGTAAACTAATTGTGAATCATGAAGCAACTGAATGAAGTAGCTGTGGCAGCTACTCCCACTTGCATGTAATTACGCGGCAAAAAGCGACATACATGCATTTTTATTACTTTCACTGTATATATATATATATAAGTGTAAGTATACTAAGAATGCTCTACATGCTCCGTATGTGAACAAAGAAAACCTTGTTTTCTGTATACAGCGCAGAGTTAGATCTCCAAGATTTCTCGCAACGTGTGATGTTGCCGGTAGAAAAATGCAGCCATCTCATCTGAATTACAGCTAATAAACATACCTAGTACATTAATTTTTTGTATTTTTGTTAATTAAATATTCTATTTATTCCATCAAGTGATAAAATATATGATACAGAGGCAGAAATAAAAGTAAAATATATCGGTGTTCTTGTGAATTCAGTTATTATGAATTCCTAAAGGTAAAATTTTCATGTCCAATACATTGGTACAATATCTGAGAATACTTGCAAGAGATGTGTATCCAACTTCACATGCAATGTACAACTGTTGTGGGACACAGTTGTTCTAAAAACAAAAACTCGATGATCCATATTTTTGAAATATCAAAATAGTTTTGCAAACATGAACGAACTTTTTTCGGTAATTTCTATAAAATATTACTCTCTGTAAATTTTTTCAAATTTTTTTATTTACTCCTATCGGACATGGTTTTTTTTTTTTTTTTTTTTTAATCCGTATATCAGGGAAGATAGAAGTCGGACAAAAAGAACTTCAATACAAAAAAGTTTTATTTTTACATGAACTATTCAGTGCAATATATGTTATATTTTTGACGGCATCACAAACGCTATATTTTTGGTGAAAAAAAATGGAAATTGTTTCCCTTTCGAAGCGACATCTTTCAATTCGCTGTAAATTTTACAGGGTATTTAACAGTGTATTGGGAACGTATAAAATCACCGATCCAAGAGTGCAAAAAAAAAAAAAAAATGGCTGAGTTATCGGAGACCGCCCCATATGTTACCACTTGGAACTTTTCACGCAATGAATATTTTACTACGTCAGATTCACCCATCATTTTTATACCATGGACGATTTTTCTATCAGTCCACAGTTATCGAATAAGTTTCTTGCACGTTTACTCATTTCGTTGTTTGCGGACTACCAGCGTTGCGTCACACGGAAAATGAACTTAAAAATATTTAGCCACATCATTTATTTACCGTTTCAACTTGCACAAGCGATCAAATTTCGGAATAAAGCCCCGGGATGAGAACTAATTTTCTCATGCTGTTTCAAAACACTAATTAGAATTTTGCTGATCACAGATGTTACATGCGGATATTATTGTTCCTGTTTCGTAACTAGCGGAACCCTAAAATATTGTTGTTGGACTTAGGCATGATCTGCGATAAAATAACAGAGCAATTTGTTCTCTTAATTAGATAATATACTTTTGAGAGATGGATAGAAGTTATTACTAGAGTAGCGGTGGAATTACATGGTTGACGAATAATTCAACTAACTAGCATATAAGATTTCTAATAGTTTCAAAAACCTATAACACGGCTATTCCCAGTGTGCCGTAAAAACCATGAAATACGCATTGTAAAAAATATCGGACAACTGTAATGTTTTATTAAACATTTGGACATCTTTTTAACGAGAGTTGTCATGCATTTTTTACATAGCAAAATCGATGAATATAATGTATCATTTCTTGCTACGCAAAAGTTGGACAAATATGTACTTTTTGAAGCGTGAATTGGCTCGTCGCGTAGACATTAACTCGATACTTCACGTCGCAGTTACAATTTGATCCACTCGTATATTTACGCTCAAGGGTACCACGTATGTATGCGAGTAGAGGAAAGGTGTATTCACATCGTCCAGAGCCAGGTGGCATGGGGTGTCTTTTGAAAAGTCTTGGATATTAACGAATAAGGGGTTCTTACCAGTTGCACAGCTGCCGGTACCCCAGCAACAGCTGCTTCTTGGCGATGCAAAGCGTTGGCGATATACGTTCGCTTTACAACGTAACTTTGGAAGCAATCAAATGTTTTACCGTGAAAATACCTATTAAGAAATGTAATACAACAGGAGTTGCAATGATAATTGACGTGATGTCTGAGGAATACAATAGTCCAAAAACAGTAGAAATGTGTACCTATATTACGTAAACGTAAATACATATCATCTGGTTTTGCATTCCTCGTAACAGAAATTTGATGAGATACTTGCACTGAATAAAAATTAGTCAAATAGCTATAGATACGAACTTCTTTATTATGTTTTGTTGCTTTGCACCTCACGAACAAAGTCGCAAATTTTTAAGTATTCGGCAATCAAACGTCAGTACCTACATTTAACAGACCGCCACTTAATCAAGTTTTATAAACATTGGCCATAAAAAGCCGAAGCATTTTTAGGTCGAAAAACGAACGTCACGTTCTTCGATCAAACGTGAAGTATATATCACAATTGAAAACAAACCCATAGGGTGTTTTCTCAACTTCAAATGGGACCTGTTTAATAATTACAAAAAATTTCGAAGGAGCTGATGAAAAAGTAGTCGAGTTGACAAAGAATCCTCTATGTTTCTATCTACTCGCCATATGTAGGACCTTATTAATATGATAACTGAGTCACTGCAGCGATTAACTATGTCTCTTCACTATTCATTGCCAACGGCGCGCAATTAGTCGGAGCTGTAGCGCATGTGTAGTGCTGTTCCATCCTGTTTCGTCAAATTGTGGTTGATAACACTTTCCGTTAATATTTACTGTCGCATGAATCATTTAAACAGTATACTGAAGTAATATAAAAACATCGCCTAAGGCCTGGGTCGAAACCCACAAAAAACGTCGCGCAGAAATGCTCAGGAAACCTGAAGGAAAAAACACAGAAAATTTCAAGAAAACCTAAACTTCACAATATTTTATAGTACGTGAGATTTTCCTGCTGGAAATCTTCACATCGAACTTATGGTTTGTTTCTTTTGAGAGCACGAACGTTTAGAAATATACGTTCGATTACGACAAGCCGATCGTGTAAAAAAAAAAAAAACCGTATAAATGGTCAAGGAAAATCAGGTAATTGCGTTATACATTCTAATGTCGATAGAAAGATTTAAAAAAGAAAGGAAACTAAATATACGATATATTTGGCAATGATTGCGTAAAGACTATCATACAAACGCTATATTAAAAATATTTGACGTCCGATTTATTTAAGATTCCAGGCAAGTTCAAATGAGCCACTTTGTAATACTAGCATGGCGATGTCCGGACATAATTTAATTTCCAAGCGCCGTGCTACTTATTAATGTCCTCGCAATTTTTCCGACTTTCTTGTACCCACTCGGTACAGATAGAGAAAAGATTTGTTGAAGTTACCGAAGATGTCAATCAAATATGGCGAAAGAAATGCTTTTTTTTCAATTCAAAGTTATGTTTAGTACAGAGTAGAATTCTTTGATTCGAGAAAAAAATGGCCAACACAACAATTCGCGGTATGAAGTAAAACCTGATTTACTTGAACTAACAATAAAATCCTTTTGCTATTATCAGATTGTCATATTTTGTAAATTCAAAAATTATTAACGGGGATCAGCGAATCAATGTGTTGATCAATGTCAAGTGAGGTAAAAGTGTGGAATTCATTTCTTGGGAAGTCTAGGTTTTTAGTTAGTACCTAATAAAATAATCTATTTTTTTAACATTACAGTTCTTTACCTTACCAGACACTCATCAATTATTCGGAATCGATACTTTTTTTTCATCCGATGCATCAATTTTCACAATCGAAATGAAACCATTTTTCAACCCCACAACTCATAACTGAGGTCCGAACGCACCCCACGCAATTTTTAGTCTTCGAATGGGTTTTTCATTAACTAAATGTAAATAAAATCATATTTCTCGTACACCGTTCTCTTTATGAAAAAAAAAGAAGAAAACCACGTCCGTTTATCAGCAGCATAGGATAGTTCGTACCCCACCCCAGTCATGCGTTTGAAGGTAGAAAAATAAAGTCATCAGTTGTAGGGTTAAATATATATTCCGCACAACTGTAGCTCGAAGTCCTGTAGGGATTGGCGAGAAAAATGTCGAGCTCCCTGTGCGTGCGAGGTTTCGTTCACAGAAAGCTCACGCTATAATCCGTACACACATACATACCTCCTTGCATCGTCGTAATATAGGTGGTGTTGCGTGTAGTATTGATTTTCAGCAGCTCTAGGAATAAAGACGTTGCATTATACTTGTAGTTTAACTGAAAAATTACGTACAGGCTCGTACTTGTGTACAGAAAAGATTCGTGCCGTTTGCTACGATAATGAGTTCTTGCATACGAATTCAATAGTATTGACCTATTCGCCGTACTATAATTGAACAAAAGTATGAGGCGTGAGAACTCGTTCAACTCTCTACAATTTGTCTAAGCCTATGGGGAATTTATAGGTATAGTGATGTAAATGTTTTGGAAAAGGATCACTTTTAACGATACGATTGTTTGTTTTTTGTTTTCCTTTTAGTCAGAGCAAAGTATTGCGATAGAAGGACGTTTGGTTATAAGGGTCTTATAACATCCACCCCGAAACACCTCAGGTGTAAAAAACACTGATCTCTGTATTAATTCGATGCGATATGGTATAAACAGCCTTGTCACCCTTGTGACCCTTGTCACAAATAGAAGTCATGTTGCTTGTGATCAATTTGACAAATTTAACATGGCCGCTCACCCGAACTTGCGTGTGTAATAAGTGGTTCAATGTACCCGAGTGCAGTAATTTTCTGTGAGGTACTTGTGCTAACGAAAATAAAAATTGTTTATGACACACGCATAATGTTGTAATAGCGCTGACTTGTACATATTGTAGAAAAAGAGGTGGGGCAGAATAAAGGACACTTCACAAACGAGTTTTGTAATATATACAGATGTGAGGTTATGTGTACTCTAATTACTTTACTCGTTGTGATGTCGAATAAAATTAAACAGAAGTAATATGTCCATTCTGCACATAATTTTTCTGTCATCTCCTTAGCAGAAAGAAACGCTCGACGACCTTACAGAATTCTCGGAGGATGCTTTCGATCGATTACTTCGAAAATTAATCCGATTTTCATCAATCAATTGCCAGCAGGATTTCGACTGAAGTTTACCAACATCCATTTGGAACACTCGTCTTTGGAGTTTTACCTGATTAATCATTTCACAGCAAAGAATTATATGGTATGTTTACAACTGTGTCATGAAAATCCGAGACACAACCAATTTATATTTGTAATATCGATCATGAATAAAACTGACTAATCTCGTGAAAATCACATTATTTCGTGGCTATTCTTGTTACAAACTGTAAAACGATTTATTAAAATACTCTTACTTATACGTATTATAAGACTTAAGGGGAACCGAAGGCCCGGGGGATATTGCAGTATTCTGCTATGTCGACTCGATTGTACGTTGAAACTTCCCACTTAGAGAATTTATAGCTCTTCGAGAGAGCCTACTGGAAGAAAAGCTGGGAGACAGAGAGAGGAACGGTAGGACGATATCCTCTCTCTTGCTACCTCAGACCTCTTAATGAAATGGTACAGTCGAAAATTAGTACTTTTTTGATATCGTTAACAGGAGATGGACGCACGTTAAGTGTATGAAATTATTGCATTTACCCAAGATTGAAAAAAAAATCAGATTTAAATTATGAATAAGGGCTTCGATATCAATTTGTCATTTTAAACCGCTTTAGAAGAATGAATAATTTACTATACTCGTTGATGTCACTCCACGACTGCTTATTTTTTTTGGAAAACTGTTTCGTACAATTTTATCGAAACAATTTTTTCTTCTCAATAGTCAATTTGATACGTATTACCATTTGTTGATTAGAATTAACATCAATGTGATTTTGAACAATTAAATACGATAACAACGTTAAAACATAAATAGTCGTGGTGGGATTTTACAGAATCGACTATCAAATAAAATGACTCGTCTGCAGAGTAAAACGAACGAGTATATTTTTCTCTGTTTTGAAACGATTTTAAATAAATAATCGATATTCAAGGACTTGTTCTCTTTTTTGCATTCTTCGGAGAGTCACTGAGAGAAATCTTGGAAGAATGAAACAGCGATATGCATCAGACGTTGCCGGAAGACAGTAAAACTTACCACGTTTGTTGAGTCAAGAAAATTAACTTCAACTCAATCCGTCTAGTGTCAGTAACTTGCTTGACTAGGTCACAATTTACAACATAGACTTGCCTCTACTTGTTCTCGCTCTGATCGTACGTGTTCGATCAACTAGGTATTTATGAATTTAGCCCGAGGTGGACTATGTCGGATCAGGCGATGACGATTGCACAGGCAGGTGGTCGTCGTCCGTTACAACGCATTACTATACATTTAGCTACGAAGCTGGTGCAAAATTCGAGTCCCTCTACCCGAATGACTTGCGATTATTTCAGAGAAACCTAATCGGAGACATGAATTCATTGGTCTGAACATAAATGGGCCGTGCCATCGAAACCAAAAGTTAGGAAAAGTCGAGGGAAACCATCGTTTAAAAATCTCCACCATCGTTATTTGCGACAACGATGCAGCGAACACTAATGAAACTCCTCTACCCTCTATGCAATAGAAGTGCAATTCTGAGAAACTTCGAATAACAGAAGCTCAGATATCAACAATTTTAAAAAACGTTTTGTAATTGGACCGTGCAAAATGTTTGAACTCTAATGTTATTCGTTCGTTTATAACGTTTTCATGCTTATTGCACTCTCCTTAGGAATCTTCAGGGAACATCTAAATTTGTTTTCGCAAATAATCACTCCAAAGTGGCTAGAAATAGCTTTGTGTAAGTACGATCCATCAGATATTCGTCAACAATTACATTTGCGGATAACAACTGTACTATAACCTAAAATTTCTCGAATGTTAAATAAAATGTAAGAATTTATTGACAATCGAGGTAGAGTCACAAGAAGTCGCAGAGTGACTGTGAAAATGCAGAGTTGATATCTTTTAGAGTGATTCATAAGAATATCAGACTCTTAAATTAAAATAATTGCGGTACTTGCAAATCATTGTATTAAATTGTGTAATGGATTCGAATATCGATAGTTAGTATATTGCTCTATAAAGAGCATAATAAAGTCTTGCACGTTTCGTATAAACCATTATACGAAAAATGAGAGTCACGTGGTATCGTGAGTTACGCTGGCTTACGACTCCTGCGATATACTTCGCATAAAAGAACCAATGTATCGAATAAATAATACCAATCTAAAGAAAATTTGTTTTGTGGTAAAAAAGAACGGTGTTTGATGTGAAGTTCCTATCCTAAATAAACACCCACGTTATTAATAGGTGGTAGATATTTACAAATTACTTTAATGTTTGATTAATAGTTCCACCTGTTTCTTCTACAAGTCACGGACTCCACACGTGTCAGATCATAAACGCATCACATAAATTAGCACGAAATAATGTAATGGCGGATCTGCTCGTCGGGTGAGATCGGAACAGTTCGGAAACATTCGACAATTTTGCGCAATGTTTTTCGTAGAGACGTTTAGAATTTCTCTCAAATCCTATTTGCAGAAATTTCTTTTGCAAATTTCAATTTAATGCCTTTCAATTTTGTGCCTTTCAATTTAATACGCGTTTTTATTAAGAACGTTAAAGTTTCCTACATCTCTTATAACTTATGTTATTCAAAATACTTACTTTTACAGTAATTTTTGGAAAATTTGTCATTTATCCCTATCACTTTTTCACACTCCCTATTTTCCAATAGTAATTAATACTGTTTGTAAACTTCGCTCCTCTTTTCTTCTGCTTTACACATATAAAACTGAACATCTTTCTGTCTGTACGAATTTCACTTATAACTCCGGAACTAGCGAATTGTTGCTGATTCTTTTTTTTTTTCTGTCGATAGCGACAACGTCTGGCCAGGTTATATTTCGTATATGCCTATCTATGCGAACGCTGACTAAACTCTTACCGATAGGGGAAAGTAATGTTCAAGACTTTCCAAAGTCTCGACGAACTCTATAAAAAAGTTAGCGAGAGCATATGACTATGTCTGATAGTTTTGCCACAGGAAGCATGTGAAACTAGTCGCGGACCGAGCAGCAATGGACTGCTAGTTTAGAAATACTGTGATCTCCTATTATTGTCGGAATGACAACTGTTGTACCTCGATTACCTCTAAATTTGTATATTTTACTATAATTATAAATGAGCAATAAAGCTAGCATGCCATACCAAGAGTCTTTCGAAATATAAAAAAAAATTATATTTCGAAGCAATTGGCTTTTATCTGAACATCATTGTTGAAAGAATTTTTTTTTTTTTGCCCTAAATGAATTTTGCGTACTTCTATTCAACATATATTTCACAAAATTCTAATAATATCTCGATATTTTTAAAAAAATTTTTTTTAACTATGCGTAAAATTTATTCGAAAATCGAAACGAATAAGGTTTTTTTTTTTTTTTTCGAGTGTTCGAAGATATTTGGAATACACGATGTATTTTAACCCTAGAACTCACGTACGGGTAGTTAACTACCCCAGCCGTATTTTAAACTGCGCTCTTGACCTAAAAATTGACATTCAATTTTACTTTTATACTCCAATAAACGTATTTGACTTGTTATTACGAAATTTAAGCGTCAAGAGTCGCATACATTATCTAAAGAAATATACTTGACATACCAAAGCAATTTCCTTCGTTAACTCGCTACTTTATATTTTTACGCGCGTGAACTTGGCGGTTTGTATAACAGGGTTCGTACGTGTAGAAAAAAGCTGGAAAACCGGGAAAGCTCAGGGAATTTTGAAAAAAATACTGGAATTTTTAATCTGTCAAAAAAATAAACTCGTTCTTATGCAAAGTACTATCGATCTTAAGAAAAAAATAATAGCACGTAAAATTTTGTTTCGTCGCACCCCTTCATACATTCTATGTATATTATTTAATAATAATAATTATGATACTTAATGCCAAATTTTCTTTCGGTTTTTTCGTACGGAAAATCGCAGGCTGTTGTTTATAAATTATTAATCAGATAATAAAATAGTTATAATACTATATAATTTGAAGATATTCGTATTAATGTCTAAGAGAAATTCATTAATCTGCGAGAAGTACCCAACGGTTCTTTGTTGCCTTTGCGCTACAGCAGTTGAATGAGTTATACGATTTCTGCCTCAATTTGTTATTACTAATTATTTACTATCTTTAAAATAAAATAGCTAAAAAACGTACGAAAATCCCTTACAAACACTTTTCTTGTCACGTTTTTATTAACTTTTTCCGTATTTTTCCCGTTTTCATATCCCAAAATAAATATGTTTTTTTACCGGGAGATAGATATATTTATCTTTCTCTGACAGTTTCATGTATCCTTTTCAAAATCGCATTAGAAATTTGGATATCGGTTCATTACAAAAAGGATCTGAGATTTTATTCCAAAAACTGACGTTCTACCAGTTTTTTTGCACTTTTCGGTAGTTAATTAAATTTTGCACCGACTAAATTTCAACAAAATTATATTTCCTGTTTACCATTCGTTTCTTTATTAAAAAAGGAAAATATTTATGTACTTACAAGTCCCATTATTGCTTTTAGAACGATCTTACGAACGAGAAACTCGCGGGGTTGTTAACAACCCCACTCACGGCGTTAGAAGGTAAAAAAAAGATACACGTGCTCTAGGGTTAAAGATAGAAAAGGTTTAACCTTGGATACGGTACAAAATTAAATAACGCATGTATTTCAAGTCGCTACTCCATGCTGTAATTTGAATGTCTCGTAGAAAGAGGCTGTTTTTGAATTTTCAGAGTAAAGCACACCAAGAATTGACGAGAACCGTAACCAGTCTGTTGAAATTTGAGTGATAAAAGTAGAAATCATAACGGCCTCAGGTGTTAAAATTTCTGTTACTGCACTTGGCGTCAGATAATGATTATCAGTCGCTTCACTTCGTGGTTAGAAATTTTGTGCCTGATGCGCGTATCGAATACTTGGTCCAAATGGGGCCATAGAATTCTTATTACACGTACGATTTACATCATGCTCGTATTATCTACTTGTAAATAGTCGTATTTCATGCTAATCAGTTGAGAGCTTATCTTTTATAATTAGAAAGTGTTCCATACGACAAACTCTTGTGCAGAGTAAACGTGGCAGCTTTCATTGCTTTTTTGTATTCCGAAGAATCCTCCAGTTGTACGACGAAATAACTTTACCTCCGTGTAACAATTATCCTGTTAAACGGGAAACAACTTGTTACAAATCAAATACGCTAGTATTTCATTATTTTCAAAACGTTTCGTCAAAACGATAATGCTGAATTGTAATTTCTAACGTGCTCTTTGCATCCGTTCATTCCAAAACGAACCGAATCATTATTCTGAGAAGATATTACAAACATGGCATAATAGCTTGTTTTTACAGCATTTTTTATTTTAGTTTTTCGACTTAGGTGATTAACGTTATACTTAGTGATCATTTTAACATCAACAAATTTCCCATTTACATATTTTATTCCAAATTGTGTATACGAATGAATCGACATTAATCTATGACGTAACGAGTAATGGAATTTGTGAGTTTTGATAAACAGCTTCACAAAAATTTCCAATTACATTTTGCTGCCATTATTCCGCATGGACTTTTCCGAGGATAGATTTTACATACAAGAAAAAAAAAAAAAACAGGCTTAATCAATTCTTGTCGCTCAAGACCATTATTATTATACTTCAATTTTCTTCGGATAAAAAACTAGTCAACCAAACTCCAATTTGGGGATCTTTTACAAATATTTTGGAAACACATTATACTTCGTGCTGTTACGTTTCCTAATGCCCCATTTAACGTAACGATAATTTGTCCTAATTATTTTTGTTTCAGCTGGCGTGGGGAACTGCAGTTATGGAGTTACAGAGCTGGCTACTTTACCATCTCGTAGCAGTCACCGACTGTAATCAAGGTAGGCAGCCGTGAATTTTCATTCGTTGGTCTTCCAGAGCCCGAAATAGTGACGGAAAATATTACGAAATATAGAAATGCAAATTCGTCAGTCACACGAATTTTTAGGAAAGCCATGCGAAACTGTCAGCTATTACATTCTTCTCGATCCGTAATCTACCGTATTGTGTCTAAAGCTTGATTGTTGACACGATGTACAATATAAATACAGTCTTGACATACGATTGTCAGCAGGAGTCAGCCCGTGTAATCGTAACAAGTCTATACTTGTCAAGTAACATTACCTGTGAAGATACATGTAATAGAGATTTATAAACACATAAATCTAGTGCGTATGATATCGGCGGTTTTGCTGAAACTTGCGGCATACTTTCGAATGTTTTTTGGATTGCATATTAAATTATTGCTCTTGTGTTTTTATTCGTATTTTCAAACTTGTTCGTTTGATTTTAGCGCTTTCATTAACCCTTCGTGGTCACCAAGGGTCCAAACGATCCCACACGCAACTTCAACCTAAAACTACTATAAACCATGGAACTTGTTGGATTTCTTTTATCTCAAGAGTATCACCCTAAAATTTTATGAAAAAAAAGATGTAATTTGCAGAAGTTGTGATTTTTATTTTTTTTTTTAAGCATATTTTACGCGTCGGACCCTTGATAATTTTTTCGCTATTTTGAAATTCGATTAAAATATAATACCGTTAATTTCACATTCTAGAATGTTTGAACTAGTATCCTGAATTTGTACGAGTCATTCGGAACGATACGGTAACGCAGCAGAAGTTCAAACACGATTAGGGTCATTATGTTCCCATGTGACCAGCGTGTTACAGCCAGAACGTGTGACCACGGAGGGTTTAATTTAATCTACTAAAGTTTAAGCGAAAATTTTTTTTCTCATTTCTTCCCAGTAATTAAAAATTGATTTTTAGCTATTTTTAAGCAAATTTCATCGAAATCCATCCGATCAGAAATCTCAATATTGACCGGTCGAGTTAGAATATATAGTAACGAACTTAGCATTAATTTATATCGGTTTATGGTAATATTACGGACAAAGAGTCTGAACATTCGCCAAATTTTAATATATCCCTCTTTATTCTTAAATATAAGTAACGAACATCGAATTACACATCATTTTACCTACACATTTTTATGTGTTTATATTTAATTTAATTTTTACTACGCTTCATTTTAATCCTTCGACATAGCATTAATTTGAATTCTGTTTTGGTTTATTAATCGTTATCACGTTTTATTTTGAAAAGCATAAGATACTCAGTCGTCTTGAGTTCGTTTGGTTCATTTTCCTGGGTTTGAACGACGTGCGACTTCCCTTATTTGCACTTTTTCTTTGGACTCCGTTATCAAGAGGAAACTGCGGTCTACCAATGTTTGATGGTAAGTATGGAAACACTCTTATTGTTAATTACGCCTATTGGTGCACAGTTATACGTCAGCATTCCGTAGGATACATATCCTGTACGTTTCATCGTGCCATGCCGTCGTTGCAAGTAGATTGAGATATTCCTGTACTGACTGACTCAACCTGTTATTGAGTACTGGTCTAACTGTTTACGGTTAACTAATTCAGTGTATCCATTTTGACAAGAAAATATCAGTTAACAAAATAGTGCAATAATCAATGAGAAGCACGATATCTATGAAAGCGCCAACGCAGGGCTCAACACAACAAACGGAGTCACTTCGGGTAACTACCTCGTTTTGTTTGCACAAAAGTATTCTTACGGCATACGCAATTATATCCGTATATATATACTGTGTGTGTGTGTGTGTGTGTATATATATTTATATATAGTACACATAAATTTCCATTCATTTACTCCAAAACCAAAAACGAAAAAAAAAAAAAAAAAAATACCAAGGAGATACAGTATTATAGGATGACCTGTACATCCTGTAAAGATAATCTCCATTATCTGTATACATATAGGTGTGGCTGATTAAAATATTTGTAGCCTGAAGTACTCTAAGGAAGAAACACGTGTGTAACTCGTGCTCATGATTCGAAAGTTGAAGCTAAAGTATCCTAACTTTCGATAACACGTTCATATTAAATTCAAAATATTCAGTAAGGACTACTTCAGCACATTTACGTACTGGCTGTCATATCAACCTTTCCATGCATAAATTGACAATATTAATGGCTTGATAACAAACGCTCAAAGTTCATTAAGGATTTCAACTTTAATACAGTAAACGATATTTTGACAAAAGTTACGAAACTAATTTATAAGCCGAAAGATCAAAGTCTGAGGTATTTGTCCCAATTACACACCACGGTGAGTCTCTAAAATGTGTTCGAATTTCCATACAGTGATGCAGTCCGCAGCTACGGGTGGCGGAGTATTTCCGGCTGGTAGTAGCGGCAGCAGGGCTCGAGATCTGGGGCTTCGGGCCCAGAAAAAGATCCTGGGACGAGTCGTATCGACTGGAGCAGGGAGATCGTTGCTGATCGACGACGCGACCACGTCCTTGCTCGACAATCTTTATAGACTTGCCGAAAGAGCAGCGAAAAGCAATCCGGCCTTGGATAGAAAACAGCCCGAAAAACTTCTCAAAAATATCGTCAAGTTGTCGATCAAGGTGAGACCCCATCACTGTCTTGTCCTGGGTAAAGCGAATAATCGGAGATCTTATTGTTTTCTGCAATTATGTATTTTGTAATCGTAAACGTGTACTGCACGTATATGTATGTAAATGAAAGTAAATGAGATTTGCAATATATAGTTTCAGTTATCGAAATTCAGTCGAATTGACCTTACGTTAAATGATCCATATAATATTTTCACGAAGTAATTTAGTATATCTGTTTATTAAATATCACTCATGAAGAACTACGAAATATTCGCCACGCCGCCGATTGACAGTTGGCCATGAAATTCAACCGAACGCCATATGCGAGTAGCTGTTGATCCGGCTGTTGGTTCCCCTCGTCCTCTGGATCTGACAGAGTTAATCGGCAGGTGGCTCATGGTCCTTACTGCATTCTTACACTCCGAATGATTTATATTATTAGTGTTTATAACAGGTTGATTAGCATTTCCTAAACAGGTTAATCAACATTTTTTAATTCTCTTTTTCTTTGTATGGTTTATTTGCAGATCGGCCTTTTGCAACGTAATCAGCAACTGGAAGCATCAGACGAGCCAAAAATCGTAGAGATCAGAGCAGCGCTCAGGGCTGTCGCAATGGCTGTCGTTTCTTTTCACGAGCTGGAGTTCAGCTTCGATAATTCGTATTTGACGCGATCTTTGGAACGATGTAGAACAGCTGTACAATCATTGATAAAAGTGCACCTAACGGGAAAATCCCAGGATCGGTGCGATCAAGTCTTTGACTTTTTGACCCATCCGGAGTTTCTTGAAGCTATTTTCAGACAAAATTCAGAACTCAGACCAACTCTTGGACTCCTAGTCAGTGACATTAACAAAGCTCTCGATGCTGGTCACCTATGATTTGGAATATTCGCGATATTACGGCTGAATAAGCATTACTCAAATGTCCAAACGATATTGTAAGAATAAGGTTGAATCAAGGGTTTCAAAGGGTATGCAGAAGAAGGAAAAGTCCTCAAGGTATAAAATACAAAGCATAAGCCCCGTGATCCTTCCCGAGGATGTTAATGTATCCGGATTTAGTCAGATTTATTTATTCACCGGGTTTCGAGCGTTAGGCGTTTATCGTTTAATCTACACTGCAGGGTATAGTCGTGACCGTAAGTGATTTATAACGTAAACGTGCTCAATAATTCGGTATGCAATAATTATGGAATACTCCCTTTATTCTAAGTAGATTTATTGTACTTTATTGTCTCCTATTTATTCCAGTTGGTAATTAATCAAAGTTACTTGCACTCGGTGTTAACAATACCAATTATAATGAAACCAAATAGGAAGGTGAAAAACGAAAGTGAAAATGAAAATGAAGCCCTGAAACCTTGTCCCCGATATCAACACTACATTCAGGGTTTTGAAAAATGTCTTAAAAGACGCTGACTCAATTTTACATACCGCAAAACAAATGAAATACACATATCATTGCATATCATGTATACAATGCATTTAACGCGAAACTTAGTGTAAATTTTTGTACATACGTAGGCACACCTATTTCGCATAGTCATGAAACACTCGCATTAGTCTCACCACATCACATGCACCGGGATTTCCAATGTTAGTTATTAATATCGGGTCTAACCCAGCACTCGGATATGTATTTACACGTTCAAAGTATCTTAAATACATGTATATTCAATGAAGGTTTGAAAAAACGTCAAAGAAAAAAAACACAATTTTTACACAATATACACCCACTTTACACCTTACATTAAGTAACAATTATTATCGAAAAAAATGTTGTATTAAAAGAACGTTAATAAATTATTTGTAAACACATTATTAAGTACGGATTGGCAGTGTCAGTGTTTTCACTACCCTGATATTTGTTTTAATCGTAAACAACATTTCCTGTATAAATCTTCTATATTACATATTTTATTTTGCGTATTTCCACCATCGTTCTATCATTAAAAAAATAATATTTGAATGAGAGATCTATGGTGGCTTCTAAGACATAATGAATCAAGTATTGTGTACTTTATTCTCTTGCTACGTTATTGCCTTCATTTTACGTGGATAAAATCCAATTGCCGCTTCACTTTACTGTTTTTACTGTTTTTAGTGACTTTTTTTAGGTTAAAATTTTAATTGTGGGAAGCATATTTTTTCTAAGGTAACCAATATTTTTCCAGAATCAACAAAATAACTTCAGAGCTTCAACTTCTTATCAACTGTATTGTTGTTTGCACTTTCAAACTCAAGCTTCTTCTATAGTAAAAAAAAAAAAAAATCACGAATTCTATATTTTGATATGCCCGGGATCCCAAACTATTTGTACTGTAATTCGAACATGATTAAAGACGAAAAACATAAATTAAATAGCCAGTTAACGCTGCGTCTTCTTCAAAAAACTCACAGATCGAGATGATACTGGTTCATGACTCCAAAAGAAGAAAAAAAATAACTATCGAGATCTTTTCTCGATACAACATACAGCGGATCTGTTTAAACCTTTTGGTACACTTTACTCAGTATTCGAATATGTTTATTACTTTTTGATTTGAAAAATATGAAGTACGATTAGTCGAGATTTGAAGTTCCGCCTGGTCCACTGTAAGGTCTTTTCCACCATACTCATTGGCTGCGGGGTACGACGTATGCCAAGCTTGCGCTTCCGGTGAGATTTGATAAACTTCATAATTCCGTGCCATTTCCACGAGGGTTCGTGAAATTGAAAAACAGAATTCCGTATTTCGTGCGTACGTAATTGCAAAGCATTTTAAGGAAGCTCGAGATTTTTTGAATTTAATGACGGTACTTCGTACGTGATTAAAAACATCACTTGCGTAAATTTAAAGTGAACGAATAGATCGTAATATCGGTAAGTTCCAGCCAAGATACACGGCAAATTGTACTCACATAAATGATTTGATGGATACTCATAGATCGCATCGATACACAGTCTAATGCATACTTCAATATTGATTGTGAATATACTTTTATAATACGCAATCCGTAAACACTACATAGAAAATTGAAAAGTTCTTCATATTTGGCTTTCTATAAATAACTGAAGTTACTTCCATTGATTAAGATATTTAATTTCATTCGGTATGATAAATTTTTTTTTCCAATACTTTCAATTGAATTATTTTATTTCGGGTCTGAGATTGGTTTTGAAATACCATAGCAAAGAATTTATCTTACTGTTTAAGAGAAGAAAAAATTTCAGTATTACGGTAAAAATGCCAAATTCCAGCGTCAGTAGCGTCAATAGCGATCAGTGACGAATATTACAAATTGTAGTCGTCTGGTTGGGCGGAAATAAAAAAAAAGAAATAATTTTCGAGTTCGAGAATCAACTGATAATTTTCAGTTTTACTGAACAATGCAACAGTGTAAAAAATTCTAAGCTTATCTGAAATTGTGATAACCAACGAAGACTTTAAATAAGGCGAGATGGGATGGTTAATCCGCTTCGGTATGTCCAGATCAAACCCACTCTACGAACTTTTCTAGTCAGACCAACCCAGGTTGAATTTCATATTCAGAAGCCAGTCGAAACTCGGTCAAGTTGTATTTTGTAAAAGCACCTGCCTCAGAGCTAACCAGGCACAAGCGAGGCTTTGTGTTATACCAAAATTACGATTAGAAGGTGAGAGCTCATTCATTGTTATTTTAAATTACATATGAATGAATTCAAACAAATCATTGAATTTTAATATTCTCAATTCGAAACAATTTCGAATTATTACCATTCAGTCAATTTAAATTAATTAACTCTTTCATGTATACATTTTTCCGCACGTGCGATTCAATTGAAATTTTGAATACATGGGCTTTTGGGATCGCTGATTACGAGTCTGAACTCGAAATTCGAAATATCCAATATTAGCTAATACTGAGCTTTTTTCGAATTTTCGACCGCCATATTGGATCCGTCATCTTGAATATTAAAAATCTGACCGTGGATTCGTGATCAGGACCCCAAAAACCCCTGGATACCAATTTCCATAATAATTGGACTTGTCGAACAAAAGAAATCGCGAGGATAAGTGTACTAACCAATGTGCATGAAAGGGTTAAATAAAAAATAACAAACCTCGACGTTAAATAGGAAATTTATACAATTTATAAACAATGAATGTTTTTCGAACTAAAAACAGAACGAATAAGCTTTCAAGAGACGACGGTCTTTTCTCAATTAAGAACAATCAAGAATTTATTTATCATATGATTTTTGTATTTTTATAATATAAAAATTTTAAATTAGTAATATTTACTTCCATGAAGAAATAAATTAATAAAAGAATTCCAATTTATTCCGTTTAAATTAAATGAAGAAGTAAGAAAGTTTTTTATCCCTTCATTTTTCATTTTTTTTTTGTTTATAATTGTTTTACTATAAATATTAACGTAAAAAGTTACTAATAAAAGTTACGGGTTGTTGTATCAACTACACATAAGCTGTCTACAAAAATATTTGCAGCCTGACGGTTACGGATGAATAAAAAAAAAACAATTACACCCTTAATTTCAAGATGGCGGCCGTTATATCACCCTTAAAGTCCCGGAAACTGACTTTTACACTCATGGCCGACCCTCCCTACGAAATGAAATGAAAAATCGCGATCTTCCCAAAATGCACAGACGACCTCTTTCGACGCACCATTCGATCGTACTAACCAGACCGAGGGGTAAATCACTTTCGAAATTATGTACACTACATTTCCATTTCACAAAAATTCTCGTACATTACCTTATAATATTGACTTGTAATATTATAAACGCAACTCTAGAATTTTCAAATTCTTTCTTTATTTATAAAAGTTCCTAGAAACCTTCAAAAATGTCTGAAAATTCGCCAAAATCTTCCCGTAATATCTCCGATCATCTTCAAACATCGCTTCATATTACCTGCCCATTGTATGCCAAATCTTCCTTGTGATCTTTCCATTGTGCCCGCTTCAAAGTCGGACATTCTGATTCCGTCCAGCTCCATAGTTTTTCTTTTACACAGTCATTAAAGGCTACATAATTAAGTGAAGAAAGGATACACTGTAAAGGTAATAAAACTTACTTATTGTTCGCACTTGACTGATTGTATGTACATGTAAGTACTCAAAGAAAACATAATTGAAATTCATGTTCCTATATCTTCCAACAGCGACGCCCGACTTCACTGAAGGCCAAAAAATTTCATTTCTTGACAGAATCCCATAAGTGAAAAAGTATTTTAGCAATTCTTGACGAGTGACGACAATACCTGCTGTTGACCAACAATATACTACTAAGAAAAAATTAGTAAGAATAGTGAAGTTCCCAGTGAAGTGAAAATGAGACTACGGAATGCAGTTTTTGTAATTATCGATGCATTTACTAAATTTATTCGTTATTGATCACTATTTAAGACATATCGATACCGCGTTGCACGTGTTCTCTGGAAGCATTGCGAGTTGTGGTTAATCTCTTCGGTGAACATACTGTAATAAATGAAGAAAAATGTTTAGCTAACAAAGAATTTTTTTACTTTACATAACAAAAAACATCGCATAGTAATTGCTGTTGCGTGTGAAAATTTAGGGTCCATAAAAGCTGCGTCCTATTAGTTCGTGCCTGGTGAAGTGTCCTCGACGAAAAGATACGCTGTAAAAGTGGATCTCCGTTTGAAACTCGACGTCTCTGTCTGTCTGTCCGTATGTTTGCTTATAATTCGAGAACTACCGAACCGATTTTGATTCTTTTTTTTTCTGTGGATAGCTACAGGTCTTGGCTAGATTTTAAGCTATATTTTGATAAAACCAGACATAACGATATTTGCAACCCAGTACGAAACGGAATCACACAATTATGCGAACGCTGTCGAAACTCTGACGGATAGAGAAAAGTTATACTCATGAGTTTTTAAGATCTTGATGAAAGATCTCGCTGAAATCTACAAAAAGTCCTCGAGAGCATATGGCTACGTCTATAATAGTTTTGCCACAAGTAGCATTTGGAATTATTCGCGAGCGGAGCCACAACAATCTCCTAGTTCAGTACAAAACAATGCTCAATTAGAAAAAATGTCGAAGTACACTGTGTTGCAATGATAGCTATCTTTTAAGAATTTTTAATTACAATAGCACTTACAACATACCCGCGAAAAACTTCGACCAATGCTTTCCAAATTTAAATGTTCTGTTCCTACAGAGTTCAATTTTTTGAATGGCGTCCCTGCGGAAGAACACGATATGCCAATCTTGACGTGATAGAATAATATCTCATACGAGTTCGATTCCTCAGTGTTGACCAAGTGAGATCGTCTGATCGAATGCACTTTTTATACTACTTATGAGTTGTAGATCATACACAACCCAAACCATTTTTCTAGGCAAAAACTATGTAAATTAATGTATATAGATGTGAAATTGTAACAATAACTCTTATACTACAGGTCATACAGATCCCAATTTGAAGAATATGTACTTTCTGAAACGATTCTGTTGTGAGGAAACGGTAAAACTTTGCAGGCTGAGTGACCGAGTGCACTTGAGAAAACAATTAAACTTTACTCGTCGACGAGATGATCGTATGGTGGTGATATTATTGTATGCAAGATAGGGGAGCCAATTTACTCGAATCGGGACGTGAGATGTCAAACTTTCTTGTGCCGAGTGGTGAATTGCAATTATGTTATTATCAACAATCGGTTAACGATAAAAGTTTGCCAAGCCTTCCCAAATCACTACATACATTATTTAAAGTCTGTTGACCTACAAAATTTACGTCACTTAAAAAACGTCGGTAAGCCACATTTTGAGATCTGAAGCTTGAAGTGGCCAGCTTGCATGAATTGAAAGACAAAATATCTCGCGCATGCGCAGTCATACGCTCAATTTGCTAAGTTACAAATTGGTTAACGAGGCGCATGACCAGTTGGGAAAGCTATTTCGGCGCTTGATTAACATAACACGTTATGTCAGAAAGGGTAGAATGATTTTAATCTCAAGATCACGTTCAAACGGAGTGGCGAAATGAGCAATTTAGATTCTTCAAAAGGAATAGTTGGATAGGTTTTGAAACGTTGATGTATTTGAGAACAAGAATACAAGGAAGGAGATTCTTTTAGAAATCCCGACACTGTTTAAATCATTCAAAAAAGTTGTTGATGAAAATTTTTGTTCAGAATGTTCATTTAAAATTTATAAACTGCACGTCTCTGTTTCTCATACAAATACTCACTGAAATATGTACACATACCAGAACTCCTGTGATATATCTCTTTCTTACAGTTCAATTCTGTCGATATCCAATGAGCTACGACGTATAAAATTTTTAGGTATGAAGAATTAACGAAACTAACGATCCGTATAACTTCGGGACCACAGGAGTCGGGATTGCCAAAAGTCCAAATTTCAAAATTGACGGTCAGAACGGATTCTGCGATATGTTTGGGGGGGGGGGCACAGCTTGGACGATCTAGAATCATACCTATTTTTAGGAGTGTTTCTTTTGAGCAAATAATTTTTGAACATCTTGATCGAAAATTAACGAAATAGTTGCGATCCCAAAAAAATCTGCGCTGTTCGAAGTTTGAGCATATGGGGAATAATGTCTAGTTTCGAAATTTTTAAAGAAATGCTTCGATTTCCTTCAGATTTAGGTTTACGGCAATTTTTTCTTGTCACTTTGCATGAATGGTACTCGTGAACATACACGGTATTTTTTTCATTTCTGCAAAATCTGATATTGCTGCTAAATACCAAATGAAGAAATAGTTGCAAAAGCCATTCATTATATTTTCATTCGTGATTTTCTGACTGATTGACGAATGTTTTCGACAGGATCCGGAAAAGTGACGTATAACAAAAAAAAATTTTTCGAAATTTTAAGAGGAAACTTTCGATCGAACTTAAATACGCGGATTGGCATCTTGGAAAAACAGTTCACTTAACATGAAAAGGTAAATACAATATGTAGTAATAATAATTTAATATATTTTAGTCCTCATTTCAGAATATTCAGTCTCGTTCTAGAAGTAGGTAGCTCATTAAAAGAAAAGAATATTTCGTGTTTTCGACATTATGTAAGCACTACGATACAGTTTTAGAAGCAAAATAGCGTTGTTATCCTCTGGTCTACAGTCTCTACTTGATCACACTTGCTAAATAATTTTGAACATGCAACAAGATGTTTTTAACACATTGCACCCACTATTGATTTCTGATCTTCGATGCATTATAAAATGGGGTTTTAACGGTAGTTCAAGTCAAAGTCAATACAAATAGAAGTTCAGTGACAAGAAAAGTTCAGTTGCAAATATTTTTTTAGTTTCACTTTTTCCCTTATAAATTCTTGCTATAGATAATGAAACACAAAAAGAAATGGCAGTATGGAAGTATCCCCGTCCTTCGTCAACTCGTTTTTGTCACCCAATAAAATTACAATATTTGCACAAAGACACAGAGTCTACTCGTAACGAAGAGCATTATGTAACAAGTCAGATTGACACTTTGGTCCCTTAGCGAAAACTTACAAAACTATTACAGATGGAAGGGAAATTGTAGTTAAATATGAAATGCATTTCACAATGATAGATGGTAAAACAGCGAATGCAATAACAGAGCCGAAGTCTGTAATGCGTTGCCAATTGTGTGAAGCGACGTCAAAGGAGTTTAATGATATTGAAAAATGAAGAAACGAGAAATCGACCTTAGTGGTTTGAGATACGACTTACCGACTTTGTATTCATGGATCCGACGTTTTGAATGCCTTCTACATACCAGATACAAATCAGGTATTCTTAAGGACGAAAGCGCGTGGTAAGAGAGAAAGATATTATGAAGCAGCGTATATGTATTATTCAAAAAGCCATTGAAAGCGAATTGCAGTTGAACATATATCTGCCCGAAACCAGGGTTCGGCAGCAGTAATGGCAGAAATATGGCTTGGCGATTCTTTGAAAACTCACCCGTGTTTGCTAAGATTCCGGGAGTGGATGAAACTTTGATTGATAAATTTCACACGATATTGCAAGTTTTGTGAAATGGATTCGCCGTTAATGTCGAAGTATTTCAAAATTTCTGCTCCGAAGCCACGAAAATGTTCGTGAACTTGTATCTCTAGTATTGTATCCCACCATTGGTTCATAAGATTTTCATTCACGGAGCTAAAATTGTCGACTGGAATGCACTTCCGATCGGGCAACTGTCGGAATATGCTCAAGAAGTGAAAAACAAGCATATCAAAAAATATAGAGAAATTCACTCGTGAAAATGTGCGAAAGACAAAACAATGGAAGTTGTTTCTCAACGCATTATGATCACATCTGATCTACATATTTCGAGTATGAGAAAACAGTCGAAAAAACCAAGAAAAAGCTTCTCACCTGAAGCTACGGCTATGTTTCTGCGTTCCGTTGGTTCCGTGAACGTGGTAGAAGATAACGATCTATGCGTATAGCTCAGATTTATTTTAGTATACTGGGTTGTAGCGTTTAAAATGAAAGAAAAACTGCTTGAACATGCCTCATATTTCATCAAGCCACTCTTTGCACTATATTCACGACAAATCGCCCCGAAAACCCGGATATAAGGAAACTTTTTGTTTGTATCAATTAACCATTCTGAGTCTTGAATTTAAAATTTCAACATCAAATCCGTTGTCAGCGACCTCGAGAACGATTACACAGAGTTTTACTCAAATTCAATAAAATATTGTGCTATCGGTCGGCCATATTCGATCCGCCATTTTAAATTTTGCCAATTTAACTTCAGATTCGTGATCAGTGATGTCGAAAAGATTAAAATCTGAAATTTCCTTATAATCACAAACTTGGTGTACTTGTCTGACTTTTTCTACGATTCCGCCCACTGAGGGACGTTGGAAACCGATTTTGCTATAACTTTGTCAAGGCATTGCGTGTGCAGTTCTAAATAACCTCGAAATTATCGTTTCGTGGAATCTCTGATTCGTATCTTACGACATCTTGTCTGGCTTACCTTAAACTAACTTCTTTAATCGAGTTTTAGTAAGGTTATTTGATATATTAATTAAGCAAAAAAAAAAAAAAAAATAAGGAAAAACGTTGTAATCTTTGTTCGTCTTGACGAAAATTTGACTTTTTCATTCGAGACAAGTCAAGACTGAAAATTCAATTTATCGAAAAAACGCGTTTATTGATTTTCCGAAAAGTGATGGCAAATAACTTTTATTGAATGGTGCAAAATTCTCCGAAAGGATTCATCAGTTTTCGTAGTGGGGTCGCATGTAGCTGATTCTAGAATAACAGCTACATAAATCATTAATGATCATTATTCTTCGTCGAAAATTCGTTGCCATTTATAATCTTAACAAAATGGCGATTAGATAGACTAGTTTGAGAAAAGTGCTGCACATCACGGCCAGTATATAATTGTGAGTTTCTTCCTAACATGATATACATAAGGAACTATTGAAAATACATTAAAGTACATTTTTAATATGTCTGAAGGTTGTAGAACCTCCGAACATAGAGAAAAAAACATAACTTCTGCTCGAATAATTAATTTACTAATAATCATTCATTTTTTCTTGTAATCGTTGGCATATTTATAATATGCTAATTTTTACAGGCTTATATAATATTATCTTATGTCTAATAACAGACAATCTATTGCATGTAACTCAACATAGGTAACCAAAGATTCAACAGAGCCTATCGAGTTGCAGAGAGGTGGCCTGAACATTAAATATTTTAAAAAGTTTTAGCATAATTGACTATTTATAAATGTTATAAATCAAAAAATACTGAATGCAACAAAAATGGGAATAGCTTTTGAGCATTTTGTAAACAGAGCTTTACTCGGTGTACAAAGAAAGATAACGCGTATTAAAATATAGAGAAAAAATGCATTCAGCCGGTTTCAAATTTTATGTTGTTTTCAATTGTTTTCGATCTTCTTTCAGTTAGCAGGTAGGCTATACATTTACTACTTAATGGTTATTCATTTTTTCAGCTCCATATTTCATAGCCGTTGTAAATTTCCTATTCATTGAGAATGTAACAAAGTAAAACGATAAGGTGGATAAAACTGTACAATTCGTAAATAATGCTTATAATTTTCGCTTCTAATTTTTCAACACTGATTTCCAGTGATTAAGTCAAGGTCAAAAGCTAGACGTGAGTTCCTTACGTGTCACGGTATATTTCATGACACGTACAACTTAGGAAATTGATCCTACAATATAAGTTTACATATCCATCGAGCTGAAAATTCCGCTAATGTACCAACAAGTGTTTCCGTTTACGGACAGCAAAGATTGACATACATTCGCAAGTCGTAAATATGCATTATAAATATGTCATCTAAAGGAATACTTTCCAAGTCATACAATTGGACTCATTGCCATAGTCCAGCATAATTCCCATAAAGATTTGCTGGAAGTGGACCACCAGCTGTGAAAAGACGCGTTCCAGATGCATCGTAACAGTGAGTATATATTGCTGGCGTATATTTCACATTTTGGAAGCCGTCCATGTATTCTTCGTCAGGAAACTAATAAGAATTTCATACAATTATATCACAAAGATTTCATCGTATCCACGTACATGTGACAAACTTATTTTTATACTTATTTTATAACTTGATAGTAAAACTCAATTTCATGCGCATGCTTTACTTTTAAAATTTCTTGTGATTTTGAGAATAAGCTTGATTGTATTATGTGTATTCTTACCACGTAACCTTTTGATGCTTTCAGGACCACCGTTCTATTTGAGTTGATGGAAGATTCTAAATATTTTTGTGCTCTGACATCATAAAACATCAGCATTCCAAGTCCTGTACCAATCGTTAAGACGGATCGTTGGAAACTAGCAGATCGTATACCACACCCGCTATACCTGTTTGCATATGAGAAGGATATCAGTATATTTTTTAGTACTAGTATCTTAAAAAAGAATTCCGAAATGTTCAGTGTATAGGTTATCCTACGCTACCGATAAAATACAAATATTATATGTAATATGTAAGCACTAAGGCATCCATCATATCACTCAGTCTATGCTGAATTTCAGTTTTTCATACTTTAACAGGTATATATAATGAAACCTGTGTCGCCACTGTGGGCAGATTCACAGAAAAATCGGCAAAATCCAAAAATTGAGTGTTCTGATTTTTGATTTGTATGTATGTCATTTCAAAGATTAGGCGACCTCGGAAATCGAGTTTCGAAGATTCGAGTGAACGTACCAAGAAAAGAAGGGCTTTAGAAGTCAGTGAAACGCTTTGCGTGGAGGAATTAACTTTGGCCACCAGGATGAGACTCAGTTCTGCAGGATTAAACGATGCTGCCATTATTTTAAAAAACATCACAACAAAATCTCCCTCAAAAGCTGTGAAATACCGGCTAGTTGAGATGCAAAATTAAGAAAACAGCAATACATAGACATCAGAGGATCTTTGAGAAATAAAAATGTTGCTATTTATCCATCGTACGCAAAAGTTGTTGCTGCTAAAAACCGTTGTTACATATACATATACATACATATACATATACATGTACATATAACGGTAACTGAGACCTTAGCCGAAATGAAATTACAGTCTTTGATGGACCAGACTTGCGACAGAATTCTAAAGGTGCAAACTGACGTGATGAACTCTTTGCGTCCCGAAGAATCGAAGAATTTAAGACTAATTTGTAAATGGGGTTGTGATAAAAGCTCTGGGCACAGTGAATACAAACAAAAGTTTACGAATGATGACAGTTGTGATGCGAGTATATTTTTAACGTCTTTAGTTCCATTGTAAATTTTAGGGTCGGATATCTCAAAAAAAAAAAAAAGAATTCTTTCTTTGGAAAAATCCCAGGCCTTTATCTCCACGGTATTGTCGCCCTATTAGAATTCAATTTTTGAAAGAAACAAAGTTTTGATTCACGGTTCTTTGATAATTGAATGGTCCCCGCTTCCTATCGGGCAAATGTCAGAAGTCGCCCAGGAAGCCCGTAACAAGGATATTAAAAAATATCGCGAGTGTTTTGCTCGAAAACACCCAAGAACAGCGACCATGCAAAACGTTTTCAATCGACCCTTAACTTCAGATCCGTACATATCGAGCACGGGCAAGCAGTATCCGAAAAAAGTAAAAAGTTTATCATCAGAAGCCTTGCAACTTTTGCTCTGTACCGATAATTCTCGCGATAAGTATGGTTTAGGTGAATCGATGGAATACACCAGTGAGGAATCAGAATTTGCCAATTTCTCTGACGATGACGATTATGATTAATATTGAAATCAGGAATAATTATTCTATGTAACTCAGGTGTTATTTTCGGTAATATTTAATTCGTAAAGTGCAGATTGCTGTTTTAACTGTATTTAGCAATAAAATTCGTTTAAAATGCTTTATAACTAATTTTCGGAAATTTTTTTAAAACTTTCCCTCACTTCCAGACAAACGTTTTATTTTCGCCAATTCTCATTAAAATTTCTAAAAAAAAACAACCTTCAAAACACACAAATATTGATTTCTGATAGAAAAAGTTGCCTGTGAGTAAGATAGAAATATATTTCCGGTTCGCCATTTTGGTTTTTTCGAAATTTCGATTCAAGATTTTCAATAAGTGACTTTTAAACCGCCAATTTATCAATCCCTACACAAAATGGATGCTTTTTAGTAACGCAGATAGTTACTTCCGGTTCGCCATTTTGTTTTTTGGAAATTTTGATTCAAGAATTGAAATCAGCGAGGTAAAAAATTTAAGAATCACCATTGCATGTTTCACTGCGCACATCAGCCTAGTTTTTGCCGATTTTTCTGTGAATCTGCCCACAAATGTGTCGGCAAGTCTGTTTCTAATTGTCAATCTCGTGGAACTTGCCAAATTTGGTGCAAGTAATTGCTCGCATAAGCCTAAAAAGCATCACATTCATATTTTTAACTTTTAAACTAATTACTAACCTGGATGGTATTTTTTTTATTGGTTGTAATGTTCGAGCATCCAACAACAATGTGTACGATCGACATCCAACTGCGTAAACTCCGTCATCTTGAACTGCCAAGCAAACATTTTCTTGACAGGCCGGCAACTTTCTCGATATCTTCTGCTTAAATGTTTCAGCTGACCAAATATGTATAAAGCTATTGAGAGAAAGGGCGGCTATTTCTTTGTAAGCCTTGTTAAAAGCCAAAGCTCGAACCTTTTGAGCTGATCGACATTCTTTAACACATACAGGCTGAATTAACCTGTGGAAACAATTGACAATCTTCATGTTAACAGTTGTTCATATTCGTAGTGTACAGAATGTTACACATATCTGAAATACCGATCGATCAAAACTCATTGAAAACTCAGGTAGCCTTCACTAATACCAAAATTTCAATGATGAATTTTTGAAAAGTAAATAAAACATGGTCAGCTATTTGTCGGTATAAAATGATGAAATTATGGTCGAGTGTTGCATTGATCGAACGCAACTTCAGGTATGTACATAAATTGTTGATTGTATTCAACTTCCTTGAATATGGGTGATGATTTCTTTACCTATGGGTTGGTATTTCCGCCTTGTCCGGAGCATCTGCCAAGTCGCTGTCTATCCGCCATAGCGACATTTTAGTGTCTCTTGATCCAGAAACTAGGAATTCGTCGTCCAACCAACACATGTCAAATACCCAGTCTCTGTGACCACCTTCTCCCACGCAAACAGGATCTAAAGTAGGTAGTCTATATATTGCTATTTCGTTGCTGTTTCTTGCTCCCGTAGATAATAATGTTCTGAATGTAAATGAAGACCGATTATAAATCTTTTCATTCACAAACGATGAAAAAGGATATGGTTCTTGTATGTAACCGTATATGGGCTGTTCGATTCCAAATCACCTAGTCTGTGGCCTTGACTAATTCTGATTTTTTTTCTTCCTTTACATCATAATTCTCATTCGAAAAACTAAGAAACATTTTGATTGCCATTTTTGCACAGATTATTCTCTTCAATATCAAAATCCATCGTTTGATTTTTGAAAATATTTAGGCAAACTTTATGATGTGAAATAATGATTTTAGAACCGAAACAGGAGTGAAATACCGGTACTTTTAAGTTTTTCCAGCGAGATCTAAGTTTTCCATCACAATAATTCCGATATAATTCATTTTTATTTGTGGTGTTTTATTATTGATCTTTGAAAGATCGTAACAAAAATTGCCGCAAGAAAGAACTTTTCTACCATTCACGTCAAACTTATTGATGAAAAATTCAAGTCATTCTAGAATAAATAGAATTGGCGTAAAGTTGCTCAAAAATCAAATCATTATCATTTTTGAAACAGCTCAACTAACTTGCAAAAAAAAAAAATTATTGTAAATGAAGTTTTTGTTGTAATTTTTTTGTAGTGTTTCGGGTAAGGAGTATCATACATGTAAAAATAAAATTTTACATTGTCAGGGGGTCACAGGCAGGATGATTTGGCGTAGAATGCCACATATAGAGATTAGTTTACATAAGTACTCATTATACACATGTCCTGTCGTTGTCATTCATTGGAAATACTTATATCTGTTAAAATTATTACTAAAAAGAACATGCTCGGAAAGAATTGTTTTATTTTTAACAAAGGCATGCTAGCATGGATCTAATGTAGTCAGGTGCAATTCGAATAAAAAAAAAAAAGACGACTAACAAGACGTTTTTATGTGAAAATCTGTCGGTCCAACGTGAAACAGAGATAACGTCGATCGATCATCGGAATACGGTTCCGTTTAATTTACACTATTTTATTTAGGGCACGTGTACAGATAAATTGCTTATATAAATTCAGTGTTGTCGACAACTGGAATTGAAATAATTGTTTGACAACAAAAATAGGTACGCCGTAAAATACGATCTAAGAATCTGAAAAATGTACCACCAAAATTTTTAACCTCGACTACATCCAATATCGAAATAGCGGCAATGAAAATATGTTATTGGCCAAAAACAGATGTATGTGAAAACTGCAGTTCTTTTGGTCTCCTTTGAGACGACTGGATATAATAATACATTGCATACATAAAAATATAAATACTGTACGAGTACAAAGATATCACTAGTAAATACGTGGTTAAAATTTGAAAGTGAATATTAAGTTTTTCATGTTTTAGCCATAACAGTTCACTGCGCTCCGGAGGGTTCTAAAGTTTTGAAATAGTCATTCTTTTGAACAAATGCTTCGCTACATTAACGTTACAAATTTCAACTCCGTAAGTAAATACAAATCATAAAATGGCATCTAAACTGGAAAAAGATCCACGAATTTGTAACTGATGAAAATCTTTTCTCCATACTATCTTAAAATTAGCGATAAAAATAAAATAAGGCAACGCGGATTAAATGTTGTCAAGAATATGTACAGTCACAAAAACTTCCAACACGGCAAAGACACCAGTTTCTTTTTACCACATGCATGTATACACGTATACGTGAATTTTTTGTAAGTATGTACTGAATTCGCGGTTATTAGAACTTGGTTCAAAGTGAAATTACATTTCAGCTACTGTATATAGCTGTCGTTTCGTTCAACGTGAAATAATTTTTGATCTCCAAACAGCGACGAAACTCAGTGTAAAACCGAAATGAAATTACAAGTGTGTCTGACAATGCGCCAAAGTGATAATCCTCCTGACAAATATCGTAGAGAACAGTGTTTTCCTCGATATTGCGAAACTAAAATTAGCGGACATTGTTTCGGATCAAACATTTTCATTAAAAAATAAAGCTTGATCAAATATTTGATAAATATCTAGTCATTGTGTGTGTGTTTGTGCGGAGGGGGGAGAGGGTAAATATTTTATGGGTTCGACACGCGTTGCAGCGAAAAGTTCTTAGGATGGTGCCATCAAAGTTGGCCAAATTAACCACTTGTTCGTTCATTTTTTTTTTTTTTTCCATAACAATAGTGGTGGTACTTTTTTCAAAGAAGCATGACGAAGCCATCCCTAGTATTGCGTAAATAATACTAATGCTTGTGAAGCACATACTACTCATATGTTACTAACTTAGCATTGCAAAAAAAAAAAAACAGAATTTGGATTCAGCTACCATGCGTCCTGATAAAATCATTCGGTATAAACGGAGTACTAGATCGTGAAAAATTCTTTGTTCCTATCTCCGGTGTACGGTAATTGCATAGTAAACCTCCCATGGTGGAAACTCCAAGGTGACAAATATTAACTGACTAAAATGACCAACATGAAACACTGCTAAATATTAATGTAATCGTAAAAAAAATTCCACGGCATTATAAGTATTCGATTTTGTGAGTTTGACGCGTATTTTATGCTCTTATTGTTTGGTAAGTGAAAACAAACGGTAATATCAGTTTGATCGAGCGTAGTGTCACATTTGAGAAATTTCGTTGAGCAGCATTAAAATGAATATCGACATTAAAGCGGCAAAAATTTAAGAGGCAGAAGTTAGTAATGTTAACGTAACGGAACATCGAGAAGAAAAATCACCATTGTGGAATCTTAGAACGACTTTCAAGTGTTGGATGTTCAAAATATCATGGTACTAATGTCAAAAGTACTTATAATTATTTTACGTCCTTTTGACTTTGGAGAGCTCTCTAAAGCCAAAAGGGCGTGTAAATAAGTATAAGCTCTTTCGGTATTAGCACCGCAATATTAGTATGTTTTGTTTGTCATGGCTAACTAAATTTCGAACAATACTAAAGGTGCGAAGTAAATATTTTTCCGAAACGTACATCGTTATAGCAACGTTACTAACTTCAATTTCATAAAAATTTCGAAATCCGGTGAAACGAGGGTTTCAATTCGCAACTTAATGGTGACGATAGATTTTGTGACCTCCTGCGAATACGCTTTCTACAGCCCGAATGGTTTATAACTAACTAGTTGTATTAAATAACAAGGTCTATGTTGTAAAGTATCCTGATCCAGTAGGTACATTACTAAAAATTGGATAGCTTGTGTAATAAAAACGCAGTTACTTTTTATAACTGGAAATTGCTCTATTGGTTTACGCTACGTGACTGCCTAGCGGTGCGGCATTTCATTCATCATGTCATTCGGGTGGCGGTTGATGGTTACGATAAGATAAGAAAGGTCGATAAGAATTTGGCAACCTCCGTCCTTTCTCTAAATCTTTGTTGTCTTTCCTTGCATCATCCCTAGGTTCGTGAGGTGCTGTAATGTTGTCGTATTAATACTAATTTGCTATCATTTGGATCCGAAAAGGAGGCCAACCGATTTATCAATAGTGAGGAACTTCTTCCTAATCCTTCCTGAAAGCTTTTTATCCCAGACTCCAGAGTCTATCATCGTCGATTAATGAGAGGTGTCGTACCTAAATTCCACAAGGACTACAGTAAAAATCGAAAGAGTACGAACCGTATGCTTCCTTGAAAATTTGTAAAAAGTTGCCACGTCGTTCCGTCGATCGCAAAGGATCGAAATATCAACGTGGTATTCGTCCAAAGGAGAATATACGAGGATACAATCATTTCAATACACCAAACAAGCTAGAATTGACAAGAGATTGCAGAAAACCATCAAAAACATGTAGATACAAGAGGAAGAAGGTGTACAGTACGAAGCTGGAATGGGAGACTTATAAGTTCATGTTCTACCCACCAGAAACTTTAAACACGATTTTCTCGAAACTATGTTTTTAGCCAGTGTCAGTACGATGACTGAGTCAATTTTAAATATTTTTTAACTTTCTTTTTCAAATCTCGATCATTATTTTCTCTATAGTCTGACGCGAGGTTTTTTTAAATTTTTGGTTGGACAATTTTTTACAAATTATTAAACACTCATTTTTTTTTTTTTTTTTTGAATTTGCACACTCAACTTTCAAATACTGTTTTAGTTCTGTATTTTTGAAATAAAAAATCTCCTCCATCAAATTATTACTATTGCATTATTTTACAAGAATATTTTTAATTTTTGCAGAAGGAATAATTCTTGGTGAAGTTATGATGCTGACAAGGTAGCGCCATTGTTTTCGTCAGTAGTCCATTTACACGCGTAAAAAATAATGTTATTATTGAAACAAAAAAAAAAAAAAAAAAAACCAAAATTTCTTACAATTGAAAAGTTAATGAGAAATGTGAAATCGACAATTTAATTTTTTTTATCACCGTATAACCTTTATAATAATTTTTCAAATTTACACAGTTTTCAGCGCGTGGCGGGATACGTGAACCCTTAATCAAAATGTTCGCAATGAATTTAAAAAATTACTTACAATAACTGACTTCACGTTACGCCTAAGTCTTATTAGCCTCCTCCTTATTAGAGAGAATCGCCATATCTGTGAAGTCGCATCCATGCTCCCCTCAACACAGCTTCCTGCACGAATGAAGTAGCACAAAATCTACAACGCAGCGATAAAAAGAAATAGCACGGATTCGGAACAAAATTGCTAAGGCTATAATCCGTAAGATTCTTCGATTAAAGTGCACGGCGGAAAAGAATACAACCTCGGGGTTGTCAAAACTGAATTTTAGGAAATTCTACGAAACCAACTTAACTTCCAGACAGCGCTGCAGACGTTTCAAGACTCATTTTTGCGAGATCTGAGTCATTCCATAATCGACGTGACAGTCAAGTCTCAGACTAAATTGCTTTTTTCCTATCTCGTTGCGTTGTCTAAGGGTATGAAAGTAAACGGCGAAGATTACGAGTGAGTTCCGAAAATTTTTATTTCGTCAACTATTCACTCGATTTCAATGGTTCCTTTTCTTCTAATTAAAAAGTGAATTCTTCGACGTAAATTTGCGAAATTTTAGATAAAAACTTACCCACACAAAACGTTATTATTTCAGCCGACTCTCCACACGATAGTAACGAAACTATGAATTGTTCTCCTAACTGCATGAGATCGTTATTGCAAGTAACTTTAGGAAATTCAAGAAAAGTTGTTATAGTACTACGGCAAGAGGGGGGAGGGGGAGTCCCTGAGGTAATTGATCCACCTAGGATCCCGTTGAGCAAGTTTAATATCACGGCTAGGTGATACGATGTGGCCAATCAATATCCAAAAAATTGTTCAAGCTATTCAAAATCGACCTTAAGCGATAGTTGAAAACGCCTCGTGAAGACCATCGAACGTTATTTGACATCAAGGGTCACGATAGAAATTTTTCTTCGTATGTAGTTACCGGGTCATTTATCTACATTGAAATTGCGTAGAAGCGTCGACAATTCAAGCACCTGAAGCTATCCCAGACCCTACGAAAACTCGTCGCGAGATTTAACACTACGTTGTGAGTCCTCAGGGGAGACCGTAACAAAATGATCTTGACAAGGTTTGAGCTAATCAACGATAAAATGATGATTACAAGTCCGCGAAGTGTATATGTACATCACAATTGACGTAAACGGCTAATGTCAGTTAAACAAACCTATCGTACGTGTCAGTAATACAAAGCAACGAAACTTACTTGAGTTTAAATGGTTATCTGTAATGGTAGTGTTTTACATTCATGCATTATATGAGTACACACTAGGGTGGTCCTCGTTTAGAATGTTGACGAATTTATTCCGGATCACCCCACCAAATCAACTATAAATAATTGAAAAACAATTACCAATTTTTTTCAGATTGTTTCGGACACTTTCTTAGTATATATTTTACTGTAAGAGTACTAATGTTCGAAAAAACCCATGAATGTGAGGTTCTAGTGAGCATTAGTGCTACTATCTGAGAAGAAATTCACACCATCATACCAGGTAATATAGACAATTGCATTTCTTATAAATAAAACGAAAAAGTCAAATTTCTAGGGTGTGCAATTCGTCGAGATTGGTTGGTACGATGATGTGAATTTTTTCTCGGACAGTAGCATTAATACTTACTAAATCTTCGCAATTACAGATTGATTGAGACAATAAATTATATGCTGAGAATGTATCTGAAACAGGTGTATTTTAAATGGTGATGTCCATCGATTTACAGGTGCGGGTTAGAATTGATATAAAAATCTGAAAGAATTACGAAATTGTTTTTGAATTATTTATAGTTGATTTGGGGGGTGGTCTGAAAAAAAAATCAATACCACTTGTTATTAGACAAAGAAGTTTTTGGATGCTTTCGTTCGGCATTGCCTGTACTTTTGCGCTGACTGTGTTATTTCTACGTCGGTGATTTGAAGGCTTGCATAATAGCCAGAATAAATGACATTTTATTCAGTCGGTAAAAACTGACTATAGCATTCATTTAAACGAGTTTGCATAAGGTTTAGTACGGATCAGGCTAGTAAAATATCAAACATAATATAAAAACCTATGTTTCAAAGAGATAAAATTACTGCAACACAGTGCAGATGCTACGTAAACCAGAAGCGACAATCAAATTGGTTTCTATGATTTTTCTGCTGCTAATTTAGGAGACCTTGAACAAGTAACCGCCGCATTGAAGTGATATTCTCAACCTCAGGGTGCATAATTTGGAAAATGAATCGAAACAACAAAAAACAGTATGACGCAAGCAGATGACAGATTAATATTTTCGACATGTAGATATAAAACAGGATGTCGAGGTTCAAATTATCTACGTATACGAGACAATCATTTTCCAATAATTTGCGAACCCGGTTGCGTAACACCGATTCACGCCTTTCATACTTATATTAAAACCATTCTTTGATAAAGATCTGTAAATACAGAAAGTAAGCGGCACAATTATTTCCACAAAAACGTTCCTTATTATATCTCTAAGTTGGCAAGATTCGATTATTAATCCTATTTTAAAATCGAGTTGTTGAGTTCATCTCTGCCGATCAAATCAGCTGTGATCAGCGGCCATGTCTACTATTCCGAAACATGAGGACTTCAGTCATGCCCAAACATAAATTGGCAATAGTAAAGACGTTGAATTGAAGCATGATGGAAAGTGTGTCAACTTCCCCTTATCTCCCATACTCCAGATGTGAATAGAACCATGTACGATATTCAGCGGCATGTTCATCACAAATCCACACTACTAATCGTCAGAACATCTGTGTAAGGTTCGAACATCCGTTTTAGCCGTTTTGGCGGCCGATATAATTGAGTTTCAATTAAAGTCTTTTCTTTCCGTTGACTATCATACTGCACTTTCGTTAGATTCGTTTTAGCGTTAATTAACGAAGAGTGAAGTATTTAACGAGAATCAAAAAGCTCCATTGAGTTGGCTACTATCTTTACCTATCTTTCGTCAATGACATCAGCCATAAACAGAATCAACGTAAGATTCCAAATTTTTTGTCATACCATACGGCGTTCTTGTTAACTATTGTTAACTATTGTTAACTATTCCGTGCAGTTTATGGATCGATCCTATAAACTCGACAAGTGTAGGAAATTAACCTAAAATGAGATCAAACAAGAATGGGCAGCTTCTTCACATTTCAATTATCTTCAAATCTCATTATCAAACATCCAAAAAAGAACCTCGATTACCTGAAGAAATTAGAGAACAATTCTTTACTAATCTATTTAAGCTTTTTCGCGAATGCCATCGCCGGGCTCGATACGAACTGCCCAAAATGTCCGCATTGAGCATTTCCAGCGTATTTCGAATGGTGCTAATGGGGTCCCACACCTCATCCCAGAGCTTTGGGGTAATTTATTCATTACTGCATATATATTGAAAAGTACAAAATGCCGTTTACTGTCTACCGTCTTATCGTTTGGTCATCTTGGCTGGTAGACAACGCCGGATTTACGTATTTTCCTGCGCTAGGTAGATAAATATATGGTGCCCCTTGTAAGAAAACATATGTATATAGCGTGAACATAATTTTATGATAAAATAAAATTGTACACGCATGTATAGGTTGTCCTTCTAATTACGGATACAATTCTGGCGCGACGGTTTTCGATTTTTCTCCAACTTGGAAAGCATACTCTATTGGACGAATAGGATTTGACAAAGTTTTCAGATTTTTAATAACAACCGATAATTGGCACGTTCCACTGCATGTTTTTTTTTTATCCCGTAAGGTGTTATCCATAAAGTTAGGGAAAGTCTTAGTCTGCAATACGTGATATCGTAATCGATGTATTCTGATTCATTTTTCCGCGCGCAATATTAATATCATGAAAAAGCTGCGATCGAATCTTTTCCTGTTATTCACGATTTGCACGCGTGCCTAGTCTCGTCATTTATTCTAAAATGAAAGTTTTTCCAAAACCACTTGTTGAATTATTTTTCCATAGCTAATTTTTTTTAACTACGTGTCATTCTGGGAGGGGGGGGGGGGTGCTCTAGAAAATAGCCACAATAGATTACATGGGGGGGGGGGGGGGGGGGGAGTTCAAGAGTATCCAAAATAGAGCTACGTAATTTATGGGCAGCCCCTAATAGGGGATTGAAAAAAATTTCTTTGACACACATCCTTGATATAAAAACTTTAGGGCTTGCCGAAAAAAAAATACTCTCGTGGTAGTTAAACCATTTCAAGATGGTAAAAAATACGCCTTGAATAAAAATGTCGTTCTTAAGCGTGGATACCCAGTTCGATTTTCAAATCAATATGTTTTCTTGTATTCAGCAACTTATTTTACTATGAGCCTGAAATTTGCAGAGTGTGATTTCAAGGCTTGCAAAAATTTAGGCTCCGCGAATACACACGTATCATCACACAGTATTTGAGGTTTTTTTTATTAATTCAAATCCCGTGAATGAATACACTGTTGTAACATACCCGGTATTCTATTTTTTTTTTCTAATATTATTGAAATGAATGATGCCATTGAGATCCCACTCTTAATATTTCAGCTTCGTAGTGAAGTAATTCACTGAGCATAAAAAAGTATACACTCGAAAATAAAAGTGGGTATTCGTGCTTGAAATTGATATTTTTTCTTTAAATGGTATTTTTTTTTGCACTTTTGCGATGGTTTGATAACGAAGGGAGTACTTTTTTTGAAAAGCTCAGTTTTTTTACACAAAGGACGAGTCAAAGAAAACATTTCTCAAATGCATAAAAAATGACAAAAACATACTGTGTATATAGCTGACTTCCGATTGTTTTTAAGAATCTGAAAAGATTTGAAAAAATCGTCTTCATCCGGTAAAATATTATCCCAAAGTTAGAGGAAAATTCAAAGCCATCGGGTCGGGAATTATCCTTGGAATTATGATAAAAAATAAACGACAAATAGTGAAATTGGAATAACGTTTGATTTTTATTCTGTGTTATAATCTTTCCATGCCTGATTCTCTAGTTGTTCCGTTTTTGATTTGGAATTGAAAAATCCGAAAAAAATCTACAACGTAGCGCGGCTGCCCTTTTGCGTCGATTAGACTTTCATTTCAACTCCAACCCGTGCCGCTGGAAGGTTCATTTCCCCGTTTAAACATTTTCAAGTAATTCAATGGCAATATCAAGTGACTTTTGGGAAGTTTGTCCGCCATGTTTGATCTGCCATTTTGAAATTGAAAATTTCAAGTCCAGATTCGTAATCAGTGCCTCACCCTCTATATCAAACTTCATCGAAATCCGTTTCGTAGATTTAGTGTTTCCTTGGAAAAGGAGCAAAGAGAGTAGGCAGCGAAAATAGGCCGAAAATGGGATGATATTCAAATGGCATTTGTGAAGAACTGAAACAACATACATACATTTTCTTTTTTACAACGTTTTTATTGGAGTTTTGGCTATGAAATTCAATGGTTCAAGTTTAAAAAATATAAATCTTTAAGTGAGATACAAGCGGATAAACAAGACCGCGCGTCTCATGCGCTGCTCCCTTATTTCCACGATTCCGAGTGAACGGTTAGAGTTTTCGACAATTTTCAAGCGCCATTCTCCTCAGGGGATGTTCCTCTACAGACTGAACCTAAACTTTTTGAAAAAAGATTAAAATTAAAAAAGTTGCGGCTAACATTGAAAAACATCGAAACATGAATAACAACGATAATGATTTCTTTTTATACAGACGTTGGTTCACTTTGTAGAGGAAGTTGATATCTTTATTTGAAAAAAAAAATCAAGGTAATATCTTAAAGCGTTTTGACTTATCATGGCTAAAGTAATAACAAACGTTATTTGGAGAAAAACGTGTGTAAATATGTACCATCATCCGAACGCACGGTTGTCTTCAACACTCGATACCTCTCTTTATTATTATTTTTTTTACGTACGCCACTGATTTTCTTCCACAAAAATGTGACAAACAACTTATAAATAACAAAAACGTCCATGATTTTTCAATTATTCATAAACGCAAATCGAATGTTTATCCTATTTTCAACCATCAAAGCCTTCTTAGTCCCCCTGAGCTCAATTTTGCGCATTTGTCAGTTTTTCTTGCGCCAAAATATTTGGACGAGATTGTAGTAAGAGAATACTAAAAAAAGGAAAATATTTTTAAAATTTCCACGCCTACTCCCTTTAAATCAATTCTCTGGCGTGCACGGGTTTGAGTTGAGTTAAAAATCTTAAAAAATTAGAGTATTATTTTTTGATTACTTCGAGCCGATTTGGGGGGGGGGTGAGATAGTCAAAATTAAAAATGACTTTTTTGAGGGCAACCACTCGAATCATAAACTTGGGTTCTGACGGAAAAACGAGTTCACAGATGTCTTCAGGAATCATTGACGAACCAGAATATGAAACAATTCTAGGATAGACCGAAAATCAGTTTTATCTTTCCAGTTTTTGTGAATATATGGAAATTGTTCGTGTTTAAACGATAGGAACAGTTTCTTAGCATCTAGAAAAGTAATAATATTTTTATTCCACTACCGGGATAGGGTGACCACCGTGGGAGGATTACTGTCAAAGCACCTTTCCGTTTTATAATTTTTTTTTTTACACAAATACCTTTCATCCAAAATATAAGACACATTGGGACAAAATATATGTATAGAGAGGAAATAGGAAAATTTACAATTTGCAAACTGAGAGTCTGACTGCAAATGCGAGAAATGTGTCGTCTTTTCATGCAAGCGGGCCACTTGAAGCATTTACGTTTTGAAATTTTTCGAAATAGATTTTCCTGTTAGTAAAAATATGACAAATTCTGATCCGCTTATGTTCGAATATTTCTACATCTTCACCTCCACCTTCTCATTATACGTTTAAGACTCATACCTTGTATTAGATACTAGTTTTTTTATGCTTACGAGCTGCATTTAAAAATTTTATAGCGTTTTTATAATTTCCCGAAGCAATTTTCAACTTTGTGGTGTACGTATACGACTGCAGGATTACAGCCTACAAGGGTTCAACAATTTTCAATTTTTCAAGTCGGTAGACTCGAAGAGCAATTCATTACGTAACTCAACATTGAGACAGACTTGCGTGCAAAGCGAGACAAGAATCTTTACACGTAAATTAATGGTTTTCGAGTTTTCGAGAATTTTATATAAAAAGCCAAACAACGGACAAGCGTTTCAAATCCGAATCAAGCCCTGTTTCATTGGAACTTTTCAATCCGATTTAGACTATAATAAAAATGTTATCAATAACCAGCATCGAATAAACTCACCTTGATGGATTTATTTGTACAGAGTGAATGCCGCACTGTTGTTCAGGAATAGCGGCACCTGCTGGGTTTGTTTGTCTCCCATGTAACGACGGTATTTGGTCAAGTTTTTGAGTCGCGACGTCATACACCATTAGCTTATTACATTTAGTTCCGAATACAACTTGTCTGTCGCTCAACCATTGCGAGCAGAACACTTTGTTCATATTATTTAAACTAACTGAATATTCTTTGAATAAGTCGTGGGTTAGGATATGACGTGAGCCATACTCTTGATTGATTTTCCTTACTTCTTTTAAATTCGTTTCTCTAGCACGTACGTAATCCACAAAGTTGAAGGACGTTCTCAAATACTGTTTTCCTTCAGTTACAGTTTCCTCTTCTTCGTCGCTGGATTCGTAGCACACGAAATCTTCGGGCTTTTCCGGCTTTCGATTTTTCTCCAAGCGCAAAGCGAGCCTAAGAAACAAAAAATTATTGTTCGTGATTTTATTCCAGGTAGTAATTTACCCGTGTTAAGAGGATTCGATAGTCAGTTTTTCTAAACAGATATACAAGGTGGTCTTTTTCAATCGCCCCGGGCGAATATCTCGAAAACTAGTGTAGAGATGCGAGAAAAAGTTCAATATAAAATTTTAACGGGTTTCGGAGGGGAAAGATAATTTCGATATGCGTTGGTTTATGGATTACTCCACTTTCGTGATTTTAGACAGGGAACACATATTTTCACCATCATCGGCTGATATTGCGTTTGAAGACGAATTCAAAAACTTGAAAAAATATATATTATTTTACAAAATGATAAAAAAAATTTCATAATTTTCAGAAAATTTTTTCTCAATCTTCAAAGAGTGAAATACTCAACCACTTTACGTCAAGATAAAGCATCGATCTCCATTGTTTTGAAAAACTACGAATCGTGTTTTCCAGGTGATCAAGCACCCCATAGCCCCTTAAGCGCAAAAAAGTAATCAAACTGTGGGCTTAATGCCTTTTCTAAGCAAAATAGCCGAATATTTTCTGAAGAGTTTGAAATTTTTTGAAAATTTTGAAAAATTAATTTTTTTTTTTCTTAGGTTTTGTAATTTTTTTTCAAACCTGCTATCAACCTTTTATAGTCAAAATACGTGTTCGTTGTAGAAAATCATGAAGTACTCAAAAAATCTCGAAGGTGGCGTAATTCACAAATCAACGCACATCGGCATTATACTTCCTCCTCGAAACCCTCCAGGTTTTGTAACAAACTTTTTCTTATGCCTCTTCTAGTTTTTGAGATATTCACCTGGGGAATAAAATGTTTTTATTTTATAATATATAATGATTTATACCGACGAGCAAGCACGTAAAAGTCACCGCAATTAAGCGAAATTTTTGTTTTTATTTTTGTGCTATGCCTCATATTAGCAATAGTATTCAGTATTCATAGTTAGAAATAACAGAATTAAATAATGTATCAGGACCCCGTTTTGGTGTAACGAATGAAAAATCTATATTCCTTTGCGTTGGCCGATTATTGAACAACATATCAACGCCCAAAATAATTTTAAGCATTTCAGGGGATCTAATAAGAGTTTGAAGTGAGTTTGCAAAAGTTGAGATAATTTTCCACACCTTTTGAAAGTTTTGCTAATATTACGAAAAACTTGACTAAATTTAAATTGATAGACTCGCAAAATTCTGAAGATTTTGATCTGAAATATGAAAAATTTAAAAAATACATCTTCTCAAACCAGTATTAATCAGAGCACGGACTAACATTTTTGAATCTTGGGGAATAATTTAATAATTTTTGACTGGATTTTTTGCATCAAAAGTCAAGTGTCACCATTTCAACACGTTTTTGCCTGATATCACTATATACATATATTGTGTGAAGGCTGTTTTTTTTTAAAGATTGTTTGGGTATTTTTTGTGTATATATATATATATATATATACATATACATACCACGGTATACGTTACCCTTAAAAAAGTTTGTAACAGACATATGAAATGAGACATTGTTAGAATTTAAGATTTTTCTTGCATAATCGATGCGTAACGTGCATATTACTAGACTGTATCAAAAAATCGACTATATTTTTGTTTTAAAGTTCAAGTCAAAAATATTGTTCCAAATGATGAAAAAAAATGCTCTCAAAGTTTGAGCTCTTAATATTAATATTAAGAGGTGCATCATCACGATTTTCTATTTGCCATTTAAATAACGGGAATTTTTTTTTTTTAAACTTTTAAATCTTGCAACTCGTCAACGGATTAGTGTACTGATAAGACCAGAACATATTTTTATAGGGAATTGAACGCTCTACAAAAAAGGTTTGTTATCATTATATGATAAATCTACTCTTTCAAAAGTTATTTAAGGTCACAGTTGAATTTACAGTAAATTTTATGATTTATCTACACTTTTTCAGCGAAATTATCAAACTAATCGTAAAATTTTGTAGGACTTATTTTACAGAACGTTTTATTTCCTTCAAATTATTTCCCGCAAAGTTTTTGAAATTTCTGCAGTAAAAATTTAAGTTTGGTTTTTTTTTTCATTTGTTTAGCTCGTAAAACAAAAACTATCAAAGCAATCATGATTATCCTTGTTCACGCAATAGGTATAGGTATAATAAAGATGCTGCAAAAATTTGAGCAGGATCGGTGTAATACTTTTTGAAATATCATGCCTACACTTTATTTTACATACTTTCCTATTGGGCAGAATACATTAGATTATATTCACTATTTCGTCTGCAAAAAACGCACAAAACTTGTTTAAATGTCAATAAATATAATATAAAAATTGTGACAAATTTCATTTGAATGGTTTGTTTTTAAAAAATACCCAAACAATCTTTAAAAAAAAACAGCCTTCACACTAGATCACTCCCTTAAAAGCTCAAATTCTGGCAACATTCTTATTTCCTCATTTGGAACAATATTTTAGACTTGAATTTTGAGAAAAAATAGTCTACTTTTTTTTATACAGTCTAGTGCACGCGCTGAGAAAAAGTTCGAGAGAATTCTGATAAAACAGGTTATCTTTACAATACCAGTTTAAATATCAATGGAATTCCAAGAAAATATGGGACAAGCAAAACTAATTGTCATTGTACCCAGAACTATATTTTGCTATGGTACAAAATAAGAACAGTAAATGCTTACGTAGCAACCACAACTATGAATTGGCCGAGGCTGAAATTGGTAACGATAATGTAATAATGCATTCTTAGGAAGAATCATTATTTTAAAAGCTCAAGACTGTTTAAATTTCATGCGCCTGAAGTTCTGATCAATCAAGCTTGATTGAATACTCTACCACAAAGATTGAGTTCTACTTATAAACTTCTGAGGAGCGAATAAGGTCTAGTTAGCTATCCGAGAGTACGTAATGATAACATTATGTCTACATACCGCATTGATCCTTTCATGAAATATTGGACCTATTTTCAATAAAGCTCGATTGATCAAAACTTTGGGTACATTGAATTAATAGAAATCAGATGATGAAGCAAAATGTGCCTACTCACATTTGGAAAACTCGACTACATTAAAGTTGCTTTAAATACGTAAAATAATGAAATGTTTTTCAATAATTTGTTACAATAACATTACTAACTTTAACCTCATTGCATACAGTCACTTTTACCTTTTGCCATACAAATATGTGTTTGGAGTGTTTAATGAAAATTGGCCTTGAAGTTTGTCAGCGCTACAGAAAATTAGGCCAACCAAAGTAAACAAAAATTATTGGATGCATGTGTATGTCAGTAAACATATGGTTGATAAGTATCAATAACAATGATTTTGATGAGTCAGAATTGTTTACAGACTGCTTTTAATTTCTCAGCTGATCCATATACTCATGTCAGGTTGGTCGCTTTGCCTTGCCACTTTTTCTTTCTTTCACTCATTGCTTAATTGATAGTTAATTGATAGTCAATTGATACCCTTCAAGACAAAGTGATTGAAGTTGTAGATATTTTGTGTACAGATATTGTAATTTTTTTTAGCTGCGGGCTATGATGTTGAAACATTGCTAATCTCATTGCAAAATGATATTACATTCAAATCATTAAATTGAACGAAATCTCAAGATTTAAATAATCTATTATCATACCCATACACATGAAATTTCTAACCAAATGTAAACCTACAAGGTGCAGTTTGACAATAGAGAATTAAAAAAGAGACCAGGTACACACAGTCTATCCCCTAGTTATGGATACATAAAGAACATATAAATATAGAATTATTGTTATCGTACCTTCGGGCTCTGCGTTCTTCCAAACGGGACCCAGTTGCACAAGGAGGATGTCGACCATACACAGGCATTCTTTGTGTTTCTGCCATTGTAAATAGTTATATTTAATTTCAAGGAAAATTGTATAAGTTATTTACGGGGTTTAACGACGTAGAAGATTATTTATCTATTTAGTTATTATTAAAAGTAGTTGAACAAGAAAAAACTGAACACGGACTGATGGATCTATTGAGCTTTTCTGTACATGGTATTTAAAACTGTCGCCCGAGTTACTGCTTGTCGCCACTTTTTGACGATTCACGTTCACGGTGCAACGGATAACCGATAGCATTCATAAATATTTCGAACCTCGCCAGGCGAATGTGACAATTAAACACGAAAATATATAAGATAAGTTGAAAAAATACATGATAAAGCCAGCAGAGTGTTCACTGCATAAGAGTAACCACCGCCATCTTGGGATACCCAGCGCACACGATATAGGTATGTATGTATACCCATTATCTATATACCAGGTGACTGATAAACAGCAGTTCATCCGTCCTCTTCTGTGAGATCGCAGCTTTTCTTTCCACACGTATATGCAACGCAATTCCATGATTGAGAAATCCTGTATAATATGATAAAAGACTGAAACCAATGCAGATTGAAAATGAATCGTATACAGTGGAGTTCAGGAGTGTCATGCCGCGTTCCAGGTTATTTTTAAAAAAATCAATAAACGAATCTTAAATTTACTTTGAAAGAAATTGATTAAGTCAGTTATTTAATTTTAATCGCCATTGAATGGTAGAAATATCCTGAATAAAAATATGATTAAATCCACTCGAAAAGTTTTATCTGTTTCTTAATATTTTTAGTAAGTTTCAGCATGAGATGTACTAGACACATACCAATAGAAATTTACAATCAATTGTAACGAAGCGTGGTTCAATAACTGTCGGGTTAAAGCCGAAGATTTGGGTTAGACTTAAATGTCATGAATTCTACGAGTTTACCGTTACGAATTCATAGAATCCATGCAATTTCTTTATTTCTGCGCTGACTAAAAAATTTTTACGTCAGTTAAAACACACTCAGTGAGTCATATTTTTAAACACTACTTCCAATGCCTTTTCTCAGACAAAATTGGTCTGATTGGCTTGGTCATGCCTGATTTGACGTGTTTACTTGGTATTATTTGATTATTCAATACTAGAATTTTCGTAAATCGTAGAAAGTACACCAACACCTCATTTGTACCTCATTTTTCAAACTTATAGTTATCAATTTCATTGTTATTACTTCAAATAAGCCTTCGTTATTATTTTCAGCAATATAAATATCATTCAAATTTTAACTAATCCTTGAAAACAGTAGGGTACTTCAAATACTTATAATGCTCATCATTATTAAGCGCACATTAGCTCTCCAGCATGCCTGATACGTCGAAAAACCGGTCGATAAGATTGAGCGCCAACATCTCGAGCGGATCAAATAGATAACGCCAATACGCGCAATGCTTTTACATACCAAGATACAGTTCTCATCAGATTTCGTGTTTGAACCAAAAACGCGTGCCCCTGAATCCGTCTGAATCTCACGCGTTTATAGCATAGAGAATGGACTGCGTATTTCTTACATTGCATGTAGTAATGCCGAGAATGAGAGAGAAGGAAACACACGCGTGATCCATCTCTCCAACTCTCTACCCTTCAAGAGTATAATATCTGACCAGAACGTTAGTCTTATCGATTATTATTATTATATATCACTCCGACCAATTAACCCAACCTTAAGTACGAGAATCTTTTAACCAACAAATATTAAAACAAGTGTCTAACTGTTCAAAATATCCCTAGATGAAAATAATGATAAGGATCATTAACCAGTACCTAAAATCGTGGTACGAGATCGGACTATAGGAAAGCTGTCATATTATTGTTTCTAACATTATAAATAACTAACACGATTTTATTCAATCATTATATAATACTTGATAATGCTATCTGCAAACACGGAGTATTAGAACCGTATTATATATGATATATTCCATTATAAGATATAATCTATATCGCACCATATTTAACCAACAGTATCAAACATATAAATAGTATGTTATAAAGACATTATACGATTTATAAATAAACGTGGAAATAACAACCGTAAAGTTCCCAAACCTAGAACGTCATGAACTAGAAAACCACTTTTAGAACGCCGTATTGTAGGCAACACACGTGCATGAGAACGCTGCAGATCCCTGTTGCGGAACCATACAACTGATTACTCGAGGGACATGCCGGCAGCAGAACAACAGAATGCCCGAAGTCAAGCCAACTCACGGAATAATCTCGTAAGGTAAGGCAAGATGAATATACTGAATCAAAAAAAATGTTTAAAATCATTAAGCATATATAATAACCGGTCATATAATCTTTTGAATATATATGATCGATACTAATAAATAAATAGAATCCAATCATGCGCAAAAGTATTCTCTTATAAGTCGCACATAAAACACCATGAGGAAGGCCTAGATACTAGGCAACCAACACACGGCGATGTATACCCACACTATGCCCGCCAGGGAACCCATCTCGATAAAAGAAAATCACGCTTACAGAGGAAAACCATCATCACGCAGATGCAGATACAAGCTCTAGAAATATCACTACTTAACATTAGAATATTTAACTTACAAAAAAATATAACGCTATAGAATGTAAATTCGAAAATTTAGGTGATTTTGAAAAATTAACGACGGAGCCAGGAATTGAATCTGGCGTCTAGAGATGCTTAGCCGGAGCCTTACTCCACTAGACCACCTAGCCGCCCTGACTCTGTTGTCTTTAATTTCTCTCATCGCCTGTAAGTTCGAATTTATTTTGTTTTCGTGCGCCTGTATTTCGATATGGTAAGAATCGTTCATTTTTCAAAATCACCAAAATTTTCGAATTTACATTCTATAGCATCTTTCTTCTCGCGAATATAGATTTGATGTATTTTCATATCATTAATAGACGGTCGTCTCCGTCTACGTGGCTTTCATCAAAGTTGTGGAATATAATTGTAAACATGTCACCTACACATAAATATTCTATAATTGTGCTCTGAAGAGACGAATTTCTCAACGAAACAATGTAACACCAATAAGCTTAGAGAACCATAGTTTAAATAACGAGCAACAATTGTAACAATGCTGTCAGTCTACATATAAAATACAAATAAAATTATATATCGATAAGGTATGGCATAACACTATACAACAATGCACATAGCAACAGGTGCTTATAAAATAATATTATTGAATAATGAAACAGCTCCCTTCACTTGAACGTCTGAAAAGAAACACCAGTGTAAAGTACCCGACGCGGCCAAAACTCACATGCATAGAATCCCGGCACATGAATCATCAAAGACGCTTATGCGTCACCAATCTAATATTATTATCTTGTTGCACTTAGTACTAATGACCACTTTAAAAAAACGCACAAAAACGTGGGTATTCTGGGCATGTGTGGGTTGTGACCGCTGACAAGTGGGGGATCCTAACGTAGCCTGTGAAGATAATACTACGCCAGAACTAGGATGTAAAACAGGGGAATGAGCGGTGTTGTGCGGCTAAAAATCAACCAGGGGATTAGAAGGAAATGGCTACGGGTCCCTATAAATAAAGACACCACACGTCAAATCGGTCCTTTGCTTCATACCACAGGTCCCACCTGTAGACTCTCCCTCTATCAAGTCTTTCCGTACCCAGCCATTTGCATTTTACGCTACGTATTCAAAATCGTGTTAGAAATTCTGAACCAATTTTTTTCGTCTCGCTATTAGATATTCCAATTTGTTTAGCAGTTAGTTCTGGTCGAACAATAAGCAATTGTTCTATTCTAACTTTTTGACTAATTGTTATCCAACATTTAGTATTCTGCAGACGATTTATTGGGAGAATAAATACTTTAAAATAAATTTCAAGCTATTTTAAATAAAACTAGTACCGTTCAAACTCCTGTTTCCTCTCGCCTCTTCATCGCAACAGAGCAACATCTCAGCAGAGCAACAGCTCAGCGGAGTTCAACGGTTCAAAAATAAGTGCACACAACGCACACAATTATTAATAACCTATTGGGAATTAATCCCGGCTTATATGAAGCGCGCGATCGAATTGAGTTGTCCAGTGAACTTGTTTGCCTGGCTATATTTTTTACAACGATTTACACTGACTAACTTTTGATAATTTCGGGAATTGCCACTCAACGTCGCAATAGGTTGCTTTAACTTTCTGTCATTCCACGGCACCAAGTAATTTCATTGGCCTGTTCCGTTAGATCCGGCCAATGGTATCACTTAGTATCGATCTGTGTTAGACGATGATGTAAAAGGAAAGCGCTCATGGTTTTCATGTAAACCACATGTAAACAAACATTTTAGTAGCATGCCAGCTTCGATTTACCTATAAGAGAAAAAAGTAAGTGTCGTAAGCAGCATGGCCTCGTTCAAAAAGACGAATGTGAAAATATTCGCTAAAACTGGGCCAGACTTAAGTCCCGATAACATATATTGGAAACAATTTACGGTGAGTTGTGTTACTACAATTTCTTCCGTATGTTTGATCGAATACAGATATATGTACTTTTTTCTGTGTGGTTACCACGTGTACTGAACCTAACCTCAAAACTAGTTTGACGTGCGGCTTTCGCCAAAAGCCTTTAACTCCTGACAGGCAAACATCCAAACCGTATATCTCTCGTGGCAATGAGTGTGAAAAATACCTAGTGGAATTTTATTTCAAATATCTCAGCTTCTAATAAAGCTAGCGACATTTTTTTCTTTAAATTAAATGCCAAACAAAACAATTCCGTTTAAAATGGTTGTATTATGAAATGATTAAGTTGAACTGAACAAATACTAATGAACGTTGAAGAGGTTCAATCCTTACATTCTGTTCCAAGAAAATAAGATTTGTAGGGAGGAAATTTCACCCTCATTGCCTGTCAGGGGTTGAAGACAACCAGTCAATGGTATTATGTTAAACTATATCCTGGATCCAGAAGAAGCTGTGTAACGACATATGTAGATAACCACAGCCTTAAAAGGTTGGATTGCTCCCTGGGCAAGAGATTTGTTCCGTCTTCACTGTTATTTTTGTCTACCATTTGAGGAACATACTTAAATAATTCAAAATCTCAATGATGTTCCTGTAAGAATGTGTCTCTAACGTTAATTTTTGTAAAACTATAAACCTTTGACTTTTTGATGTTTACAATGCAAACAGAATTTTCTGCTGCTTCTTCCATAAGTGCATCAGTACAAGAGATGAAAATTAGTAATCCGTTTATTTTTTTTAACATCAACAATGTTTTTCTAAATTTTACTTTCCACTGGGTCACTCTTGTAACAACTGCAATAATAGATAGGCAAGAGGAGGAATTCCACGGCTTTTGTGTTAACAACAGATTGAACACCTACACAGTTAACAAAGGTGAGACGATCACATCCCCTATCTTCTCTGCACCTATTTTTTCCTAACGACTTAGATGTAATATTGACATCGATTGTTGACCTATTATCAGTCATAAGGGAATATAAATACATATTAAATTGCAAAAAGCCACTGGAACAGGATGTGGAATGTATAACTCAAAAAAGTTGGTTATAGAAAATCTGTAAACAAGATGATATCCAAATTGAAACATATTTCAGACATGCGATAATAATAATAATGAATGTAATAATTAGTTTTAAGTCTCCATTTATTAGTGATTAAGCAGGCCACTTTCCTTAAGATAACTGTATATTGTCCAGTATAATAAATGATTTAACATAGTTTTCTACAAACACTTTCATGCTTCTGATGCGACTTTCAATATAATTTTTGACTAGTCCGTTAGTTACAATTCGATGAAGCTGAAACTGGCAACCAGAATTTGTAACTCAATAATTGAGATTTCCTGAAAAAAGTAATACTCTTCAAGAATTATAAACGTACAACTCTGCTACACTATTCAAAAAAAGTTTGGCCCTTTTGGCCGCTTATTTGAACTACTAGCTTCAGCCTCATACATTTCGTTATGGAATACCTGAAAATGTATGTGGAAAGTAAAGTCACTTGGTAATCATGAATTGACCTTGTCACATAATGCAACAAAATATAAACAAAGCATTCGATTTGGCTTTTGTTATTGAGGATTCAAAGATGATGGAAAGAAAGTAAATTATCACTGAAATAACTAACTTTATACTCATTTTCATGCTACCCAGTAAATTTACAATGATTGTAATGGCTATATTATTTTCCTATACATATATGCATAATTGTTACAGCAATGTTGTAAACCAAAAGCTCAATATTGATACAAAACTGGAGACAGTGCTGGCAATCAATACCAAAGTATAAACTATGTCAGTTCTCATATGATTCAAAAATTTCATGATAGGTAACCCGACAATTGTCATGTCGGACAGTTCAGAGATTTCCTCACTTGTTGCTGATGTATAGAGATTATTCTATTTATTATATATTACTGTATTCAAATCTAAATTTATGATAAATCTATGAATAATTTAAAAAAATGAAAATTGACGTAGATTCAGTTATTTATTATGTAAATATTATCTACATATGTTTTCTTCTCTGTATGATAGGCCCCTGTTTTGGTCAAGGAGTTTGGCCCTATTGATTACATTGATTTTTCACCGATTGAGCCGCACTACTTTGCTGTGACGTCGTCAGCGAGAGTACAAATTTACAATCCTATAACAAAGCTTGTTGAAAAGAACTTGAGTCGGTTTAAAAAAAATGCATACGGCGGATCTTTTCGAAGCGATGGGAAATTGCTTTGCGCAGGAGGAGAGGAACACAGCGTCAGACTGTTTGATTTCCATTCAAAAAATTTACTTCGTTTATTCAGAGGACACACGGCCCCCGTCCATAGAACATTCTTCACAAGTGATGGAATTCGGATCACTTCATTCTCGGATGACAATACAGTTGCTTTATGGGACATACCCAGTGAGAAACAGTTGATCACATTCAACAAACACGAAGATTACATCAGAGCAGGAGCTGTCAGCCCAGTATCTCCTGATATTTTCCTATCTGGAAGCTATGACAAACATATTCAAATGTATGATACCAGAACAAACAAAACTGTTTTCACAGTTGACCATGAGGCTCCTGTAGAAAGTTTGCTCTTCCTTCCGTCTGGTGGAGTATTTGTATCTGCCGGTAAATAGAGGTTATTCACAAATTATGTTAGTGATAGTTCCCTGAAAGGGCTATTGTAAATTTTCTAAAATAGTGTTGTTGCAAACCTCAAAAACTGAAAATATCTAAAGAAATTTGGAAATATTCAAGGTATTAATTAGCAAAGGCATGGGAGGCTATGGAAATCTTACGAAGTTACAAGATCATGAGAGAAATTTTGGAACGGGAAATTTTATATTATCTCGCAATAATTAAACCACTAATAAAAATACAGGTTTATTTAATTCTTCAAAGTGAAAGCTAATAGCAGCCTTATATTACATTTGGATCAATTGTCCAATGAAGTCCAGCTAGTCAAACAATAAACTGAAGTGCTGCTACACGATTTCACATTCTGTTTTCTTGTTATGTGAATATGTTTTACTTAGAATATAAAATCTTATAATATGTGAGAAAACGTTGAGAAATGCTTGCAATTAAAAATTTTTGAACAATCTTGCGAATTTGTCCATTCAGTTCGTGAAGCTCGCTGAACAGTGTGTGCATTTTCTAAATTTGTTAAAACTACAAGTGTATTTTTTTGACTATGATTTACTTTTACTGGTACTTTTGCTCACTTTAACCAGTGATTACTGTAGACAAAAAAATAAACTTCTTTGTCTTGCTTAATATAGCAGCTTGCAGTATTATACAGAGTTCTAATATTGAGTGGATCTTTGAATTGTAGATACCGATAGATTGATTAGTCTTATTCTAGAGTAGTTATTCCTTCAGATTGTCAGATTCCAACAGGACTCAATGAATAATGCGTATTTCAGAGAGACTAACAGAAGAGACCTATCTCAAAAAAACTAATAGAAAATACACATCGCAGCAAGCCGAGTACAAGAGACATATCTCAACGAGACGAATAAAAGAAATTTATCTCATGTGACCGTTTAAAACGACGTAACTTGCCAAGCTGATTTTGAAATGCATATATTAATAACAGGTTTTTTTGAGAGCTGTAAGCCGTTTCTTTAAAATACGACTCTTCAATTCGTACGAATTTTTTAAATACACCTCTGTCATTAGGATCCATCGATTTCTTAAAATTTCACACAATCCATACATTTCTTTGGTTAGTTCTGCCTTTATACTGCTTTGGCTTGGCCCCTTCTTTGCATGTAAAAGTTCCACTGCACCAAATATTTTCAGTATTATGTAATATAAGTATACAGAGGAATGCAATTATTATCTGAAAGAATTACTTCCCTCCTGTAGTTGAGAAAATGTTTAAAAAGATACAATCCTGTCTACCATTTTCAATCTACTTACTGTAATTTATTATACACTGTATTTCAACTATAAATTTTTTTAAGGTGGCACTGAAATCAGGGTGTGGGATGCATTAGCTGGAGGAAGATTACAAGCAAAAGTATCACAACATCACAAAACAGTAATGTGCTTGAAACTAGCTTCAAATGGTCGAAGAATTGTATCAGGATCTTTGGATAGACATGTTAAAATTTATGATGCTGGCACATATAAGGTTGTCCATACTTTGGATTATCCTAATGCAGTACTCAGTGTTGGAGTCAGTGTGAGTAATTATTACGTTTTCGAAAGCATTATATTTTTATTGAACAAACCTATGACCGCAAATTTAACTATAGCTCCAACTTTAAAAACAGTAGTTACGTATTAAGCTCTGTATGTTATGGCATTACGCCATTATAGTCATCGAAATAGCACTTCAATGTGCCTAAAATATCAGAATTTCTAGCCTTGGTAGGTTCTCATATGAATATTTTTAATTCGTCAGGGTGATGATGAGACCGTGGTAGCTGGTATGGTTGACGGCATGTTATCCGTCAGACGAAGAGATACAGAGGTGAAGGAGAGCAAATCGCAACGGAAAAAAGTATCTTATAGATATGCAGATTCACATTCACACGTACCCAGTACAGACGCCATTGTTCAAGAAGAGACAAAAGAGGTCATGTCTAAACAGGATGCCTTTCTTAGAAAATTTCAGTACTCTAAAGCCCTGGACAGTGCTCTCATGGCATTTGTTGCTAATAAGACACCACATGTCACAGTTGCTTTGTTCCAAGAACTCACCAGACGTCAGGGACTGAAACAAGCTCTGGCAGGACGGGATGGAAAGTCACTATCATCTATTCTTCGATTTTTGATACGCCATATCGGGAATGTTCGGTTTGGAAAAGTTTTGCTGCACGTCACTAGTGTCTTAGTGGGTGAGTGTTGTCTCTTTGATTACGCAGATATCTTCCGAATTGAGAATGAGAGCCGAAAACTGCAATTTTATTCCCTAATTTAATTAGTGCAATTCAATATAGAATAGCATCTCCATTCAACTAATTTAGGTGAAAGATTCTAGGTTTCTGCATTGTTCAGTTATCTTCAAAGCTTTATACGGTACTGTTATTAAAATGGATAAAAATGTCTACAAATATCCATCCACTGCTTTTACAGCTAACCAGTTGTTATAGTTTAAATCCATAAAAATTTTATTTTATTGGTCAAACACGTTAGTGACTGAATATTTTGCGTTCGTCTTTAATGAAAAAAAAAGAATGAATAAAAATGATTACAGGAAAGGAATGCTTTGTTTCGAAAAATACGTTAGATTGTTATTGATGAATTTTATCACATATACTAGATAATGGATTGAAATGTTATTAGAGTAAACAGTTTGATGCTTAATATGATTCAAACATGCATTTCCATCTCTCATAGATGTTTATGAGGAGAATTTGGAAGAATTGAACGACGAGGCACGAATTATGTTCAACCAATTAGCTAAGAAACTGGAAGAAGAAGAAGACTTGACCAAATCTCTACTGGAATTGCAAGGCGCCTTGCAGATGCTGGTGACTGGTGCTGAAACTGTATCTTCATTAGCTGTTCAAGATAAACAGCCTCTAGAGGCATCAAATGCTGCCCTAGCAGAACTCGTCATAAGTATAGGATAATTTCAGACCTTCCTCAAATGTACAGTTTACAATAAAATTTCCACATTTTTGCGATTTTATTTGAGTCATTCTTATCTTTTTTTGTTTATCAACTTTTGTAACACGTCAACGAAAAATCTAAGACAGGATGTAAACTGACCCTGGAAAACCGGGAAATGCGGGAAAACCCGGGGAAATTGAGAATCGTTGCAAAAAAAATCTGGAATTTCCAAGAATTTCATTTTATTTTGCATCACACCAGTAACGCGACTTTTTAAACAAGTACATAATACATGTTTAGTATAATGCATTGTATTTTTGTTTTATTTATCACGATAGTGAACCTGAGGGCACATCTACTATAGAGGGTACCTGAACGGGTTCTGAACAGTTTCTTTAGGTTACATTAACAAAACTTCAATAAACCATACCTAAATAACTGCGTGTTCATTTCATAGTATGAAAGGACCTACCTAGACAGCCCAAAACTTAAAGTCGTCAAAAAGATGTGCAAAGGATGCCTTATGCGCCATTTTCTGACGCCTAAAGGATATCTTCGTGTCTAAAAAATGTTCTTGGGGCCTTATAGACGTCAGAAAATAGCGCATAAGACATCCTATGGACGTCTTTCTGACGACTTTAAAATTTTTGCTGTCTGGGGAATTCCGGTTTTGTGTACTTGAACCAACGCTTTGTTAAGAAAACGTACAAAAATCTCAAAACATAAAAAAAAAATTTACATAGGATATCTCGTAAATCCAATTTTCAAAGATCACTTTTGAAATTAAAAATTTTCGCGTGCAAATAATACGAACAAGATATTATTTTTGTAAAATTGTCAACAGTCAACCTTATTTACTAGAGAATTAAAATGTTTTCCAAAATTGTCCATTGAGCGAAATCCGTAGCTCAAACGGTTAAAAAGTTAAACCTATACGTCATACAATAGACAAGTTTTTCAGGTGGAAGCGGGAAAAAATATTGCTTCTGAACAAAGCATCCTTATTTATAGTTGGAGAAGAAATCCGGGAAACATGAAATGTTTCTATTGGAATAGAAAAAAGAATTATTTTATTGGTCAAAAGCGTTAGTGACTGAATATTTTGCGTTCGTCTTTAATGAAAAAAAAGAATTAATAAAAATAATTACGGGAAAGGAATGCATTGTTTCGAAAAAGACGTTGGATTGTTGTTAATGAATTTTATCGCACATACTAGTTTAATGGATTGAAATGTTATATCTATGTGAAAATATCTACAAACATAACTATCAATGAAATCAATGAATGTATATCAAGAAATAGTCTCAGAAAATAGCGCGCGTGCTCTGAATCAATCAGCAGGATACCAATGAAGATGATAAATCAATTGCTACTGATATGCGACAATGTTGTCACACTGGAAGCTGATTAATCAGTTGGTTGTGGATGTGTCTATTATGAAGAATATACAAGGCTTGAAACACATGATATTGTAACACTTACGGTCTACGTACCTAGCGGAGACATTATATCCATACTACTAGAGTGATGTAGCCATATATAGACGTAGCTCGGAAGTTCTTTATTAACCGTGATGTAATGGAAGTGGTGGAGAAGGAATGCAAGGGGCAAATGACTATATTCGATAATAGAGTAGCTCTGGAATGTACGAATCACACCAAAATTGTAGTATTGGAGAATGACGAAAAGGTATAATTCAGAAGATCGGACAATATGGCATTGTTTTATCAAAGAGACATATCTCATGTGGGTTTCTTCGACCTTATCGTCAAGCTAGCATCCATGCCCAATCCAGAGACGACCAATGGCACTTGCACCACTTGTAGTAATGATACCCTCTTCGCCGTAGCCTCTAATTCAAAAACCGTTGCTTTAATAAAACATTGTCAAGAGTAATTTTAGTCTAATTTTTTTGCAGAGAATCCGTGAGTACCCGGTGGTCCCTACATACCGAAACACTTTGTATGTTCTTCGAATCGCAATGGAAACGTAGCTATTATGGTACAATGTACAACTGTTACAATGTTTTAACAAAGAATGTGCATTGGTTGACAAACAATGTAGCAGAAGTATTATTACTCTGACGGTGAAAATCATAAAAAACAAAGCTTATAGCATTATTTTGTATAATTGGATCTGTGCATTTATAAAAAAAAAACCTTTTGTATATATGTGTAACGCAGAGAAATACGAAATAATTCGGCCGTATACTTTTTGTTTCATAATCTAGTTCAGATTGTGTTATGCGACTTAAGAATTGCGATTTCGCACGTATTCTCGTAAGAACAATAAATTTTAGAATTTTGGAGCCCTGTAGGCACCAAAAAGTTGTCATAAGTATGCACTGCATTGACGGTAGAAATTCCGATATTAACCACCAGTCAGCACTGACATCGACAAAAAAAAATAGCAGACCGTAAAATTCACACTGTTTATCCCGCATCAAGCTTTTGGGATAGATGATTCTAATTTCATACTAACATTCAAATATTTAATTATTCGTACTCCCTAACTGTCTGGATAATAACATTACTTAGAATAATGGATTAAGGTGAGAAAAATTGACGCCAACGTGTTAAATTGAATATAGTATTAACATTATCTCATAGTACAAATAGCTTTACATTAGTGGTAAAAAAGTGATTTATTTTTTGAGGTACTTTTGCCAGGCAGCAGATGAAGGTGGATCTGGCATAACCCAGCCAATTGGTATTGGTGAACCAAATCCGTCGCAGCTGATGTATTTGTCCCACATGGCCCTAACATTGCAAAAACCAAATTGATCAATCAACAATGCAGCATTGTGATTTTATGCTTTATCACTAGATGAAATAGCGTTGAATACCTTATGGTAATGAATCCATGTATATTTCGTTGAAAGATATCCACAGCTGGTAGTTTTCTACCAAACAGTGCACTTTCCCAATCATCGAAAATATTCCGCTTCTGGTTTTCGATTTTTTGGTCATTATTAGTTTTCAACATGAGCCTCAACCCTTGTTCCTCGATTGAGTACTCTCGGTCCATCAGTTTCCATTGCTCCAGTAATTTGTCTGTGATAGGTAATAAAATAAAGGTACACGAACATACATGTACATTATGTAGTGTACAACATGTAAATGCAGGTATAATCGACTGTTTCAAGATTTAGTGAAATATATTTTGTCTGTATGACCAAGGTCTAAACTTGGATTTCGACTGCAAAAAAAATATTTCCAAAGCATGGAATTTTTAACTCAAGTCTAAGAAATACCTGCATGGAGCATGTGATTTTTTTCCATTCAAATAAGATGTAAATAAAAATATAATTGTATCAGTTTCTTTAGGAATTTAAAAAAATAATAGTGAATGCTTGTCTTATATAAAGAGCATTCCAGGAGGTATCAATTAAGACCGGAAGTTGAGATCTTAGATTTGCTCCAGAATTTATCACATGAAAGTTCTAGTCAAAAAACACAAATTCTTCGAAAAAAAAGAAATTACAACCCCTATGTGATATACAGTTACACTTCTCATTTCCAAAGCACCCCGTTTCTAAGAACTGAAAAAATTCAGAAATATTTTATAAAATATAACATTTTTTTAATCTTTGTTATCGAAATGGAGTTTTCATTGCAACAAAAGATGTATAATTTTTTATAATAATTATGGATATTACACATGATTGTTTAGATGATCAAATTATTTTCAAAAATTGTGATGAAATTATGATATTCACGTTGGATCAAGCAGCTACCGGATATTAACAAAATCAGGACTTTTTGTACGTCTTGTTCAAAATAACAGACTAAAGTTGACCTTATTTATATTGAAGTGAAAGCAATCCAATTGTTAAACCGTACTACACGACTATTTTTGAAAATTCTGCTAAGAAACTGGAATGAATTTACAGTTCTAGACGTTATTTGAATGGGAAAGAGTGACATGGTCTGAAGTACATCTTAGACTTGAGCTAAAAATTCCTGTCTGCGATATCCTATTCTCTGGGAGAATTTGCAGTTTGATACAAACTAACGTTAACGTAGTTATGCATTTTATAAAAATTGCTCTTTTGCAACTTTAAGATTACCTGAGAGACAGTAAACCATAATACCAGCAAACATACATATATTTTACCAACTTAACTGCGTCAAAGCCATTCGAATTCTTTTCTGTCAATGTTTCCCTGGATTAACGTTATTTGAATTTGTAGTACTATGAGTGGCATTGAGTTGGTTTTAATTTTGAACTGCTTTGAATTTTTCTGTTAATTGAAATTACAAAATTACGAGGCTGAAGCTAGCAGCCAGAATTAGCAGCCAAACGATCTAATATTCGTTCGATTGAGGTAATGAAAACGGAAAATCAAAATTTTGTGAAATACCTTGAAACCCCAATACTTTTACAGAATTATGAGGATCAAACTGAACTGCATTTTTCTATTTCCAGAAAGTTTAACACGTTTGGCTAACTCTGGCTGCTGTTTCGTCTTCATTATAAAATCTACATTCCACCTTCATGTCCATTATATGTGTAAATAAAGATTTTTGTGTACAATGTAGAAAATTGTATGAAGAAAAAAATGAAATACAGCAAAGTGATGTTAAAGCCAACTTTGCAAGGCTTTTGGTTCACTATTCAGTCCTTGCATCACGCTTACTATCGGTTATTAGTGCTTCTATTTCTGTTAGATTTCAGTGAAATTGGTAATACGAAGAGTATATGCTTTCTATTAAATAGATTAAACCTGCAGATAGCATCAAGAAACAAAAGTCATTAGGTACCGATAATATTTGTAAATGATTCATCAGCTGCAGTCGATAAATGTTCTCCCCTCGCTCTGGCGATGTTCGCTTCAATACATCTCAGATTTTTCAATTCATGCAATAGTGCAAAGAATTTCTTGGCATCATTCCGCTTTCCTCTCACTTCAGCGAGCACTATATCAGCATTTCGCCGCATATCATTTTCCTGTTTCTCTTTTTCAATTATATCTTGCTTCAATTTTATCCAAGCATCTGCTTCGGCATGGAGTTGTATCCTTCTTTCGTGAGCACTAAGTTTTTCAATTTTCCGTAACACTCTTTGCTTCTTCTGGCGTAATCTCTTCTTCTTTCGCTTGTTTATACACGTTGTAATTTCACTCATGACCTTGTCATCTTTGAGTTTACTAAGTGTTTCCAAAATTGAAAATCGCTTATTTTGGGCAGTGTTTATTCTCTCGTTCCATTCATATTCTGGTAAATTCCGATTTTCGGCAAGACTGGCAAAACTTTCTTTCAGTTCTTTATGCAACTTGAAAACAGATACCAACGCACTACGCGCCTCTGAAATTTTTGATATGCAGTCAGAACTATCTTTTTTTATTCTTTTCACGGGGTTCTCATTTTGCTTTAAAAAATTTTCTATCATCCGTTCATCACGTTCTTGCACCTCTAACTTAGCAATCAGAACTGATTTCTCATTATCGACATTGTTACACATTGGATTAAAGTTGATAAATTTGATATTAGTAGATTCAGCATTTGTAATTGATGGATAAATAAAATTTTGTTGCATTTGCATCTCGTAATTTCGATGTATTGGATCAAGCTGGTATTGAAATTGTCTATCGTAGTAGTGAGGTGGTATTTGTGCAAAATTCTGATTTCTATACATTATTGCAGCAACAAAATTTAAATTTGAAATAAAAAAATTAAATAAATATTCTTCGAAAACTTATCACTATGTATGGGAATATTAAGTGTAAATTAGCTTAGTTTCTACTGCAATGGAAAGTATATCGAGAATGCAAAAGAATACAAAAATTGGGTAATGATTAGTCGTTATTCAACCGATGGTAACATAGCTTATACGATTTAACATGTCTTTAAATCTTCTCCTGGCTGTGGAAGCTGGATTTCTGCTTCAAGAATCACTTTTTCTGCTTCAGCGTATGCTTCTGCCTCTTTCAAGTCTTGCTCACTTTCCAAAATTTTTTTCAACTCTTCAAATGCTTTTACCAGTCGACGCTGACAGTCTGGAACCATCATCAATGACTCTTGAAGAACCTCTTCTTGCTTACGTATATCATACTCGTCTTTACCTAGAGCAGATAATTATAGATTACTATTACTATTTTATTTGCAATACCTAAGTGGTATGTATGCGTTACTATTAAACGACTATATATGGGTTTATCAAGTATATTCAAATGATTTAAGCAAATATGTATGTAAAATAGTTTCATGTGTGACATTCAACCACGTATTGTGACATTTAAGAATGTATCCTATTTTAATACAACAATATACCATGTTCACATTGACAATTTGGATGTAACCGACTCGAATTCTTGAAAAGATTTTTTATGGTCTACCTTAAATGAATGAAATTTTCAAGGGTCGTGCTTGGGTAATTCATTTTGTATCATAGGTTATTATTAAATGTGTAAATATTATTCTTGGATATGAAGGTCATAAACAAAAAACATTTTTTTTTTGTCTTAACGTTTCAGCCCAGATGGGGGCGCTCCTCAGAAAAATTTATTTCAGAACATCGACCGAGTGCAAGCTCAGCCGGTAATTAATAGTTATGTTGGGTGTATCACAGAGGTGTAAATAGTACTCAAATGTTCAATATCTTGTCTTCGATTGACAGAATTGGGATGTGCAACGATATTGCACATTTCTAACAGTAACCTATTGTAATACATTGGTTCAACATCTAAAATGCTGGCTTGAGAATAATTAAATGAACAATCAAAATCGATAACATGCCTAGTCAGCGCAGTATAATTATCCTCATGCTCATGAATATTGCGTTTATGTTCAGTTATCCCAGTGTGTAATTGCCTACTTGTTTGACCTATGTAGGACATGTTGCATTGGTTGCAAGGAATTTTATAGATTACACCAGAACGCATATCCAGGAGTAGTGGATCCTTACCAGAGTCAAACGTAGAGGATAGATCATGTGCGTTTTTACCCACAAATTGGATCTTATACTTAGAGAAAATTCTGTTGAGAGACTCAAACAGGCCAGCAACATGTGGGATAGAAACAAAGTTTTTTTTGATTTACTTGTACACCAGATACATCATTGTTGTTGTTAGAACTGATCGCCGACAAAATGGAATTGTATTTACTATGTATATGTTTGTTAAGAAGAGGAGTTGGATAGTCGTTTTTACGTATTACCTGATGAATCAAGGACATATTTTTGTTATGAAATTCAATACTGGAAAGTCGAATCGCTCTATCAACCAAGCAATGAATCGTTCCAATTTTGTAAGATCTAGGATGGTGAGAATGAAAATTTAAGTACCTTTGTGACCAGGTGACCTTATGGAACCAGTCAGTTTTGATGAGCTGGTTAACATTAATGGTCAGAACATCCAAAAAGCTGATTCGACGATTACACTCTATTTCAGAGGTGAATTGTAATCTCCAATGGAATTGATTGAACACAGATAGCATTTCGTCAACTCTATCAGAAGGGACCGCTGTGATTACGTCATGTACATATCTGAAGTAGAAAGGAGGCTCAAAGTCCACTTTGTTTAGACAATGTTGTTCAAGATCATCCATAACCAAATCCGACAAAATTGGAGAGAGCGGCGAGCCCATAGGTAAACCATAGGTTTGAGCATAGTTTTTATTATTAAATTTAAAAATGGCAGCCTTAAAACAAATATGTAATACTTTTATTAGTTCGTTGAGTGGAACAAGAATTTTATCTACCAACTGATGCCAACGCTGCTTCACCGCGTTAATCGCTAACTTTGAGGAATGTTGGTAAACAATGACACTACATCTAGCGAAACCATCACATGATTAGATGGAAGAAGAAAGTTCTTGATAGCTTTAACAAGAGCAAAACTGTCTTTGAGACGTGACACAGGAGGGACAATGTTATTGCCAATCCATTCACTAAGGAAGTGAGCTAGATTGATGGTGGGACTATCTGTGAAAGAAACTGTGATTCTTAACGGTGTATCCGGTTTATGAATTTTAGGTAGCCCGTAAGCTCTAGGTGGTACACAATCAGTATTTGAAATTTGCCGTCTAAGTTGATCAGAAATGTGTTTACTTTTGGACCAATCCATCGTTAATTTTTGAACTTCCTGTTGAAGGGTACACGTAAGATCAAATCTAACAGCTTTGTAGGTGTTTTTGTTGGAGAATTCATGTAACATTTTTTCTTCATAGGTTTGATTATTTATAACAACGGTCGTGTTGCCCTTGTCTGCCTTCAAGAAAAGTAAATCCTGATTATGTTTATGAAAGATCTTAGTTTCTTTAATCTTGTCAAGGATTTTCTTGTTTTCAACTTTTATAAGAGAAGGAGTGTTTACAAACTTTTTTAAGGCATTTGTAAAATCTAGTCTAGCCATATTACGATGGTTAGAGGAAATCAGAGAGATCTTAGATTCGAAGTCAGCGATGAGTTTGTTAGTTGGAATGCGATGGACCTCAAAAGAGGTGCCATATTTGGGTCCCATTTTTAGCACGTCAGCAACATTTACAGGTATTTCAGTATTACTGAGGTTCACAAACCAATTTTCAAAGGTCGAATGAATTGGTTTAGAAGCAGGTCTTTTTTTGTTCTTTATGAGATTAGCTAGCTTGTTAATGTGAAAAGCTTTGTGAGCTGTGAAAGCAGATTCTAATTTTAAATGTTGTGTGTCAAAAAAATTTTTTGACCCCTCGACAGGTAATTCTATTAAAATATCGTTCTCAAGCGCCAGCAAAATATTTTGATATTTACTGATGGCAGCATAAGAGTCACTAATCTCGGGATTAAGTAACGACCTTTGAAATTTTTATACATTATGGTGGTAAGCAGTTCGCAACTTATACATTTTAAAATTAATACCGTTAGAGATTAGCTTAGGGAATTTTAAATGGGTTGGAAAAATAGATTGTTTCTTGCATATTAAAAGAAAGATGCGATGGTTTTTGAGCTTCAACAGAGACTCAGATATGGTGGCCCAACGTAGCAGCTTTCCCGCCAAAGTCTTCCCATATGCAATTCCCATGTTATTATTAAATCATTAACTTAGATCTTACCAATTTCAGACGTCAACTTTATGAGTGTAACTAAGGATTATTTATCCAACTACATTTCTTAGAATTGTCAACAAAACCACCAGATTTGGCAGGTAGATATGCCAAAGTTTGGTGCTCTCTGCATTTATTTACAAAATGAGTAATTATGATGACTGCATTAGCTCGTGAGCTTTAAATTCTTGAGAAGAGCCACAGATTAAAATATGACAGATGATTTTTCGTAACGTCATATATACCGAACCGCATTGTTGGTTTTAGCCTTTTTGTGACTGTGAATTTTGACGTACAAGAAAAATTAGTGAGTCCAAAAATTGCTACAATAGGTTAGGTATCCTAGTTCTATAAAGACTTCGGTTTATTCAGAATTCTGCGCTACAAGAATGCTTCACAGCCATGGCCTCGCCAAATGAGTTAATTGATTAAAGAACACGTGAATATCTGATCTCACCCTGATCTTTGAATTTCTGTATTCTGTCGCGTTGCTGGGCAGCTTCTCTTTCGTAAGTAACTTTCTCTTTGGCGAGCCGCTTCACTACTCCGGTTTTTATCTTTAAAGTGCGAATTCGAGGGTCGGACATCGTAGTTAACCCACTGACCAAATAGGAACCTTAGGTTACACGCAATTTGAATGCTCTAATTTTGAAAAGTTTCAATAAACACGGTTAGAGGAATAGTGACAGTCGTAGATTTTGATAACGCGTGCCTCACACTTGAAGGTTATGTACAGTGTCAGAAACTGTTTCATAGGGTTTCACGATATCCGCTACCAACACCGACGGCAGTTTTGTGTCTCTCTCGCTTCACAGACCAGTTGCGGTCTTCTATCTCACTGTATGCGTTCTGAAGCTCACACTAGAAGCATCACTAATCTCATATTGAGGAGCCACGGATTATTTTTACACCGTGAGAGGAGCATACAGCACCCAAGATCATATCATCAGCCAGACATGGGTTCGCATGTCAGAAAAATTGAATGGTAAGCTATCAACAATTTAAAAAATAGCCAATAGGAATGCACGCTGCAATAACGGCATAGTAAACTGTCGGTCCGATATCAAAGGCTTGTCCTTTTCTACCTCACTTTTTAAACGAAGGTAGCGAACCCAACGTTACCCATAAAATGCTTATTGATGGCGTTTTGATATGTTATTTTGACATAAAACACTCCGAAGGTGCTAATATTGGGAGCTTTCCAGCAAGGAGACACAGTGTGACATGTGTTACACGGTCGAACACTGTGTTTGGTGCTTGTTGGAACGCTTTGAGGTTCTTATTTCAGTCACTAGACTCCGTTCATGCATTATACGAAAAATCTAGGATCATTGAGCGCTCCAGGAAAAAAAAACATTTGTGAAACGCGGGTAGATTATCATTGCATTTAATAAATAAATATAAACAATACCACGCGGCGAAAATAAAATCTCTAACTAAAAAATTGGTAGTAATGAATCCGACACAGTGTCCAACCATGCTCCGCAGCTGTGTCCGACTGTGTCGCTCTGTGTCGTTGCTGGAAAGCTCCCATTACCGAATAGCACAACGCCCACTAGGTCTGCCGGATCTAACGGAAAAATTACCCACAGTTAGCTCCCCCCTCCCCTCCCCGCTCGTCGCCCATAATGCGAGCGGTGATCAAAATGTCGCCAGCCGCTGATGGCGCTGGTAGTCAAGTGTCTCATACAGTCAATTGAGTCAATACATACATTTCAATGGGCAGGTGGGTTCACGACCACGGTCTTACATACAGGTCTGGAAACTCCATTGGTGGGGGTATGTCGCTTATTGAAGCAATTTTTGTGTTCACTAGTCGCCACTAGGTTCGTTGCGATCTTATCAACAGCGGCGGCGGAGCCGGGTGGAGTCCAAACAAGACCGTAGTATCGCATATACCTATGTATATGGGTATTTGCACACTCACGCTCAGTCATCGTGTTATTGTTATCCTGGTAACTAGACCGCAGTGACAACTGGTGGTGCCAGTAGAATCGAAATTTGCACTCGCTAAGCGACACGAATAATCGTGGCTTCCAGCATAGGAGTTTCCAGATCTGTATATAAGACCGTGTTCACGACTATCAGTGCCACATAATATAGATATAAGCGATGGGACGTGATGACGACATTACGTGATCATATTTTCGTAGTAGGACAGAAGCGTACGTTGCCGCATGTGTCCGGGGGGTAGCTCTAATGGGTGACTGTTTCTGATAGGATATGGTTACTCGATACAGCCAGCCATGGCTGATGGCAATGCTTTACATTTGCTTTATGGAGCTAATAATGGAAATTGAATCGGTAGTAATTGAAAATTTCTATACCGAAGCTCTCGTCAGTGACCCTCAGCGGCTTTCTCTGAGCTTCAAAATGTCCCATTTAGCTGGGTATCTTTAGTAATCCTCAGTCAACGGTGGAGTAAGCGCTAGCTGGCGGGTACGGAGCCTAGGTATAAGGAGAACGATCGACATAAGCTTTTGGGCTTTATTTGCGGCCAAAATAACGAGCCCAATCATTTTCTCACACTGTCCACCAGGATGGCGCTTCTGATGTTAATGTCAGGTCCATGCACTGTGCATGGCGTCAGTTTGTTATTGTTTGTATCACGTGACCACAGATTTCCCTTTCTTAATTGCATCACGTGATCACCACATGATCACGGCATTCCCCTTCTACACCTGACATTGGCAACATCAGCGCCTCTAGTGCAGAAAGATTTGGATGCAATTATTCGGCCGTTTCTTACACAGTACGATCGTTCCCCTTGTAACTAGGCACTGTGTTGGCGGGGTCAAAACGAGTGTATCAAGATGGCGGACTCGAACGAAAAGTTGTTAGCAGAGCTCCTAAAAAAACCTGGAAATAACGTCTGTGCTGATTGCGGAACTAAAAGTAAGTATATTTACCGTAGACACATAGAATATTTCAATTATGTTCATACAAATACATTGACGTCAACATCTCGCGGTAGACGTGAAAAAGTAACGAGGGATGTTCCTGCATAGCGTACGATGCGCGTATTTTACGGGGAGGTGACTGCTTGTCAAGCTGTCAAGGAAAAGTAGAAAAACTAATGTTTCACTTCATATTCCATTCTAAGTTTTTATCACTGCGTTTCTTATCAACTGTCGACTATCGGTATTCAATACATGTTCTGGTTTGACTAGCTTGTATTCAAATCAAAAATGCGCAGTTACTGTACAAGAAGATTGTGAAGAATCCAAGTATGCCTGAATGTACTTTCGTAATATGTTCAATCACACTCGCGCTTTACTTTGATTCAAGTTTTCACAGGTATCTTGTACAACATTGCTTTAATCCAATACTTGCACGAGTCTAGAGAAGCAGTTATGATAGCTAGCTAAGACATCAACCACTATTTACATTTTGTTCTTCACGGAGTTGCATTTAATAGAAAATGTAATTCAGCATTAGTAATAAGCATTCATAAATGAATCATATCATTTGAATCATCATTGTTGCTCCATGTTACTAATACCCGGTAAATTCGCTTTACCAACTACATTTTTTTTCTAGATTTTGTAGTTGAATTCAAAATGCCTTTCAAGCTGTAGTATGTAAGAAAAATAGTTAACAACCTAATTTTTTTCTCTAAACAATTTTTGTGGAAAAACTTTTACCTCTGCTCCCTGAATATTTTGTTTTATTACCGTTTACGAAATTCCAGAAAATTCTGATATTGCAAAATGACGATTTCTCCTGAAAGTGCATCTATACATTAACGTTACAAAGTTTAACCTTATTAAAAAATAATGTTGCTTTAATTGACTTTAGTTTTCTGAATGATCTGCATTTTCAGATCCAGAATGGGCTTCATACAATATTGGAATCTTTGTGTGCACAAGGTGTGCCGGTGTGCATCGATCTATGGGGGCTCACATATCAAAGGTGAAACATTTAAAGTTGGATCGATGGGAAGACTCTCAAGTAACTCGCGTTCGCGAAGTTGGTAATAATGTGGCACGACTTCATTATGAAGAACGAGTACCTTCTTGTTATCGAAGGCCCAATCAAGATGCACCACAGTAAGTCACTTTTCCAAGTAACATGTATGATCTCTGAACCGTAAAATCTTTGCGGACTATTGTCATTCTGAATTATCCTGTTGAGTTCTGGTGAGAAAAATAGTATGATTGAATTATGTCTTATATGTCTTGTATTAATTGAAGAGCCCAAAACGTTGTGTACAAATGTTGCCATTTTTTACCTTTATAGCGTTTTATGACATCTTTCATTCTTTTTTTCACATTTTCTTTATATTCCATACTTGGGAAATTTATCTTGAAGTTGACGTTATATAAGTACCAAGAACCAATAGGAAACCACTTATCTAAACAGGACATGGTGTAATACCACAATGTACATACCGAGCAATAACAAGCTAGCCATTATGACAGGATTGCGTTGAGATTTATGTGATTTTTAATATACAGATGTATTATGATGTATATTACTTGTAAGTGATATTTTATAACACCTCAAATTATAATTTTCCAAATTTTATAGCCAGCCAATAGCTATTACTTAATTTCCCAACAGGGCCAAAGTTTGCAAAGTTAATGTATCTATGGATTTCTAGAAAAACTCGTTATTTTGCAACTTTAGGATTGTCTGGAATTTATAAATCTATAACACAGTATGAAAATACTAATATTTCGAAAATTAAACTCCTTCAAAGTTATTCTTAAGTTGCAAAAAAGTAATTTTTTTTTCAACAATTCATGACATTAACGTTAATAACTTTAATGTTTCCACTTACCATGAACTAACAATCAGTAGGGAATTACGTGCATAAAATCTTATTTTGTAAGGTTGATATACAAAACTATACTATTAGTTTCATGGCCATAGAGATAGACTTGTAGAATCTGCAGAATATGCTATGAAGATTCAACCGAGTATCCTGATAAATTATCTTTAGTTGTTGATAATCATGTAACGTCCAATCCTATGAATGATGCTTGTGTTGAATAGAGTACTAGTGGAGCAATGGATACGAGCTAAATATGAACGTGAAGAATTTTGTCACCCAGAAAGACAGAATCATTATGTTTCTGGATTCATGGAAGGATTCTTGATGAAGCGAGGAAAAGAGGACTCAAAATATCACCCACGAAAATTTGTTCTGTCAGAGGCCGACGACACGTTAAAATATCATGTCAAAGAGAACAAGGTGAAAATGATTTAATTAGGTAATAATAGAAGAAAAAAAAATTCTCTTTAAAATAAATCAGGTGGACTTAAAAATGTATGGATATATTTCGTTATATTTAAATAGGCATTCAAAGTCATAAAATATCATAATGCTATAAGAAACACGATAGTAAATATTAACGATATTACAGAAAGTAATGGGCATTTTCTTAATTTCAAGGAACCAAAAGCTGTACTCAGGATATCAGAATTAAATGTTGCATTTGCACCTGCAAAAACTGGCCTTCAAAATAGCTTACAAATTTCTTTTATGAAAGATGGGACCACAAGACATCTTTATGTCTATCATGAAGATCCTGAAGTTATAACAAACTGGTACTTGGCCATTAGATGTGCAAAGCTGCATCGCTTACAAATAGCATATCCTGGAATCTCAGAATCTGAATTACTTTTGCAACTGACAAGAGATTTTGCCCGAGAAGGGTATCTGTGGAAAACGGGTCCAAGGCATTCAGATGCATATAAGAAAAGATGGTTCACTCTAGATGGTCGGAAGCTGATGTACCATGACGAGCCTATGGTAAGGTCATATTCACTTTATGAACTGTAAACTCTCTATTAAAACTGAGCACAGATCAAATTGTTAACTTATCGACCACGATGTGATGAAAAAAAGTTTGGCATAGTTTGTTGTTCATGGAAATGACGAATTTAGGGGTTTAATGACAGGTTCTAGTGTGTGGAATTTTCATTCCAAAACACGATGATGAATAAAGCACTATATAAATAGAACATCATATTAATCTCTGGCCACATATTGAGTACAATTTAAAATTATTTTTGACTCGGAAATAACGTTTATACTGGTGCGTGGGAACGTTTTTACACTAATATTTATAATTATTAGGTTAATTTATAATTTCAGAAAGTATTCAAAATCAAATGCTCTTAATGGTCAGGCCGACCCTCAATATTGAAATTAGTATGCTTCTTATATTTCTGCAAGTTTTTTGTGACGGATGTGTGGTTTTCACATTAAGATTATTATAGATTCGACCACAATTACGTTCGCATTTTCTTACTGTTTCCAAACATGAGTTATTTGTACTGAATAGAGGTATAAGTTTTTGCTTCAATTTAACTGATTTGATTACTTGAAGGTACAATTTTACAATAAGTTTGCATCTCTTTCGTGGCAACAACATGAAAAAATCAAAGTCAAAGAACACTTCATATTTTTGTTTGTACACCTTACTACCCTCAAAAGTAAAAAATCAACGTTTTGATTGTTTTTATTATTGTTAATTATATTTACGTATTGAACCGATCAGCAAATGTTTAATTTGTTGAATTCATTTAAGTGGGCAACTTGTGCAATAAAAAACTCATTTAATTGTTGTGGATAGTGACATTCACGAAAATATGAAGGTATTCTTGAATCCTCAACCTTGTCAAACTGTTATTGTCAAAGGGTTGCAAATTTATTTTAAAATTATACCTAGGGCTAGTTTAATCAGTTATGTTAATGCAATCACAGCTTTCGTGTCAACTTGCATGGACAAAATAGAAGTTGTGAACAAGCAACAGCCCATGTACTTTATTTAGTTGTGGTGGAGACCACATGGAGATACCAATCTACAAATTGCTTGTCCTAGCATAAACATATCCAATGAATATTATAATTAGGATACCAAAATCGTAAATCGTATGAAAAAAAAAGCATTCGTCGCAATAATTTGTGCCTAATTTTAAGCACTGTTCTGAATGACGAACAAAACATCGATATTCACATTGAAAAACTGCAAAAGTTTCACATGAGAATATATTTTACACCGATTTTTTATTTATTTTTATCGCAGTGAAACGAAATCGTATTTAAAACAATTTTTTTTTTCACTCAAGTACTACAGTCAAATTCATTTCACTACAGTTTGAAAAAATACACAGCATAGTTTTAATACATACTGACATGCCCTAGAGTTTAAAAGAAATCTGTGGCAACAAAGGTAAAAAGTATTTCAAATTTAGAAAAAATCATCCGCATTTGCTGTTATATTTGATTGATTGATTGTAGTGTTGAAAGGAAAATCATTACAATATTCGTGGATTTACTGTGTTAGGATGCACATCCAAAAGGAGAAATTTTTTTGGGATCCACCATGGATGGCTTCGCTGTAAAACTGGGTGTACCAACCGGTGCTAAGGATCAGGGTTTTTCCTTTACTCTTGAGACACCTGACAGAAGTTATTTACTTTCGGCTCAAAGCAACGATGATAGGACGCAGTGGATGAGCATCATTCAAAGGGTGATTGAAAAACCATTGACTCCACATGATATGTCGAGTTAGTACCACTTTCAATGTCATATTTCATGGTTTAGCTATCAAAGTAAAAGACAACCTATAGACAGCGTGACGATAACAGCAAGAAAACGGGAAAGCGGAAGTAGTCAGGGAATCTTACGGGAAAGTTTCAATTCTACACGTTGAGTCTTATACAAAGCTTTCTAAATTATAGTACACGCAATTCGACCTACAGGCAATTTATCCTACATGTAATTAAAACTACACCTTTCGTATTTACGCTGCTCAGTTTTATAATGTTGAATTCTGTACCGGTCAGTCCTATACAGCGCAGTCCTGCACCATTCAGTCTTTCATAATTCTTCAGTCCGCTACCGTTCAATCCTACATCCCTCATTCTTACATGGTTAAATCCAACATCGTTCAGTCCTACACGGGGCTTACTATGCTTTCAATTTCCAACTTCTCATTACAATCATGTATTCGATTATATTCCCCATTTTCTAAATTCCTTTCTTCGCCTGTTTAACGGGTATGCTACATCAAGATTGGATCGGATTAAGTTTAATTGGTAAAAGTAGAAAAAGGGAGGCCAAATGAGACAGTACAAGTACGCATGGTGTAAGAATCAGTAGTTATATTATTTGTGATGCAAGAGCCCGGTCTATCTTCTTTTGAAAATCCGTAAAATTGCAGTTTTACAGATTGCAACTATTATTTTCCTGTTTTCCTAAACCGCTCTCTCATCATTTCACGGAAGTTATCTTGAAGCAGTTTGCAAACAAACTTGAAGAGATGAATAACCCTGTAGTAAGGTTGTTCCTAAAAATTCTAACACATAAATCAATTAGAAAGTTTTTCGCCCAACAATAATTGTACGACTATGAGTTGAAATTCGATCAAGATTTTGAATTTCTAAAGAAATTTCTGCAAGTCGTTAGTAATCAAAACTAATAATTGAAAACATATTGCAGTGTAAAATTATTCATTATTCGTAATCTGTTGTTTATATTTTACCGGTACTTTATCAATGTTGCAATGGTTCCAATGATTAATCTGAATTTCTGGAATTTTCAGTAGCAGCGCGTTTAGTGAGGAAACGCACAGCAAGTGGTACCATGAATATTTTCTCATCGGTGAGGTAGGGCTGGACCCCCTTAGTCATCTGTCATAATTAGTAAATACTGTTAACTAGGAGATCGAATTAAACTAGACGTAACATGAGTTATGATTCATTGAAAAAGGACTATTTAGTCCAGATTTTTATACTTAATAGAAGCCTCATTGCACGATACTGTGCTGTACTGAAGCATTTTGTGAAATGTGCAGATCTCTATGTACAATTCAACTAAACCGAAAATCGGCTTGCGGTAGTAATTTTTTAATGGTACTATGAGCCTTCATACCAGATAACATAGTTTCTCAGCAGTGATTGTGAAGAAGAGCGTAAGTACTAAAGCACAAGAGTCAACTCAAAGTTACATGTACAGCTGTTGTTCAGAACAAGCTTTAATAGCACATGAAATTTGCAAAATATTATAAGACTGGTAATGAAACTATTTACATGCAGTATCGGTGTCCGTTTAATTTAGAGTTTTTGTATTACTATATCATTATAATTGGGAAATCAGAGAAATGTAAATGCTGATATCTTGAAACATATAAGGTTTAGTGCGTATACAGTCTACCTTTTATAGACATGTAGATCTAGTTGCTTTGCGAAATCTTTTACAAATAACACGCGATATAAAAATAAATTAGCATCATTATTAAAATCATGTCTTATTCATTAAAGTAATAATTATTCCCAGATATCAAATTAAACACAACAAACTTGGAACAAATTCAGATCATACCTACGTCTGTTTTATTTGTTTGACACATACGTATGTATGCCATGTGTACAAATAATATAGTTGTGTGCATATCGACGGGTCCTAATAAAAAAGGCGTATCTCCTGATGGTCATGAATATTTTCTGTAATAAAAACCTGCTGTTCAAATCAAATTCAATTCGATCAGGTTTAGTTACAATATTTAATTCTTTGCATCATAATGTTTTTGTTTTAACAGTTCCAGTCAGTACTGTCAATATATCCTCAATTTTTAATGTGAAGTCCATCAATAAATATCCAAGTATTAGAAGTTGGTAGACAACGATTTAAAGGTAGCCTAATACTTTTTTTATTTATCTCACTGGGATACGTTTTCATACGTTAGGATCCATTGATCGCATGAGTTGCAAAAATATACTTACAACGTTATCATTACAAATTTGAATCTGAACCTTGAGAAGAAGTTAACAGTTGCATTGAACAATTGCGTAAGAGGCTTGGAGAGCACATCAGTACTCCTCGGCTGGATCTCGGGTGGCTTTCGCCGTATAACCACCGTTTATATCTGTTAGGATGCATATTCTATGGAATTTTGGTGTTAAATAAAAACGCTTTGCTGTGTGAGCGTATCAGATTAAATCACAATATTGCCCGGCATAGACATAACAACCGGACTGATACGCTTCTCGCACCAATTCCTCGCACGTCAATCTTGCAGCACTCATTCCTAGTTGTTGGCACTACCTTTTGGAACTCCCTACCGCCAATTGTTACTACTTCGATGTCATTGGAAGTGTTTAAAGCAGCTTGCTTCAATCATCTTATGGCAATTGAGCGAGCTGATGTGAGCGCGTTGGATTAATGTGCAGTTACATGCCTGTGTTTAATTTGAGTCCTGAATCTGTGAATCACTATTATGTGCAAACGTGCTTTTTTATTTTTATTTTAGGCAGCCTAGTGCAATTTAAGCTTTATTATTTTCTTTTTCTTATTATTGACAATTGACGTTGAGAGACCATACATATAGTACTATTATTATTCTTAAAATGTTTTTTTTTTTTTTTTTTATTGCTTATTGTTAACTACGATTTTCAATTATTCTTTCAACTATTGTTCTTATTGTATGCTCTGTATATTTTTTGTATTTTCTTTAGGCCGTTAGAGAATTTTAATCCTACAGCCTGTTTAATAAATTACATTACATTACATTACATTATTAACGCAATAATGCTATTCTTCAATTCAGTACGTGTGGTCAATTGTAAGGGGATTTCGAACAATGTAGATGTAATTATTTTTCACTGGATATGTGAATTAATTAGTAGCTATAAAGGAAATGTAACATGACCACATTAACAAATTATATAGTGAATAGCGGAAGAAAGAAAATAATCGATTAGAAAATAAGAATAATTTTTTGCAATATTATTAAATCTGGCTTTATTTCAGAAGTCAAGTACGATGTTTTTTGCACCAAAGTTTCATTAAAGGTTAATTTTAATTCATCATTTCACTACCTGTTACAAATAGATGTTTTCATTTAGAATAACGATACAGATAGATGGATGAGAAATATTGCTCTTTTATAAATAAATGATGCATATTGTGTATTCATGATGATCTAGTAGAGTAGTACATCTTTTTGGTGCATCATTCGCGAATTCATATTTAATCAGTGTAATTTTGAATTTGTTGCGAGCTCCTTAATGTCCAACATCTATGGAGGCTCATAAACTTAATTCAATGAACTTTGAATATGTAACACAATTAGAATACTAGTTTCTTCAAAAGTAAGCTATATTGAAAAAAGTGTTTATTTCTAATTCTAATTGATGAGAAAAAATCTATTGTGCAGCGGTAATTTTTGTTAGAAGTACATGAATATATCTATCATCCAATTCATATCCTGTCTGAAATTAGATGTAAGTGAACAAAAATTTCTAATTCATAAGAGGCCTATGATGCTGTATATGGGGTATTCCCTGTCAACTACACCAAGTTATGACCCTCATGTTTTCTGCATTTTACGAAATTTTTGTTAGGTGTAATAGGACTCCCAAAACGCATGACTCCATTTTTTTACATTTCTTTAAAAAATTCCCTACAAGTAATGACTAAAAAGTCCTGAAGAAACAACCTAATTGTAAAATGTGAGGAAAAAAAATACCAGAAACGCTGCATTTTATTCCAATCATTTTAGCATAAGGCCCATGATGGTAAACGATCTACTTTTAGGTGTCTAAACACCTACAACATTTTGTATGCAACTAAAAGCAGAAAAATGTTAGTTTCTTATAGTGTCTATTAAAATTACATACTGAATGTTTTTCGGTCAGCAGGAATTCTTTTACAATCGCTTTATATAAGTGGTGTCACTACGTTCAAATTTTTAAAAGACGTTTACCGACTTCTTAAAGTGTTTTAAAAAATCGGAAAAGTTGCAACTTTAGCCAAACATAGAAGAAAATTATATTTTTGGTTAAATATAAATGTTCTTGTTGCCTAAACACCCCTAAAGAGGTTATTTACCATCACGGATCTTGTGCCCAAATGATCGGAATAGGGTATAATACTTTTGGTATTTTTCCAGATTTTACAATTAAGGCGTTGCTTCACGACCTTTGATAGTTTTTGTTTGTAGGAGATTTTTCAGGGAAATGTATTAGGAAAAATAATTCTCATTCAGGTGTTTTTGAGGTTTTATTATACTCACAAAAAATTTTAGGAAAAATGAAGAATATGAGGATCAGGATCTGGTCTAGTTGACAAGAAATGCCCCATATGTATCCGTACTGCAACTATTGCGGTAATCAACGAGTCCTACAGAAAAAGACGTATTATAAAGATCTAAAATGAAGTGTCTCAGAGAGATGAATAGAAAAATCGTATTTCAGAACGATGAATACTGTAAAGATTCTGTGAAGTAGGCTCTTCGAGTTTTGCATGGGGACTATGTGTTTTGCGTTAAGCATTGTAACTTGGTTTTATAGTTAGCATGCAGCCTTACTGAATTCTCACGATGTAGCTATACATCATTTCAAATCTGTATAATGGTGATGTCGGGTACAATTTTTCTTTTCATCTCGTCAAGATACGTCTTTACTATCTAAACCCATCGTAGTAGACACATAATTGAATAACGAAAGAACATCGATGGCTTGCAACAATAGGTATACAATAAACGACTGAACTATTCTAAAAAATTATATACTTAGATCATAAAAACTGAAATAAAATAAAAACGGATTGAAAAAAAAAACAAGTTTTAAAAGAAATTGAAATTTTAAATTGACCTAGCCAAGTACTGAGCTACACTGAATCGAAAAATAAAAATGTAATGTAATAATGTTCATATAGTTGTACACCCATTTTCTGTACACAAGAATATTACCGCATATTGACAATGAGAAAAAAGGTTGATTGGTTCAACAACACCTTCTTTTTGTTAATTACAAAGAAAATGTATTAGCTGATGAAAAAAAATGTTTTCCATTCTAACAAATACAATGCGATTGGGAAAAAATAACTTTGTTTTGCCACCCATGATAAAATTATAGTTGCTCTAAACAATTCTTTTTCTCAACGTGCTGTTTGCGATTGTTTTCCAAAGAGAGTTACTTCTTGTCTTTGCAAAACTCGATCTTTCAACTGTTTTATACTCAAACTGATAAGTATATTGTTGAAATGATGATACGCAAATTAGGTGACAAACTGAAATTATAGTCATTGTCACCTAATTATGTACTTCCGAGTAATGTCGATTTTGACTTCCCTTGTTTTAGCAGGTCAGAAATAAGGTTGGTTCTGGTACTCTTCGACCAATAACAGCGATACATTTAGCTAGCACGACATGTGTTGTTCAATGCGCGCAAGTCAAATACCAGCGAGACCTACCTCACTTCTGACTTGCTAAAATTAGAAGGCTCAGAATTGTTTTTACTAGGCTGTACGGCGAACTTGTAATTAATATTGTTACTATGTAATGTTATTGTATACAAACACTCTTTAAATTATTTTATATACACAGCAACTATTATAAATTTGATAATACAGAGGCGATGCCGAAAAACTGTTAATCTTTACACTTGACATTTTTTTGACATCCATATTGCAGGTGGCTCAATCACCAAAATATTAGGAAGTACGTATATTTTCATATAAAAAATTTCAGACCAGGTCAAGGACTGAATAAGAAGAAAAAAAAAACATGATTGAAATCTGAATTTTTGATGCAGGGCTCATGGAAGGATTACCCACGAATAACTTATATCAATAATATCTTTACATTCACTCAATAGATGTTTACAAAAAGACGAAATGTGAACTTAAGTTTATTCACATTCCAATACAAGTGAAGATTTTACAATACAATTAAAGAGAGCTATATTCGATCGTATCATCACAATTAAGACTTTGTACTTCCCAGGTCCTTGTGAGTCAATGGGACCCCACGTGCAGACGAAGGGTTAAAAAATCCTAACCAGGCCCTGTTGACGCTGGTTTATGGGCCGTTTCATAGAAAACCCTCTTGATTCAGCTTAGTCACTCATTGAATCTAGAAGGGCAAGTCTTCTGAACAAAAAGATTTCTCCAAAAGTTCAACCGGTCCGACGGTGCTCCAAAATCCTTCCGACAAGTAACTGAGTCGATTGGAAAGAGATTTATTTAGTTATCAATTCCTTGCTGTTATTTGCTATTAAAATCTCATGTAAATTTCAGGTTATGAAGTTCGCAAACCATCAACAGCAACTAAGCATTTTTTCAAGAATATGAACATTTTCTACTGTTTGGATGGATAAAAGTCAAACTGTACTGGTCTCCTTAATAGGAGGAAACTGCATCGGCGGAATGTACATACAGTTCTGTATGCGACAGATAGTGCAAATGCACTACTAATATCTACTGATGTTCCACATGTGTAAATATATTCTACTTGCTCTATTGGGAAGTGTGGCATGAGCGTGTTCTACACCTCAGCATCTGCAAGAAAAAATTTCAACTAACGATAGTAGGGTCAGTGGAACGCTTGATTGGCTGGAACAATCCTACTGTCGATACTTCGATCGTCGTCCGCAGTTTAGCAGAGCAGACTATCAGAGTTCCCTAACAGCTCCCAATTGGAAATGATTCTATTTGCTGATTTTACTAATCACAAAACCTAGATGTAAGGAGAATGATCGTAATGTATAAGAAACGGTTGAAAAATTGCAGCCAGATCTTTCTACACTAGAGGCACTGGCGTTGCTAATGTCAAGTTTAGAAGGTAAATGCCATGATCACTCGATACAAACAACAACAAACGGACGCCTTGAACCTCAGGGTCGATCATGTAATCTCACTTTTCACATTTCTCATCATCCAAGCATTTTGTTCAGTTGACTGAACTTTGCAAACCAATCATAGTACTTGGATGGTAGGAAATGTGAAAAGTGAAATTACATAATCGATCATCTGACATCAAAGTTAGCAGCGCTACCATGATGGTAGGACATTATGAAAAAATGATAGGGCTCCTTTTCTTGGCTGCAAATAAAGCCAAAAAGACTACGTCGATTGTTGTTATATCTAGGCTCCGTGTTATTAATATTTCATACAAATAAAAATGCCGAAAGGGATTGATTTCCAAGCCAGATTAAAAGTTGAGCTTACAAATACATGCGAAATGGCTCTTACTGTGAAAAAGGCTTTAATAGTTCTTTTAGAGGCAAGTGCGCATAAACAGCGTACTGTCTGTGCAATCCTTGGTCAAAAGAAGCAGTGGTGACAGAGAATTGACGCAAAGCTTGATGAGTCAGGTTTATGTTGGCCAAGTGATTTATCCTACTTCCCTGTTTTCTATAGTTCGAAATCCAATATGACGTCTTCATGAGATTATGAGTTTGCTGCTCACATAAATGGTATAAACAAGAACATCTGGAAAATTCTTCAAAAAATCCTATTAATGCACTTGTCATAATGTTGACGTGCATTCGACTTATTAAAGCAGGCATAACGTCGATGGATAAGAAACTTGACTCATTGTTAGAATGCGACAGGAAGTTAGCAGAATGGTGAATGTTCCCCTGACATGAGTTAGTAGGTTCTGAGTTAATAACCGTCAATAAGCCAAAAGTTGAAGTTGCGCCAACCACATATCAAAGAATGTCCTCAACGTCAAGATCAACACAATGCTGAAATGAAAATTGGATATCATATATAACTCGGCGTAACAAATTTAATTGTCACCCGCAACCCCCTGGTCCGACAGCCGCATGCTAGAGCCGGTCAGCTCCGTTCAGCTGACCTACCTCTCTCCATGGTCCGCGCTTGCCATTAACAACCCCGGACGCCAGCCAAAGTCGAGACATTACCCCTGCCGTCACGGTAGAGTCAACGCTTTCCTGCTGATGCCAGTAGTGCTCGCTATTTGCAGCTCCCAAGCAAAAATACAATAAAACATTGCTATAACTTAAAACCGCGGTTTTGAGAATTTGTTTGCTTATTCTTTGCCTATCCTCCTGTTTCCTTCCTCCAATTATATTATTCTTCCTTCCTCAATTCCTCACCTCTTTATCGATCTCTTTCCTCTATCTTCGTCTTCCCACCTGTTCCCCTATTTTTCTTCCACCGTTACTATCCCCCTCCCCTATCAACAAACGGTCATGCCATCCCGAGCGTTGACATAATTATAGGAATGAAAGATCTATAGATTAACGGTAACAAAAATTTTTCTTGACAAAAATCTGACGAATGTTGAAATAACTAGCCTAAGTGCAACTTCCTTGTTCGTAATCCTTCATTGAATCCCTCCAAGTGGTGCTCAAGTGATTAAAACAAAATTAAACTGTTAAATAAATTTGAAACATAATAAATAAAAAGAAAAACATAGAGTACTTTGGCACATTCCATATTTGGAGATAGCCAGTTGGAAGCAGAAGAAAAAGAGGAGGTAGAGGCCGGGAAAAAGAGCGTGTCGAGTCAAAGAAGGGATTAGGATGTTGCCTTTTGTATACTGATCCTTATGAGTATACGCTGTACATTCATCAATGTCCCTGAGATATATGTTTATAGGATATCGTTAATGTAGTAAGTTTTGACATTTGTAATTCGTTTAATTGAATTATTATATTTCCTCACAATATGGTACGCGAAATTGTCTTACACGAAATCATTCTACATAATTATATGCAATTATTCTATATGCATAAAGGATATAGTCACTGAAATCTATAAGAAGTTCTCTGCGCTGAATTGAATGTCCGACTTCACAGCTATGCGTGGGCACTAAGATGTATGTGGTCATGCACAATTCCATCTCATCTTGTTTATCACTACAGTTGTAGTATAAAACACAATTTTTGGGTTAAATAGTACTATGTTTTTACTAAAATAATACGAAATTTTGTCCGAAGAATCTGCACTACAAAAATTATACGTGGATTCCTTTCCATGGAGATTCTACAAAATTTATTTTTAAATCCAACTATCCTATTAATACAAATCAAAGTTTTTCATGATTCTCTTATTTTTGGAAGTAACAATTGAATTCTTTATTCAGAAAAACACTTGAGTTTGTGACTAATATCAATGATTATATTGTAGGAAAGTACCTCCACAATTATACGTGTTTAAGTTGATAAATTACGTAGATATATGTGCAAGGTCGTTTTGCGTGGAATGATCTAGTTCAGAATAACCATATGTGGAACAATTTTGTATAGGATCAGCCTGTATACCTTGGTGCATGCTTGGACATAATTAATATAAATACAGAGATTGATTTTTCAAAGCAATCCTTCCATTTCTTGCATAAACTGCATGTAAGCGTCATCTTTTGTTTTGGGTTGCAACAGTCTTTGAGGTTGGTTCTCAGGAAGTCTGTCAGGCATCTTGGGTAAAGAACTAGGTTTCTTCTTATCATCTCGTTTGACTCTAAGCGAAGTTGGTAGAAAACGGGTGATATCTGCAGCTAGATTTCTAATTTGGGGTTTAGCTTCAATTGTACTCAAGCCTTTTCCATCCTTATCTTTTCTGTTAATCAGTTGTGGAGCAGCTGATAATACGTTCGGAGTTTTAGGCTGAGATCCTGGAGCTGTTTGAGTTTGAATTTGGGAATTCGCTATATTGGCCAAGCTAGTCATATTTGCGATTTGCATTTGTGGCGGAGGCATTCTTGGCATGCCAGGAGGTCCTGGTCGAAGTAATCGAGGCATACCAGGTGGTGGACCTGAAAGTAAAGTATTAATTTATATCAGCCTACAAGCAAATTATTTCATCACTGTAATGGGACCGTGAAACGAATGCAACATTTTCACACATACCGAAATACATTTACAAGTATTTCGAAACTCGTACGATGAATCAATCCATTTCAAGTACTTTAGTTGAATTAAGCTTTTTCAATTCGTTTCTCTGATTGTGAGATGTGTATTTTCTACTCATCTATCTGAGATACACATACTTCATTAGGACCCGTCGATGGGACTTCAATATACTTCGGTGGAAAATTTGTAAGCCTACAAACTTCCACCTCAGATGCGCTTTGACCCCAGAAAACATTACTGAATAAAACGTTTTTCTTTTGTTCTTGACATATAAACAACTCAAATACAATTCTTTCAATTGTGAAGAAAAATAATTCAGTAGAAAACATTGTGAGTCGACTACGATACACTTCTAAACTATCATCAAACAATTGAAAATATAATATGGGGCCTATTTTGAGCGTGAACATTTTGTTTTTGAAACTGCAGTAAACCAACTTCACTTAGGTGCATCTGATAGTTAGACCTCTCAGCTACCTTACTTGTTTAAAGTTGCCAATTTGTTTTCAGATTGATTGTGAGAATAGCTAGCTGCGTATATACACACGTGCTATAAGTGTGTGTGCGATCCGTCTACGTATACGACAATCAGCTATTTGGGTTTTCCCGTGTACTGAGGTAACCCGTATGTATGTATGTATTCAGTATTACCAGTACATTTCTTTGTCTGTAAAGTGTGCAACTAGCATATAATGGGAAGCATTTTCTGCCAAGGTGTGTAGTCCATGCGCACTGGCTATGTGTGCATTCATTTGCAAGCTGTTCCAAGGCTATTCTATTAACATTTTATGTTAACTTCAGGCTCGTTTGTAGCTAACCACGACCATTTCACTCACAATAATTGTATGCAATGTCCCATTTCCATCCAACAAATACTCGAAATGTTTCTTAATAAAGAAGAATTTAGGGATCAAAACCATTCATAGGTGTACATGTGATTTAAATATCCCTAAGATGGTCCATCAACAGCCTTGACTGTTGTAATTACATAATTTCAATTCGATACTTGACACGAGAGAGTTTGATATCTGATGCCCCGGCATTGAGTGAGTTGGCTCCCCTACTGTGCAGCAGAAAATATTGCTGCTGCGGTATGATTTTCGCGATAAATAGGAATCAAATGTTTTGCTCAGTTGATCATTCAGCTTTCTCATTTTCACTGTTCCATTTTCGTGTAGACATGAACGAAATACGGTAAGGTTTTCACGGGTTGAGAGAAAATATATTCTGTTTTAATTATTCAGCAGTTTTAGAGTAGAATTGATAGAGAAGGCGATTATTGTATATTATGTCTCATTATTTCAGCACAATCTGTAGCGCGATCTGGAACCTTGGTCTTCCAAGGTGTAAAATATAGACTTCCTGTGAAAAGATCACAGGAAGTCTATATTTTGTCGCTGTATGAATGCGAGTGTTCGAAAAGGTTTTCACTTCATTTAATTTATGTTACTAAAAGTAAGTGAATCATTCCAAATCAAATGAATCAGGGTGGTGACAGAAAGTGAAGTACAATATAGTCTGATATTTCCCTGATATGCGGAGCCCATTTTTCCAAAATTCCCCATCTGTTATCGTTTGTCACCACCATTCTGCCATGCTTCAGAAATGGTCACATAAAGGTTGTTTAAGATCACTTATAGAAATTGCTATAACTGAAATAAGCAGATTTTACATCCGTGTGCAAATGGAACAATTCAATACCCAACAAAATAACTCTAATTGGATGTGAAATATTTAATTTGTCCCTAGTTCTGCCTATGATCACGATGCCTCAAATAAAATAATTTTCACTAATAAGTTAGCGATATCTCTCCAAGATTTTCCTAAGTTTTCTAGGGTCTCAAAACTTCCAGATTTCTCAGTTCTGCTGCTATCTTAAAATGGTATATGTTTTTTAATTCATTTCAACACATATGTGCGTCAAATATATTTTTACACCTCGGTTTGCAGGCGTAAAACAACATTTCACCCACACGTATGCATAAAATGAAAAATATTCAAAACAGTTTTTTGAACGCGATAGTATAAAAGGTAAGTGACAAACTTCACAAATATATCGCCTTATTTTCTTAACACCCTCCCTATCCTAATGCTTTCTCAGAAAAACGAAAAATACGTCCTAGTGCTCAGCACTGAGTAGTTTATACGTGACGATTAGTGTAGATAACAACACTGAAGCTTAAACAAGTGTTTTAAGTTTCTGTACACAGTATAAACAGTAGCGATTTTCATTATTGAGTACTATTATATAATTTTTTTTGTATATATATTTTTTATAATCAAATATTTTACGTTGAGGGGGACCCCGCACCATTCGACCCCCGGCCCCCTGGACCCCACTGTGATACAGAGGGGTTTGTCAAAATTCGGCTTTTCCAAGATCTTTGGACACGGGGACTATATGACTGTAGACGATTTTACATCCACAGTGTCAAAAAATAACATTAGCAAGTTGACAGTCTTGTGTGATGATCACACAGCACTATGGCCAGCTTTGTCGATCACTCGTGCACGGCGATTACTACTCGGGCGTAAAATTCAATTTTACACTCTTGATTCACAAAGTACTATTCTATGCCTATGTCGTGATGCCGATTTTAAAAAGAAAACCTGTGATTTGCTTACCTGGTGGTAGCCTAAGTCCAATACGTGGCGGAGGTGGTGGCGGCATCCGAAGAGCGTGCATAGGCGGTGGTGGAGGACGATAAAGGAGTGGCGGTGGTGGAAGGCCGAGGGGTGGGAGTGAATGTTGATGTGGATGCTGAGGATGATGTGGATTGTGTGGTGGCGGATGATCCATTAATCCGGGAGGTTCGATGTTATCATCCTGGTCAGATTTTCCATTGGAATTGTTTTTGGAATTAGTATCGGCATCCAGCAATGTTAACCGTGCACTCAAATCCTGTGCTCTTTCTGTTTCTCTTTTCTTATGCACAACTTCCATTTCCCGCATAAACTGATCGATATCTTGTCCAGCCATTGCCAACATTTTCTGCTGCAGAGTTGTCGGCTTTACCTGTGACGTTTCCTTTTCCTTTTCTTTCTCAATTTCTCTTTCTTTAACTTTTTCTCTGGTTTCTAATTCCATCTTTTTATCCTCCTTGTCATCAGCAAAACGAATTGTTCTTGATTTGAGGGTCGAATCTTTATTCTGTCAAAAAAGCATGAGTCTTTATTAAGTCATGAAAGTATAAAAATGAAATGACTTGTAACGAAATTTGAACATGAGAATCAGATGATTTTGATGTTACTTCCATCAACTTTTCACACTTGAAAACATTGAGGTAGTTTAGCCATAATCTGGTTTATGATAAAAAAAAATTTTATGTTTTTGCACATCAAAGCTGAGCAGTTGGTTATTATGTAACCAAAGTTTCCCTATTGACCTAATTAGAAGAATAAAATATGAAAAATCTCATTTTATTGTGGGTCTTTTGACATGTGCCATTTTCTATATAATTGAAGCACTAAATATAGATTTAAAGCACTTGCAATTAGCGAGAAAGTTACCTTTTCAGCCGATTCTTCGTCGTCGCTAGATAAATCTGGTGGAGGAAACGGTGGCACTCCTGGAGGTTCTTTGTTGAGTGGTAGTAAGGGAGTGGCTGACATAGCTGATGAATAGGCACTAGTTTTTTTCAATATACTTTGTGGTATAGGAATATTTATCAGAGGATGATGATGGGGCATAAAATGAGAATGGGCAGGATAAAGATGTGTAGTTGGTTGTGGCATCTCAGGTAATGGAATCTGAGATGTCAAAGCTCCTGAAACAAACCAATAACCCATTAGGGGGATTTAAACAACTTAAAAGGGTGCATGTTATCGAATGTCAAGTTTAAACCAGTTTGGTCAGATCCTGCCCCATGCGCCGACCACTTTACTCACTCCAGGTTACCGAACGAGTCTTGTAGCAGGGCAGACCTAGTTACAGCTGACAAGGCTACCCAGCTACTGAAACTTAACGTTTACTTGCAAACCTAACAGTTGGATTCGAACTGTCGAGCGTCAATCGTTACAAAGTAGTGGGTGAATTGGAACTTGTGAAATTTCAAGTAAGAGATAATGAGACTGCAATATTCATATTATTTGACCTATGAATCCTGTTACAAAGCATGGACAATGTACGAAATTATAGGTACGAGCTTAGTAGCAAGCCCCGCTATCTCCACCCAACCCCCACTCCGCCCAACGCTGTGTTCATCTCTCGCTGGACAGAGTATAGTTGAGGATCCTCCCTTTGAATATTGAATGACGACAAGATCACTTATGCTACATTCGTGATATCTTCTCAGACACGATGAACAACTTATCATTAAAAGATTAGAAATTATAATTTTACAAAATCTACGCGAGTACATGTAACATAGCCATATTAACGAAGATTCAAAAACAAGCCATCATCTCAGCATGACCTTTTCTTATTAACTGAACTCTGCACAGTATCCAATGATATATCGAATGGAACACTCAAATGCTCGAAGCAGTACAGTATTTTTAACAAGCTATTATAATGAGTAATTGACTACTTGTTTTTGTTACACATTTCAAAAGTAATTTTGAAATTCGGAAATTTTCAATTTTATTTTAGTCACCCTGTACAAAAGTTAGTTGAGAATGAAAATTGCCTTTAAAACAGATATAGCAGAAGTAATCAGCATTCACTTCTTACTCTTGATTGCTCTGCAATTTGCTAAACTTCTGGTTTGGTGTTAAGTTTCATATTTTTAGAAAATTTTCTGTTAGATTTGTGCATTAATTGATACCTTACAGTGAGGAAAACAAATATATTGTCTGACTAATGAGCGTGAGAATGATGCTGCTACATTTTTTAAGTATGTACATAATATTACAAGTAATTGCTTAGATATAATAAGAATATTAAATCCATACCAGAATAAATCCGCGTAACATCACCACCAGCTGAAGGAAGTGGGATTTCATCAACTTGGACCTGCTGTGCATGCCTCACAGCCTCAAAATAGGTGACCAAATCGATTCTTCGTCGTTCATATTGAATCAATTGTTCTTTTAATTCAGTCCATTTTTCTTGATCATCCTTTGCCTGTTAGTAGTAACCAGATTTAGAAAGTTGTTTGGTCAAAAATTTGATGATTTTGGCATCTAGCTGTGCTGGTTATTGTTAGTGAATAACCACATATATGAATAAATCAAGATTTACTTACATACATTTTTAAGACTCTGTCTAGGGTTTCTTTGAGCTTTTTTCGTTTGTCTTTGAGAACTTTTTCATTTAAAGGTGGAGGCTGCAGAACATTGTATTCTGTAGAAAACAGAAAATTGAGGTACATGAGCAGATGAAACCATGAGTTGAAATAAAATCAGAACTACGTAAGTTGTGAGCCATAGGAGAAATATTTCTCAACTTACCCATCTGATCTATTTTTTCCATCTCCTCAATAATTTGAGCTGGGTCTTTGCCCTTCAATACAGCAGCTCTTACCAGTTGACGTTGCTTCTTGTTTTTTTTTAGTTCTTTCTTACGTGCTTCTTTACCTGTAATAAATAATCAATATTTCATTTTTCAAAGTACAGAGGGTTGGAAAAAATAGGACCTCAGGAAAAGTTAGTACGTTTAGTTTTTCTTTACATACATATATGTGGAAGATGAGAAAATTTAGCTTAGTCTCTTTCAACTTTTCTAAAACTAAACCCATTTGTTATTGATGACTGATTATAATGGAAGAACAAACCAGCATTTATGAACCTTAAGAGTATAATTAAACGTTTCCAAGAAAATAAGTTACAAGCATTCTGTTTATTTTTGTACGCATGTTTCGCACAGGTTTGACAACTACTTGACAAAAGATTTGTACTTGGTTTTTTTCAAATAATTCAGTTACTTCCGCAAAGATCTTATTTCCTATTTTGGGACGTTAACAATCCTGGGAGCAGAATAATTAACTTCCAAACTAATCAAAGTAAGATGCATTGAATGATCAAGGTATGCAGTGTCAAGACACAAGCGAGTGCAATCAGAGGGATTAGCTACACAAGTGAGCAGAAATTTGCAGTAGCCTTTGTTGCAATTAACCGTGATGTAGTATGCAGCATTATTTGATACAAATAAAGATTAGTGCAGTTAGCTGGTAAGTGGTTGCTAACCTGAGCTTCAGAGTCATTACGACTCCATATCAGCAAAGTTTATTAGCCAATGGTTTAGTCGCATATCTTTAACCGTTTCTATACATTGAACAATTACAAAATCACATTTTGACCACTTGCAGAAAATATGTGTAACCATCCATAAACAGAAAAGAACAATGAATTACTTCCACATTTAGGTTGAGTGAAGAACATTAAATTGAATTGAAGTAGGTTAGGTTGAGTCAGAGTTATAGGTTATAATTCTACTCACGAGCTTGGTCTGTGGGATTCATGTATTTTCCACTTTTCGTGGTATTTATCGATCTTCGACCCATATTTGATTATTTTTTAATACACACTTCACAATTAGTGGAACTAGACTTCGTTATATTAACAAACTCTATTACTTTAATCACGATCTGCAGCACAAGTCTGATGCTCGGTGCTCCATCAGTGCTGCCACATATCTTTGGGTATGTTCCGACATACACTGCGAGCACTGTTCAGTGCTCTTACTGGAGAGAAATTCGTTCCGTTATAGACTGACAGCAGCCTAGAGAGCTGACAGTCAGTCGCGGTATCCTAGGGAAATATATGATGTCATAAATCGTCGTCATTTTTCTACTGTGAACACTGGTTCTAATTCAGGCAGCCAATTGTAGATGATTGCAGAGTTTGCATCACGCTTGTGTGAATTTCAAAGGTAAATATCAAATATAAAATGAAAATATATTTGAATGAGTACAAATTGAATAGATCTTGAATTATTAGAAATGCATTAATTAATGTATAGGAATGGGAAATTACAATATTAAACAGGAAACATTCAAGTTACCTTTTCGAGCACAATAGAGATTTATGACTCGTTCGCTTCATCTATTTAGAATTCTGCACTGTTGGTAGCATGTAAATAATTACCATTCAGCTTCCCGTTTTCGACCGCAGCGCCGTCTGGATTCCTCCCAGCGCAAAATGATGGTGAAATTTAAGGTACTTAAAACCTGTATCCGAGAACCGGACCGATTTCTAGCATCGTGTCAACACGTTTGAGACACTGCTTTCAAGTGGCACGTGGTTGTCATAATTTATATACAAAATGCGATGTTCGAGTACTGAAAAGAAGACGAAAACCAGCACAACCGTAGTGCAACAGAAAAAATCGGTTGGAGAACATTAAAAATTTATCCCGATAATTCGATATTTTGATTAACAACGTGTTAATAATTGCATGCAAATATGAGATATGCCCAACTGGTTATGGGGCCCGCTGGCTGCGGAAAGGTAAATATGTACGAAGTGTGTATTAGCACTACAGAATGAATCTTCACGGCACTTCGCACATGCCGAAAGTTCAAGTGTACCATATTTTTGGCAAAAAATTTCAGTGTCTGAACAATTTTTCGAGGCACGCTCAAATTGAGTGACAAAGGTTAGATAAACTTTGGCTTCTGTTTAGACATCCACTCTACTCTACTGATGTTTTACCAAATGGCGATGTCTACAATCACAGTCTAGACGGATTTAACAAACTTTATTCTAACAAAAATTTAACTCATGATCTGATGTGGTAGATTTTTTAAACTTGTTTCACTAACTTTGGCATTGTCTAACCTCAAAGTTAGTGTCAGCTCAGGATAGTTTTTGTGATTCATTCTGATAAAATGGACAATTAGATTTTCTGAAAAATGATGAGGTATCTCCTGTTGAGGTAAACCTGTTAATCAGCACGCTGGAAATTAGTATGGATAATATGAGGTTTTTAAAAGATTTCCAAAGAGTTTTGATGTTCAGCATTTGATCTCTTAACAATGTTGAAAAGATGGGTGATTTAATCAATACTTCACTATTTATATGATTACTGAACAGTCGATGAATATATAATTTGATAAGTTCCAAACATGCACACTTCTTGCAATAAAATTAAAGAAAAGTCATTAAATTTCGAGACACCAACCTCCTTAAGAGTGTGCCCTGTTTGATTTCCGACGTTGATATATATATCTGCAAATATCGAAGCCCACGTATCTCAATCGCAAAAAAGAGCTTAAAGGCTTCATCCTATACGCAATTCTGAACAAAAACCCCCCAACGCATTTCCATTTGACGCAGGAATAAAGAAATGGCACAGATTTTACAAAATCGGAAAAGTAAATTCGTTGAATTCATGCAATTTCTGTATTTCTTCGTCAAATGAAAATGGATTAGAGTGTTTTTGTTCAGAATTGTGTATAGAATGGGACTGTTAAGCCTTTTTTTGCATTAGAGATATGTGGGCTTCAATATTTGGAAATGCATACATCAGCGTCGAAATTAACTAGGACACCCTCTTAAGCAGTCAATGTTATATTTGTTGAATGCATTAGCCAGATATCTGATACTATTACCAGAAACAAATAAATAACCTAAGTTGTATATTGATGAGTCTGTAATTATGTCTTACAGTCTACATATTGTTCCACTATGGTACAACATGCTACTGATGAAAAGAAGGTCATAGAAGTGGTGAATTTGGACCCAGCAGCTGAGTACTTCGACTATGAGCCTCTGGTAGACATACGAGAATTAATTCACTTAGATGATGCCATGGAGGATCAAGAGTTGAAGTTTGGTCCTAATGGTGGCCTTGTGTTCTGTATGGAGTGAGTGTCTATGTGATTATTTTTTTCATTTAACTTTTTACTTCACTTTTGTAACCCGAAATATTGATTTATTAGATACCTACTTGAGAATTCGAAGTGGCTGGAGGAACAATTAGGTGACGTGGATGAGGACTACATAATTTTCGATTGCCCTGGTCAAATAGAACTGTATACGCATATGACGGTGATACGTCAGCTTGTCGACATGCTGCAGAATATTAATTTCCGAATTTGCGGTGTGTTTTTATTGGACAGTCAGTTTATGGTAGACGGTTCGAAGTTTCTGTCGGGCACAATGGCAGCCCTTAGCGTGATGATTAATTTAGAACTTCCACACATCAACATTCTCACTAAAATGGACTTGCTCTCAAAAGGAGCAAGGAAACAGTTGGACAGATACCTAGAACCAGATCCACATAGCTTGTTGGCTGATATGGAAAAGGGTCACTGGAACCAAAAGTATAGAAATCTCACTGAAGCTCTTGGAAGATTAATCGAGGACTACAGCTTAGTTAGATTTTATCCACTCAATATCAAAGACGAAGAAAATATTGCTGACATAAGGCTGACTATTGATAATATCATCCAATATGGTGAGGAAGCTGATGTCAAAATGAAGGACTTCGACGAGCCAGAGCAAGATGATGGTGATTAACATAAACCATCTAATCCATTCATGTAAATAAAACTATTTTTTTCAAATAATAAATTGTCTTTACACGTCAGTACCATGTGTTTCATTCGCTACAACGATGTGTCAAGTGAAGAGCTTCCCTCACGATTTTTGGCTTCTCAAACTGAACACATGTCAGTTGTTGTTTTCTGTAGTCTTGAAGCTTATTTCAGTGCAGACTACTCTGTCAAAGCAAATGTTCAATACAAACCACTGCATCATTTTACAGACTGTTTATGACTATAACCTAGTTATGTATACTTGTTTAAAATTATTACCGTCAATTTTAAAGTTGTTTTAGGTATTTTAGAATGGATTTCCATCGACCAAATTGATAGGTATTAAAGTTTATTTTTGTACAAAGATTTTCATGGTACAAGGGCCATAAACATTTGGTATCAATGAATTTTATGATCAACCAACTTTATTCTCGAATGGTGTATTCTATGATGAGAAATATGTCAGCCTCCTTTGCTGGTACTCGGTTCACTTTTTTGCAACTTCGCTCGTCTGTCCTGTTCGGCTTTTTGTTTTGCAAGAAAAGTTTTAAAAGATTCTGCCTCTTTTCGTTCATCCTCGTCCACTCCTGGATCTCCAGAATTCTCTTCGCCTTCTTCATCATCGCTAGACTCGTTGGCTGGGTGTTTCAGATAGATATCTGCTATCTCACGGCCAACATTAACTGTACTGACCAATGGAACAACATCGCCTGAACCTTCCGCAGCTGCCTTTTTCAATTGTGCTTTCCTTGCTTCTTCCTGTGCTTTTGCATTCTCCACGCGGATTCTCTCCCAATCTTTCTTGTAGTCTCTGGAACATTCGTTATTTAGTATAGTATACTATTTAGTATAGAAAGTACACAATAAACGAAATACTTATGAAGGTGTAGTTCGTAATTTTAATGGCTAAATTCTCTTTCCTACACATCCATTACGTGAACGTTTCCAATTTCAATCTCATAAATATTTCTCAACAATTTTGATAATCTTATCAATCAGAAGTTGAATGGTACCCGTTGAAATATAAAGTAGGGTAATGTTAGTTTCGAGTTCAGAATATCTTTTAAACGAATTAAGTGAAATATTGGCTTAAATAACGTTGCAAATGAGTGAAATATTACATTATAGCCAAGTTTTAATGCAAAGGATGAATAGTCGAGAATTTTCTCACGTTTCTGTCAAAAGCCGTGAATTTGTGAGAATTTTTAAACATTTCAGTACAAAATTACGTTTCATATTCTTTGGCCGCTTCTTCAATCAGCTTGAAGAAGCGGGGAACTCCATCCCCGGTCAATGCCGAGACACCACAACTGCGCAGGTGACAATAGAATTCGTCAAGTGCTAGTGCCAAACTGCGTGTCAAGTTACTTATGTAGCTAGTCTCTGATTCCAAGGCTTCTTGGAACGATTCAAAATCTTGCATCCAATCCACTGCATAGCTGTGCTCAACAACATCTATCTGTAACCATAAAATCTCAAATGAAATCTACTAATCGAGTGTTGATGAAGTGTACATGCATTGAAAACTGCAAAATTTGTACTTATCAACGATTACTTGAATTATTTGTATTTTTCTCAATTTACCTTATTCATTGCTATAACGAATGGAAGTCTGGTCTTGTAAAGAATAGAACATGCATATAGCATATTCGACATAAAGGTAACTGGGCTGACGCTCCTCACAGTATCCATGACATAGACAATCACAGTTGGAAATTCAGAAGCCAATGCCTCAGTTATGATCGTACCGCTGGCTGACCAAGTGAAAACCTCTATTTGACCAGGAGTATCCAATATAACAAATTCGTGTTCTTCTCCTGCCTTTTCAATCAGTTTTATCACCTGGTCAAATTTTGTTGAGAATAAATTCAGTGCCGTAACAATACCACCGTTTGGGCCCAACCCATACTGCTTCATGACCTCCTTGTAGTTGACCGTGTCTCTAATGTCTGAAAAAATGGTTGACTTATCGAGCAACTATTGAACATCTTAAGACGGCCGCAGACACATAATGATGGTCGCCGATCCATCCCCTATCTTGCTTCATACAACCCTAACGGCTCATGAGAACCAACTCTATCACATATGGCGAGTGTTCGTAGTGATTATTATTAATATTATTATTATGTTATTCTTGTCCCGAATTGTTGCATTTATCTTTATTAAAAAGTTTATTGAGGAGATATATACAAGTAGATGGCTAGAATTTCGGGAATTTATATCTCAACAAACAATTATGCAATTTGATTAAGATTCGTTTCATTCAAATGTCTGCAGATTAAGTTCCATCAACGTTTTCTCTGTTAAAATCAGACAATAGGAAAGATTGTTATTCACATTAGGATAAACCGTTTTGCTCGGTGACACGTTTTTCAGTTCCCATGATGTCGCAGAAACAGCTCGACTGATTTGTATCAAATGAGGATAGATTATTCTTGGATAATTTATCCTCTTTGCCACGACTCTACTTTTCTTTTGAAAATTTTCATATTTTTTTGTTAATTGAATTAAAACAAAAAGGTTTAAATTTAGCACGAAAAATCAAATTTCTTGTCATGATATTAAGAATTCTAAGTTTTACAGTTTTTATAGGATTTTATAAGCATTGGAACTTTCTTTCACAACTTTCAGACATGGTATGAAACATAGGATTTTCACAAAATTCAATATATATCACAATTTCAAAATTACCATGGAATTGTACAGCAAACTCAATGTAACTAGAACTGAGCTCACCTATATTGGCTGGGTAAGGGACTTCGGAACAAGCCGGATCCAGATTGATAACATATGGTTTACCAGTGTTATACAAAGTGGACGTGATTTTTTTGACAAAAGTTGTTTTTCCTGAACCAGCCATTCCAAGGACGACTATACAAGTTGGCTTTCGCCTTGCACCTGGAATTGGCTGTGTGGTTGACGCATTTTTAACATCAATTTCCATGTCATCATTGCCATCTCCTTGTTTTTCACTTTCGGTTACAGTGTCAGTCTTGAACATATTGGCTAATTCTGAAACAAAAAATGGTAAAAGTCATCACAGAAATCGTATCTAAAACCACAAATAATTTTTCGCAAATCTGCAATTCCACACTTAATTAAAGTAAAATGCGATTGAAGCTTAACGACGTTAAATTTCACTGTGTTATTGAAAATTTCCAGGTATACATTTGGAAATCCACTTCAAATTCCCATAGGTTTGGAGACATCGGACACAATCTTATCGGGATTTGAAATAGATTTCAAATGATTCCTTCGGGTGATCTAGAATCTTTTAGAATGCCAGATAAGATTCCCATGGCTAAAGAAATTTAAAGCTACCTAGACAAGCTTAAATTGTAGGAAAATGCTAGTCCAATTTCGAGCTTTGGAGGTTGGACATAATAAAAGAATCAGAGGTTAGGATTTTTTTGCGTTGAATTTTTTTACGATTAATTTGTCAAGAGGTTCTTACAATCCAACGCATTATTATTGGCTACTTGTATCTCGACGTTTTACACCGACAAATAACACGTTATTAATCAAACCTAATACGTACAAAAGGAGTTATTGTAAATATTGACGAGACTCGAAAGATACCGGTACGTCCTCAATCAAAAATTGTGTAACTCAGGCCTGGAAAGCTCAGAGTCCTCACTGAAATGTATAATATATCAGTGCTTTTATGTATTTTTAGGAAATTATCTATTAAGTCTCTACCTGTTATTTTCTTCGAATTCGACAAGCGTGTCAATTGGGAAACTGTTGTTCAACTCTAGATATAGGTATCTTATTCTAGGTGGTCTTCGGATACGCTATCTAGTGACCAAATTCAACATCTAACCGTGAGCGCGTAGCTCGAATTGCTAACAGCTGATTATGTATTTGTTTATGTGGAAATGTTAATATTATTTTTTAGTTTTTCGATTAATAATTAAGATTTAAAAAGTGAATAGTCGATCCAAGTCATTGTTTTGATTATGGAATTCCCTGCGCGAAAAAATAAAAGTAACGTGTATTGCTGTGTGTTTGATTGTCAATGTAAAGCTTATGGTGATGAAAAAATCAAGTTTTTTCATCTTCCACATCCCAATAAAGATTTCGTCGATAGAATCAACAACTTTGGTGATAAATACAAAAGCGATAGTCGCGTAGCTTGGATCAGTGTTGAGAATTGGAAAAAGTGTAATGACCAGTATAAGATCTTTTCACTCCATTTTAACAAAGACAATTTTTACCATCATGTAATAGCTGTTGGTTCGACTCATTCTTAACTTAAGAAAATAAGTGTTCCTTCTCAAAATATTCCTCCAGGATCAACTACAAAATATACTCGTCATGTAAGCTCTAGAGAAGAAAGAATACGTAGGAGATCACTTATAAACAAGGTACTGACAGCTGAAGGTACTGAAGAATTGAGTCTTGATAAAAAAAAAAGGAGAGGACATTTTATTTCAATTATTTTTATAGATTTAAAATCATCGAATACAATAGCATCAGGTGAGCAACCGAGCTAAGGATTATTGTGTGCAATAATAAGACTGCATTCAACAACTTTGAACTGTGTGGAATTTTCATAAAGCTCACGTGCTGTGGGTTCATTTTAAACCATGTCTAGTATAAGTATTACTTATCACAGTTGGATAAAAATACTTTAATGATTTGTACTACCAATCGAGTTCTTATTTTTACTATAAGTAAATAATCTATAGCTTGGATCACTTCCTGTAATTCTAAATTGTCTTTCTTTCTCCCAACTCAATAAAATTCAGTAGTTGAGCAACTCCATTTAATATTGTTCGACTATTTTCTTACAGCAGTCCTGAAGAGGATTAACATCAATTTTTTCTAGTTTATCGAGGAAGACTGAGGACTTTTGATTACTAAAAACAGCTAGAATTCTTCCTGAACAAATGATAGCACTATTGTTATTGCTTGAAACTTGGATATACTCATGTCTTGTAATTCTGTAAATAAAACAGAAAGAGAGAAAAGAATATTATAAAATAAAAACACAACATCATTGAAATTGTGAAATAATTTATTAATAATAATTTCATAATTAGATTTGACAAAAAAGCGTAATGTTTTTAAAAATCAATTTATGTAGCAATTTAATACTCTTTCATAAAACATGATTATTTGTAAAACATGCAATCAGGCTTTGAAAAAATATGTAATACAAATATTAGGAATTTGTAATAGTGATATATGTGTAAAAAAATCAGGTTAAAAATTGATGATAAAAATGTAAGAATAAAATGTCAGCGTAAAATTTACACGTGTAAAGCTACAGCAAAAAATTGTACTTCTTGCTTTTCAGACAGCTGTAAATTTTCATTAAAATCCATCGATTCGGTGTTGTTAACATCTTCAGCTTAAATTTCTTTTGTTCCCTTATATTTTAGGCATGGAAATTTTTTTTTTTTCGCCGATAAAAGACACTCATGTTCATGTAATGGCTTGCCTTCATATTTTTCTAATGAAGATTCATGAGGCCAATCCATACACATTTTTTATGAGTGCAAGTAATCATTGGCAAGCTCTTCAAATCATTGCTGTAAAAATAAAAATCGATTTTAATAAATTAATTGTTGGAAAAATAAAATAACTGTTATAGGTTATGAATGTGACAAAATATCTTACCGGTTGCAATGGAGTAATACTGCGACATGTTTACGAATGACCTGCCTTATAAGAAGAACTCATTCCAATTATTCGACCGTCGTTTATTATTTGACCAGTTATTTCATAGGGATTATTTTTAATATAATGAATATGTAATGTTTGTAAACAAAAAGCTAAAACACTTATAACATTGCAACCACTGATTGGTACTTGTCCACATTTTATCACGTGTCCAGCATTTAAAACCCTCACCTCCAATGAAGTTTTTATTGCTTGGCTTTGTGGGCTTTGTGCAAGCAAATTCACAAATTTCTTGTAGACAAAGTTTCATTTTATACATTAAAATTACAAAAACAAAATCACCCGATACTGCGTTACGTACAGCATAACTTACTAACTCTAGTGCATATTTTCACCGCTTGGTGCAATTTTATAGTTAGGTAGTTAGGTTATATAATATATAGTTATACTTCCCTGTCATCTGACTCGCTTCGAATTCAATGCTCGCACGTGTTCGTCGTGATATGTGCGTTTCTTTCCTCGCAAATCGAGGTTATGTTTAGTCGAAACAAACAAGCAATGGGGAAAATCAAAAAGGATAAATCTCAGACGTGGAAACCGTTGAAATTAGAGGGTGCCTTTTTCGCTGAAGGTATTGATGGCCTGATCGGAATTGAAGAATTGACGGATTACAGTCTCGAAAAAGGAACCAAAAAACGAAAAGCAACTCGCTCCGATGACAAATCAGACAAGGTAAATGGTTTCCTGCATATTGAAATAATTTTAAATATCTCTAATACTATACCGTTCACCGAACAATGGTCTCAATATTATGTACAAGCACACGAAATACATATCAAGTTAACTCTGGTACGATAGAGCAGCACTTCTTCTTTCGAGAGTTAAATCACTACCGATAACAGATGATACATATTAAGGATATTGAAGGGAATGAAAAATGCAGAGAGAAATTTGTAAAACTTACAGTATCTGGACAATATTAACGAACTTTCGCAGTGCATGAAAGGAAAATCTGCTTACAGCATAGTTTTAGTTGATTGATTTATGACCTGTAGTCAGTAACATTACAGAGAATAACCAATAGCTCTGCCAATTTTCTTCAATATTAATAACAAGAAAATTGAATCATATTTAACAAACAAGGGTAACAAGAAGAAAAAGGCTCAGAAACTCGATGACCAGATTGACAATGACGAGGAAGACGAGCATTCAGCTCAAAAGAAAAAACTTAGAGCAGCTGTGAAAGGAGAGAAAGTGAAGCCGAAGAAGAAGAAGCAAAAACTCGACGATAAACGTGGTGTAAAGCAATCTGATCTTATTGAAGAAGAGTCTGGTATTGGATCGGATAGCGAATCTAATTTGGATAAAAACGGGCATGAGGTTGATGCAGAGGATGGATGTCTGGTCAATCCAGACAATCTAAAATCAGATATAAACGTACATTCATGGACTTCGCTGGGTGTACCTGAAATATTGGTAAAAGCATTGGCTGACCAAGGTTTTCAAGCTCCGACACCAATTCAGGCTCTGACCTTGGCTCCAGCAATTTTGGGAAGGAGAGATATTTTAGGTGCCGCTGAAACAGGAAGTGGAAAAACTTTGGCTTTTGGTTTACCAATTTTAAATGGTATTCTGGAGGCTCAGAGGAAAGAGGCAGATAAAGTGAACGAAAGCAATAATTCAACTGAAACAGGTGATCAGGACTGGAACAAATTAGGTGAATCAGAAAATGAAGATGACGAAGATATACTCTCTATGGATGAATTGTCAAATGAAGAATATTCAGATTCTGGTTTGTAATTATCTCTGATTGTCTATGTCAATAGAGTTATGCATTTTCATTGTTACAAAGTGTTTGACTTGAAATCGTTTGTATGCATTGACAAAATCAGTGAATCTAAGATCAATGGCTTATTTTGAAATGACGAGGAACTTGCTTGGATCGAGAAACTTCGTCGAATATCATACTTCAATTTTTCGAAATTGTTGCACATGTAGCAATAATGCCATTGGTTTATTGGCTACCCAGAATCAATTTCACTTGAATAACACGAGAGACATTTTTAAACAGAAATTAGGGACTATATATTCCAACTAGAAAACTGTTATTCGCGATGATTATTTCAACTCTCTTTTTGATTAAATAGAATATGCTCAAGCAGTATGCTAGAAATTATGTGGTATCACTAATTTTGTAAATGACTGCTAATGGTAATTGGCTGAAAATAATTTAATATGAATTACAATACTTTAATGTGTATGTGACTAGATGGTTTAAACAGTCTATGATGCTTGGGTACTTTTGTTTTGACAACCAATTGTTCAATTTGATTGAGGTTTGTGTAATTCAAAAGTATGTAGATCGAACTTCATTTGCATATTTTTCTTTAAAATCAATTGTAGCAATGATAGTCTTATGTCAACCATTTTGCTTGGTGAATTGAAATACGATTTTTCATCCAATTCTTACAACTTTTTTATTTAACTAACACAAAAATGTGATTGTTAAAAAAATAAGTGGGATCATCGCAGAGAATAAACTATCCAGAAATACTGTCACTGAATTTAACATAAATCGGTTCAGCTGTTTTTGAGGTACTGCGGGCACTGGAAGACATAAAAATACTTCAGATTCATTCTGTTAAACAAAAATACGTAAATAAAGCTTGATCTTCATACTTCTGAATGAATCAAACCCTAATCGAATTTAGTAATTGATTGCTATTCTCTTTTTCAGCCTTCTACTCGTATAAATACCCTTAAGGAATAAAAGTGAAGTTCTTTCTCAACAAAAATACGATGATGTCGAAATCATTGCAAGCTAGGAGTCCAAAGAGTTTTCTGTGGAGCATTAATTTTTAAACGAAAGATTCTGTTTATTACCTTAAAGAATTCTCGAGACATTCATTTGTAAAGTTTGAAGTGCACAATTGTACCTTAAATAGTTGAAAGAATAATACTACAATTATTTTGTTAAATGAGTAAATACCTTTTTTCTACTACCATGCAAAGGAACAATAAGCAGTTTGACAACTAGTACTTGGCTTTGGTGAGCATATATTTCACACCATGTATTTACAATATAACTTTTTTGTTAGAACACGACTATGTCACAAAAGAAAGTGAAGAGGATAATGAGGAAGAATCAGATTTTGAAGAAAGAGAAGAAATTGTTAGTGATGAACTGTTAAATGCGGAAGGTATCGGTTGTGTCAGAGCAATTGATAATATTATGATTAATGACTCGCGCGGCTCTCCAAAAAAGCCCCTGTACGCCTTAATTCTAACACCAACCAGAGAGTTGGCTATTCAAGTTAAAAACCATCTTGTGAAGGCTGCAAAATACACTGGGATCAGAGTAAGTTTTAGCAAAGAAATTGTAAAAGGTAAATTTTTCCTTTCATACCTTACAAAGATTTCACTTCAAGATTGCTGTCGTCGTGGGAGGGATGGCTGCTGTTAAGCAGGAGAGAATTCTTAGCAAATCACCGGAAATAGTTGTTGCTACACCAGGTCGATTGTGGGAACTTATTCAAGAAGGCAACGCGCACCTTAATCAAGTTGATGATGTCAAGTAATGAAGTTTCCCCTTTGTTGCAAGCTCTATTGAACAAAACAATTTCTAGCTTCTATTAGAGTGATGAAGTATTTAACTTTTTTCTCCGACGAGAATCAATAACACGACCGTTTTTTTCTTTTGCTTCAGATTTCTGGCTATTGATGAGACAGATAGAATGGTGGAAAGAGGACACTTTCAGGAGTTACACAGTCTTCTCGAAAAAATAAACATGAACGGTGAAAAAATGAAAACGCGACAAACGTTCGTTTTCTCCGCGACACTGACCATGGTTCATGATATTCCGCAGCATTTGTCAAAGAAGAAAAATAAACACCGACATAAAATACAGAAATTCACACCCGAACAGAAGTTGAAAAAAGTTATTGAAATGATAGGCATTTCAAATCCTAAAGTTGTTGATGTTACTAAACAATCTGGTAAACTTTTGGTCGATTAATTTAATTGCATATTTCCCTTGACATTGTGATGGAACTTGTCATATTTTATAGGAACTGCTGCAAGTTTGACTGAATGTCGTATAGCATGTACAATTGATCATAAAGACTACTACCTTTATTATTTACTGAAAAGACATGCTGGTAGAACTTTGGTATTTTGTAACAGTATTGGTTGCGTCAGAAGGCTTGCGACTTTATTGGAGATTTTAGAATGCAATCCTTTACCGCTGCATGCTAGTATGCAGCAACGGCAAAGGTTGAAGAACCTTGAAAGGTATACTCAAATTGTGCACACGGAATGGAGTACTGCATTTAACAGCTTTTTACCCGTCTATTGAAGCTTGATAAACATCAGCGTATCTTTAGATTCCAGGCAAATGAAAATGGTGTCTTAATAGCTACTGATGTCGCTGCCAGAGGTTTAGACATACCTAATGTAGAACATGTGATTCATTATCAAGTGCCAAGAACATCTGAGGTATCGTATTTTGCATTATCCATAATTTTGTATTATCCATAATTTTGTGTATTGCCTTTAACAAGTGATCATCTTCATATAAGTAATCCATATTTTTCCATTATACACCATAGCCAAACAAACGATTGTAATACATACCTAATTTCATTTTATAGTTGTTTATTAAATCATATTCTAACTGTGCCTCTACTTCAGGGCTATGTACACAGAAGTGGCAGAACAGCCAGAGCACAGAAGGAGGGCATCACTATTTTGTTAATGGAACCATCAGAAATGCAATATTACACTAGACTATGCAAAACGCTCGGAAAAAGTGAGTCTCAGTTTCCATTTATATGCGTTTAGATGTCCTTGATATAAATGGTCACTATCAGTTTGATGTAATATTCAAAAGGGTACTAATATTATTTGTTCTCTTTGTCGTTTACAGCTCAGGATATACCCACCTTTCCTGTTGTAGACCGACTGTTAATTGCTGTAAAGGAAAGAGTAAACTTGTCGCGAGAAATAGACAGATTAGAATTGTTGTGTAGAAGGGATAATGCCCAGAAGGGTTGGTTGCATAAAGCAGTCGAAGATATGGACCTCGTGCTTGACGAGGATCAATTGTGAGTTGAGTGTTTAGGCCCGTTAATTATGCAGCAAAAGTTCGTGTGCTTATATGTATATTACAAAATCTAATAATTGTTAAGTTAACATCAGATATCAGAGCAGTTACTCAATGATACATAGAGATTAAAGTATGCTCGTTTTAATTGTCTAGATGAAAATGAGATTATTCATGTACAAAAAATTCATGCAATTATTTGTACAAAAGTCGAGATTATCCTCACTTTCATCTGGATGATAAAAAACAACGAAAGAACGGATGATTCTTAATATACTGAGTAAAAATGATTGTTCGGTCGACAAAATATGTTTATGGATTCTTATGAGGCTGCAAATGATTTGATGAGATCAAGTACAATCTAGTTCGAGAAACGAAATATTTCTTTCGCCACGCACAAAAAACTCTTTTCTCTCAGTGTAACAGATTATAGCAGAGTTTCTTTTAGAAAGACGTTACTCAATTATTTATTTTCACAAAATTACATCAAAGTCTTGATTATGAATTGGCTTTATTTATACTGTCAAAAAAAGGTGATGATCAGCAGATTTGTCCAGGTGAAAATAAAAGATGAACTTGACTCATATTATCTCTGTGAGATGAAAGATGTCTAAAGAAGTCTATCTAGGATTATTGTCTTAGATAATTTACAATACTGGTTGTTACACAGGAGTGGTTTAATTTGTCAAATGCTGAGGACCTTTTCATTCACACTCACTATCGTCCAGCCTACTTTTCACCTTCTTCCATTACGAACTTGAAGTTAATCGCGTGTGCATAACGAAACGTTAAAGAAAAATCACTATTTTCCAATTTTAGAGAAACTTTGAAAGATTTGAATTACCTTAGCTTTAATATTGTAGGTAGATGAGTGGCAGAGGCCATTAACTGTAGCAAATTTAGTTACTTCGGCATGACAGATCAGCTGAAAGAACTCTAATTGTGTACTATTTATTTTATACTAAAGCAACTAATAGCATTGATCAGTAAATTTATAATAAGTTACTTGAAAAATAACTTTGATATCGTTTCTCTTCTTCCAGAGAATCCACAATGGAGGTCCAAGAAAGTGCAGATTTAAAAAGGCAACTCAAAGCTAGAAGACGTCAGCTAAAGAGTTTACTGGCAAAACCACTTTTTCCTAAGGGTTTCTCTGGGAAATACTTAGATTCTAGCATCGAATTTCAATTGGATCAAGGTGCACAGAAAGCAGTTGATGTTATGAAACAAGCTATTGAAGAAAAGCCGAAAAAAAATAAAAAAATCATCCCTGGTATTCCAAAACCAAAACGTTTTTCAAAGCTGAAATTTTCTAGAAAAAGAAAGTAGAACAATCGTATTTTAATTTTCATGAACAGTTTCGAATTTGTACGATAATTTGATGTGACAAAACAAATTACTTTCACCAGATTTTCCTAAAAAAAGTAGCTTGTTTAATAATGTAAGATATGAAAATATGTCTTGCATATGTATAGTACAAAAATCGTTTCAAATAAAATAACGATTTTGGAATAGTTGGTATGCATATTTATTGTGCGAACTGTTCCAATCTAGAATGTATGCTCGCAAAAGCTTCCATTTTATGAACATTTGTGTCACTTGCCTCCGGTGCAGCCTCTTGAGCAACGTAAATGCGTTTCAAATTTAGGCCCATCATTTCTAAATGGATTTCTGCCAGTTCTCGTAAAAGCTCGACCGATATTGCAATGTAGCATTGTGGACGTATTTCCCTGAGGACAGTGCTAAGAGTTTCTAGAGCATCGGCCCACAGTTTTTGTATGGCATACTGACTATCAATATATTCAGGTCAGAATTCCCACTCAAATATAATTACCGAATGTATTTTTTTGCAAATTCTTCAAGTAACTAGTATTTACCTCTCAATATCTTCTTCGTAAAATGTAAGGTGTCTGTAGAGTTTGCTAAGATCTAGTATGACACTGGCGTAGTCCATGGGGTGGTCTTGTAAAGTATAAAATGCCTTGGCCCTTTTCAACTATGAGTGTGTGTACAAAAAAAGTGCTCTAGCTTGCATTGCTGTCTCTACAGAAGAAGCTGTCACTTGCTTCTCATACTCGGCAATATCCAATGTTGGAAACAATAAAAATGGTCCTACAAAGTTGAATAACAGTGATGAACCTAATTTTTTGCTGCAGAACTATTATTGTGAGTATATCAAAATGTATGATTAACCCTTTCGGTACGGACGCATTCTACGTCGCGCGGTCCCCGCTGACCGAGCAGTCGCGGCAAGCGTCCGTACTTGCGGAACAACTGCAAGCGCTCGTCAGACGCACAATACCACGCTATCTTACACAGAGCGAGTGCAGTCGCTCGTACAAAAAATGCTTAAAAAATTATAACATAATGCAATTAGAAAATATAATTTAATAATATAAATGAAACACATAAACATCCAAATTTTATAATTTAATAATGTAATTTTGTATGATAAGTTTGAAAGCACGGGTATACGTAAAGGCCTACGTCACATGTTTTACATTGATAATGTGATTGTCGTTGAACACCATTCTTAATACAAACAACACACTTTCTCAGTGCACTTTTTCGTTTTGTTTTCTCGTTAGTGTAAATCGCTGGGAAATGTCTACCAGTAAGTCTCAAAGAATATTTATCCGCAGATTTAGGACCGCTACGTCTAACATCGTTTTTATGATATTTTCGAAAAATTTGCCGTACTAATTCAAGATGAAAAGCAGCTATAGAAATATCTTTTTCTGTTTTATATTTATATAAACAATAAGAATTCCAAACGGCAATATCTAGCAAATGAAAAGAGTATTTCTTGTACCATTTTATAGATTTTCTAACGGATTTAATAGAACTTATGACCATATCACATTTGTCGATAGCTCCCATTGACAAATTATAATTGACTACACATTTAGGTTTATATACGATTTCTTGCGTCCTATAATTTCTTTTTCCTGTAGATATAAATTCGCTAGTATGGAAAGTAGATAATATAAGTACGTCCCTTTTATCTCGCCATTTAAGGGCCAGCAAATTACTTGATGTCCGAAAATCAACCTCGCCTTTTTCTAATTTTTTGTCCATTACAGGCATTCCTTTTCGTCTTCGCTTTACAGTTTCACAAGAATTCGTTACATTTGTATGTAATAAATTAAAAAGAGCGGGACTGCTATAATAATTATCAACATACAGTGAATGACCTTTTCCCAAGTGCAGTTTCAAAAGTGTTAAAACGATGTTTCCTGTTTTGCCAATGTTTTCCATGTGCTCTGTCACGTGTGATTCACTGCCCGTATATACGATATCTAGTACATAGCCAGTTTTACAATCACATAATACATATGATTTAATGCCAAATCGGCTTCTCTTGGCCGGTATATACTGTTTAAAAGATAGCCTACCTTTGTACAATAATAGACTTTCATGTATGCATAAATTTTGAAACGGATAAAACAAATCTTTGAACGATTTTTGAAGTCTGCTTGAAACGCTACTAATTTTTTGCAACCGATCACAAGAATTTTGATTATCATCACTAAAATGCAACATTTTCAATAAAACTAAATATCTATCCCTACACATAGTTTCGCTAAAAATATCAGATTTTAAAAGTTTATCCTTGGACCAATATTCACGAAGCGCTAATTTTTTATTTCGTGACATTAGTAAGGTACAAGCGAGAAAACAGTATAGTTCGTCAACAGTTGTTCCAATTTTGACATGACACGTCTTATCACTTACTATACGTGCCCAATACTCATTTGTCTTATCTACAATAAAGTCTACAAGATCAGGTGAAAAGAATGATTCAAAATAATGTAATATTGTAGAGCAAAATTGTAAGTTTTCTGTCTGAAGTCCGGAATTGGAAAAATCAAAATTATGAAATGTTAATTCAGCATTCTTCGTAGTCCATTGGATATTATGGAATGAAGTTGATGGCGAAGCATCTTCAATATTATCATCTTCTGATGCTGACGTGCTAAGTACTTTTGTCCGACGAATTGGCTTCTTTCTAGTATAAATATTATTAACTGCACTATCGCTATCGAACTCCGAAGTTTTGTCGTATATCTCATTGCTCTCATTTTCGATGGAGTAACAGTTTCCTTTTCTTCTTTTGCAATTCCTCTTCATTATCTTTGAGGGGTACAAAATAAACGAAGAATATAATAAAATCAAATGATGTGATAATGCAGAAAAATTAACACATACCGTGAAAATATTCCGAACGTCTGAGCGAGCCGAGACAAGCGTACTGTTCAAAAATGTTTCTTATAGTGTTGCTCGTTTCGTCAGTTTATTATTAGGCAACGTAAAACAAGTGCAAAATACTTGCGATGGATTACCATGGAGATAACATATATATTCTGCTCATGAAGAGTCGCGAGTGACCTAAGTCACCGTTCGCACATAACGAGCGTCTTATGTTGGGTTATCATGGTCACCGCTCGGACAGAGCAAGTGTCGGGCGTTGGGTGACTATAGTCACCGCTCGGGCCGAAAGGGTCAAAAAATATAATACCTCGGTATTCTTCATTGTCAACCTTTTCTGTAGTTATTGCTTCTTCTTTAGGGCCATTTTCAAGCAAACTTTGTGAAGTTACCGATACAGAGTCGCTGACAGCAAATGTCACTTGAGATTTTTCATGAACCATATTTTTGCAACTTTGAGAGAGTGGAACTTCCTTGTTATTGCTCTCGCTGACATATTTCATTGTCATTTCTTTTGATGTTGATGGTTTACATTCGTTGCTGGTCATGAATGGGGCAGACCACAGTTTTTCCAAAATTTGATTTGGCTCTGCATCCAACGAAGATACGATACTCATTTTGGAAACACTGAATAAAAATAGACCATATTTGACCCAACATTTGGCAATGTCTGAAAATCTGAGCTGTAACTGTTCCCACCTATAAGTATTACATAATATGAAGTTGATGAAAATTATTTACAACTTATGAGCAAGATTATATTTGGCAGTGAAAATTGTATCTCGGTGACTAATTAAAATACCTCACAAAGATAGATAATTCTACTGTATTTAGGTGAGCGATAAAGAATTGTTCAGTGAAATTTAATTACTTCAGTATTGTGTTCTTAGATGGTTTCAATGCTTTGAGTTCCTTTTCATACTTGTAGAGCATGTAAATTGCGGCAGACAAATGATGTCTTGCTTCTCTAAACCAGTTATATGAATTATAAACATGTCACTTAAAAAAATATCTTGATAGAACAACCCTATCTTTACCAAGAATGCCATTTAAAGCACATTGCTCGTACAGTACCAGCAATGCGTTTGGTAAATACTGATTTCTCCATGATGTTAGCACAACAGCAAAACAGAATTTCGATATTGTTCTGCAAATTTTTGACTTGCAGCTCACAAATGCTAAATTGTAATGAGAGAAATGTGAAAGTAAATATACTTGAATCTATTTTTTCTGAGAAAGTACGATGCAAGTCTAGCAGATTTTAGTGCCCACAGTGTGACATCTCCGTCATTCATTTCAAGTTGTCTTCGAAGTACCTCGTGATGATATTCAGCAAATTTGTCATACAGCCCCTTTTTGTTATAAATGTAACCAAGCATCTGTAAATTATTTGTAACTAAACGTTCCAATTTGTTACTAAAACCCGAAGTAGGGTGTATGGCAGTATCAGGCAAAAAAAGATCATCGCTGGTGTAAAACTTTATATGAGTATTCTGTTTTTTCAAACTTCTGTATGTAGACTCGGCCAACTCCAAGAGTTGTTTAGGTTTGTCAAAATCCTCTCGCTTTGAACGCAAATACGAGTAGTGATTGATTATTCTGAACGTCAGGAATATTATTTCTGGTTCGAACATCACATTTTTTATACCATCTAACACGTCAACCAAAACTTTTTCGGCAACTTCGTCTTCATTTAGATTAATAAGTATTTTTGATTGTTCATAAGAGAGAGTTGTCTTCATCGCCAACAGCCGTAAGCTCATGGGTCTGTCAGGAATCATCATACCGTTAATCATCTCAATTAAAGGCTCGATTGCAGTTTTCACTTCCTCAGACAGATTCATAGCAGGGTCGTTTTTATCACTACAACCTTCAATCTTCTGAAACTTTTTGACGTGCTGAAACTGCTTGTGCAGAAATTCAAAATTGGATTTCATTGAAGCCTGACTTTCCTCCATCGTTGTAATATATACCACGTTTCTCATTTTGCCCCTGTGAAATTAATTTAAAGAAATAGATATATTCTGAGAGGGTAAAATAAATTTGTAGTAAACATCACACTTTTGGATTTCTAACACTTGCTTGTTTCGACTTGGTTTCTGACATATTCGGTGGAGACCAGTGTGCTTTGAAAGCAGTTTTCTATGTACCAATTACTCGCCATGTGTGCAGTGGCTTCTGTGTATCATACGACAGTGCTACTGTCCTTGTTTAGTGAGATGATGTAATTTCAATCCACAAACATTGTACTTTTTTAGTTCCTCAATGCGTCTTGTTGCCTACAGATGATAGAAATGAGTGATATTGTTTTTTGAAAAGTCAAAGTAAAACCACAGCCAGTTGTCTATTTTGAGATATTTCGGAAACTGTATACATCTGGACATTGATTCTGTTTTATTTATTTTCATTAAGTACTTCTTTTTAAATAGCAGCTACATAATTTTCATACAATGAATCTATATATTGACAAAATCAAAGATTTGAAATTATATATACACATGAAATATTTTGTAAGACTAATATGTTATTTCAACTTTAAAATATTACAAAAACCAGTAGTTTATAACAATAGTATCGTTTTTGTGGTTTATTCAATTGTGGAATGTATGATAAATTCTTATAGGAACTAAAATAAATTATTTTATGCTCAACGTACAAGTAATTAATGAATGTCACATCATTTGTGTTACATCAGAAAATGTATCGTTTTTGGTGTTATATAAATATATTGGTGATTTTTTGTGCGCTGCCTATATACTCATAAAAACTCATGTTAAGTCATACAATAATTTGTCATTTTATGTACAATGCCGATATATATATAATAAGCTATAATCCTGAGTCACACAACAATCTCCGCAATTAAAGATTTAGTTTTCAATCTCGCAAAAGAAAGCTACACGTCTTTGGCTAAGTGGGCTCCACGAGTGAACCACGAGCAGTAGAAGTATTTATTCAGCACTTTTCTAAGATTTTCAATGTTTCACAACAAACGGTAAGTATCCAAAACAAATTTTGATTGAATATGACTTATCATCGTGAGTTAGTTAGGAACACGTACACGATTTGAAACTCCACTGTGTACACAAGTCCTGTTCAATGAGTTAAACGGTACAACAGAAACTATCGTAACATTTCTCAATTTCAACAATATTCGTTTGTCTATTTCTAGATCATTCTATAACTCTGTTAAATGTTTGAGACTTTAACTTAATATTAAAGTAACAATAATATCGTGAACGTAACGCTAATTTTGTCACATACGCTAATACCACATTTATTTATGCTACACCTAGGAAATGCTATTCAACTTTAATATCAAGACATCAGACAGATGATTATGCGAAATGCTAATTTTTAAAATGCACTGTATTAGTTCTGTATGCATGCAATAAGACTATCGAGAATAAATGTGATTAAGAACAAAGAGCGCACTGAATGGTGTATTACGAAACAGCCAGAAAGGCTGCAGTCCTGGAAAATAGGGAATATCGTGAGATCGTTTAGAAAAAGATATGTTCAAATATATTAATGGTTCTCTAGCAATGTAGTATATAATGAATTTTCCGCTCCATAAAGGAAAACATTTTAATATTGGAAAACCAGAAAACTTCAGAGATTTTCAAATCTTGCTTATTGTAATCAACCTGTATTATTTTACAGCAATTAAAATGCATTAAGAAGCTCACTGTCAGTAACAAATTGATTCAACAATTTCACTGCCTTTGAAGTTGGACGGCACAATCAGCTTTTTATAAACTATAAAAGCATAAATAGCAGAATGATCAGAATCAGTTGAAACTGAATTTGCGATACTTATGCTTTCAAGAAAATATTGCTAATCACTTAATGCACAGATCACTATTTTTCTTAGTGATTGCTGAGAGTATCATTAGTAACAGTTTGACACTACCCGAGGTTTTTAAGAATATTAAAAATTCCCTCTGTAATAATCACAGCATTTTTCGAATTCGAAAAACGTACATATGACGCAAAAAAAGCCGAACATTGACCATATACCTTGACTGAAAATTATCTTCAATCAACGCTACATTATTGGTTGACTCTAATTTGTATGAGATGTATTGAAATGTTTGCAATGGAAAGCTACCGTTCATCTAGTGATCTATGTCGACTTTGGTCAGTTTTATTGAACACGTATGAGCAGAGTATTTTCGACTTTTTATAAAATTGATTTGATGAGTAGAAGTTATAATAATTATGAACAATTTTAATCTGTATGGCGTTTTGATTCTTTACGTTTTACGGAATATCCGTAAAAGGAATACACCGCTTTTGACGTGATGTATCAATGTGAAAATGCCGATTTAGTAATGTTTTAACAAGGTATTGAATAGCTAATTACTTGACACATTGAATAACATGCCTCTAGAGTCGAATAGATTTCTAAAAATAATTAAATTACAGAGCGTGAACTATTTGAACAATGATGATTATGAAATATGCCGTAGGAGTGAGAATTCCCTTACATTTTAAGATATTGTGAACGTGAAAAAAAAAACAAAAAATTGAATATGTTTCTTGATCTAGTCTTGAGTTGAAGTAATACCATAATGAGTAATTACAATAATCTTGATGTAGCAGCGGTGAACGAGTTGTAGAGAACTCGCTATTTATTCAAAAATCAACACTCATCTTCAATTCGCATCTTTTGCGGTATTTTGGTGAAGATTTCTAACATTCATTTCAAACTATTTATCGATTAACCCATCTCTTTACTGCTTCTTCCCAGTTTGATTCGCTTTCATCTTGTTTTTCTCCCTCTGCTTCTTCCCTTTCACCCCTTTCTTGTTCTTGTTCACTAGATGGTGTTGCTGATGGAGTTTGAGATGCATTTGTATTACGGGCACGTAGCTCAGCCAAAAAGTCGTTTTCTTGTTCGTAACGACGTTGTAATTCTTCACGCCAAGAGTTACCTCCGCCACTACTGTCATCTCCGTCCTCACCGGCCTCGAAGTCTATTGACATATTGATAGAAATACATACAGCCTGCTGGCAATTTATTTAGTCCCAGGAATCAAAGTTAATCAATCAATTTGAATCTTCGGAAATTTTTCCTTTTGAAGATGAATCAATTTTTGTATAATTATTTTCTTATCAAAACTTATCTTATTAAAACTTATCGTTGAAATTTGGAGTTGGTTGATTTGTTTCAATTGACTGAGTTTTAACATACATATTAACTATTTCTGCTTTGTCAATTTATCAATTTGTTCACGAGGAATACAATTCTTTAAAAGTATCGACTCGTATTGAAATGGACAAAAATTAGGTAGTTTAGGTATTCAACATATAACTGAAAAGTAATTAATGCAACTAACTATAGTGAATATTATGCAATTCAAAATATAAGGAAAGATTTTGATTATTCATTACCGTTATAATACTTTTAGTCCAATTACACTGCAGAAAACGTTAGTACAAGTGCAAAAGGGATATGAATGTAAACTAAGAAAATTAGAGAAAGATTGACTTATTTGTTTCAGCATACATGTATTAGTATATAAACTTTGGAACACGAATAAACAATATAAACTTGAGCATATTAAAAAACTTCAACATTATTGTTGTTATTGTAATACGGTTGTGAAAGAGATTGCCACCAATATTATGTATGCGTATTAGCAAAAATTGAATCATGAATAAAAACAATCTTTCCAGAAATCTCGGTTCATATAATACAAAAAAATTGTGTGAACTATAGAGGTAATACGTGATTTCATCATATAGTTAAAAACGATCTGCAATGATAAACAACTCATACTTTCCAGTTACTCGCACTTCAGTGGATTTTTAGTACAGTAAACTTTGAGCAGTTTCTAAGACCAGTCTCTAAAGATGTAAAAATTGTTCGTTATTTGGTATACAACTTCATGTAGCATTCCAATAATTTACGCAAGCATTTTAATTATCATTTTGTTTCTTTGTTTTTTTTAATAGTTTCTACAATATCACGTACTACTCTATAATAACAAGGAATGACACAATTAAGTTTTGTTAGTTTTAAATACTAATAGAGTATCGATAAAACAAAAAAAAAAAAATTCTAGTGGAGATTACATACGCTTACCTAAAGGTTTTCTGATGTTGTGACGTGCTGGGGCTGGAGTATGATCTTCCTGGTCTGAGTCTGCAAGCCAGTAGGAGACATTCACAGAGGGTGCATATCACACATTCCATAACACGTCTAGAGTGTCACTGGTTTATAATTCATCATTCTGTCCAATTACCCAAATTTTTATCTTAACCGATCCTTACTCTGTTACGAAATTTGCAAATTTTGCAGACTTATCAGAGTAAAATGTTCACTGACAGAAATTTTTTTAAATCTCAAGTTTCAAAATAGTTCACAATTTCAAATTGGCCTGGAAGTTTTCAAATTGATCTATTTGAAATATTGCTGTCCAAGTGTTAATGGAAATGATCATTATATTTTTAATTTAACATAATTATCATTATGTCTGCAATGCAAATTAATTTGTTACTACCATTATGAAACGAAATTTATGTGTTGAAACAATCTGCAAATGCCATTTTATGTCTTGCGTAGCCGTACAGTCCATGCGAAAACTAAACTAAGTACTCTAAAACTATTTTAAGTTAGTAAAACGTATTACAGAGGTGAAGTTAATATAAATTAAGAAGTACGGTTATCACAAAGGATTTTTCTATTAATAAAACAAACTAAGAAAATAATACAGATCATTAAATGTTTACTTTTAAAACTCGATGTGTCCAATTTTGTCTGCTCTGATCATTCGTCTCAGTATCAACTTTTAGTACTATAACCGTACAATAACCAAAACATAGTATCTTCAATAATTGAGGCGGTAGAATAAGTTGTAGGGAATTATTTGTAGGCAGTAGTATATTATAATGCAATAATTAAACACAGGGCAATACAAAGTCTACCGAAGAGTTGAAAAGTTTATTTTCACGCAGTGTTAATACGCGACAAATTTCAAGTGTTAAGATGCTGGTCGTGTGGAAGCAATTATTATTTTGATTTTTAAATAATGTGTTGTCTGGTAAAATTTTGCCCGAGTATGTAATTTATATAATTTCATAACGTGCTCATTAAAGTATAAAATTATTTGAATAATAAATTTTACGTAACATGCACGTGATGACAATTATTTCATGTTCTCTGCAGAAATCAGTGGAAATTTAATACATGCCCAGCAGACATGCTTCTTCATTATGAACGTTCGAAGAACAATAAATAAATAAAGCAGAGTTTATATGTAACATTAATTGGAAGAATTTGAAAAATTTAGACAAGCACTGGCAAGTGTTAGCAATTCATTGTATCTTTGTAATGTCAAGATAAAACACGATGCAATAATAGCATCAGTGGAAATGGCAGAAAACAGTTTTACAATTGAGACAAGATGAAGCAGAAAAAATTTAACACATAAAACCTAATTCGCAATTTACCAAGTTGCTGTTTCACTTCCATGTGAGGCATGTTTGAAAATATACAAGCTCCCAATGCTGAAAGCCGGCAATACAGTAGATACCTTACTGCTATTTTCTCGAAACTGTGGGTGATATTTTTTTAATTGTGTACACATAACACTTGCGGATGTCACATTAAAAGCCAAACGGATTCGTAGAGGTATTAGAAAACTTGTCTTCTCGGATTTTTCGATAGTTTCAAGAAAACAGTGGTAAGATATCCATGTTTGACTGTATTTATAATTATTAAGCTAATTACGATAACATTTCCTAGCATCCAGGTATTATTGCATGACATAAGAATATATACACGGAAAAAAGTTTCAAACGGAAGCGCAATAGATTTAATACATAAATTAATGTGTGAAGCTGTTGCAACAGATAGACATAGTATACATACGGTTTCTTTATTACTAAGTTTGGAAAGTTAATTCATTCTAGCTCACCTTCTTGAAAAACGACGAGTAGCGAGATTAAAGCCATACCATTGATGTCATGAATATGTAAATAGTGTAACGACAACTTTGCTGAAGTTATTCATATCTAAGAGTTAATTAATTGTCCATCTGTAGCATCAGCATCGTGTCTGACATTTTAATAGCATACCTGAATTTAATTCCCTGACCAGTGTTGACATCGCATTGGTAACGCTGTCTGCAGCAACTAGCAAATCATTGCGCAACGAACGTCCCAAGCTGTTGTTAGCGCTACTCGAACCACTTCCAGGTAAACTGTTTGTCCCAAACGCCGACCTGACATTGAAAATGTCTATTTTCTATGGGTTGTATATTTCCAGAAAAATGCAAAATTTTATGACAAAATGCAACATATCATGCAATGTTTTATTCTGATATCGATTTCCGTATTGCCTAGAAAATTTAATTGTATATCATCGTAATTTGTATTACTATTAATAACAAATTTACTAAATATACAGAAATAAAATAAAACAGCTTTTTAGCGACACCTTATTTATAGGACGGTTTTTTTTTATTTTTATTTTTTACAATATGATTTGAAATAAGCGGGCGTTTTATCTTAATTTTCTTAACAGCAGAGCATTGCAAAAAAAATAAAATTCATAAGGCAGCATTATTTAAAAGTTTTACTATCAAAGAATATTTAAATGTAGACTCACTTAAGCAATAAGCATAAAAATATTTAATTCGATAGATCTCGCATGCATGTATATGGTGTATATAATTGTATGTAACCAACAATAACAGATACATTTATAAATACACTCATCATTTTCATGCTGCCAAAAAAATAACGACAGTTGCAAGAACTAAATCATTCCCTACAATTAAAAATTACAAAACTACTGGAATTACTGTAGATTGGAGGCAATTTTTTTACATCCAGTTAAAATTTATCCTCCAAGTAATTATCTCGATTTCTAATTCGAGTATCAATAAAAGATAGTAAATTTTAGCCGGTAGTAAAAAAAAACGTCAGCGGTCAGGGCCAGTTACTCTACTTGATGATAAACATTTACAACAAAGGTTTACAGGAGGTATTAATTTCTACCAGAATGTGAAACAACTTGGCGTAAATTAGTAGACGTTTTTTTGTCCAAATTTTTAAATTCCGTACGGCAAAACTCGGCTAACGTAGAAAAACAAGTCGCAAAAAACGAAAGATGATAGAAGTGCCGATGATGAATGATGTCAATTAGTGCAGAGTATAAAAAGACTTTATTCCACGCCTTTGACAGTCTATAAAATACTTTCACAGATTTTAAGATAAAACAATCTTGGCATGGAAGAAGGTGACTTTGATCTGTTCCAAATTATCCATATCAGAGAATATTAAGTGATGTTTGGATATTTCAAGAGTGATGAAAAATATTACCTACATGCGGAGATAATTTAATTTTACACGTGCATATGAAATTTAATTCAATTATTCCAAGCTTTTAATTAACTTTTTCTTTCAAATAGTCATTGTATTACGTGAAGAATTTCGCGAGTAAGTTTTGATCGTTTGACATTAACAGACTTTCACTACGTATGTAAGACTCATCGAGTGTTGCATTTCTTCTATGCAAGCATGGGATTTACTTAATAGTATTCCCTTCAAATTTGCAACAATTAATACACAATACAGCACTGAACTTAAAATACTTTCAGATGTTGGTGCAAATATATTAAAATTTAAGTCGTTACCAATTTTATTGATTAAAAATCAACCAATGAAAATATGTAAATCAACATGAAATTGGTCATCCACGAAAGATAATTTTTGTGCTTCCGATATAGTTGATCTTGATATTAAAAAAAAAAAGAAACTAATTACTTCTGTTAACTACACTCAAAATTTAACAGTAATTAAAAATAGTTCAATTTCACTGCATACAGCTAGTTCCAAGGTTCGAGTATTACTAGTTGGTTAGTATGTGAACAGTTCGCATTTATGAACTGCTCCATCATCGGAACATTCGTTTTTCATAGCATAAACTTCGTTATTGTATACCAAGTAGAATTGAGATGAAAAACGAATTGGATTTTTATCTAATGCCCATACAAGTCGCAGATGATATAGTTATGCCGCATGTACTGATTCAGAGATCATCTAACCTGTATACGAAGTATTATTTGGGCTTGTTCTTGAACTGAAACTAATATAACAATGACATTTCTATTAGTCAAAAACGGTGCGTACATTTAGCAATCATCAACACTAAATTAATATTGGTTGCAAGTATAACAGGCTCCAACGTATCTACATATGCCATCCTACCTTACGTCGCCACCGACGCAGGAGAGGCTATCAGGAATTGGATTCTGCATTGATCCAAGCATCGCATTGTTTGTCATATTTGCCGATGATGTAGGTGGCGCTGAGCTCTGATAACTTTGAGACATTGGTTGTTGATTTTGTTGTTGCTGTTGTGGTACTGATGTTAACGGGCCTCCGGGTGTCGGTGGAGCGGATCTACTGCTAGGAACGCCTCCCGGAGGCAGGGGCGGGGATTTTGTACTTCTTGGTGAACTATTCGGAGTCGATCTTGGCGATGCCTGATGGTTCTTCATCAATCAAAACGTACATAATTAATTTTAATACATTTTTCATGAAAACTGTTGTGCAGTGATGGTAATTTATATGAGAAATAATTGTAACTACCGTAACATTAAGTGTACTACCACATTTTCTAGCGATATCAATGTAAAAAGTGTTTTTTTTCTTCAGACTTCGAACACCCTTCTTTCTCAAATCAAAATGCTGATCCAACAGTTCACAAAGATGAACATTTTACAAGTTATTAACCAGGAATTGTAGTTTATTCATATCCATCTGAATTTCAACTGATTTCCACTACTGAGTATAGTTTTATGATTATATATACTGATCGTATGTTACCTTCAGCAATTTCATTAACCCTTCAAGCTGCACCATAAGCTGCCTTCGAGAATCTTGTAACGTAACAAGATGAGTTTCCAGTTCGTCTTTTCTTTGCCTTAGTGATCTCAACTCAGACATCAATGCTGGATTTTCCAATCCGGCAGCGTTAATTTCTTGTTGCCTCCTAGACATGAATATTTCATTACAAGACAGTAAATCTTTCTAATTCAACGCAAAGAAATCTTCATGATCTACATCAGATAACTTTTTTTAGCAGCAGACAATCTCATCTCAACAATCACAAGTTGATTTTGTATAAACATGGCATGATTTCAAATATTTGGTGGTTTGCAACTGTAATAATGGTTGAAAATATTTAAATATAGAATGCTTATTAAATGGAAAAGCGAATAGTGATAAACTTTGATACAAATTACAGGCATCATTGCAACAAATTGTACCACGAAGTCGATCTGGTAATAGCCTTGCGCGAGTACGTGTACAAATGGTTCAACTCTTACAAATTGACTGCAGTCTGATGCAAAATTTCACAATTCATATTTCTAAAGTCTCGGAAGAGTGAATTCTGTAACTACTGCAACAACTGAATTGTGAAACATTTATTATTATGGTTTGTTTATTGTAAATTGGACTGTATGAGCTATTTAGTTATAGTCTAACATTTACTTGGCGCAACAAAAAAACATTAAGCATCAACAGAACAATTTGAACATGCGTGACTCTAGGATGGTTCGACAGGATGACCACGAGGTTAAGGCTTGATATAAAGGAAGATAAATGACACAGGTATACCTTAACCTTGCAATCTCGCGCATAATCTCCTTGTTCTTTGCTTCTAAATGTGATATTAACTCCCGTTGCGCTCTTGATATGTCCGAAGATGTAAGATTTGCATCTGATGGTGCCCTTCCCTTTAACAATGCACATTATACAGTTATTGAGTTATATTTAAATTACTTCAATACAGAAATAAATATTTCTCATTAATAGACAATACCAGTTGCGTAATTAACAAAATAAATTTACATATTTATTTATTTTCATTATCGACATCCAAAACAATTGTAAGTACAATAGATATAATTAAACTTCACCAAGGCAAACAACTGTCACAACAAATTACTATTACTGTTAAATACGATCAAGATTTTAACAAAAATATTTTATAATTGTGTTACGTCGAATTCATTATTAAGGGGGTATACACGAGTAGACGCAGAAGAAGTAGGTGAATTTTGGTCATTTATATATTGACAATCAATTATGCAATTCGATTAGGGTTTGTTTTATTTTGAAATCAATCAAAGGAGCTCCATTTACATATTTCTTTTATGCAAACTCAAATAATAGGAAGCATTGTTATTGAAAATAACGTCAGTCATTTTTTACTCTGTGACATATTTTGCAGTGCTCACGATATCTCGAAAACACATCAAGATTTACTTGAAATTTGGAGATAGTATTTCCTTATAGTTTCTGCTTTTCCCAACGATCATACTTTACTTATAATTATTACATTTTTTCTGTTAATTGAATGAAAAAGTTGTAAATTTTTAATAAAAAATCGAATTTTAATTCCAAGCAATCTCCGCTTGGATAAAAAGAAAAAAAAGGAGATGGTAGCAAAGAAGATACATCATTCAAGAATACCGTTTCCAAAATTCAAGTAGGTAGATTTAACCAGATTTTAGATGTCGTAGGCGCGATATAATGCTTCACTGAGTGAAATGGTTGATGTTATTGTGAATAACAGTGCTTCCTACTAATTGTTTCTGAATCTATGAAGCTCATCCTATATTCTTTTGAATGAAACAAACAGCAATCGAATTGGATAATTGGCTATCGTGTTATTTATTACCAAAATTTACCAACCTTTTCAGCTATTTCTTCATGTAAATGCATATGAGTTTAATTTAGTGTCTTCAACAATCTTCGGGCGAATACCATACAAATTTTTTTACATAATGCTATGAAAAGTTACTTGTATGTTTATTTCAAAATAAAATGTCAAACTCAACGTTCTGTCGTATTATATAATAGAGCTATTTGACTACACTGTGAATTTGTAATTTGAGACTCACGAATGCCCAAGGTTGACATTATGAGATAACTCTCGATCAAAGTTCAAGCATAGCATGCAAGCATGTATTATGAGTAATTATATGTTAAACTTATAATTTAAACTTACCGCTTGGTCAGCCTGAGACATTTTGGATGCAGAACGAGGCTGTTGAAACAAGTGTAAAGTTGCGTTAAGCCATACTCAACAGCGCATCAGGCTAGGTAAATATCTAGTTGTCTTAATTGCATTAAATTGTTGATGTAACACAATATGGAGAATGTATAAAAATTAGGAGATGCTTTTTATTCAATCGCACACTGGTAGTAAAAACTTTTCCGGACTCTGTTCTATCTATCAAAATAATAATAGTCTGCGATCTGATCAACTAATTAACAAGTCCAACAGCCGAGCAATCTAATCAATAAGTATTTATTAAACTAATAACGCACCACTACGACAGCACGTGCTTCTTGGGCTAGTCTCATGGCATATCTAGCTATGAGTTTGTGCTCATCCTCCAGTCTCGAACTATCCATACTGTAACCAAATGTATCACATGTCAGATTTACGTTGCATTCACAAATATTATTTACTTTGTGGCATGATAGTTGTTCAATAAAAGAGATTTTTTGAGCTAAATAATTGGTTTTGTTGATGACAACTAAAAATAAAATATTTCTTGACATCCAAGTCTTGGGATCATTCTTGCGCTATACAAGAAAATATCACTTGTCTTACTGTTCCAACATTTGGAGGATTTCAGATTCCATAATATGTTCAAAGTTTTCATCGGTCCAAAAATTTTACTCACCTTCTCAACGTTGATCTGCTATCCATTGAGCCAGAATCGAATGGAGCCATAAACCCAGACTCCGGAAATCCATTGTGTGAGGGTAAAGGGGATGGTGGACTGGTCATTCAAAACAAAGATGAATAAAGATTAGCATCACTTTATAAATTATCCTCAAACGTGGTTCAAATCATGGGTTTCACCTTTGGCACTCTATTTCTTCTTGATAAAACATCAAGCCAATATTAGTTTACTCAGAACGTGAATATTGACTGATCTTACCAGCAATAACAGGACTTACACAATATGTGAAAGATCTAGAGTTTTCTCCGGTTGTTCTGGAAACCTTGGTAAATTATTCTTTCCTTTCTCTGGTACACATCTGAAGCTCTTGCGCAGAGAATGTCCAATTTGTTTACTCGGAGATTTCTAGAAACCGATTTTACTTTGATACTTTTATTTTATCGTCACTCGCTTGTCGATTCTAATCAAAGTAGACGCATCATAAGTTCAGCGGTGCTTGTCTAGGAATTGTGACTTTAGAGAGCATTGCTTTGTGCTAATTAGGCAAGTACTACTATATGTGCAACAAAGATGGAAAAACGCTTACGAAACTACTGTACTCTCTGGTTTCATGATCATTATTATGTGGTCCGGAAACCCTTCCTCGCCAGAAACAATCCTGACACAATTGGTACGAATGACACTTTTGACAGCGGTAGCGAAATCCGGTGAAATTCTCTTTGTGACAAGCATCACATGGTATTGGATGAACAACTGAAAAACGATCATGTATTTTAGGGTTCTCCGTCAATTGATCTAAGTATTGTCATTTTGATCATTCGATTTTCCATATTCAGTAAACTACTTACCACCTTCAACAGCAGCCATTCTATGATACAAAGGTAGCCAAATTAAACAATGTGGTGCAGGATCTGACATGAGTGTATCCAAAAAGTCATTGACAGTGACTTTGGAATTCTAAAAGTTTAAAATTTACAAAGAAATTGAAAACAGTGATTAAACATCAACAATTTGCAACAGTGCTTTGAAAATACACAAATTTCCTACTTACTGGTGGAAATATTGAATTTGCTAATCCTTCGGAATACCCAAATGAAGGTGTTTCGTAAACGGCAGCAGTTAACGCAAGAACTTCTTTCAAATAATCAGCAAACCTCCAATGGATCATGTGCCCATTACTATCTGATATCTGAGAATAAATATCTGAAAGCAATTGCAACAGAAAATCAACCAAATCACCATAATGGATCACTAGGCTTAGAATCCAGTTATTTTAGATTTTCTATTCCAAAAAAGTCGGATCTTATATTTGTTTGTTCATCGCTTCATTTTGACATTCTGAAAAAGATATTGAAAATCGAGATCGACATCGCGTTCCCATTAATAAATATTCGAGGTCAAAGGTCAACAAATTTAGTTTTTTTGCGACTATCTCGCTCACTATGGCTCGGAGGCTAATTGAGGCGAGTGTTAAAAATAAAAATTATATAATTTCCCACGAAAAAGGTCTCATTCATTTTTTACGTACATTGAACTATTTGGCAGAAAACCTGCTCCGCTATAACGTGTGTAGTATCCGCTTTTGCACTACTTTTGAGGATGAGATTGAATTTCAAAATCATACAATTTCACATAGGAAAGATTCTGTTTATTTTTTACGCACAGTGGACTATTTACGGGGTATAGAGCGACGAATAATTGTAGTTGCCAAGGACACTATTTGCTTCATTCCTGGAAACGGATTATGCAATTTGACCTATTCAAGCAATTTTAGTACGTCTTCATCATCTCTTTTAATTCGCATATCTCTGGCATCAAAATGTGGCTCATTGCTATCCAACTTTTTAATTTCCTACATATGGCGTTTATGGAATGCATACTGGACACCCACTTGCATAATACACTACCCTGTGTGCTCCTTCCACGAGAAAATCCTACTTCCATTTTCATCGACTTCGTCAATGTTTGTTCGATAATCATATCGGTTCAGGTACCACTGTTGATTTTATCACTTTGCCATCTGTAAATCTTTTAAATGTCAGCTGATCCATACTTTCTTCTACAGCGAGCATATCTTGTAAATATAAATGGTACAGAAAGTGTCCGGTAGCATGAAAATATGGAAGCATTTTTGTAACTGATTTCAGGTGCTGAGTCCAATTTCCCGTTCTCTCAGCATGTATAAAGTTATGTATAACAGAAACCATTTCAAGATATAGTACCCATAATTGTGCCGTACTACCTTGAGCTTTACATTTATTCAACTGATTGTAAAACTGCTCAACAAATGGTTCGAAATTTTGCTAGATGCTACATTTTCATAAGACACTGTTCCATTCATTACATCTTCAATATGACTGTCCATGAAATCATATATGGCATCATTAATTTCTATATCATCAAAAATATGACTCGACAATACTCTGCCGAGTAGTGTATGGCCTCTGACACTTCGGGCATAAGCACGGCCATTTCACATTTTATCTACATAATTTGTAACGTATATAATACTTAGGGCTTCTTTTATGCCATTTCCTGCAATTCTTTTCCCTATGCATCCTAGAAACGACATCAACATGTGGAAACCTCCTAATCTTAGAATTACACTTGAAGTCTGCATTCCAGGTTCACTAACAGCTACAGTTTCACGTACTTTCATGAATAGTGTCTGATTAAAAATCACAAGCTTGATTATTAAAAGCAGCATCATCTGCAACACACTTCAACGTCGTATAAACAGTGTTGTAATTACTGCACCGCTTGTGAATAAATGGTAGAAACATGACGCGAGATGTTTCAGTTTGTTTCAGTTTTACTCAAGATATTCGATAAAGCCATTCCAACCTGGTAAATCTGATACACCTTTCGACGTGCCATACATCCAGATTAGATCGATTATGTTCAAGGCGGTTTTGCATAATACTTACTCGTAGTTGATGTCTTTAACTTCAACTCTACTGAATCCAGACACTGTATGATTTTCGTACATGCGGAGAGGCACATGTGAAACTGCTGCCAAGTCTTTGGTACTTGATGCTGTTGTACACTTCATGATAAATAGATTACTAATAACAGCATTGTTTGGAGTAATTATTTTGATAACTCCCATTATATCATAAGCCGGTGAGTGGGGCGAACCAAAGATATGGTCGTTGGTACAGCTTGTGCGGGAACTACAGAGCACTTTGTTTTCAGCTAAACGGTTCGTTGTACGTAAAAAATGAAGAAAATCTTTCCTATGTCAAATTTCACAATCTTGAATTTCGATATGATCCTCAATTGGTCTCCAAGCCATAGGAAGAATCCGAATTTGTTGACCTTTCACCTTTAATATTTATTAACACAAACGTGATCTCGTTCTCAATTTTGAACATCTTTTTCAGAACGTCAAAATGAAGCAATAAAAAAGAGGCTCCGACTTTTTAGGAGCAGAAGCCATACTTATAACTAAAATGACTGTATTATTAACGATGAACAAGATTTGTCATGATAAAATAATTGGAATACCTACATCGAAATTTGTCCATATTTTTACCAGCACATAGCGTAGCCAAAGCAACTTTTACTGAGAAAACGGATATTTTATTGTTTTCCCTAAAAAGAAATAAAGATTTAAAATAATTTTTATCAAAGATATCAGCAGAAATGTAGAATAAATATTATTTTTAGATTACATACCCACTGGTATATGCTGCCAAAAGCCAGTTCATAAGAAGAGCTGTGGTAGCGTCTACTTTTGCTTGCTGAGCTACGGGTACTCTTTTGTTGAGTGCGTGAAAGAGAGACGAAAGCAAGGTTTCCAGTCTTGATACTCCCAGAGTACTCGTCGGCTCTAATGTGTTCAAGCCATTTTCTCTGAATGCTTCGATCACGTTCCATATGTCAACATTGTGAACTAGAAACAGGGTCAGAAGCACAGAATATTAAAGACACTGTACCAACAGTAATGATGATTTAAAAAAGTCAAATGGATTCCAATGTATTCGTTTTATTTTGTACATGCAAATCAAAACGGATGCAATGATTTGACAATTTGTTTGCGGATGAAAATTACGTTCAATCTGAAATTCGTAGAGTCGTCAAGATTAATACTTGATTAATGTGATGGAAAGCTGATTTAAATCACAAAAATAAATTGTAGCATTATTAAATGTTGGGTTGTAGAATGATCTTATTTGTATGCCAGCTATGAGAATCTGTGATCACTTCAAACTGTAGATTTCGAGAAATTTTTTATTGCAAGATGTACTTACAATGGACTTTTTTTTGAATGAATCTCAATTTACAAGCAGTTCGGTATGATGCGAATCGGATACTGTCAAAATTCTGTTGTCGCATTTCTTGCAACAGCTGCAGTCGACTTGCTTCCCCACTGCTACTGCCTATCCCTTGATTGGAACCTCCTGCACCATCTTCCGCCATTTTTTCTGTAACATTCAACAGTCTTCTTGTAAATTGAAATTACAAAGTACAGGGATAGTTATCTCACCTAAAATAAATTTAACAGTTTTGCTCAAATTCTCCAATGTTTATGCTAATTATTTGATAAATTTTAATAGATGGGTTTGGAGTTAGTGAAGAAATATTTCATGCCATTTACTAAAAACGTGGATGTGATGTGTTGTATGATATACACGTAGTATTTTCCAGGATTAATTCAAAATTCACAGTAAAAAATTAATGAATATATTACTATCAGGGAATATGTTTCAAACATGCACCAATTTGCTCCAAGCGTAGCGTGGAGCTTTGCAGCTTATTTTTCAAACTGATTAAAAAAAGATCAGTTTCTGACAATGGGGGGTTTTCAGGTAATAGCGGAAGGAATATAGTGGTGCATAAGTTTATACTTCAACAATTGCATGTTTAAACTCTAAATGTAATAGGTGTCGTTAATAATCTATGTACTATGGTGGTATAAGATTATTTTACTGATTAGTGTAGTTGTTATAGTTCGTGACTGGATAGTTCGTCCGGTTCTTGAAGTTATTTGTCTGTTGTCTTGATAGTCAAAATGTATTCCTGTATTACCAAAGGAGAATGTTTTCCGCCTCAAATAAGTGATTTGCTTTCAATAAACAAGAATTAATCACATGATATGAATTCAATTGTATCGTTAAAACATTTAGTGTCAAGTGTCAAAAACCATAATTCTATTGTAACTTTTTTCCAGTGAGTCTGTCAGACCTCAAACTTCGTTGGAACAGTGGCAGTAGCTGATTAATTACTCGAAAAGATACAATCACTCCGGCAACTTTCCGCAGTTTTCCTATACATGATTTCAACAATTTTGCGGATTTTACACAATTTCAGACGATTTATATAATTTCGCATAATTTCATGACATTTTATATGTCTATATATTTCATAGGGTTTATGATTTGATAACATTCCACTGAGAGTAGTGCAACATTTTTACAGTTTTAAAAGAAAAATACATTTTAACAATGTTACAACATTCAGAAACCATCATAAATTATGGAAATTTCGTAACATTTTGTAGTCATTAAATAAAATCTGTTAGTTTCTACATTTTTCAAATCGTTCAGAATATGTATTTATGTGGGAAAAAAACTGTAACCAAGTTTGTTAAAATTTATGATTATGTATTGAATTGGATGAGCTTAATTAATAAATGATTTCAATGATTTCAGTGACTTCAGAAAATTTCTAATGATTTGAATGATTTAATATTTTCGTAGACATTAATTTTCAATTGTTAACAAATCTTAAAAAAATACCAGTGATAATACGTAAAATAAAGTATGCTCATTTCTTTGATAAGTCCCTGACCCAGTATACGAACTGCTACGCACTTGGGCCTCCAGATAATTAATAATTAGCGTAAACAGTGGTCAACTAGTCTCGTATCCTCCGATCGGCGACACGTGAAAAACATGTACATTGTACATGTATCGGTGTTATGACCGGCAATCATGGCTGCGTGAATAAGGCGGCACTGATTGTATGTAGATAAATTTTGAATCACGACTAAAAGATCAAGTCGCAATGATCGCCGATCCACGCACGCGAAAGAAGTTGTGAACTATCCTTATACTTTCTCATCCTAAAAACACACTGCAGCACAATAACATCAACGTAAAAAGCGTAGCTCATCTTCTCTATGTACAGCGAAAATTCAGTTATACGTTTTGCAAGGGGTATGGCAATATTAACGTATAAATGAGAAAAACGTTTGAGTAAAATACCTAAATATTCCTAACCTTCATGATTGAAAAATGAAAAATTTATGATTTTCAGCGGTCTTATAGCTATCATCTTGACATATTTACATTCACCTCTAGTGAAATCGACTAATATTATTAATCTTAAGGTTAATCCAGTGCCGGTAAGTAAAGAATCTTTCTGTAGATGAGGCGCGGACCTAAGCTTGACAGGACGTGTTTGGGACAGGATTAGGCAGGTATGTCAAGCTACGCCATCCAACGATAGGCAAGTTCAACGTCAAATCGAAAATTTCGAATAAGAAGTCAACTGTAACAACGCATAACCGAACAGAGACTAGCACTAAGGGATTGAAAACGTAGCGTATAAGTGCTAAAAACGTATAAGCGAGAAACGTACAAGTGCCAAACGTATAACCGACGTGAGTTTTTCTAACAGCAGAACGATCCGTGCGCCTGAGGCAGGCAACCGCAGTTAGAGTCATTAGGGGTAACCGTGCGCAGTGGGTAAGTGTGCGCACCCTGTTTATCTACGAAGGGCAGAAGGGAAAGTGATATGCGTAGGGAACTGAAACGTACGGTAACAAAGACTTAATTCATCTACAAGATTGCGACATCGTGACGTCCATCTATTTTTTAATATAAATAAAAAGAATTCGACGCTCCAACTATAATTTTTGTCATCTGAACAAATATTGTCACATCGAACTGAATATAATCACCAAGGTAAATCAATTTTTTTTATGTTAGTGATTTATTTAAGTTTACTATTCTGTATATAATTTAAGGTTATGTTTAATATGAGTAAAGTTATACGAGTATCTATCAAAAATCTCGGTCTGGGGCAAGTGTGCGCGGGTGAGTGTTCACACACTTAGATACCCCCGTTGTTTTATGTGAGAAAGCAATGAAGTTGTTGTAAAAAAAATTGACTAATAATGTTTTTTTTATTTCAGTTTTTGATCACAATGCCACGTGGCATGAACAATGTACCTTTTATGAAGGAGGTAGTTTTGAATGTGATCGCTGCCACAAATAATCCTCGTAAAATTATCAAATAATTTTAAAGTTTCTTTTAAATTTCTAAAATTTCTTTAAGTTCATTCTTAGGCATCTGATTTTATGTGATTTTATTGTAATAAGTCGATCTCGCATTATTTTTTTATCTAGTCGTCAAAATAATTTGTTATTAAGAAGTCTATAACTATTCAAGGACAATGCGCACACTTACCCGAAGAAATGCGCATTTTGAATTTTTTTCATTAACCATTTTTTCTTTCCAATTGTCAAAGTTTTATGTGTTATTACGTAATTTAATTATTAGTTCAATAAATGCTTCATCATATGCATGGGTTCTTTTGTCCTTATTCCTTTTTGTTTAATTTTTCCACGAACCTAAATCCTTAAGTGCGCACACTTGACCCGAACGACTCTACACCTCACGTTCAAGTTGAGCACCATGTCTCACAACCTCATTATCCCGATGAATAACTGAATTTGATGTCAGTCCTATTTTTAATTGACTCATTATTGCTTAAGTTGATTTCCGAATTAAATTTTTCATCGTTTTCCACATTTCCTAATATTCATATTATTTTGACAAATATTAGACAAATATAGTTTGATGTTTGGGCTGGCCATGACGAGATACGGTGCTCAACCTGAATATGAGCAGTATCTCTGGTTGCCTATCTCAGACGCATGGATCATTTCGATGTTACAAAAACTCACGATATACGTACAGAGTGAATTCCTAACAACCGCATGGTCCGTGGTCTGCTAAAATCCTAATGCGCATGCCCTACGATCCGAGAGCGACTATTCACCAGGGTAACCAACTGTTGCTAGCCTAAAAAATTTCGACATTTGTGAGTTAAGCACAACTGCCGTCGATACTGTCAACATTTTTGAGATTCCATACACGCTCATTAAGTTTTAGCCAACGATAAACCATGCAGTCGTTAGGAATTCACTCTGTATATACACGATTAGGTAAACATGTGGACATTAAGTCAGGGACAGCTAGTTTTTCGCCCGAGTCGATTACGTTGGTAACGCAGATTTGGTTTGCAGTTGCCACTGTCGGCCGGCCGCTACGGGCTGAATCTGCGTTACTAACGTAATCGACTCGACCAAAAAACTAGGCGTCTCTGAATTAATGTCCACATGTGTACATCAATCATGATTCGAATGAAAAATTTCGCAATTTTGCAGCACCATAAAGAGCTGGGGTAGATTGATCCGAAGTATTTATTCGCGTCGGTAGCTTCGAGTTTTGCTTACGAATGTGACATTGACTTGCGATGATATGAGAAAATTGTGAAAAAAAACTAAAACCTGCAGATTAACGTGAAATTTTTATCTCGAGCTTAGAGCGACGAAAGTCGACCCGGGTCCAGAAACTTACACGAGTCACGAGTAAGGTGCTGGACGAGAGGTCTCATACGTGCGTACGAGAGAATTTCAGGTCGTCGCGTCGTCTGAAATAACTGGACTTGAGGCAAGTCCAGAGATATTATTACGGAGCGAAAAATAGTATATGTTGCATAAATTATGATAATGGGTGTGGTGTGCGTTGCCTAACATGCTGGAATCAAAACTGATGTGTTATATTTTGGTCGATGATGAGCAGTGTTGTACATTATTCAGATAATTTTGATTAACGCGGAATTATCTTGGATAAAATTATTTCACCAGTTATCTTATAAATGTAATCTACAATCTAAAATTTATCTTAATCCATCGAAATAACATAAATAATAAGATTCTCATCTGTAGATATTCATAATCACCATTTTGTACAATACTGATGTAATACGTGTTTGAAAACTTGTATGAAAAATTAAATATACTGGGTTACAGATTTTTAGTTCCTGAAGGGGGGGGGGGGGGGGGAGGAGGTATAGCTTGAACGGTCTAATATCATATCTATTTTAAAGAGTTGTTATTCAAAAAAATGAAACAACTTACAGCAATTTGAGTTAACGGGCTTTATTAGTTATAATTTCAAGAACATTTAGAACTTTTTCATTGAAATTAATAAGAAAATGGCGACATGACGCATATAAGTAGCGAACAACTCCGAATTCGAGAGCTTTTGCGATGGCGCATCTCCTGACATCACTCTCCAACTTGTAAGACATAGAACAATTTTTTTGAGTTAATAACACCCCCCCGCCCCCCAAGCATACCAGCATAATAGTCCAGGAGGAAAAGGAAAAGTAATTTAAATCACAAGTTTGGGCTTGGAAACGAGAGGTAATTTATAGCTTTAATTCTCAAATTAATTAAAATTCCTCTGATCCTCGCTTGCTAGCAGTGATTAATTTAAAGTTAGACGGTTTTAATGTCGCCGAAGCTGTTACATACATACCTATAACGAACCATAGTTCCCCCCTCCCCCCGGCCGCACTTTTTTAAAAAATAATTCGGAGTGCATTATTTCCTGCATCTCCTTGCAACGCGAGATTTGATTGTATAGAATTCATGCGGCAAGAATTTAGATCATCTTTGAAAATCGTATCGTTTCTCAATTTTCAAAAAATTTGGCGATCAGTTTCATTCAGCCGTTTTTGCGTCAACGTGGAGAATTCGAGAAGTTGAGATTTAATAGTGCATCCATCATATACCTATGTTGACATGGGGAATGACGTGATTGAAATTAGCCACGCCAATGTAACTACTAAACCCAACCACTTTAAAACAATTTTGAAGCTTCAAAATCACAATAAGAAAAGTCAGCTCTATTAAAATTATAACTCATTTTTTACTTTTGTAAAATTCAATCTTACAGGTCACATTATCTAAACGTTTCAATATATGTGTAACATAAAAATAAAACATTCGCGACACATCTTGCATGTGATTCTTCGCGGTTTATTCTGCATTCTTCGGCAACCGTGTTTTAGTTATGAATCTATAAGAATACGGTGAAGATGAAGTTCGAGTATATATAAGATTCGATACTTTTGAATTGCAGTGTCTGTGTAAGTTTGTACATTTCGAATGATTTTGCAAAGGTTCAAAATTCTGTAACAATTTAATGTACTTAAAAATACGGGTGGTTTGTTTAAGCTTTAATATCTATAAGAATCTAAGAGTAAGGTGCTATATATAAGCTGATGCTATTCTGACTTAGAACGTGCTTCCAGAATCTAGGTATAGTTTCCGAAGCTATATTTTCAATTTGTCATAAAGTAAGAATTGTAAGTTGAGAAAAATAATAGAAAAGATATCACATCAGTCCTAATAAACTGATTATACTTATTGTTAGTAGAATGAACTAGAAGCTTTTTTTTAATACGTTTCACTTGAAACTGAGACTTTTTTTTTTTGCTTAGCTTAGTTTCGTACGATCTATAGTTTTCGAATTAAAACGTAAAAGAAAATAAAATTAAGCATAATCTTATCAACTAACAAAAGTATTTTACAAAGTTTCAGAGGGTGGAGATTTCGGTCAGATCGATTACACGTAGAATACCCTATATAAAGTAATATACGTTTGGTTAATTTCAATATACGGAGATGTTTTCATAAACGTTTCACAGTTATCTTACGGTCAGCAAATATGATCGTAAATTATATCGGTGGGTGTACATATCCATACAGCAAATAACTGAGGAATGAATCACTAATCAACAGGTAACCGCATATATGGCAACATGCGCCAATAAAATAATTAGCATTAATCCTATCCGGCTCGTATTCAGTATATAATTATGGTATCGCTCGTTTTAGCTGGATTCGTTAAGATCGAATATTCAGCGGACAAGTTTCTTCGTAGGGATTGTACGAAAGTACAACTGTAATCTGTTTACAGAAGAAAATTCAAAACCCGCAGCAGTAGCTTGTGGAAAATCATAAATGGGTACAAGGTACAAGTAGTTAGTATTGATCTCGAACCATACAATTATAATGAAATATGTGTGTCCGTTGTTCTTGTTTTACGCACTACGCAACATAGTCTAATTATTCGCACGGAATATGTGATTATCAATGTTACAACGAGAGTTGTGACTTAGTTTCCATCGTGTGCAGAGTTTAAATTGGATCACCAATCACGTACCTATCAGATTTGTCAAGAAAGCGGGGAATCCCATGGCGGATATCAAGCTACACGTTTAGTTAATTTAAACTTTGCCTAAAACTTAAACCAAGTCATTTGTACGTAAAATTGCGTAACGTGTAGTACGTAATGAAAAGTTCAAGCTCATTCATTTTCCCGTGAACATTATACTGAATTATACTGAAAGAGAAAACCGAATAACGGAATCCCGCAATGACATATCACCTACATATTATTACATGAGCGGATACACCAACTTCAGCGGGATTTCTGTAGAGTCAAAACTTTGATATGGCAGCAATTTGAATAAAATATGGTGTACGCCAAGATCTGATAATCCTTGAATTTTTAGACTCTTATGCTGCACCGTTTACGAGAAACACGTTGATCAACATTATCGTGTTTTCGAATTTCCACTACTTTGTACGGTCGGGAAAAAATTAACAAATATGTTTTTCATGTAAAAAAGTTTGATCTTTCCAAATATGAAATCCATTTTGTGGTAGCTCCCCGGAAACTATCAGAGAAACACGTTTTCAGACATTTTGTGTACTGTGGAAGATAAAAAAAAGTTGTCTTACTTTTTTGTGCGTAAAAATTGACAAGTTCGAATTAAGTAAAGAAACGGTTCAGTATTGTTGGTCTATGGAACGATAGTCCTGGGTCACCCTGGATGTATACCGAATTAATTATAATCCGATTTTCATCCTACACTACAAATTTGAAAACGTCTACTTTTTCACAGATGAAAACATAAAAAGAATCCAACTTTTAGTCCATCGCATTGATAAAGGACTGAAAATATCTAGAAAAGAAAAAAACTCGTATAAATTTATTTGGCAGTTTCCGAGGATCTACCTTAAAGTGGATTTCATAGTCAAACAAAGTTTCAACTCATTCAAAACATGACAAAAAAAAAATTAATGTTTTTTCACAAACGATACGGCTTGAAACCCAAAGAATTGTAAGATTATTTTATACTTTATACGCATAATCAAAAGCTTACGAGGTTGAAAAATGAAAAATTGTAAAAAAATTAAAATGGGAATAAAAATTTCTGCCTCACATAATTGCCGCTTCCGGAGCAGGCAAGACTCTTCACTCGTTATATGAGAGGTATTTAGATGGCTAGGTGCCAGTGATACGATAAATATTCATAACCCAGTGCTGAGAATTTCCACGGAGTGTGGAAAATACGGTCGAGCCGCGGCAAGAAGACACGGAATCGATACCTAGGTACGACCCAACGTGTGCTGCAGGCGGCAGCGAGGAGGCTTTACCTCGCGGATTCTGCAAGAGGCAAGGAAGGAAGGCCGAGATGAGAGCGGTTAAACGAAGGAGCGAGCTAGGCAACGAAGAGCTGGGAAAAAAAAATGGGGGAAAAAGGAAGAAGGGACGGAAGGTGTGTGAGGCGAGGTGTGCTCGGAGTGAGAAATGGCGAGAGATTGCAGCTGCAAGGAAATGTCGAGATATACGCGAACTCTCTATTAGCGAAAATGTAACACCCCGTAGATAACACGAGCAAATTTTGAAATTTTGGAATCTAAAATTCCCTGATCTATCCAGGTATTTCAGACCAATAATATGACCTTTCAAAATCATAATCAAAAAATTACAGTACTTTTAATGAGATGACATATATTTGAGAAACATATATTTACTAACGGCAGATTGCAATTCTCGATGGAAAAAAAAAAAAGAAAAATAAGTGTTGGTATCGATTGTTGATGTTATATTCTTTACGAATATACGTAATTCAGTTACTGCAGCTGATTTATTTATGACGGGCAATGAAAACATGCCGATTTCTTCTAATGGGATCAATTCAGAATTTTGAAAATTCACGTAATGCAATAATCTTGAGAGTCAAAAAAGTTTCGAGTTATCTGCGAGGTGAGTATCGAAACTATAATTAACGCCTTCAAACGTTCAATAAACTAATCGATAAAACGTATCGATAACCTTGAGACTAACAAACTTTTTTTATGCGCCTCGGACGATTTATAAAACATTGCGACGATTGTTCGAGCCCATCGCTGTATAACAGAGCTCTGGGCTCACATTGTACGGAACTTTAGGTAAGCATTCGAATAGGCGACCGATGCTGGGATGGACCACCTAGAAGTCTTCCTCTGGAGAATCCAGGACGGAGATGCCGCTGCTGGCTGGCATTCTCTTGCGTAGGCGGGTCACCGAGGTACATATGTACATAGGTACATATACATATAGATACCTACATACACATAGGTAAGTATAACCTACACCCGCACCGAGTTGAGAAAATTATAACATGGGGTTTATAGTGGAAGCTGTGCATTATACCCGTCCGTGAAAGGCACATATAAAGAATATGTGCGTTACTCAAAAGTGTAATAATAATAATTACATTAATTACTATTATTATTATATGCGTATTGTAAAGAATTTTTATGCGATCAAACATTCGTAATTTTTGTAAATGTCGATTTATTGTTCTACAAATATCAAATCATCGCAATTATATGATTACAGCTGCACTATTAGTTTTCATTTTGTACTCAGAAGTATAACTTATAGATTTTTCGGCTAGGGTAAAGAGTAAACGTGGTTTAGGTACTGTAGAGTAACCGTAACTAGAAATTTATCTCGGTGTAATACGTTAGATTTTATAATAATTTCTTACACAGTCTTCGCGTGTAGTCAAGATTGGTTGTACCGTTGACTTAAAAATGTAAGCAATTGTTGAAATTAAGTAAATAAAAATTTGGGTAGATTTTACAATATGCTTCAGATGCGAAAATGTTCTTCATCATTTCCTTTCGTAAGGAAAAGAGAATTTGAACTTGGTCCAATGTTCAAATTTTTTGAAACGCTTGGTAAAATCCAAAATTTTGGCGAAACATCATGACTTCTGCAATTGACCGTAAAATTTTCCCCTCGACAAATATCCCAGCCCATATAAGGTACCGGAGTGATTACACATTCGGGTATAATAATAGCAATAATAATAATGTAAACTTATAAGGTCGTAAATATGACGATGAGTGATTGAATAAAACGATAAAAACGTAAATAGCAGAAAAGAAAATAACAAAATTGCAGATCAGACAAGGTGATGCGAACAAAGAGCTTGTGCGAAATACGTTTGTCGCAGATACACGAAATCTGTTCGTTACTGACGTATGATGTAAACTTTGTGAGCGCGGTTTAACTGTAAACATCAAAAGATTAAGATTATTCACGCCGCCGATTGAGATAAGATCGTCCAATCGATTCAACTTCATTAATCAAACACCAAGATTGTGCTAGCAAAGTTGTATAATTTATATTTTACACCGATTTCGTATCATGTTCGAAATCCGGCAGCCGACTTGCCAGTTCAGTTTGTCATGTACGTAATAAACATGAAAAATACAGACATTATTAAAAATGAACCAATAGTATCTTTAGTTGTGGTTACTTACTATACATTTCTTGACTTAATTAACGCAGTTGAAGTTAGTAACGTCAAAGTAACGCAACATTATTGAAAATTTCATTTTCTTACTGTCTGTATATTTCTCCTGCATAGAAATGAGCTATGAAAATTATAACTTTAGAATTATAACATTGATAGGGTTCAGTTTGCAAAATATCATGATATTATTGCTCTATTATAACTTTTAAAATGTCAAACAATTTTTCTCGAAACTGTATCGTCAGATAAATATTACGAATTTCAACTTCGTCTCGACTGATTAATTTTTTTTATTGCGAATACAAACACGAAACTTTGCAATAAAACCGTCCAAGCTTAAATTATAAGAACGCCCTGTTCTGTGTAGCATAAGTGAATATACGAAATAGTATACGTATATCTAAAAGGTTATAGATAGCAATTGCATAAGGAGATATAAGACATAGACGTGGGCGATATTTCACTGGCAATTTTCTATAATATCGGGACCGAAACGTGGTCGGAATTTTTACTATCATAAATCGAACTGTATAAACTTCTGCCCAACTCTCCTGGTTTTCATAAATCTAATCTAACGGGACAACTCGGACCCCTTTCGAATAAAATCCCATTGCGGTATAGCCACATACCGATAAATACCTATACAAAAGTAAATTATCGGATGAATACACAAATATGTAAATTTACACAATACGCTCGAATGAGATGAACAATAACAGGCTTAAAACTCGCTTAAAAATTGCGTTAAAGTCACGCTTGCATGAAATAGTTGTGATATTGTGTTACGAGTGCGGAAAGCGGGCGATTTCTGACGAGTGTTAAGGTTGCAGGGTGAGCCATAAAGGCTATCGCTGTAAATACACAAGTCGAATATCGCCCACATCCACACGAGTGACACGTACGATTTTTTCCAACACCTGTGAAGGAAAGTTCGAATTGAGAAGCAAACGTTACGTAATATGATAATTTAAAAGAAGTAGATCAAGAGCGATTAAGAGTTTCGAAAGCACGGACCCGGCTTCGTACAACCTAACCTAGGAGTACAAACTTCAAGTTGAACTTGCCCAATGACGTAACTAGCGGTGCGTAAAAAAGTTATCCGAAACTGTGCACGGGCCAAGAAGGCACTAGGGTGTAAAATTGAGAATCTCATCGTCAATTAAAATATTTTTTCCAACACCTCCTTGGAAAATTTCATTTCGAAAACCTGTGGAAACGGGCGTAGGGTGCCCCATTTCAGAAAAGTGCGGTAAAACGACGCTGGCGCATGCGCACAGCAGAAGTGATCGATTTTACACACTAGGATTTTCCTTTTTTATTTTCGAAAAAATTAAGCTGAATGATCAGGCATGGGGAATTCCCTATACACGCATTTTATAACGTAGTACCTTGCATCGGTTTAGTTGCATTGCACATTCAAGAGGTCTGATAACATGTAGTAAAAGAAAATCAAGGCGATTGCGCGCGGAGAGCGGTAAGGTTGATCTTTTACAAGGTTGAATCGGCCAGTTCATCGGCCTCAAAAGTTACGAATAGGGAAAAAACCGTTTCGGAACTCCCAGCATTGTTATTTGTTATTTACTTTATTATTATTTGTGCCGATGATAATGAACAGGATGAATGAACACCCCTGTTGTCGAACACCCCATCAATTTTCTTTTCTCCGTAGAGTGATGAAATTGTTTCAAACTTTAGGAAATGATAGTATTTGCAATTATGCTTGGATGTTGAGCCAAAAAGGATCGAAAATTAATGTAAAAATACGGAAAATATTTGATTTGGATATTAGTGTGCCACAACCTTAGAGTGAGTGAGAAACTGTTGTATGTTCAGTATTTTCGCCAACTGTTAGAAATTTCTTGACCCAACCCACAAGCACAGTTTCAAACATTGTCATGTCCTATTAGATTGATTCATTATTTTCATGTATAGACTTGAATTTGGCGCCAGCCACCATCTATTACAGGGCCTATAGGTTAAGTCGATAATTTGGTCAATCATATTGTAAAATCGATTATCAAGAAGAGATCGACGTAGAATTTCTTTTTCATCACCTCTTACCCATGCTTTGAAAGAAAAACGTTGCACAAACAAAACCTTTCTTGGTCCACAATAAATAGTGAAGATACGTCCACGAGTCGTATTAATAACCTAAAGCTTAACACTTCCCAAAGTTTAAAACGATGTCGTTACTCTGGAGAGAAGAAAACTGTTAGGCACGATTTGCAGAGTCAAACGCGTGCGTAATATGTATATAATATCCGTATAACAGACCTGAATACCTCAGGCGATGTGATCAGAAAAAAAGGCGTATGAAGGAAAATTGAAAAGTGAGTCAAAGAAAAGCAAGCCAAGTCAGACAACCATGCGCATAAAATACAATATTCATAAAACTGCAATAACGGGATAAAGAGACAAAAATGCAGAATTAACTACATATTTATTAATTAGCGATAACTGCCGACCCGTATTTGCAGTTATTACAAGACTGCTGAGAGTGCAGTTAATTCTTATGTTGACAATGAACGCCACACGTTTCAACACTCAAAACACATACGGTAAAGGCTTGATAAGTTTCCACCTGCGAAACGAGAAAAAATTGCGATCATTTGATGCTGGTGGAACAATAAATTGATGTTACAGGTGTTATTTGAAAAAAATGTGACCAACTAAATGAACAGAATTTACGTTGCGATAACAAGAAAATGTAATCTTGACAACTATAATCACACTAAAAATAGGTGCGTTATAGTTAGAATAACAATTCGATCAAGATTTTCGAGTAACTGCAGCAAATGAAATTTTTCTTAGTTCGTCACTGGTATAAGTTTCACATATTGGCCGAAGTAAAATTGACTTTCCTATACATTCACGAGTAAACTCTGCGTTAACTTTTGAATCTAATGGAACCTGAAGTTTCAATTACAATTTATTGTTGATGTGATAATAAGTTCGTTAAAAGGTATAACCATATGTGTCAAGATTTCAAGATTTCAAGACCTGATGGAGAGAAAATGAACATTGTAACGACTGTGCTATTAAATTTGAAGAACGCTATTTTCACAATCGAAAAGTACAACATTACAGTATAATATAGGATTATTATTATTATTACCCACATGATTATAATCGGGTATAAAATTTTACTCGTCGGTGCAGTGTAAATGTATTAATTAATTACAGTACGTATGGTGGCTGTGATTATAATATCATACAGGGATCCTGGACGTAGAAGGTTCTGTTAATGGAATGATAAATGCCTACCAGAAGTCTTCATAAAAAATTGAACACTCAATATGATATATTGATGAATTCTAATGGAATATCTAGTAGATGAAGGTGTGTGGCAATGGAAAGAGTTGAAATACTATCACATCAGCGCCTGTAACCATTTCTCTTGACTTGAACAATGTAATGCCTTTCGGCAATCTACTGACTGCGTTACCGACTGGACAAAGTGCTAATTAATATTAATGAAACGGTCAACATCTTCCGTAAAAATAATATCGCTTTGCGTACATGCGTGTAATATGCGCATTGATCTTTCTACACAAAACTCATAGTTGCTTTAGATACGCACAGTTTCCCATTATACACCTCCGTTAAGCTGGCTATGCCAATGTAGCATGACAAGTAAATACAAATTGGAGAATAGTCGCTAATTAAACGCATTTTAATTGGGGAAATTTTTTTTCTCGCCATGCCAGTTTTTAATAACAACACGGAAGACCCAGCTTACAATTAAGCTAGCATCGCCACATCGTAAAAATAGTGCAAATAAAGCTGTAATAGAAAAATACCAACGCGAGATTTATTCGCTAATTATGTAACTGCAGTCGATTGACATCAGTTTCATCTTTCTTGACCCCCCCCCGCCCACCAAGCCGAACGTTACGGAAAAATTTTGAACGTACGTAAATTTGTTGATACATCGACGCGTGAATTAGTCGCTGGCAATAGAAGTCGGTCGGAAATTCCAATCCTGACGTCGCAAAACTAAACAATCAAAAATTCGAAATTTTAACATCGCGTCAACAGTTTAGTTTTTCGCCGTCAGGGGTGGAATATTCGAGGAGAGGTTGATTCTGGAAAAGCAAGACCGATATCCTGTTTTTGTATACAAATACTTTAAGCTTGTTTGAAAAACGAAGAGATTGCGATACGTTGTATCAAATCGTATAAAATATTATTCTTCCAAGTTTTTTACATTTCGAATTATATTTTTGTCAATTTTGCATGTTTTCATTAAATTTTTGATAACTGGAATAGACTTGAACTGCAATTGAAGGTTCTTGAAATTATTTAGTTAAGGCTGAGATGTTTTTACCTCATATTTTTATAAGTCAGCAATATTTTTACGGTTAAACTTATTTTTACAAGAAAAAAAAAAAAACTATAACATACAAATTACGGTGTGTGATACCATCAAATTTTTTCTTCATATTTTCTCGAGAAATTAACCCGTGTCTAGTATAGGTATATAATAAACTGAACTATATTTTTATATCCTGACTAAAAAAACAAGTCGAAAATTAATTCTGTAGCAAACGATTAACGCGATAGCACTCACAATCGTTTTACTTTTTGGTAAATCACTTGTTTCACGAAAGCGGACAATTTCAGGCATTTTAATTGTCTGAAAGATGTGCTAAAGACAATTATAATATTTTTTGCAACTATTTTAAATCGAGATTAGGACGGTTACAAAATACAAAGTTAGATTCTAAAATAAATTTTTAATTGTGGTTACTATACAGCCTTCAACTTTTCCACTCTTTGCCATAACCGAAAGATGTAGTTCTGGACGTCAAATAAAATTGAGTCTTGTACATGAACTATTTCTTTCTTGTAACTATTACGATAATTTGATCTTGGTGCAACAAGAAATTAATGTTGAGGTTTTATTCAACTTAAAAAATAATCCAGTAAGTTAAAAAAAAACCGATATAATCTCGCAATAACTGCAGAAAATTTAGTATTGACGAATATTATGACACTAAATAGTTATTTGTACCACTCATTTTCTTGTATTGGGTAGACAAAGATTTGCAACGAAATTGAAACCGTTATTATACCAATTTTTCTAGAACTATAAAGTAACTGTAATTCTCACAGTGTTATTACACTCGTTAAAATTGAGTCAGACAGTAAAATTTTTCTCGCGACTACATCGCGCGTTTAACGTAATGAAACTACTACTGCAAAATAAGATAGATAAGAATGAAAAGAAAAAGAGCCGTCCTCCACTGACAGACTACTTTTGTTTCATCCGAAAATTATCAGCTCCGGACATATAACCGCTGCATAACTTGGTGATCGAGGAAGGAAATACGTAAATCGGCTATTGCAGGAGGTGGTAGGTACGCAGAGTGTGCAGCAGCAGGAAGGAAGGAACCAACTGCAAAACGGGAAGTTGAAGCTCGCGAGAGAATGCATGCAGATATAGCGAGGTTGAATCAATACGATAAGTGGGACAGGTGGGGGCGAAGTTCCTACGGACAACGGGGTTGCAGGGGTGGGAAAAAGGCGGCAGGGTGGCCGAGATGTGCGCCGGCTAAACGTAAGGAACGAAGGGAACGGACCGCCAAAGACAGGCTTAGACACCGGATAGAAAATGCGGCAGAAGCAGGGTATTAAGATCGGTTTAATCTCCGACCAAACATGGCGAGACGTTATTGATGGAATCGACTTTAGGCGATCTTAATATGGACGGTTGTAACGGTTGCACGCATGCACGCATGTCGCAATCATTACCTACGCTGATATAATCTAGCTTCTATATCGAAACGATCTGTTGATTTGTATACATTAATTATTACGCGAGACGAGAAAGTTCATGTTGTTTATTCATATATCAACGTTCAAGATTAAACGGGCCGTGCACCGTCTAAATCGTAAGAGAAGAAATGATAAAAAGGAAAACCCTTGAATAGTTTGTGTTACTTGTACCAATGATGGCGATCATGAATGAAACGACATCTCTCTTATGTGATAGAAATGAATCTGAACAAATTCGAAAAGTACAAGTTGAGAATGTCAGCAATTTGATAGTAGGTTTTGTAGTTATAACATTCAAAATGATTAAATGGTGTTGCTGATCCGATTCTTCCGAGGTTTTTTTGAGCTCCTTTTGTATGGTGATCAGATGTCCACAAATTGTCGGAAAAATATTCGAGAAGTATTATATTATCAAGTAGTTGTTACGCGCAAATGTAATTTTTGACAAACATGAGTTGTACCGTACTTCCAAAAAAACTATTCTCGTCCATTCTAGAGATAATTATTTGCAGATTATTTATTTGATATTATTATAACATTGCTGGAGGTTTGTCAAACGGTTGTCTCTACTTTCGTAACCTTTGGATCAAACTGTGCGTCCCGTTAATAAGGTCCAGCCGAAAATAGTGTCCAAAGAAAGACTTACTAAATAAAGACTGCTCAAGTGCAATTTGAAGTTAATCGAGTTGAGTTGGGTCAAAACCGTCACCCCTGAATACACAGGATGTTTCCTAGTAAACGCCGCAGTATGTTGTGTTGCCTACCACCGAAGGGAACAAATATCGGTAAAACAGACCTATCGAGTCATAATCACTTTAACGTGACTTCGGAATGCGATCACTGAACCCTTCAGCATAGGTTATAAACAACAAAGCAACTGCTTGGCAAAATCCACACACAACTGTGCAACACGAGTACTTCCTTCCAGTTCACTCGCGAGGACTTCAAACACGCTACGTCTCGATAAGTCGGTAGGTCTGTATTACCGATATTTGTTTCCCTCGGTGGTAGGCAACTCAATATACTACGGTGCTTACTCGGAACCGCTCTGTAGAGACACAAAACAAAAGGATGGAAACGACGGATTTCTATGGAAAGACCTCATTTATCAACAAATTTCAAATCGCAGGGTCAAATTGTTGAAGATTTTGCTCTATATTATTTTATTCAAAACAAAAACGCTTTCTCCACTGAAATTCAGAAGGGACGCATAATTTCAATCCTACACAAGGGTAATTGTAATTAATCCGGCAGAATAAGTTATTACAAATAAAACGGTTATTGATTGATTACTTCATTCATTTATCGATAATTCATCGAAACGGTGTTCAATTTGTTTTCTCCCCGAAATGCTGTGTTCACATCTTATGAATTTTATGTATACGTATCTCTTTAATTAATGATAAACAAAAAGAAAGACAATAGTTCTCATGGGTTTGTATTGCAATACTGTAACGACGATTAATATGTAACTATACAGCAAGCCATAAATGTTTTAGCCATTCTATCTTATAGCTTTCAATTGTCACGCGATGCTATAAATACTTTCCGATCTGTCGTTGAAACGACATTCAATTTAGTCGCTTTACGTGACTAACTAGTTAGATAACCGGTTGTATATTCAACACGTGAGGATTCTATCTTGTTTCATCTAATTTTGGAAAGTCGTCACTCCCTTCTTTCTCATTTTCTCCCATAAAAGTAGCATCACAGAAAATTTTAGAGTGGTCAGTTTTTCAATCTACCCTGTTCAACCCTCCCCTATCGTGGATGTGCATTTTTCATTATATTCATGTTTTGAATGTACATCACGTTTTACTCGTTAATAAAAAATAGGTGTCGCAAAGAGGGTCAGTAAAAACCTTGACTTAAAATTCGTATATTTTTCGTTACTTTCCGATACGAGATGGTAACAAATTTTTGAATTTCGAGTGAAATGATTGATTTCTTCCGAAGCTAATCATGATTTGTTACAATATTTGTTCAATTTGTCAGTCGTATTTCAATTAGGATTTTGTCCAAATTAAGTTATGGAGTCTCTGTTACCTAGTTGAAAATCTATAGACAGAGATCGTTAATGATCGTGGCAAGGATGACATCAAAGGTATACAGTTATATTATGTACCATTGGCGTCTTTTATTAGGCGGCATGTTGTATAAATAAATTCTAGCAAATCACAATTTCGTTTAATTACATCGTAGTTTGAATCAATAATATCAGTATGGACTGATTCGGATATCACTATTCAACGCATCTTCACTCGTCCTTATTGGCACAATGAGCTCTGATTCACTGAAATTGTGCACGAATAATACGAGTTTGAAATTGTGAAAAAAGGAAAAATGATGGAATCTTTTTAATATAATTAATACTACAATTTTTTCATTTGAATTTGCGGTTTAAACGATCCGTTTTGTATTAAGAAGGGATTTCTTTACTGAAATTAAATACAACGAACTTCGGTTTAACGTTTTAAACATTGATGTTATTACTTTTTGTTTATTTAATTTTTTCACCGTCTTGTCCAATTTTGACGAGAGTGGAATTAGTAACGTCGATGTAACGAAACATTATATGAATTATTCTTATACGACATGCATTATACGAATCCGACAGACAATTTACGTATCTGTTATAATAAAGTGCGCTCTACGTTCCATTTGAATTAAATTCAATCAAATCAAATTCGAATAAAAGAGACGAATTATTATTTAGAGAAAAAGTGTGTTTGGAATGAAAAATAAGTGTTAGAATTTTTTAATTTTCCTAACATTATACGTTGTAGATGATTATTAGTACATGTGATATATTCCCATAAAAGAATCCACTTCTGTGCGTGTTCGGCAATAATTTCCAAATATTAAATCACCGGAGAATTTTACACGGTAAAACTTTTTTTAAAAATGTGATGACAAAATTAGACTACTCTATTATAGGTATACCTATAATAGTGAAAAGCTACTAACGTAATTTTATCAACGTTTTATGATCATTCAGTAAACTTGAAAAGCAAGTTTGTTCATGATCTGAAGATAATTATCGGTAGGTACAGTAATTAATCAAAATGAACAAATTGTCGACCGTGCGACGCTATATTTAATATTTTAAAAAAGCTAACAATAAGAAGACTTTAAGTCGTATGATTTACACTTCAAAAAAATGTTATTTTCGTTACTTTAGTGACGTAGTTTGTCTTGCATGTGTAGAATATCATTAATGAGCAAAACAACAAAAAAATTCTTATCGAATGGACTGGATCATACAAAAAATAACATAGGTGTGTATCTAATATTTTAACCTTTGGATGTGTGGTGAATACTATACATGAAAAGTATACAATAATATTTTCCGAATCTCGTTTATCTGAAGAAGTTTCAGACAGCCCAAGTTTCAACGATAGCTTCTCGTTCTTGCTGATAGTTATACGCGAGTTTTCCGCATTGTCCACGTAAATAGAACGTAAAGTATACAGTACCTAATAAAATCATCATTCAAGTTTACATTGAACATAAAGGAAAAGAATCCTGAATAAATACTATTTCACAAATATACCTAACTGCATAGTAAATAGTGGAAGGGGGATATTGATAAAATTTCACGCTACCTCACTATTAGTAGAGTTTCAAAGACTTTGCTAAATCATTCAAGCTACCTTCAGTTTGTTACACGTAATGATAGTATATAGTGCAGATATGAGAGCTAATAGGATATAGTCGCATGACAAAAATTGACTTGAATTGGGAATTTGTGATATTTCTAAGAAGTTTAAATGCCATTTCTAAATTGTTAAATCGATATTATAGGATTAGAAAAGGACCGTGAACTAATAAATGATCGTTTCAATCGGTCATTTCCTGGTTACACTTATAAACTTTTTGTAAAGTTTACCCTGTACTATATTGGATTACTCAGGTTCCTATTTCTATTAGCATCGTTTTATGCCATTAATAGTAACTTCTGGAGTTTATAGAGTCATAACAATAATAGTTTCAAATTAAAAGACTCTAACCGAGAGTAAATACACATTGGCAAGATTGTACGTATAAATAAATTTCAAAATATACACAATTTCGAAAAGTTATTCATTTTCCCAGTCCATTATCGTAGAAATTGGTCCAGTTGGAAAAACGTTTGATAATGAGGTTTAATACTTTTGCAGTTATGTGCACATCCAATATTAAAACTTGGAAACTGGACGTCAATTACCCGCCGTTGTATAATATACGTTCAAAAAAGTACGAATTTAAGTAGCAACTGTAAATCTGGCGGGGAATCAGAAAACTTTTTTAATGGGTTAGTGAATAAAATAAAAGACGAATGAAACCGTGATGACAAAAACATCATACAAATCTCGCTACAGATCAAACTTAAGTTCAATTCAAGTTTCTTAATTGAAAGTAAAAGAAAGCAGGAAAAACGCGACTGCCTTGAAAGAACCAGTCCTAGAACATCCCGTTATTCTATAGTTATTTTCGATAAGATTTCAGAGATGGATCGGATAAATTTTCCCAAAATCCAGTCAATTCGGGGTTAGAAAGAATCTTATCAATGTGACCAAGGCCATAAAAATTCGTTTAATCGTTCGCGAGATATCGTCTTACAAAAAATCGATCACATGCACACACGCCCAGCGTCCATCTAAAAGTGACGACTAGACTCTGAAGTTAGCCGCAGGTTTCACAATCAGCCCTCTAGCGCGCAACGCTACGAATTTGTGTTCACGTTTGATTGCGAATGCAACTTTTTTTGCTGTAATTTGGTGCACCCCTACTTAGAAAATCATGATCAGAAGCTCTCAGCAGTGGAAACCTGTGGCTAATTTCAGCGTCATCTGTGATCGGGGTGATCATAATAACTTCCCTGGAAACAAAGTTGAAAATACTGATTCATTCTTTTCGACCGTTGCCAATAACCAATACGAGGATTTGGCTCAAACCGTACGTAAGAAAGATGTACGATCTTTAAGAACTTAATAGTGAGCACCAAAGGAAGGCAATATTGAACGCTTACATTGTAAAATCTTCAGATTTTCTTAGCCTTCAACACACCACTCTTAAGAAATATTAATAAATCGCTACTGTTAGATTCGAACATTAAACAGTTTGAGGATATAATCAAGTAAGCATGATCGCAATCAACTGACTTTGAATCTGTCACGGATAAAGAAAACAGACTGTAAACATAAAATTAATCGGACAGGTCGCGACACTGTACAAGTTTCTATACTTAGGAATAAGTTTATAAGCGTATTGCCTGGCGATATTATATGTGTATGTAGATTTTTTAAATCACCCAACAAAGTGCATGGACCTACGAAGGGCTGAATTCTGATTGGCCGTCGACTGTGACGTCACAATATACCGTGGTACACGTTCACCTAACCTGCTTTACCGGTACGCGGCTTGATAATTTTATTGCTCATGCTTAAACTGGCGCAAAGATAATCGCCTGATCAATGAGCGCGGCGTAAAAGCTTCAGAAAATTATCTCAACAATTATGCCACTCGTTCGAGGTCGCGTATTGCAGTTCGCGCTGCTAGCAAGACGGCAATTCACAAATGTGTACGTTATTGACTACCTGGAGAGCTGAGAACTGTCAACTAGGAGTTCCGAGAGTTATATTTCGCAGCAAAACACGGTACTTGATGTTTTTCAGTATGGATAAATACCCTACTGTTCTTACCTGTTTTTTGACGTGAGGACGGTGTTTTACATTGAATATTGACGGTAAACAAGTATCTCACACAGCACGAACACAACGCACACCTGAATCCTTACGGCCATTACTGCCTACTGAAAATTAACTTCTGTAGTTCGGTCCGAGGAGGATAGGATAGGAGGAACGCTGCCATAAGGCGCTAATGCATATTTGCGTGTACACTAGCAGATACGACGTTCAGCTCCTCTCTCGGGCGGGAGCGCAAGCAAAAACTCCCCTATACATTGCCCATGGCTGTCTTTCGGGCGCCAATTTCAAACTCACTGTAATGCAGAAGGAAACAGCCATTTTAAATTCATAACAATTTAATCAAGTAATGATAAAATAATAAGAAGCAACACATCATTTAGTTGATACTGTCTTTTACTGAGAAAATAGAGGAATTAATAACTTTTTCATGCTTCTCTGTATGTGGGATTATTTTCATCTTTACAGTCGATAAGTACGAACGGTAAACATGATCTATTACTATGTGTTTAAAACATCTTAATTATTTATCCGATATTAACAGTGATAATATTGTCACAACAATGTTAAGTATTATACACAACATTGGTGAAGTAAAGTTCATATACTGGATTTACAGTGAATCTTTTTATTTTTGAACTCTTTTCTTGACTGCTACATAGATCTCTCCTTATAAATCTACTTTACCAATGACATTTTGTTTTTAGAAATATATTTGATAACGTTATCATTGCGTCTGGGGATTACAGTTTGATCAAAGGACACATCTCTTTGATAATAAATTCTAATAATTTGGTTATGTTTCGACAAAGTATGGCAGAACGGATTGAACATTTAAGCGGCTGATTCCCAAGCTTTAAGAACTTGAGACACTTTCTCTAACATGCAATATTCAATTTGTATCCACGTATGGTTTTATAATAGTAAACAGTCAGTAATTTTGAAAGTCAGTGTTATCTTTGAATCATCAATAATTTTCTGCACTCTTTACATGCATAAAAGTAGTGAAAGATGCATTTTACGTAAATATCCTGTGGTAATAGAATGAATATTAATAATCCTCATTTTTGGTGAATTGTTCTACTTCGAACTGTACATTTTGATATATTTCATATATGTATAATTGATGTAACGGTTTTATTGATCTTGTTAGCAATTAAAGCTAGCGATTCACTTTCAATTTTTGATGCAAGAATAGTTAGTTGTACAGCACAATTAGCGGATATATTTATTTGTTACAAGTTCGTTTAGGAGCACATATTTATGAAATTACTAATGTTTAAGTATATGGTTATATCGATAGGCGATAAGTTGCATACATGATAAATTATATTTCTATAAACTTCTAAAATTTTTTCAAATCAGTTTCTTTAGGCACAGCATAATAAATGGTAAATTTTAAAGTTGCCGTGGCTTTTAAGGAAAAATCTTGTAAATATTAGAATCATTATATAAGTTATAAAAATATTAGTAAACGTTTGCGGTATGTCGGAGACTTATCAAGTACTTATTACAAAATCTAGTCAAATATATTAATGTGTATATATTAATATTTAGATATTTTAAAAATATATGTACTTACTATCTTCATCGTACAAGATTGCAATTTACAATATAAGATTATAATGCTAGTATGGCAGTGATTTGACCGATTTTTAAAATGTCGGACGTGTTACAATTTACATATTGCAGAAAGCAATAATTAACATTATCTTGCTTGCAAAATCGAGAAAAAAATCAGACGTAGATATTTATGAAATGCTAAACATAAGAGCTTTGAGATTCTATTTAAAGATATCTGCACCTCATTTTGAGGCAAAGAACTCCAGTCGAGATTCTAAGACCATATTTACAATATCCCTCTCCAAATCTCAATTTATGTACATAGTCTCGCAGAATCAAATGTCGCAGATGCCGCACTCAATATTTTGGAATCTAAGATATTGATGAACACCGATATCTACCGAATGAAACCAATGAAGAAGTTGAAGCGAAACATTGATTAGTCTTATAATAAGTGAGTCATTACGGCAAACATTTAGGACTGATGCGATGAAGAACTTTCTATAATGGTGATACAAATTAGGAATAATAACCGAATAATTGATTTTCTTGTTCTACTTTCAACCATTAAACCCGTGTTGTCTGCATATTATGAAACTAAGCTAATCCAGCTATTGTAACAATATAATTATTCAACGTTTTATTCCACCTTTTTCATGAGTAAAGCCACAACACTCTCGGTTCTTTAACACTATGATATATTGAATTACCCAACACTCTGTATATAAATATATTATGCAATGTCAAAATACAGTGTGGCTCTAAGTTGTGTCTATTTTATCGTAAACTATAGTTTATATAAATGCGGGGATCGAGAGGACAACTTTTTGGTGTTACACGATTAATGTCGTTAGTGAGTTTTCAAGTTCACGTCACTTACGTAAAATTTATTTGACTAATTAATATATATATATTCATAATATGTAGCGTAGAATCCCAGTGTTAGCTGCTCAAATTTGTTGTTTCGACAATATCATAGATGCCTAAACCTTACAAGTACCTACAGCCATAATTTAGTGTCTATCCTTAAATGTGAACACATACACAGTGAATTGTCAATAAGGATATGCGACTCACGTAATCATGGTAAGTAACGTTCTTCAAGTAGTATGTTTTGACAATCACAAGGGAGATATCAAAATAGCACCTACTAAGTTTATGTTTGATGTATATAATCAAGAGTGTGTCTGCACCTCGAATGTTAAGATGAATATTTCCAGCATCGCACATTATCTATACAGATACTATATCTATGCAATGTTAACGAGGTCCTTTGTTTGTACCCTGACTACTGTATTGTAGGTAATTGGCGGTTGGAAATTTGCAAAGCTCACAAAATCCTGGCGCTCCCTGAGCACCCGGAGCTCCTCGCATACCAGGAATACCTAAGTCAAGAGAAATAATTAAATACACGGCTATAAATATTTCACGCAGGTCAGGTATTACGGTCAAGCTTACCAGGTCGTCCCGCCTCTCCTCTGTCTCCCTGTATTCCCGGTAAACCAACTCCATCATTTCCTGGAGGACCTAAAGTTAGAAGATCAGATATTGTATAGTCACAGTTTTTGTTATGGGAGGTGACCTTACAAATTCTAAAGTCGTGTTATTGTTTCAAATCCACGAATTGTTAAAGTACAGTATCGCAATTCTGAAGGCAGAAAAATGAATTTAATTTCCAAGTTTCACCTGGCAATCCTCGAAGGCCAGGCGGACCTTCCATTCCAATGCCTTCCGGGCCTCGGTCACCCTTGTCACCTCTTTCCCCTTGCAGTCCCTGAGGACCAGTGGGACCTTGTGGCCCTGGCATTCCAACAAAACCGCGTTCTCCTGGCAATCCTGGAGGACCTGGATCACCTAAATCGCAGACAGTGTATGATCATTAGGTAAGGGTAAAATCGCCCTAAGTGATAATGTTAGTAAAACTAATGACACTGTAATAACAACCGAATTAAATGTTAGTACGAAAAATACAGAAAATGATATGATTAGACTTTTTTATTAAGTATTTTGGTTTACAGTTTTCAATTCAATAACTGATTGCAGCTAACTAATAATACAGCTAATGTGTTATTCATAGATATTGAACAAGAATGATATCAGTTTCATGCCCTCAATGTAAAGCGTGCAGTATACTGTATTTCATTTAGTATTACAGGCCCATAAACCATGCTTACATGTTTGATCCAAGCATTGTATATTAGAGAAAGATAGGAGATGCCAGTCATGCTGGAAAAGTTTGATGGGACATGAAAAATTCTGAAAGAATATTGTAGAATGGGATTCAGCAACACGATAGACTTAACAATTTGTATGGTGCTTCTGAATCCTATTTTATGATATTCTTTAATAGTTAATCATGACCTCTCGAATTCTATCGGATGTTTTGAATAGGAAGGCTGCAGCAATATAGCAATTGCCATGATTTGTCAGAAACAAGTACGAAAATGATGTATTGTTCACAAACATACAAATTTCAATAAATATTTAGAGATAGATAATAACGTTCAAAGCATTTCAGTCAATGATTCAAAAAGCTATACAGGGGAACATTTTCTAACTTTCGAAATCAAGCATGTACTAGGAATTGTCTCAACCATCTTACATTCTATGAATAGGTATAGATTGATACAATATTGTATCTCTCAAGTATTTTAAATGCAAAGTCTGTAACAATGAGTCAGATTAAAAGCTTAACATGAAAATGACTGCACAGTGTGAAAACCGATTTGGAATTTAGGATGCAAATGAATAATGGTATGGTAGAGAGTATAGAGAATAAGATTTTCTACAATGATACAAGTGGATTTAAACAGTGAATAATATACGTAATATAAGTCTTTTACAGCAATGTAAACAGTGTTTAATACTATCTAGCGTTTCAAGAATAATTTTGTGTTAAGAATGATCCTACCGTATTGTTACCGTTCTGGGAAATAGAAGTTAGGAAACAATGATGAAAATAAAACATTTTTGTTTGTGCATAACTTATTATTGTACTTTGTACGATGCTCAGTAAGTGAAAATAGATTAAATACATTAAAAACTTCAGGATTGAACTAAAATTGGAAAAGTTAACCGATAGAAAACGAATAAGCGGTAATGACATTCAAGGACTTATATGAATTCAAATCGTTGCAGTATTCGAACAGAAATGATTGGATAGAAATTGAATTGTTGGAGACGTACCAAACTTTATTCAAGGTGAATTTAAATTTGTACAGAAAAAAATCGAATAGAAATGCATCTGAACGAAATTTCGTACTACATATTGTATCACATTGAAATTGCGTTACAGTTGAAACATAACAAAATAGGAAGAAACCAAATCTGTAGACACACACTAAAAGCAATCGAACTATCAATTCGGAATGATTTTCGTAGCCTGCAATAATTTACAATCTTTTTTCGTTCACTGGATGAGGTTCAATTGCCTCTAAATAGAAAATTTAATTCAATTTTTATGTGTATATATAGACAGAGAAACACAAAATTTTTAAATCATACTATCTCGTCAAATTGATGATAATAATAATACGAATAATGATAATAGTAATAAAAATTGTGTATGTTATAAGCAATTGAATTTTCCTGATCTTGAAATACAAGTATGTATAGATATATTATTATGGGTATGACAATTGTTATAGATTTCAGTTGGTTATATAGTTAAGTGCTCCATACTCGTATTACCTGGACTGACCGTCGACCTTTTCAAATCGGTCCACGGTTTTTTAACTTATTGTTTCAATTAAAAAAGACATTCAGATTTTTTTAATCAAAGTTGATTTATTGATAATTTTTCAAAACGAAAATTTCGCTACCCCAAATTCTAAATTCAGAAGAAATTTTTAAATTCTAGTACTAGGTATCAAAATTTTCGAATTGAATCCCAAAACGGGCCAGATTGTTTTAGATACATTTTATTTTTCATTAGAAGCAAAGTCTGATCATTATGGATTTTTGCAGAAACATTTTTATACATAGAACAGAGTTGTTTCAAAAAAAATCAGGTTTTTAAAGTGCACCTAACGATACGACTGTTTTAATATTTGTCATAATACATTTTTATATATTATAACAAAAAATCCAATAAATTTCGAAGCAAACGCTGGCCGACTTTGGGTCTGGGCTCGGAATTTTTGATACCTAATACTGGAATTTTTAAATTGTCCCAGATTTTAGAATTTGCGATGTTATCGTTTTGAAAAATTACGAGTAAATCAAATTGTATTTAAAAAAAACTTTCAAAAAATTTGGGCGCCTTTTAGAGTTGAAACAACGAGATAAAAAATCGTGGACCGAATCAAAGAGGTCGATAGTCATACCTAGATCGACTCGATATGAAATGCCTCATCTGCATCAACTTTCATTTAATTACAAGAAACAAAATAGGTATGATCTAATTATTTTCTGTTTCTATACCTCGATACGCATATAAAATTTTTTCACAAAAAGACTTAATTACAAGCAATGCGCGATATTAAACCAGCATAAATTGCACCGAGAGAAAGTTCTAGTTAAATTCTAACTATCATTGTTTTTTGTCATAACTGAAAAATATAGTTCAGGGTATAAGATGAAAATTTGTTTTGTAGCCGTAACCAGAAAACGTAGTATCACTATTTTGTCTGATTACAGTTTTTTATATTATATTTTATTGTAACTATTGTAATAGTTTGATGTTGGTGCAGAAATAAATTCATTGAGATCTTATTTGACTGAAAAGAGTAGTAAACTGAACAAACAAATTTAATATTGCAATAACCAGAAAATGTGGTATTGATAACTGTATAACAACACTAAATAATTAGATTCTGTTGGAACTCGAACATTATTCAAAAGTGTTCGAGTAACGTCATCCGTTCTACAAAAATCAGATAGTAACTACGCGAAATGAAATTTTTCTCAGTGTGGAAAGGAGTTTTAAATTGGTTGTTTATGGTACCTGGGATGCCCTGGGTTCCGGCTCGGCCGGGACGGCCTTGTCGGCTTAGACCCGGCATTCCGGGTGGCCCTCGTAGCCCGTCTGTTAATTCGCTCAGCCTCTCTGCGACACATGCATTTTCGGTTTCATCGTTAAACGACACTCAAAATGTTAACGTCTTCATCATTTATGTTAATGTGAAAGATCACGTTCTTCTGTAAGACCATCCTTAGTACTGCAAGCAACGCGGGATTCACACGTCGAGTGGTATAAACTATTGTGAATTCAAGGGATTTCAGGATAGATATACCTATATATATAATATACGGTTTACACACAAATTGTTTCAACAATAAAGCCGCATTGATGAACAGAGTGCAAGAAACGCAATGGGACCCTTAAATATCTCGAATAAGAAAAGCTTCACTAGAGGGATCGAATATTTAGGATTTTCGACGAGAACACATGGGACTTGAATTAGATACTAGGCGCGGGACTATTTATTAGCTCAACAAGCCGTAAAACCTTGTTTCTTGAATGGAAACCTCCTTATTTTAATAGCAGATTCAGATTCAAAACAATTTTTTCGTAACGGGTATGCATATCCTCAATTGTGGGTTCGGGCCCAATTGAGGAGGTATAAGGTCCAAAGTAGTTTTTCTTTCAATGAAAATCTCCTTTTCCCAGCAGTGGGTTTGAATCCAGCTGATGAATTTACTGCTTGCAAATATTTGTCCTTAATCAGCCACATGTAACGGATAATTATTATTACAAAAATTAACTTCAAAATCACAGAGTTCAAATTGAGTCTGGAACCAAAATCAAAGATAGATATTCGGAAGTAGAAAATTATCCTGAATTTGAAAAGTTGTTTGAAGAAGGATTAACGGAATAGATCGGTTTATACCTTATTGGGTTCATTTTGGGCTTGTTGGGCTTCAATTGGGTTGAACTCAAAATGAAAGACACACACAAAAAAGAAAGAAATAGCTGAAAATTAGAATATGCTGTAAAAATGTAATTTACAAACAAAAAAACATCGATCAGGGTCGTATATTATTACGCCGGTAAACGGGCCTGGAACCAATATTTTATCCGTCTATCTGATTCCTGTTGGAAATTCTAAACATTTTTTCTTGAGAGATTTTTCGTGAAACTTTTCCCATTCAAGATATTTAAGGGTTTTGTCGTTTTTAATGCACCCAGTAAATTGGCTTGCCTTTAACTTTGATGCGAAAAGTTGAACTATGTGCCACACGCGCAATTATTGTACACCTTGCCTAAAGCTTGCAGACGTATCGTTTCTATTACCAAGTTATTTATTTATAACAACCTGTGAGATCATTCCTTGCATGCCAATCTTTGTGGTATAGGTATACTATGTGCACAAACATGTAAATAACGACGCCCAATATCCCGTAAACCCACAACAGTACAACCACCACCTAGCAATTACAGACTAAGATTATTTATCGTGTAGCAAATGCAAATGCAATAACGCCCAGTATTGTGGCACTCAGATCGACTGTAGACTGTGTTGTACCTGGACGGCCTTGCAGACCAGGAGACCCGATCCGACCAGGCCGACCACGACCAGGTGGTCCAGGTGGACCCTGCATCAGTGATGTCAGCTCGCTCATCTGTTCTATTTATTTCATGCAAATAAGTGTGACATCTTCATTTAGTTTATCATGTCATATTTAAGTTTCATTTTTTTCTGCAAAATGTTATTAATACGCAAGTAATCACTGGTTTAACACAAGTTGCAGTTGATGAATTTGTAAACGGTATGCTGGTATGGGTAAGCTGAATCATCTGAAAATAAGAAATGTTCTGAAAATTTGACAATTTTGTAATATCCCAAACGAAACAGACAAGATGTGTCCCTTAACACCTTGAAATCGTATTCGAACTGTCTGAAATCCTTTCAAGGCGTATTTAAGGCGTCCTTCTGACAATTTTGTTGCACTGGATGTTTTGGGATACTTTGAAGAAGTCCAAACGACATGTATTTGTTAACGTGTAGCTGGGCTGACTTGTATAATGTGAAATAAATGTACTTCATAGAAATACATTTCATTTCAGAACTTGAAGTTTTTCGTTATATCTAAATTCTGAAACTAAAGAACTGTGCTTGAGTTACATATTGTACCAAGTACACAAACGATGCGATTCCTAATTAAGTGTTCTATATTCCGCAGATAACGTGTTAGATTGAGCGCAGACTTCACAAGCGGGTTTTATCAGAATTTTTCAGAAATACTTATGCTGTTGTAAGAAAAATGTAGTAAGAAATCAACTGCGAGGCGATTATCATGAAAATATTGAGTTTCTCTGAACAGCACAAGCTTTTTGTGCTTATTTTACAGTTTCTAAATTTTTTCGAAAAATATTGAATTTTGCTGGAAATTCATTCAAAATCAAAATTTTGCTACACATTTTGAGCTTCACCGATATATTTTCGTGAATAATACCATGCGATAATAATTTTCAAAGTTTATAAGACAGTTTTCAAAAATATTACCATAGTTTCCCAAAAAATTTCAATAAGGGAGCTATAAGAAATTTACACAGATGGGCATAATAACCGGGATTTTAAATGTTGTCAATCCTTTAGAAATTGCAACAAGATTCCACTGTTTTTACGGGTTTTGTAAAAAGCCAGAATATGTATTTTTAAAGTTTACTTGAAGAGGATTTTAAACCGGTTTAGCTTTGCAATATATTTAAAAATATATATTTTTTCTCCACATATAAGCGCCTTTAGCACAGGATTGTTGATGTATGCTTATAATCAATGTGTGATTCACATATGACTGTGAATTTTAGGTATAACGACATTAACGATACACGGATTATCAGTAAAAAAAAAAAAGAAGAAAATCGAGAATACTTTCATCTTCAAGATTACGTCTCTCTTTGAGAAATTTCTGATCATAAATATTCAGGTTTTGCATCACGCTGTTGCTTCTGAAGTGTATAATTAATATCATAACTTGCATTTTCTCAACATATGCGATACCTCAATAAAAATGAGCAAAATTGTAGCGTTTGAATATCTTACCTCTCAGTACAGTTGCACAAATATCACGAATTTCCGCGTCACTGTAACTTCTTCCGGGAGTCCCTTGGATTCCGGGCATACCCGACTGTCCTCTCTGTCCTGGTGGCCCTGGGAGTCCTGGAGCTCCCTCTTTCCCAGGCATCCCTGGAGGACCCATTTGTCCTTCCGGTCCTCGATCGCCCGCGGCACCTCTTTCACCTGGCTGTAAACCAGTAGATAAGCATGAAAGGTAATACTTTTAAGTATGAATTCGGAAATTTGTTCTAAGGGTACTTTGATGACGCTCAATCGAATGGTGATAATAATTTTGCAATCAACCCCTGAAATCATTATAAAAAAAAAGGGTTGAACCGTTTTGTTCGGAACTTGATTACTTTGTCAAAAATTATGTCAAACAAAACTTCTTGGGGAGTAAAAAATATATTAAAAAAAAGTACTCTATGTTGATTTAAGAGTTAATCTAAATTTCTGGTGAAATTTTTTTATTTTTATCTATTTTACAAGTATCGAAAAATTATGACTGAATATTGACAAAATTACAAGTTGAAAAAGTATGATCACGGACTCATTCTCGGTAATCATCTCATGTAGTTGTTTTGTACGTGCAAAAAGTATACATCGAGTTATTTCGTGGTAATATACGCATAGTTTGTCTATTCAGTTCTGGAATTATAGGTACTAGCTTCACATCGTAAAATGCAATGTTCCAACAATATTCAACCTAAACCGAATGGACAAACTCTAACACGGGAAAATTTAACACGGGATAAATTCGCCTGCATTCATGCGGTTCATGGCACATTTTAACGCTCCACTTTTGTCTCATGGTTCACCATGATTGATGAGGGCAGCCAAAAGTCTATGGGTAAAATGTACTCTAGGAAACTAGGAAAACAATCGGATTTTGGTATAATGTATTCTGAATTGCATGAACGTAGGCGGCTTTACGCCATGCTGGGAGGATTCCGTATAGGCGAACGATGCGAACGACCTTTCGTGACAGGTAGACAACCAAGATTGCATGTGAGGTGCACGCGGTTAGGATGAACTGTTGTTCGCGTCATTCGCCATCACGGAAACGCTCTGGTATGTGAAATCACCCATGTTGCATTTCCATGAAATAATCCTTGCCGTGAAAAAATCTGTAAAAAAAATCCAAATTAGCCCTGGAACAGTAACGTTAATTTTTTTTACCTACTCCGGCATCGAGGAGGGGGGGGGGCAATTGCCTGGGTTAAAAAACTTGTTGCGTAAGTTTCAAAAAAGTGGTCAAAAATCAAAGTGTCTTGAGTAAAAAACGTAAGCTATTGCGGTGAGAAATTTAAATTCGCGTGGGGTGTTTTTTCACCCTTTGTTACCGTTCTAGAGTTAATTATATTTGAAAATACGTAAATGATTGCGATGACAATTATTTAGATTTAGATTTAAGAAATTGCAGAAAGGGTTGCAATATTTCGAAATAAAAGAAACATTTAAAAAATACCGTGTTTGTTAAAATTGTTCCGATACTTACCAGCCTGAATATTTTTATGTGAGCAGAAAAATATTTCGAAAAAATATTCCGGTAAAAAATATTCATTTGGGATCATTTGACACTGATTCTTTCAGAACGTTAAAAAAATTAAACTCGTTTCTAACGACTTCGTAAGTATGTAGATGCCCCACTCCCTCCCGAATATTGAAATAGATGAAGATTTATATACTTTACTGCCTTGACTATTAGCTATTCTACCATGCCTTCGCGGTCTATGAACACTGAAGGCATTATTTTATTTGTTCGAACCAATTTCGATAGCACACATACGCAAATATAACGACCTTGTCAAAGCCAATAAAGATCTATTCTTCATTAAAACAAATGTGATGCCTGCCACGGTGCGCCTACGTATTCAAGTTCTCACATTATAATTTCAATAACATTTCTGTTCAAGACTTTTTTTGATCGCAAAAGATTTCGTTGTGTTTTACAGCGAAAGCTTTGAAAATAATGCAACGTATTCACCATTCCTGGAGTGCCAGGGTGTCCTCGTGGTCCACTCACACCCGGAGATCCAGCACCATCAAGAAAGACACTATTCGTACTCAACATGTCACCTGGGGGTCCAGGTGGTCCCGGCGGACCAGGAAGTCCTTGTCTTCCTTCGAGTCCCGGCAAGCCAGGAGGCCCTTGTTGTCCTGGTACGCCTGGACTGCCCTGCAAATATACACTTCGACAAGACAAAAAAAACAGGATTTTAACCAGTACAAGAAGAGTGACTTACTGAATTTCCTGGTGTCCCACGGGGTCCAATGGGCCCTTGTTCTCCGGGTTGTCCGTTACCTCCTTTTTCGCCGGGTTTTCCCGTTGGCCCTGGAAAACCTGACTTTCCCATTGGCCCGGTGGGACCTTGAGGGCCAGGATTTCCCGGTTCACCTGGCAATCCGGATATGCCCTGAAATATAATTTTTATTGTATATTAGCGATAACACATAATTAATAATTTAGAATAAGTATTTATTAAGTCAGTTACATTTATGAAAGCAATATAATAATGAGCATCGCTTCTAACAGTTCTAACAAGACCGCACATCTGCCTACCTTCCAAGTCTCACACTTACCACAACTAGGCTTATGTAAAAGTCCCTAGTCCCCAATAATTATATACTGTAATTTTTCGTGGATAGTAAACGATAAAGATATCAGCCCCGGTATGTTGAGACATTCTGTATCCCTTGCTCTGCCTCATGATTGACTTACGCAATCTCACTAGCCTACGTAAGTATTGGGTTGGTATCTCTACCGTTTACTATCCATGAAAAGTCACGATATGTTTGAATGATGGTATCAGAGACCATAAATTTGCAATCGCAAAAGGATGTTCTACCCTGAGATACTACTTGTGGCGAATTCCATGCTGTTTCACTTACTTAGTCCAGGAAGGTCACTGTTCTTAATTTTGTTGTTAGCTCAGTGTACATGGGCAGTAGTACTCTCAAACACAACTAACCGTTTTGTTTTTTGTTCCTCGATATTCGTCACAGTTTGGAAGTTGGAAGCTGTTCAACTTCGAATTTTCGGGTTACTCGAACATATGCGAAAACTTGACAGGAAATTCCAGACATAAAATCATGAAAATTTTAAGACTTTGCAGAAAGTAGCATCTTGGTTGGTTTGCAAGTTTCACAAAATTTATTATTATTACGACTCAATTTATTATTCCACGTTTTTCAAAGTTCTTGCAATTTTTCATAGAGTTTACTGTAATTTCTTCAGACTTTTTCGAGTGTCCAGATAAGTCTAGGACAGCAAATTAACTGTGAAACTTTTGGAAATGACTTGAAATTTTTCTGATTTTGCGGGAAATTTTCTATAATTGTTCAAGATTTTTTAAAGTGTTACGAAAATTTGAAGTTATAATGGCAACTAACATTGAAACGGTGAGTGATAGGACTAAGTAGAAAAATACGAGTAGTTATATTTGTTACTTTCTTCAGTCTTTATGCTTTTCAAACCTGTTCTCACACTCTTACAGCTACCTTACACTTTGCATCCTCTTCTTATCCTCACTTATCTAACTCAGTTCCCGCTTGTGAGTCAGCAGATTGCTCCCTATACTGCACAAGGCACTTTGTAAATTGCAACTCATATACATCCTTTCTCCCATATACTCTCTGTCAAGATATCTTTCATTCGGCAAGCATATAAATTCATCTGTCATCGTGAAACCAAACTGAACTCTTGCCTTTTCCCTCCTACGAACGATTTCTGCTTCACATCTTTATATTGTACTCTTCAGATCTTTCAGAAATCAATTACATAATCAATCATTGAACTCTCTTAATATCAGTTGCTTTCATCTCCCCTTATCACTTGTCCGTGTGCATAGTCGACGTGTTACGAACCTAAAACAGGCCGTCATACCATCACGGCTGAATGCGATTATCGATATAATCACTCGACGTGATTACAGTCACCTACCCTGTAACTGTACTAAATTGTACTAAAGTCACAACAAAATTGGGATTGGTGACCGTCCCAGGCAGGAGAAAACTGCATGGAATTCCTCTTAAATATATTTACAATGGTTATGAGATTGTAATCTGTAACTTTTGAAAATCTTATTTTGCACATAAATGGCTTGGTGAATCATCTGATGTGACTTCAATTTGTATTACAAAAATGTGTGAGCCAAATCCAAGTTGGGAATGTGTAGATGAACTTCCTTGGTTAGTCTTTAATTTCATGTAATAAACACATGTGTAGGGAATACCTGCAGTCCGTCAGAACCAGGAGTTCCGTCAATTCCGGGCGGTCCAACAGGACCAGGGATACCGGGTAAGCCTGGTGCTCCACTTTCTCCTTTAACCCCTGGTAGTCCGTCTTCACCCGGAGAACCTGCAGGTCCTTCAGGCCCTACAATTCCCGGGTTACCGGAAAGTCCTGAAAGTAAAAAATAATATCTGGTGAAAGGTTATCTTTATCAGTATTTTACATGAGAAAAATCTTAAGCGGCTCAGTAAAGGGAACAGTGTCATCGTTATAACAAAGGCATATAATAAATGACCTTCTCCAGGTTTACCCTTTGATCCCGGAATTCCTGGGATTCCATCTGTGCCTGGAGGTCCTGGAGAACCTTGAGCACCCGGTGGTCCAGGAAATCCTAATTCGCCTTTGGGTCCTGGAAGGCCTGGGATACCATCTTTTCCCAACTCTCCAGGAAATCCGTCTGATCCCGGATAACCGCGTTCGCCACTTTCTCCTACAACACAAAGGTCTATGAGTCAGGTGCTGCAGACGTGAATTTTGAACATTTGAATTTTTAGTCAAGTATGAACCAGGTTGTTAAAATTATCTGGATAAGCGTAGTTTTTTTAAAACAGGCTGCCTTGGATGATTGCAGCCCTAGTCCTCAATGACTTAGTTTCGTTCGTTGGATTCCCGAATTGGAGAGACCGGAGCAGGTTGTACAAAAAAATGGAGAGTTTTGAAATAGTGCATGATATGGAGGAGAAACAAATACACATCAAAATCAAACGAATTGAATAATAAAGTAGAACGTTTTTGAATAAACTGTATCTAACTACAGTGAACGCTAGATATATGGCACTGCCACAGGACACAAGTTGGGGAAATTTCATTCGTGCCCGTGATTTGTAATTTCATTCTTGAGCTTGGGAAGGGAATATTTTATACACGTATATGTACTTTTAAAAATTGTCTGTGTAAGATGTTAAAAAGTTTTTTTATTACTTTTTCTGCAATTAGTAATGTATTATTTACTTATTTTTACTTTTCATAGCATGATTATACGTACATATGTATTTTAAATATTTACATTTTGTACTGATGAACAACTCTCATAAAAAAATATATTGATCTTGTCTCTTACTGTCAAAATGATATTTTTTTACATTCATTGCTTATCAGGGAACTATCGATTATTAGACAATAAAATATTACTTAGAAACATAAATTTTCATCGCAGCTAATCTCGCTTCCTTTATGCTCCAAATAATTGATTCAGGAAGGGCAGGATTCTTTTCAAAAAACGAGAGCAAAGTGTTTGCTGCAGCTACTGCATCATTCGGATGAACATTCTCATTCAATTCCACTATCACATTCGGTTCTGAAAATTATTTTGACAAGTAATCATCACATTCAATGAAGAGATATCATTCTTATCTTATTGAATTCATGCAATACGAAAAGGTTACCTTCAGCATCATTGTCGACAAACATCATATTCACCAACTCAGCGTTTGTTGGAATAGACACATCATGTGATCGTGAATCATGTGTAATCCACTTTTGAATAGCTTCGTTGTCAGCAAGCGCATAACCATTGATCTGTCTAACAGTTCTTAATATCTCTTCATCAGTTATTGCTTCATTTGAAATAGAGATAGAATTCCTATTTATAGTATAAAAATGATCAGGTAGAATTTGTTTCCAGCATTTGAATATCGTATCATCTTTTACATTATTCCAAGCATGAGAAACCCAGTCAATCACTTTCTCGATGTCAACTGATTTCAGAAAAGAAACAATATCTGTACCATTTTTTTGTGCGTAGAGGATAGCGATTAGAAAGAGTGATCTGTAGTACTTCTTGAAAGTTTCTATAATACCCTGATTCATAGGCTGCACTGTTGATGTTATATTTGCTGGTAGGTACATTACTCTGATATCACCGTCAATGAGTTCATTTGTTAGTAGATGGCAAGATGCATTATCAAGTAACAGTTTTGCCTTTACTGGGAGTTTTTTTTCCGTCAAAAATTGTTTCACTCTTTTCACAAAGTCATCTTTGAACCACTTTGTGAATATTTCAGCATTCATCCAAGCCCTTTTCTGACTAGCATAATAAACTGGAAGGTTGTTACTCTCGATTTGTTTATTTATTGCCCCGGATTCTTCTGACTTTCCAATAATGATCAAAGGCATCTTAAGTGATCCATCTGCATTACTGCATAACATTATTGTCACTCGATCTTTGTTGACCTTGAAACCACTTGGTGCACTCGATGATTCTTCAACCAAGGTTCTTTTAGGCATCTGTTTAAAATTTAGATCAGTTTCATCTGCGTCAAATATTTGACATGGGAGCAATTCTTCTTTGTCCATAATGTTTTGAAAATCAATCTTAAAAGTATTTGCAGAAGGAACATCAGCCAACATCGTTTCACTACACCTAATGTATTGTTGGATATTATATTTTTTCTTCCATCTGTAGAACCAACCCTCACTAGCAACAAAGTTTTTCATCATGCCAAATTCTGAGTGCAATTCTCTGGCTTTTGCTGAAATTAATGGACCTACTAATTTATCCATTCTTTCATGAATAATTTGATAATAAATAATTTATAGTAAATCAATAAAGTATATTAAATAATTTAATTAGCTGAAGACAACGTGTCAAATGACAAGAAAATTTGGTTGCAACAATTTTTATTCTCCTTTTATATAGCGCAAGTGGTTTGAAAATATTTTTACGATGTGATTCAAATAGAAAACAAGAAACATAACGTGTTATAGAAAGAATAAGAAATAATGAAATGCATCAACATACATACGTACCAGTGATCAAGGGACTTGTCAAAAATGCACCTGCTTTGACATTTCTGTCAAACCAAATATATAAGGCCTCTTCAAGGTCATACATAACAGCACCCTTGACCCTTTTATCTTTCGAGGTTAATTGATAAGTACAGTCTTGTTCTATCAATTTTTTTTTCTGTGCTGCCCATCTTCTTAGAGTTCTCCTTGGAATACTGTACTTTTTAGATATCACCGCCCCACCGCTTTTCTCCAGTTCATGTAAAATGTTACACTTTTCCAGTACATTGAACCTTTCACGCTTCTTTCTTTCTGGATTTTTATCAACTTCCTCGTTTGACATTTTAAATAACAGAAGTTTCTTGATGCACGTGCTGTGGGCGCTAGATATAGTATGGCCCTGCCATAGGGCTCGAAGAGAGGAAAATTATCCGAAATAGTTTGGAAGGGGGGGGGGGGGGGGGGGGTACGGCTCGGGGTGCTATGGGCGCGTCGAGGTGGGGGAAGCCGCATTTGCGTATGCGATCGTGCGTGAGAAGGGGCACTCGCTCGCATGGCCTTCCACTGTATGAGCAATTTTCGACCAATGACAATCTTGTTTACGCTGAGAGAAAAAAACTGGCAAGCGGACACGTGAGCCGGTACACGAGACTGCCCAGTGTGCGGCGAGCATTCTGAGGTGGGGGATGTTCCGTTTTTGTGTCACCGTGCATGCGAAGAGGAACACGCTCGCATGACCTTACGCCGAAAGGCTATTTATCTAGCTAACTTCCTCATTTACGGATCAGATCCACCCGATACTCACAATCAATCTTACACCGAAATTTCATCCAAATCGATAAAGTCGTTTTCCTGGAATTCAGAATACAATATTTTCCTATTATCGTGCGCGAAATCGAATTTGCGTTCGTAAAATGCCACTTTCGCATACGCTGAGAGGAGCGTGCGGGAATGTATATGAATATACGCGCGTTATCGAGGCGTACCTATGTTATTATATTTTTTGACACAGCGTGCGGTAAATTCGTTTTACCGTGCCTGCGGAACGTGCGGTAAGTGAATGTTACCTTTACAGTGATCTCTAGAATTTTAATCACATACTCCTGCGCACTGTGTGCGCACCAGATTATAATCGATGTCAACAAACAGGGTGCTAAGGAGCGAAGGTGATGCTCAGATTACTAACATCGATGACAAAAGGTCATATTAGCTTTTCTTTGTGTACCAATACCAGTTTTATCAGATCTTATCGCGAACTTACCACAACCTGTGTCAAAAAATAGTATACATAACTCGTGCGGGCAGGTGACCCTGCTTCTTGCTATCCTCGCTTTTTTACCCGCGTTTTTACATCATACTTATGATTAGCTATCAATTTTTATATATATATATATATATGTATATATTATACAAATTATATATATATAAATAAATATACTTTTACAATATACACTATGTAGCCAATCATCGCAGCATCTAAAAAAACGGATAGCAAATCATAAGTATGATGTAAAAACGCGGGATCTAGATGGATCGGCGTTGGCCCATCACTCATTGGTCGAAGGGCACGGGTTTGAATTTTGAAAATGTAAAGATTGTAGACAAAGAAACTAACTGGCATAAGAGGATCATAAAAGAAATGATACATATCTCTAAAAACAACACTGTCAACAAAAGAATTGACATTCAAAATTTAAATCACCTCTATTAAACTGTCACGAGGAAATGTATTGACTGTCATGAAAACAATTTGCTAACATTCCAACAAATGCGTAAATAGATGTACGACTTTCAAACATTGTTGTTATAATTAACATTAAGATAATAGGCTGGTCAGTATAGGCATATGGGTAGTCACTTCCTTCTAGAACACCATGTAACAAACATCATAAGTGCTAAGGATCGTCGATATGTGAAGTTTTAAATAATTTAATTTTTTCACATTAGTTCAATAATAAGATTAAACAGTAGTATTTTTTGTACATTAGTAAAATTGTAAACACCATATAGTTCTCATGTTAAATCTGTTATTTATTTCACATTAAAGAAACCTGAAGATGGTAGGTGGGGCCTGCCGTAACGTCGTGGAAAAACATAATTGATTGCTAATAGTGCATCATTTCATCTCTGACCGTCATCCAACTAAATCGATTCTGTATAAATATATAACATGTGAAAGTGAAATTTTTTTTAGTTTAATAAATTTATATTAGTTTTTTAATTTACTTTTTTGCGGTCGGGGGGGCTTTGTCTCCCCAAACCGCCCCTTCCCTGCGCCTTTATGCCGACACTTTATACATCACAAGCTTTTATAATAATTATATGGGTCGAGCTTTGCGAAACATAATAGGAAAAATCGTATACGATACTCGTACGCTGCATAGCTGTACCTACACTAACTCTTTTATCAAACTCCGCTTCTGCGGAAATCATCTACTTTGCGCACTCGTATCGTAATGTACTATTTCTGCATAGACGCGCGCACACTCATGCAAATGTTGGATACTGCTATAAAATGATTATGTGAGTGCCGAAATGTGTTTCGAAGTTGAAGAGAATTTATTCTTCTGAAGTGACCGTTTTCACGACGACAAATACAATTGGCACTCCGCTTTACGATTTCGCTAATTATAGAAATAATTGGACGATCATTTATTAGCACAGCTTTAGCTTGGTCTATCATTATTTCTACTGGCCCGTTAACTTTCGGTTGGACGTAATCACCAGATCGGTTTAAGATTCGTTATTACCAGAATGATGCAGCGACACTTCGCTCGGGTTTTGTTCTCCGTAATGCGAGACAGTCACGAAGTTTCAATCGATCTATAAAATTATAGCATTCCTGAGCCTCTAGGGTCAGTTGAGTTGTCGGCCAGTCCAAAAGGAATCGGGTTATTGTGATTTCATGCTACATTCTTTACGACTATTTTACATGACTTATTCACAATCATTCTATCTCACTTTGTTCTGTACCATGTTGTTGAAGTTATTTGAATCACGTATTGCGACACTGCCCTGCATCACGTAACTGCGATGCTACTGAAATTTTTTCATGTAGTTTAACTTCACAAAAACTGATATCTGTAAGTTTTAAGTAATAATGATTTTATATTTCATACGTGTGACAAGCCATTTTCAGATTCCACATTCTTAACAAAAATTGTAGCTCATAGAAGTAGGGAAGGTAGTTTCGACAACTTCTATGAGTCAAATGTAATCTAACAGATTGTTTTGTGGAATGGCGGGTCCGTTATTAATATTATTAGACCAGGTCATTTATGACGTTGGAGTGAAAACAAAATACTTTTGATTCCCGCTCACTTACAGCAGGAGTGTCATAAATCCGAACCTTAAATTAAATACTCACTACTGCTTCAAGACACCACTAACTCCTATTTCAACAAAATTACCGACTATCTTCGATTGACTTCAACTTGTTCAGGATTTAATTTACGGGTCAAAAATTTCGTTGATTGGCGTCACGACATTGTTTGTGTACTAGATGTACGAGTATGTGATTGGTAGTAAATAGCAGTGGCCATAAAGAGTGTCACCATAGATTGTCACAAATTGATCTATAATAATTATTTCCAGTGAAGACATGTAGGTCATCGATGCAGTGATAGTACAAACTCCGCGGTTGACAGATTGAATCGCTTTTATATTATGTATTCGATGACTTAATATTGAAAACTCTGCGCAGTGCACCGTTGTCATGTGGATTCAGCCTTTATGAGAATTATACCCGGAGGTTTCTGTAAAACTCGCCACTCAATGCCAGCAGGTAGACATCCGAAACTGCATTTTGAATATGTATAACAGTACTAACTGTAGCTTCCGTTTTCTATCTGCTCGAGTTGATCGCGAGCAACGAATTTCACAAAACAACCCCTGGTATAAGAAAAATGATGCGGAACGCACGTTTCAGCCTTTGCAGAATAAACAATAGGTTAAAGAGTGGCGAAAGTCCACGGGAAAAAAGTTCCAGTTTGGAATGAATTTTGAAGTTATAATATGCAAAACAAATCCGTAATAAAAGATTCCGGGTATTTTCCAGGTTTTGCACACTTAATTTTTCGATTCTAATCGTAAGGTAGGTTCTATAGTCGTTAACCAGGCACGCTAAATATTTTAGCTTTCTCACGACCAAAAGAAAACACTATCATAGCCTTAAAGTCCAGCTGCCCGGTTTCAAGATAATGTTCACGATTTGATTCTGAAGTCCATCTATGGCTAGAATTTTTAAAATGTTTGTGACGCTCTTATAATTATATTTATACCAGTATATTAATAATCTGGGATATTCTAAAATTACTAATAGTTTGGTGCAACTATTTTAGGCTTATTGGGATAAAGCGAAATTCAACTATACTCATCAAAGTAATTGTTTTTATTTAACTTATATTCAAGTTTTAACATTTGCAAAAATGAGTTCGATCCAATGGAAATTTTGTAGCGTTCGAAAATAGTTTTAATCTTTCCTCGTGTATTGGGATAAAGGAGTACCTAAATGTTAATATGAAAAGGATGGGAATTTGTGAAAAGAAAAAGACTGATTACACAGCATATATATTTATGGACAGAAAAAGAGATTCTATTGCTGTTTAAAAACTTATATTCATCTCTATCTTTTTAATTTTAACAGGGAAATCCTTTCGATACAAAACGTTTTAGATAAGCGAGACGGTTTAAGCAAGTCCCGTGGCCTGAGTAATTCAAATAAATTATTCATCAACGCTAGCGACCTTTTGGCGATTAACGCTCATTGACAATGTGTTTCTCGATTAGAATACTCAGCTGTGCGGTCATACAAAAATGTAATTTATAGCAGAGCTAATATTATTGCATTGTGCCTGTCAAGGCTCCGTGTATCATTTGATCAATGGAGAGTACGGACCAGCTGAGTTTTTATTTAACAAAGTCACTAGAATAAAAACACTGATACATTTTTGCTCATCCTATGCACATATAATCAACAGAATAAACTTGAGGCCAACGATAGAGTTTTGCATGGCCTATTTTAACTCGCGAAGCGATACTGAGAAGTACTTTGAGTTTTTTTAAGTCCCTCATACAGCTTAATTTTCTAAATTACGGATGAGCTGTGTTTTAGCATCGCGGCAAGCTACTTTGCGCTCCGTGTCAGAAATTAGCATAGTCTGGTTAATTGAGATTGTTACGTCATTGCTACATTCTCGGACGCTTTACCACCATCCTTGATACACATCTGAAACACTTCAGAGGTTTTTTCATTCGCGCTAAAGAACGCATCTGGAATCGTCCGTGCTTATAGAAAAAAAAAAACATGTATGTATCTCTTTATCTTCTGCAATATCTTCTCCTACTGAACGTTTGTTATACTCTTTGTATTGGGCTCACGTACCATTCTACAAACTTTATGAGATTAAATTGAACCTTCCATGTGGCGGAGTTTACGGCAAAGGTTAAAAAATGAAGTTTTTTTCTCCGCTAAAAAATTTAGTTCCTTGCCAGCTCATTTAGGTGTCTGAAGTTTTTATGAATCAAGCTAGATTGAAAACTCAAGTAGTCACTAATACAGAGTTTATGTAAAAAGGAATATAGGTTAACACAACAATTAGCTTTCAGCTTACTAATTCATAAAACTTATCATCAGAGCTAAGTATGAGCTACAGTTTGAGTTTTCGATCAAAATTCCAGGTACATACATGCTTATTTTACGCATCATCGTGATCGCGATAGACCTATTAAATACTGTAAGATTAAAAGAGAACCTGGCCGAGTTGGGTAGATGTGCATAATTCGTTTTCTCAGTACGAAATTTTATAATTCACAAGTCGAGCAACAGCAGAGTGGATCGTTATTGTAGATTGTGCAATCTCGTTTGCATGCGGATATGAAACTGCCGTTAAACCACATACACACTGATTAAGCCATATTTAAAAGCTATTTGTTATTTTAATCCCACACGACAATTAGTCGCTATTTCTAGTTGGATCAAGTGAATACATTTTGGCCAAGTTTGATGATAAATCTAGGTTTATATCAACTGTAATTGGACTGGTATAATTGATATTATGGCTATGCAGAAGCAAAAATGCGTGTTTTCATTAATGTTCAGATCAATCGGTCTCTGACTTCATAAAAACAAAATCACTGGTAATCGCTGGCACGCATTTTGCCCCTCGGATCATGTCTAATCATGGGGTCCCCCCAAATTCACGCATGCACTGAAACCTACCTTCTTCATCGACACAGCAAACAAGAGCATCATCATTCGGATCTCTAGTTGACTCAATTATCGCTATATTCCCAGGCTGATCAAGAACCGAGTGAGATGCTTTGCGCTACTTTGGCTATTCGAAATAATAGGTCTGGTAATACTTGAATAGCTAGTAGATTTAAGAAGGCTTACAAAGACGAGTTCGTGGCGAAGTTTCTATTACATTTTGTTAGTCGTGACCGTGAGATTACCTTCCATTCGTTATAGATCCTAGGCCAACTATCGAAATGCAAAGAATTTAATTCTTTACTCATAAGCTTTTGTTCTTTATAAAATATCGAATCCTGTCCTTACCTCAAAGTGACCGATAATTGATTAGAGTGCGAGTAGTTTTAATGGCAATAGGTTGATTAGGATGATGATGAATATCGATGTACAGAAGAACATTATCCCGAGATATATTATATTACACTAATTGTCGGATGTACATTTGGGGACAATGAATCTGAGACGGCTAATTTTTTACACGAGACAGTTATGTTGGAAATACAGAGAAACTTACAGCGCCATAGTCGGCCGAGCATGAAACAAACTCAATCTGAATAAACATAACATAACCCATTACCGTCGAATCTAACCTTAGAACACTGCGGGGATAATGAATTGTTGGATTGACACGTATTCTAAGGTTAGATTCGCAGTCATGGGTTATGTTATGTATATTGAGATTGAGTTTGTTTGGCGCTCGGACGACTATGGCGTTGTAGATTTCTCTGTGTTGCCAACTTGACTGTCTGGTGTAAAAAATTAGGCGTCTCGGATTCATTGTACCCAAGTGTACACACAGCAGCTATTCTTATTTGGACCCATGCTCCTATCGAGCATACGAAAACATTCAGTTTAATTAAATCTACTATTTAAATCTGTATCACCAGTAAGTGTGCCTGCTTTGGAAACGGACATATATGTATGTAATGAATATATGTTGCCTAGAATAGAAAAAACTAGAACGCTGTCAAAAAAGAAGCTGTTAAAAATTTGGCAGACTGATTATATCATGCTATTACCATAAATAAGATGTCCAAACAGCGAAACTTAAAAAGTCAACTACCTTTGTCACCTCGAATTCCAGGTTCGCCACGGTCACCCTGATCACCTTTGACCCCCTTTTGTCCAGTAGGACCAGGTAGTCCATCTGCGCCTGGCGTTCCCGGTAATCCTGGAGCTCCCGGAACTGTTCCTCCGATTAATGCGTTCCCGGGTTGGCCTGGTGTTCCTGGAAGACCCTGAACAAAAATTTGACTCACAATCAGATGTTTGTGATTTCATACCCAATCGAAGAAATTAATTGAATTAGAGTATGCTATGTGGGAAGAATTCGATGTGAAATTTTAGTTCACATAATTTGGTGTTATCTAACACCATCTGATTTTGAATTTCCAGATTGACCACGAAAATTCCTTTATAGTAGTCCACTCTGACCAATTTTGATAAACTTCAACACCACAGTTCTTATGGCGTTTTATGAAATTTACCCACCGTTAATCCTTGGGGTCCTGGAGGTCCCGGCGGCCCGTAATCTCCAGGTTCGCCCTTCAAGCCTCGTTCACCCGGAACTCCAGCCTGTCCAGGAAACCCCGAATCGCCTCGTTCCCCAGTGAACCCTCGAATTCCCGGAGCACCCTGAGGCCCAGGTGGTCCAACCGGCCCCGGGGGACCCTGCACAGTTTCACCACTCCCGTTTCCAGGAGGTCCTTGAGGTCCCGGAGAGCCCGGAAAACCCGGTGGCCCGATTTCGCCCCGGTCTCCCTTGAGTCCAGCGAAACCCATGTCTCCCTGATGATGGAGAAACGATGAACAATACGCATTAAATAGACAAAAGTAAAAGAAAAAAGGTTCAAATTCTAAAAGTACAGGAGGATGTATTTGGTTACTCACGCGATCACCTTTGGGTCCAGTGCTCCCTGGAGGTCCATGAGGGCCGATGATACCTTGGGGACCAGGAAGTCCTTCAGGACCGGTCAAACCTCGAGGTCCCTAGATTGGCAGCGCGAAATTGTCGTGAATTATTCCGAAATGGCGAATTGCTGGTAAAAAAACTATATTGAATTACTGAGTCCACTGTAAGTACTAGAAAACAACTCGAAATGTACGTCGAATCCATACTAGCTAAACCCGCGTGAAAACAAATGTTCATAACGATGTGAAGCTACGCTGTTGGAAGCAGTAAGTTAATATCATTTGTGTAATTCTACTGTAAATTCTGCCGAAATTTATAACTTACCACACCGTTAAAGTGTCAACAAATTTGTGCAGCTCACAAAAATGTCCAGTTTCTGTTATTTTATTACAATTGTACAACATACTCAAATAGTAATATAGTGAACGAAATCTGGTAATTATTGTCATTTTTTTATTCTATTTCTTCAGTTCATCCAACATTGTATTTTTGTTACTGATTCTGTTTAAATTAAATACTTAAATACATTATCAAATAATTGTTACCTACATTAAGCAATCATCTGGTATGGACTTGAAATTATATTTTAATGAAACACGTGAAATTTACGTTATAATCACGTCCAAGTTTCGATGATTAATGCTTGAATGATGTCACTTGCTTGTATTTATTTTAACCTGGAGTTATACGCGTCGAAGTCCAAAGTTTCAAAATGTTAGCACGATAATTTGCAAAGCTTTTTATCGTTCGAGAATGGAATATGGAACTCGTGTCAATTTTTCCATACAGTCCAGTTATCAACGTTCATTATTACCCGTACATGCTGGATGAGCACAAACTCTTCAACATTTAGAAATAGGCAAAATTAACATACTTTTTCCAACATGGTGTAATGAATAAGTTTTATACTCACATGTGAATACAGTATTACAATACACTGGTGTGCTAGTCTTACTGAATTGCAATAATATTAGAATCTACCTACTGTAAGTATATAGTTACTAATGCAACGGTACGTGAGTTACTGTGTGATTACAACTTCTACGAAAGCTCATCTATTAATGAAGAATCTATTAAGGAGCAGAAAAATTGTTAGATTCGTTAAAAACATACGGGTAATCCATTGAGCCCCGGAAATCCCTTTGGGCCCGGAAAACCTGGAAGGCCTGGTTCTCCGATGCGGCCAATTGGTCCCCGTGGGCCAGGTGACCCCTATATAAGTCCAATGGAAACAGAAGAAGAGGCAGTGGGGTTAAGGTAGGCATTCACAACTTACTAAAAAAGTTTAGAGGGTTTCACATTGTTGGGATAGAATAAAATCTGGCACCGACGTGGATTCTTCACTTTTTTCTAACTGCGTATACAAATTGCACAAACAAACTAAAGGAGGTTAATTGGCCAAAAAACGATATTTTTATACATACTAGCTGTCCATTTAGGATTTATTGAATTATTGTATTTGCAAACTAAGATCTTTTTAAAAATACATAAATATAAGAAACAAAAGATTAGAGAGAGATACTCCATTTCAAATCGTTTCCAAACGATTAAAAATCTCATAGATTTCTTCGATTTCACGCTACGAAGATTCATTTTATTCAGAAGACTATTTTCCGCAAAGCCATCGAAACAGATTTTCGGGAGATTTTCGTAGCTTACGTTTACAATAATTTTTTGAATATGCAATATACGATTATCTCGTAATAGAGCCAATAAAAAGTATCGATTTTTGGCTAACAAACCTCCTTAAACGAGAAAGGCAACTTTATGTGCGATATATAATAATGAATTGTATTGTTAATGTATTTGCCACATTTTATCCTGTGTTCAACGGTGATAAGTAGTGATCGATTTTCAGGAACTGGTGGCAGGTAACTACAGGTTTTACTCAAGTTTTTAACAAGCTACAGTTGTTAACTTCCTACTCCCTTCTTCGACCGGATGCGATAAACCTGAAACGAATCAAAGGACATACTTGTGGTCCAGGCTCTCCCCAGAGCCCCGCGCTTCCCGGTAAACCTATGAATCCACGTTCTCCTTTCTGTCCCGGTGGTCCCGGAGGACCTGCTACTCCCTATATTGATCATAGGGAATTGTTAGGTTTTATGGAAGTTGAATGGCAAAAATCAAAACATATATATTCCGAACTTCACACCACCCTTCAGGCTTCTTCCAGCTTCTGCTATATGTATATTATTCAGTGAAAATCAGAAGAAGAATCCGAGAGGAAATGGTGTGTCGGTCGATTGCGCGTCCAAATTCGCATGAGAGAGCTTTATCGAATTTTCGTACAGGCTGTCCACCCGAAGTTCGGTTGTCAAACACGGTTCATGGAGATAACGCAGCAGATGTGAAGATTTTGGGTTAAGCAGATCGAACGAACTCTTATCTTAACTGACTGATACGAGTAATAACAACATAATTTCAACTTCTCCTACATGTTACACTGCGAAAATCAAAATATTGGTAATTGGTAACGGAAATCTTTCGGAATAACAACTTGAATGATATATATTTCATGTGATTTTTTGCTATTATACTAAAAAATTATTATAAATGTATATTTCAGAAATAGCTCACCTGTGTGCCGTTATAGCCAGGAGGTCCTTGTGGACAGGTGATAGAACACGTTTGAGGAGGTTTCCCTGTAGGAATGGGGGGATTACCAGGGCCGGGTATAATCTTCTGATGAATAAAAGCAAAAATTGTAAGGATAAGATAGGCCTTGACTTTTGTTCACTCATGCTATTTTGTAACTGACAATCAGCTCACCGGCAATTCGTCGCATGTTTCTCGCTGGGGTCTTGTAGGGTCACAACTGAGTAACATCCATTGTAAGTCAACCTATTTGTAACAGTTCAATCGATTATTGGTAATTATAATATCTATACCTTGTTGCGAATAAAAGAACACGGAAAGAGAATGTCTAACATGGTCTTTGCCTTCGGCTATATTTAAAGGTTTAAATTTATGATAATTTGTATTGCTAATTATCCCTACTTCAATATATTCTAATATCAATTAAACAAAAAAATATTCATGGTAATCTATTCAGTTGAAGATCGAAATGTGCTATTGAGTGTTGGTGAATAGTAAAAACGCGAGACCTCCGTTTGAATTGAATTTTTCGGAGCGTTGAGTATTTATTGTTCATCAATCTGTATTGATCGATAATTTAACTTTGCAACCGGGAAATAACGAAACGTATATATAAAACAAGAAAGATAATTGTATGGTGAGCAATTGAAGCATGCAGTATTAACGTGGCGTGAGCGCTCAATAATTTATTAACTCCGGTTGTAAAGTGTTAAGTGGTTGTTAATCGCGGCGTACGTAACAAAGCTATCTGCAGAAGTCATCTGGAAATCCATGTCTCTGCGAGCAGCAGATTGACAGCTGCAACAGTAATTATATTCTTCTATACTGTAAGTCGATCACAATTAAACCCCTCAGCTGATTCCGAATGAACAGTCCTTGGAATATTGCTGAACAAAATAATTTATAGCGAAAGAAGAATCACGACAGGAAAATGTCTTCTCCGTAAAAGTATAATGATAATTAACGAGTTGTGCATAATATGTTGCTATTGGAGAAAACTATGCTGAAATAAAAAAAAAAAACTTTATTCTATTTGTAACAGAAAACTTACAGGTACTGTCCGTCTTAAGTTGCCAACTTTGGCAATTGAAGTTTTCCCGTTGACATCGATGGGTCCTCTCAGCTCCAATGGTTGTGAAATGCCTCTTTCACAATCTACGTACAAGACCACACTCTGCCTGAAGACGCCAAAGTGAATCTTGTGCCAGCCTCTGTCGAAAACCTACACGCCAAGGTAATTCGATTTGGGTGTGAGTTGTGAAAATTAAAGTAAAGCGGCACCAAAAAAAAAAAACAAACAAGCAATCACTTGAGACGAGCAATGGTTTCGATAATTTCGGCCAGCGGTGCAATAGTGTGAAAGACGAGCCCTGTTACGATTACTCGCTGTAGCGTCAACAACGCGTTGTGACACAAAAATCGCGAGTATGTTTGGTAATTATCTATTCACCGTGGAACATTACGGGTATGTAAATATCTACAACCTGTGAAAGATGAATTACAACAACGCCATACACGCTGTAGCGATTAGGTAGCGAGGTACACCGTAAAAAGTTTTATTGAGGCCATTGCTTCGAGCAGTTGTTTTACATTATGGAACAGGTGTAAGCATTGTTACTTTGCTGGTGTTTTTCCGTACGCGTATTAATTTTCGCGACTATCGAAAGTAATAAGGGATAATTCATATTCAGTATCAAGTACCAGACCTGCTACTGGTCGTAATTGTTATCGGCTGTTCAAAGCATTACGTATCGATTTAACAGAGGGTAAAGAAATTGAACAGCGCCGCTTGTTCATTAGCCAGATCAGTGTTAATGGCATCATTTGCGATATAAAACGTCGCAGCACGCAACCGACGGAGGCTGCATGCGTATGTAATGACCACGGGCCGCTATAAAACTGATGTATAAAATTCTTCAAAGCACCCGATGTCGCTGTTTCATTTTTCCCTCCTCATACTCTGATCCTACTTCAAAAGACGCACACAACATGATTAATTGAGGCATGAGACTCTACGCGATACCTCTAAGCGTATAATAGAATCCTAGTCACATAAAGCGTCAGTGTATAGTGAGATGACAGCGCGGTAATGTCTTTAGAGTGTGACTACAAGTGTATAATGAGAGTAACCCCTTGTAGTGCGGATACACTCGAATATCTACTTACCTGCAGCATTTCGATAAATATTCAAAAACACCGAGTTATACATTTATGATCAAGAAGTGACCGTCGAATTAGATGAAATATATGTCATGTATATACATATACAATGAGAAAATAACTACGTGATTGATTTGTTTTATTCTTCAAATTTGTAATTTAGACTACAAAATCGAGAAATTACGTTTCATACTTTCACATCGGTATAGCTTTTACGTATGAACTATCCGAATGAACAAAAATGTTGCCTAAGAACCTGAAAAAACAATCTCCAAGCTTGTCAGCTTATGAGTGTATTGAACAAGTGCACAAGTTGTCAATTATAGAGCAAAACGGATCCTCGGTAACGGAATTTTCGGTAATCTCGGACCGTTGCTTGACATGACGCATCGCGCACAAATGTAGTCAGGATATGGTTAGCTCGTTATAGTTTGATACGCGTTCCGGTCAACCTCCGCTGGATCGTGTGCTTTTCTAGATTCGAATATGCTCTGAACAATTACGCAAGAATCCGTAACTCGATATGCATATGTTTGGAGCAGAGATTTATGCGGGCCTTACGCTTTGAAATATGGCACCTAGCGTGTAGGTATATGGTTAGTGCCTCACATCCCCGCGTGCCGCTCCCATGACGTAATTCATTGCAAAACAGACGGAATCGTCACTAACGATGGGCATAATGCACTGTATAGTGTATAAGTTTTGATAGCCACTCCAGGAGTGAAATGGCCTAATAATCTTTACTTGTAGCTTCACTCCGATATTGTTTCTATCCATGATTATGTGATATCGATCATCACCGCTAATCGCCGAACTAGCAGCAAATCTTCTCTGACGTACGAGATGTGAAGTCGAATAGTCAGCCGTAAATTATGCATAAAAGCTCAAGTAGACGTAAGAAGCACTCGCTATACCGATAAAAGCGATTTCTTCGATTTCTAATTAGAAATAGACTTTATTTTCTGCCTTTTTCGAGGAGTTTAATTCTAGCGTAGCTTGGCTTTGACTGTAATTCACACTAATGAGTTCGACCATCCCGAAAGTGACCGAAGTCTTCGGTCTTAACTGACTTTGAACGCGAAAAAACGCACCAGTTCTAGATAAAAAATAAGTACTCACGGAGATGTTATTGAAGACTACTGTTTGCAGTTTTCCGTCATAATTCATGATCGAGAATTCTAAAGTCCGTTTCTTGAGGTTCAAAGTGATCAGGAATTGTGGCCGTGTTTTGACATCGAGTATCCTCACTACGTGCCATGGCCGGTTTGGCCACTTTCGCGTTTTGAAGGTACATATTAAACTGAATTCCTCTGGTAATCCGGAGGGAAAAATATCACTGAAACAGAAAAAAGGGGAAAAGTAAACCGATGTCTTCACACGTGCCGATAAGTGCAGATTATTTTCAGAATGCGCCACATTTATTTCAGCAGGTCTCACATGTTGTAATTCTCTGATTATTTTGTGTTGCTTCGCTCTACCACTACCACGATTTATGAAGAGGACATTTGTGGCCCAGAATGGTAATAGGTATGATAATTATACGTGACTTAAAACCAAATAATTCATACCTTAACCTCTTCCAAAAGTTGTCACTTCATTCAATTCTTGTATTTTCTAATGAACCACACACTTGAAGTTTGTGAGGTGATTTATGCCGTGAACGTCAAACAATCAGGATACTATGCAATTAAATACGCACGCACTAAGTCATGTGATTCTATTGGCAGATTCAACTAATTTCTGTCGAGTTTTTCGTCTGCTTGTCAGGTTGACCAACTGAGTAGCTGTCAGATGTTATCATAGACATATAAGAATAGACCGCGTGACCGGGCTGAGAAGTTGATAGCGGAATAGGAGAAAGTTGCATATGAGGGATTCTCCGTCAACTCGGCCACTTTTTTTCCGACCATCTCAGATCTGCCCCATAATTGGTTATATCAAATTACTACTAAAAGGTATTCTATGTGAATTTTTTCAGATTTTTTCATTCATTATTTGGGAAATTGCCGTTTTTTTCAAATGAATATATCTCGGAAACTTGAAGTAACTGAAAAAAAATGATTCTACATAAAAGTTGTAGTTTTTTGTTAGCTTTCGAGAGGAGTTTTTGAAAAAATTTTTCCGTTCCGGTAACGCTGATTTTTTACCAAAAACGGAAGAAATAATTTTTTTTATTCAAAAAAGACCTTTTTTTCGCTGAGAAAATTACAGAGTCTTCCAATATGTGTGACAATATCGCCAAAAAATCGCCAGAGTGGCACGGATCGAGGTTCTACGGTAAAAAAAAACGAAGCCACACAAATGCGGTCGAGGTTCCGGTATAAAAAAATTAATTTGTGTGGCTTCATTTTTTTTACCCTAGAACCTCGATCCGTGCCACTCTGGCGATTTTTTGGCGATATTGTCACACATATTGGAAGACTCTGCAATTTTTTCAGCAAAAAAAAGGGTCCTTTTTGAATAAAAAAAATAATTTCTTCCTTTTTTGGTAAAAAATCAGCGTTACCGGAACGGAAAAATTTTTTCAAAAATTCCTCTCGAAAGCTAATAAAAAACTGCAACTTTTATATAGAGTCATTATTTTTCAGTTACTTCAACTTTCCGAGATATATTCATTCGAAAAAAACGGCAATTTCTCAAGTAATGAATTAAAAAATCTGAAAAAATTTACATAGAGTACCTTTTAGTATTACTTTGATATAACCAATTATGGGGAGATCTGAGATGGTCGAAAAAAAAGTGGCCGAGTTGACGGAGAATCCCTCATATGGGATCGCACTGTCTTCGTCTAGTTGCGCACGCGCGGACACGCGTACACACTGCGTGGTCAACTTTTACAAGGTCAAAACCAAAGAATACGCATGCAGAACAATAATCGCACGATTTTTAAAGGACAATAATTTTGTTAAGTATTTTCAAATTATTTATAAGTATTTAATAACCAAAGTCAAATGAGTCAAAAAGAATATTCGTGCAAGATATGCTTATAAATTTCTTGTAAAATAATATTTTTATATATTACGAAAATATAATATGATTTTACGTATTGTTTTAAGCGGAATAATATTGAACGTTTTACTACAGTACATGATCATACAGTATGTACTTGTGTGCATTATTCATGTTTGTTACCTAATAAAAATGATGAACAGCATTTTACGATTTAAGATTCAATTATTTAATTTAAACGTTTTATTAGTGTTATCCTTATTTTTAAATTATAACTTCTAATTTATGTTTTATGTACAATATATAAGAACTTCCAACCCTCCATTTATTTTATATTTCATTCTTACTAAAAAAACGCTGAGCGCGCCTGCGCGATTAGACAAGGATAGAGGGGTACTATATGGAGCTTTTCTTATATGTCTATGGATGTTATCAATCAAAATGTAAGGGCATCTCGAGGTTATGTTGCGTTGAGAACTCATACTTGCCAAAATATGACGGATTTGCATTTGAGTCAACATAACCTCAAAATGCTAGGCGTATTGACAGTTCGCGTTGGGTCCCAATTAGACAGCGATGGCCAGCCTGTTTAAACCTACAAGAAACTAGGCACAGTATCAAATATACTCGCACTCAAATAGCGCAACAACAACACAGAACTTGGAAATTGTATGAGGATAAAGTTAACGTTACTATAACGATGCATATTTAGGATAAATCATCATTTCCCAAATTTAAGAATACCTGTAATTTAGTAAACCACGATAAACAAAACACACTCTTATTTTGAAAAGCCGAATCCTTGAAAGTCATTCTCAAATTGCGCATAAATGATTTTTTCCCTGCTGTTTAGTTATGTTAACGTTATTAACTTCAGCCACATGAAATTTTTGTATTTTTCATATGTGTGCGTTACACACATAACGCATTGTGATGTAGACCTCATATACCGAGAATTGTTTGAGAAACCCGCCGCTTACAATCAGTGCCAGCAGATAGATAGCCAAAGTTAGGTTTGAGGACTCTTCTGCCGTTGCTAAAAAGATCTGAGTTGGCAGTTACCGCGGTTTCGTCAGTCAGGATAAGGATATATTTTCAGAAATGGCAGTGCAGACTTAGGATGTAACTTCAGTTGCCTATCTGGTGGCGCTGAGCGGCAAGTTTCACAAATAGATCGCGACGTGTCTAACTCTAAATAATGTTCTACCCAAAATTGACCGCATCTTGAAATAGAAGGCATTCGTCATTTCTAAAAGGTTAAGCCCAGGGTAGCACCCTCTTCAAAACATGATTAGAATCAATGAAATCGGATTTCGCTGCCTCTCGGATTTTACTTCATAACCAGCAATATAATTGGTACATCGTAAAATCTGCTGAAACACGGACGTGGCGTGACTGAATCTGGGAGTCGTTCGTTATGCTTCGTTCTCGGACGCGAGACTTCGATGGCGCCTCATAGGTAATGAAATACAGTCGTAAGTTTATGACTCACTCACAGTACTTGTATTTCGAAGAAGTCGACAAGTGAAGTCGAGGTGAATGATCTCGCGATTTCTGAATCGCTCGTATGGTTTGTCGGATATTCGAACAATTGTACAAACGATTTTAGCGGTAAAATTTCAATTGCAAATTTCGGCGTCGTGATTAAAAAAATTCCTGCGTCCTTGCATATTCAAGGGAAAAAAGTTTATAAAGACATACATGTATGTGAAAAATGAAATTGTATGCAAACTGTAAACTTTTTGATACTCACGATCGTAAATTAAAACGCATTCGAAGTGTATCACCGATTAAAAAATGAAAGTATCAACTATATTGAGCAATCTGTGACACTGATTGGACACAAGAGAAATATGTCACAAATTGGATTTTGTCGAATTGAAATTGGTCTCGGTTCGATTGTTGCGAAGGAATGCGGTGTAGAAATTATTTTACTTTAGTAATTACCTTGTTGGTAAGGTCAAATCAGCATCCCTGTCCAATCTGTACGCCGTTTGCATGCGATTACTTCCTCTGACTCTGGTTACTCCGGGGCGTTGAGTGTCCAGCAAGTCCAATTTATACCTCCTGATGAAATCAAAGGTTTGAAGATCATCTTCGCCCGGTTTGTAGCCCGCGCAAGGAGCCGGGGCTACCTCAAGGCCAGGCTCTTCTTCGATCACGTTATATTCTGTAATTAAAAAATATGCATAATATATTTTCAAAATTAATTCTTTCAACGTTATTCAAAGCTGGAGAAGGAATGAATAAAAAATTGTTATCGATGTACATAGGATTATTTATTATGCCGCTACTGAGCACCGCAAGCCAATAAGGCTCGTGGCTAACAGCGATTGAGTTGACAATAACATATCAGCAAATACTCGTTTCGTATAGACGATTCCTGTACGAGTGAACAGTCAATTAGGTAACATGTCATTGTTATTTTATTTTATTGTAATGAACAAACAGGTGCATGACATTATTGTCATAATGTTTGCTGTTTCCTTTTCTTTTACTACAATACTTCTATTTTGTACGTAACATAAATTTTATAACAAAATTTTGACACCTGGTTGATTACCTGAAGAACAAAAAAAAATTGTACATAATTGAAACAAATTGAACAAATGAGCATGTAATAAGTGAGAATCAATTTTTGAAGATCAGGATTTGCCTAGTTTGATTTTCTTTAAATAAAAAGAAGATTTCTTCCGCATCATTGACGAAAGTCAACAAATCCTTTCTATGGTGTAACAACAGTGACATCGCGTCAACTCATTTGCCTTGTTGAATACGTTGAAAAAGTTACACGTGTGTTACATTTCTCAAACTGACCATTAGGTCGGGTATCCGCAGTAGTATTCGTTCATTCCGTATTCTTTCTCTTCTTTGCATTATGTATACTTAAAAGATACCGAGAAAGAAAAAACCAGGCCTGTAAGTACGTTGTTGTTATTATATAAATGCTAAGAGAACTCAGGCCTTTAGAAAAATTCGAAGACTACATATATGTGCCTTTCGCTATGAATCGGACCCATACTCTTAATCAAACGTTTGGTAAAGTGAAAAACCGTTTGATAAATTTACAGAAATGTAATTTTTCCAATAACTGCCAAATCAAGATCGACGGTCACTAATTGCACCGAGTTCGTGAAAAAAAAAAAAAAAAATTAACGCGCGCGAGATGACGCACTATCTTTTACCGCGAAGAGAAGCCTTTGGCCTAGTCGCTGGAAATATTATCGCAAATTTCTCTCCTCTCACGATGGAATTCGGTATTTGACAAGTTTTGTACGTTTCTAAATTTTAAAAGCTTTTATTTAAACTCTACATCAATACGATGCACGGAGAGCCGAAATATGCCAGTTATAATAATTCAAGTACGGTCCGAATCGTCAGTTCGATTACGAATTTCTGTCGACTCTCAGAATTTAAGATTAGATGTATGACATATGCTTGAACTGCATGAATGACATGTGTGCTAAAAATAGCTCCACCCGAGACTTTTATATTAATAATTTTTTATGTTAACATAATCAATTATTATCAAACCGTTTTTTATGTACTTTTCTTACTTCACAGTTTTAGTATACATTTACCATAAAGTCTCGTATAATAAATTTAACAAACTGTAATTCAAAATTCCTGTATTGAATTTTCAGATTATAAATCGAATGAGTTCAAGATTACGATATTTATCTCGCTAATGTTTGGTAATTATACTAAATATTGCTATTAGTTACCAATCACATAATTACTGATAGTCAAATTACTTATTACATGTACGGTAAATTCACAATACTGAACCCGAATATTGCCTCCAATACATTTTTAGAAAATTTACAATAGAAATTTTCCACAGTGTAGGAAAGATATTGTTTTTGGTACTTATTTGAATGTAAACTGTGATTTTGGTAGTTTCTAAGTCGCACAGTGAATTTTTGTTGGTAGTAACATTTCTGCTACGCAGTAGTAACGAATCTGAGCAAATTCGAATAACCCAAGCTATATCAAGAGACAAAAAATATCGACAATGTGAAAAAAGGTTGTATAATCCGCAAGCTTAAAATAATCAAACTTGGTGTTTTTGATTCGATATTAATGTTTTCGAGGCTATTCTGTTCGGCCTAGAAATCTCCATTTACCTAAAAAGTATTACGAATCTCCAGAGTGAGTGCAAACAACTTTTTGTAAATACGGTAAACGACATATATTCGTCTGTATTATACATTACTGCGTTATATTTCTACGAGGTTTCTCGAATAGTTTTTACCCATTTCCTAACTTTTGTTTCAGAGTGTGTTTCTCATTCATCCTTAAGTTCGTGTTCCGGGTTCTCCAATGTTCGCTCTTCGCTTGGCGTCGGCAGCACAACGTAACGAAAGCTTTGGCGCCAGGAGATAGCGGCTCTTGGCTCACACAGCCATGGCCGAAACTCAATACAGCGAATGCTGAGATCTTTTATACCTGTGTAGTCGCGATAAGATTGTAGAAAATATGAGGCTAGACGAGCCAACGGAGGATGAAGACTTCCGACCTTTTGTTACGGGGCTAAACAAGCGTGGGCGATCAAGCCGAGGTTTAATACTTCCACCGGTTTTATGGATATAGGTATAATGCGTGTTTTATCCGCTCCTTGAATGTATGGCGTAATCTATGGCGAATTTGCCTTAGCGCTATAACTGCGGTCCGTTACGATTAGTCAGCTAATACTATTAGTCCGTGAGTTTGTGGTAGTTTGAATAATAACGGACTTGGAAAGTTGTGAATTCCTCAACACTGGACTAATACTAAATCGGCACAATGCTAATTCTTTTCTTTTTTTAACAAATATTATTAATTGTAAGTATCATAATTTATGGGCATTGCGTCATGGTTTTTCAATTTGTAACGAGTCTCGTTATTTTCCATGGTATGAGTAGGTACGGTCATTATTGGAAAAGGTTTCTGTAATGAACGTCACTTTTCATTTCTTAATATTTGCCTTGAAATTATTCGCACTGATTGCGAGTAGAAGTTGACTTCCGTTCGTACTCGAGAAATTTAAAAATTCTTACGTAGTTAAGGTATCAACAATTTTTTTTAGTTCGAAAACTTCCGAGTTTCTATTATGCCTTATAACAGCTGATGCCATTGAGTGCTTTATAGTGCTCTCCAGTTATGGAAGGAGTTATAAATTGCATTGACTTCCGATAACTTAGGTGCTCAAAATGCATGGATTCCATCCTGTACTACTTTCGGCATTGAGTGATTTGTCATAAAATAAGTTTAATGTCATTTCAGTATCAAATAAATTTTGACTTATCAATATTTACTTTGTCTCGTGATGCAATTATATACTTAAACTCGTTAGAATAAATTGAAATATGATTCCACGCTGTTGTAGGACTAATAATTAATTATATTGAGAGTGAAACATTACTTTCATTTAGCTTCAATTATACTTTTTTTCTGAGTGTAAAATACTGCTTGGTGGCCACTGATTGGAATGAAATATGATCGTTGATTGCGAACCCAAACGAAATTACAAGTCTCTCAGCAACAAAAATAAGTTTAATCATAATAATAAACTTCAGGCATCTTATATTGGAGATTAGTCTTTTTTCATTGTATCACTGACATACCAAAAGTTTCCATACGTTATGTCTCATTCTCAATTATGGACGTGGAATGTTAAAGGACACCGCAGGATCCTCGTGCAAATTGGCTACCGGTCGAATTGGCTGGATTTTCGGTATATTATAGTACATATCCTCCCGATAAAAAGTTCTCACGGACACAAGTCCCAAAAATCAATAGTGCGGGGACCTTTGAATTAATTTTTAACACATTTCATGCATTTCATGAGAATACCATGTATACAAGCAAACTTACGTGTATCAGTTGGAAAATGTTATATAAACATTTATCACTATCATATTCAGGTTGATCAAACTTTCCTCACGAAGGCCGATTCCAAGCAATTCTTAATTTGACACAGGAATCTGGTAAGTTGTTCACCAATTTTCGAAAAGACATTAAACATAGATCGTCATCATGGAAATCAGCATCGAGATTAGAGTTACCGATGACGATATTGAATGGTTCACACGTTTTGCTTGCCGTGAAACCGAACTAGTTCGCTGGCATGCTAAATACAAATCTTGCGTGGAGCTATAATAGAGTGTTGAATAGCCAATCGCTAAAAATAATTGAGTGTGAATTGAAATAAACATCCCAATCAATCCAAGTGAGGTATGCGTTTGTAGCGGTGCGTCACGTGCAGAATCGGCCAACGATAAGCTCGAATATTGGCATAAGGTACTTCAAAATGTGTGGCCGTGCCGATAATACGAGTGCTCTTCGTGAATTTTCAATTTATTCATTGAAAGTATGAAAAGTAATTACACATGTTGAATAGCAGCTTAACCTGTCTGTACATAGTGTTTGGTCACCATTTGAAGCTTTCTCGTTGTCTGTGGTGAAATGAATCAGATGTGATCACTTCCCACTCAACATTATATTGTATATATATAACAATATTACAAAACAGAGTTCTTACGTGAAATCAGCAAAACGATAAACTTTGCACTGAAAAAACTGGCATCAAAATTTCCTGTAATTCAGAGCAGAATTTCATGTTTTCAAACGGACCCTTTACTGCATTACTGTGCACATGCCCAGGCGTGCCTGGGCCTTTGATATTTCATCACTTTTTTCAAGTTCTGTTTACATGCGCTGGAAATTGTTGTTTTTTTTTTTGTTCATTGCAATGTTTATCGTGTTGTTCATTTCACACAAGATCTCTCTTTTCTAAGGTTTTCGTCTTGTCTACGGTCGAATAAAACGTTAGACCGCTCGTGATCACATCTGCTTTATTACACTACGAACAAGTGCGCCGAGCTAAATCCTTCAAAGCCCTCCAGAGTCGTTAGGATGAGTTTCCAACCATGGGTTTCCTATCTCGAAATACTTGCCTAGGCAGCCTCTGCACACACCCTAGAAATTTGTGCAGAGTTAAGACACACGCTCTGTACAAATATCTCATTCTTCCGGCGTTATCAAACAACTATGTAAACGTCATCCTTAGAAAACGTTATGTGGTTTACCATGAGAATAAAGCATGTCTATAGCATATACTCATACGACGTGGATTAGGTTATTATATAATACACGCACATAGGGCTACATATTATATACGAGTTAGGACTGCGTAATCGATTAATCGGAGACTTTGAACAGTTGTTTTAATAATAAATCAATTAATCTATCGATCGAAAAATTAATTAATTGGAAGATTCGTTGGATCGATTAATCACTATTTTCGCTCAATCGTGTTTTTGATTAATCGATTAATCGATATATTCAATCAATTGTTCTTCCAGTTAATTGCTCGAAATTTTTACAATTTACATTATTTATCATAATTTCATTCGTACTCAATCTCCCTCAATTAGCGAAATGTTCATTGAATAATCACCTCGCAGTTTTCTTCTTAATCACTTACCGGCCAAAGTTTAATTGGGAAAACGATTAATTGAAACGACTAATTAAACGTCAGGATCGTTATTTGTTTTGCTTTTAATAATTGCAAATTATTTTTCAGCAATTAATTGAAATCTATAAGGATTGATCGTTTAATTACACAGCCCTATTGTAGAGGCAATTATTGGGGTCATTATTTGCCGTGAAGATCTCTCAACTGTTTACCGGTGCTTGACTATAATTAACTGACTGTTCTGTTCCAGCACGTAGGTGGTTACGATTCCTACCCACGAACCCGTAGTCGACCCAACCAGATCCCATCCACGAGATGACTGGCGCCACTTTGCGGATACATTATGGATATTTGGCCACGTATATCGCGTAAACAGTCAATCTAGACATTCATGAAAGACACTGATCTTCATCTCATGATTAGAATACGTTAGGATCCATACGAAATTAGGAGTGAACCGTATTTTACAGACCACATACTTGATACTAATAGCCATAGGCTATCATCTTTTTTGCCCCTCTTCGCGAATTTGTGTACACTAGAGTGTTTCCGTTGGAGGCAAATATTTTTTCTCGCTCACAGCAGAAAACTTGTTAATAGCAACCACAGAGATCCTCGTGAAAGGATACCTTTGAAATCCAGTTTTCAAAAAGGTCATTGCTGGAATTCGAATTTTTTTCATCCGAATAAAATGGGAAAGTTGTCATTTTTTTTTTTTAGAATTATAAGTACTAAGCTGCACTTAATAATACGGAATTGATTTTGGAATCTTTTTTTAGATACTAAGATTTCCCACAAAAATGCAATTTTGTCAGGACGAATGTAACTTTCGAATCATTTAAACTACGGATTTCGCTCAATGGATACTTTGGAGAGCATTTGATTCTCTACGAATTGCTTTCGACATCAAGTTCGTTAAACTACTTGCGAGGAGGATATGTATAGGGTCCAGTGCTTGTTGCTCGGCTTTTTTCAATCTCACAACAGACACCGCAGGCGAAAAATTTTTTCGCATAATTTCGTGCTCAACTGAAAATAGGTTGGCGGCTTTTGTAACATTCATACAGGTATAATGCTTTTGCAGTCCATGTATAAATGCCTATACACAGCCAAGTTTTCGTGCGTTATACCGTCTATAATGTATATTCAAATTGTCTATTATTTAATCGGGGATATATTGCAACCACGATCTAATCTGATCCAAGTCTTGGGCTAGTCGAAGCCCCGAATGCGCATGTAGGAGAGGCAGGCGCATGACTTCTCAGTGACATCGATGTCGTGACGTCGTATCGAAGAAATGCTACTTTGTATTACACTTCAAAGCGATCAGAGATCAAGGCAGCTCGAAACTGGAATCGAAAATAGATGCATGGTATCTGATTCTGTACTTGTAGTGCGACAAATGCAATACAGCGGCAGTACACGATGTAAGAAGTACGTACGATCTTATCACACCTACCTAGGCGTAAATCGAAGCATACTATATTGTACTTTAGACCGTTTGAGATTGGGACAGATCTTTTTTCTCCGGAATAATATCTAAAAGTTACTTTTTGTCGAACTAAATATCCTCCCGAAGTATAAGATTTTTAGATCAAGTCTGAGAGGTGCCTCATTGCATGTGACTCTGTCCAATTCAAATACCGTACAAAAAGTATACTCATTCCATCATGGAATCTTCCAAAATAAACGTGAAATACAGTTTGACAATTGGACTATAAGCTTTCTTATAATATAAATAATAAGCTATTTGTTTTTGTAGGCATTGGAAGGACAGCTTCAGATCGCTATTTCCAAACAAAGGTGTAAAACAGCACGAGTTTACTTATCATTTGATTTCTAGTTGATTCAATGTAGAAAAAGCTGTTTTCATTGTTAAATATAATTCAATTATCAACACGATCGAATTCACGTGGAGACTCGGTCAAATGCTTATTTCGTGGTATACCACCCTCACGGAAAAGAACCCTCAATTTTTAGGATGAAGCCACAAATTTAAGGGTTTACCCTGAAAGTTGAGGATAAACCCCTAAATTTGGGGGTTTACCCCCAAAAATTGAAGGTAAGCCATCATTAATGGAGGGTTTATCTCCAATAGTTGGAAATTAACCTTCAACAATTGAAGGTTCAGCCCCAGAGCTGAAGGTGAACCCTGGACGTTGAAGGTGAAGCCTCAACGTTGAAGGTACACCTCCGACGTTGAAGGTAAACCCTTAACGATAAAGGTTAATTCCTAACAATTGAGGGTTCAATCCCCAAGATATGAAGGTGAACCCTCGACATTGAAGGGTAATTCATATCCCCAAAATTTAACTGATGGTAAATGTGAGGGTGAACTATCAACATTGCGGGGACTGTCCCCTGCAATCCCAAGGGATACACCTAACTCTTCTTGAGGGTAAACTACAAAATTTGGGTGTCAACGCGAAAATATAATATAAGGTAATTCTTATGATATTCGTTGAAGTTCTATTATTCTCAATAACATCTGAAATGATCTATCTGTATATTATTTATGGCAAAACCAATGATTCAATTTGAATTTAACTTTCGAGCAACTCGCTGGAATTAAACCATCGCATTGTATAGTATAAGGATCACTATTGATATTGCATTTTACTTACCCTGCATGCAATTATGCAACGCCCCAAAAGAATACTACTTAGTTTTTTCAGGGTTGAAATTAGAAATCATAAACTACACTATACATGGGAATTCCCACGCCAACTCGGCAAATCAAAAAACATTGACCCTCTTCGATTTTCTCGGTGATTTTTTATATGATAGTTCTCGGAAATTATCTGAAAATTATCGAATCTGAATATTTTATATATTTTCATATAGTGTATGTACATTGTACATGTACGCATACATCTTCATTACAATATAATAATGAACGGAATGCATTGGGTATAGATAATTCTTCATGGCTGTATGAATTATACATACGTACATTAAATTTTATTTAAGATTATTTTTGTGCGTGGGGATACATTATACCCTTCTTCTATATTAAACGCGAATTCGTATAGATATACAATAATTTAATAATGTTAATATATCATTTTCGTGGCATTCAATGATAAAAATCAATATCCAAATGCATATATAATAGATGTATATGATTGCCTCAAGATATCAAATGAGAAAGAACCAGACAACTTGTTGATTACTCAGTTTCTATTGTCTTTACTAATGGTGTGTAATGCACTTTTGTAATACCGTTACATCTATAATCCCAATAAAATGACATAATAAGCTCTTGATTCGAGAATTCTTTCAAAGTGAATCCTCGATTGGGAGGTTCACCCTCAACTTGGAGGTAAACCCTTGACTTGGGGGTTAACCCTCACTTAAGAGGTAAGCCCTCAACTTGGAAGTAAACCCTCGACTTGGGAGTAAGCCTTCGACTTCGAGGTTAATCCTAAATTAGGGGGTACGAATTTACCCATTAGAGGTTGAGAGTTACTTTGGGACTAAAATTGGGGGTTTCTTCCGTAAGGACAACCGATTTCCGATTTCATATTGTTACGAAGCTTTAAAAAATCACAGCGATCAACGTGATATTTTGATGGGTGGGCCCCACCGGATAAAATTGATACTTATGAATTGCTGAGCTGGTAGATTAATGGACTTCATATAACGAGAGCATGTTTCATTATTTTTTCATATAGGTTTTCCGTACACAAAGTACTCATTTCTATAACGATCGAGTGAGTCAGCAAATGCGCATATATGCGGAGTACTGAAAAGACCACTCTTAAGTCCTAGGAAAGTAAATTTTTTATAAAAATTAAAACGTTTGCCATGCTATATACATAAACCTATAGACTATACAGAAAAAAGTTTCAAACAAAAGTTGTAGAGAATTTTATTATCTACGAAAACGAGCTGTACTGTTTTTGTCGTATGATACGCGGCTTATGAGATATTTGATAACACGTGTTTTTCAAGATGGCGGCTAAAGCTCAACCCTCACGTCCCGCGAACTGGAATTTACATTCAGGGGACGCCTCTGAACATTTCCCAATAAGAAAATAAATTATGCAGAGGATTGCAGAAAAAAATCCCTGACTCTTGGACTAGGTATACTTGCCTTCGGATCGTATGCGTGTTCACCTGTAACGACAGGTCTTGCAAACTTACGCTCAACCTGAAAGGACCGATTTTGCTTCCAAGTTTGTTACACAATACAATATTAATTGGACGGCAGTTATAGGAAGGCAATCAATGCATTGAGCCATCGTTCGATTACCATATTGTTACATCGTCGCATCTATAATGATGGAAAACTGATTGATAACGCGATCAATTTGTGTTCACTAACTGGACGTTTGGTGTGTACATTTGTACAACATCGTATAATCCACCGTGTATGTACGACCGCCAATAGCGAGTGCCATGAATCGATTACAACGTAACAGATAAGATCGGAAAAAAATAGTACCCGTTAAGAGTGTCTTTTTTTTATTCATCTCAATTTTTGTTCTCTTCGAAGGTCTTTGGTGCTCCATAGGAGTCCAATTCAATTCGATATTACATCGATCCTAGGATAAGAAAAGAGAAAGCATCAAGTTTAGTAACGATTTTCACTCTCCAATGAGGTGTAATTAGGGACTAAGAATTCCACTTCCGACTTCAAATTGATTGCGCTAAACACCTACAATGTTATTAAGATCGGTCTATACTCGGTCAACTGTATCAGATTAGGATAACGTTTTTACTTTTATTTTTCCTGGCACAGTGTCTAAACGCTAGTTTTTGCTGGACGAAAAATCCCCCCTAAGCATATGATTCGTAGTCCAAGCCTAAGAAATATCTCACAGCTTGTGATTTTTCCCTATTTCAATGACACATTCAAAAATATTACACTTATTTTAGTTTCATCGAGGAATTTTACGAAATAATCTTGAGTATGATCTTGTACGCATAAATCGTACGGATAAGTAAAAAATTATTGTCAAAAACATCATTGCTGTTTTTTTACGTAGGCGCAACCAAAAATCAGATATTACCAAATGGGGCTTTTTGTATCTATCGTTCAAAACGGAGGACTGAATCCGACATTCTAAGGTCCATGGAAATAAGTATCTTATCATTTATATTAAAATGAAGTCAGTCCAATTGTCAAACCATACCAGAACGGTTATTCTGGAGAATTCCTGGACGATCTTGTTATATGACGGCATATACTTTTTTAAACGTTACTTCAATACAGGCAGAGAGTCGCGTGGTATGAGCTACCTCTTTATAGACTTGAGCTGAGTACATATTACTACTCAAGTACTTATTTAGCGAGAATTTTGTTATTGAGCAAAAAATAACGTTCGGACCTTTTTCCAGCAAAAATGAGTGTTCCATTTGGCTGATCTTAATGAGTTCAGCCCAAGAACTTCCCGCTGACAATGAGATGTGTTCTGAAACCTCAAAACATTACCAAATACAAATTTTCCCATCCTTTTTATCCTGTTACACAAATAATTCAAAAACTACAGGACTGATGAAATCAATACAAAATGTATCCAGAAAAAATGAGCGGGAAGTTAAAAAAGTACATTATTACCCTAATGTGAAACAGTGTAATTAACAGTAGATAGATTTCAGACTTTTTATTGATTCTCGTGTTCGGATACCTGTGGGTATAATAACCGCTTGGATGTTTATTTTGCGGCCGCAAAGTGTTTTGATGGTTTTTTAAGGTCATCATTATAAATTATAGGTATATCGTTGGAGTTAAACACTTAAAACCGAGAGTCTGCATGGGATATTATACCTACAGAATCCTCTTCGCTGTTACGTGAAATTTGATTGAGTACCCGTTGAATACATTAGCCTAGAATCACTTATGATCGAATCTTGTGGATGCCCGTAGGGCTAGAACAAATGCGGATGTGTGTCACATAATCCATTGTGTGGAAGGCTGAACGATTCAAATAGACTACCAGATAAATATTGGGCCGCGTTCTTACACCCAATGCAACTAATAACAGGTCACGAGAACTAGAATATACAGATTAGTACCGTGTATAAATAAATCAAGGCAATGAATGAAATAGGTACATGCAATTAGATCATTGGGATCAACTCATGTGCGTAAGAGAAAGAAATAACGACAAAACTTCTTTCTTTTATTGTATTGTACGACTAAAGCCTTTCAAGTTGGGTGCATGTGATTTTTATTCGCCAACACAAAGAGGTTTTCTTTGATTTTATCGTTAATCGTAGTTTTGCCTTAGGAGATTGGTGGGCTAAAAATCGATACTATATATTAATTTTATCACAAAAAGGTGGCATATATATCGACTGTTCATCACAAATTATGATATTTGTAAGATAGGAGGACTTATTCAAACTTACGATAATGTCAAACACTGAAGTATAAATCGTGGTTACATATCAATACTTCATTTAAAATTGCTACAAAATGGTTGATAAATCTATTATACTAATTTCATTCTGTCACTTTTGGATGGCAACTTTCATTCAAAAAACTATTTTGTACAAAGACACTGAAACATTTTTTTTATCATGTCAAAATCATTAAATATCGAATGTTACAACATCACAGCGATACTTATTGTGATCAGCAAATGACAATAGTGAATAAACTATTGAAAAGAAGAGCCATTTCCGTGACTTTGTTGGAAATACTCGTTTGAATTAAATGAGCTATGATAGGTTGAAATCAATCGTATCTACCACATTTTCAACTACACTTTGAAAAGATTTGAAACGTAGGGTCGATACTTGAGTTTCTGTTTTAATACCAATATTTTCTATTTTTGTATTTTGAAGATCTTGGTGGCTTGCGAATATGATAGTTCGACAAATACTCTATGTATACGATACACTATTAATAAAATTAATAAAAAGTACCCACTGAGACGAGAAGAGAAGAGATTACGACCGACGTGAACTGATCATTTGATGTTGTAAACATTTAAGAGAGATTACAAAAACAGGATGAATTTTTGGTCAAGATTATCTTCTCCTTGTTTTACTAAATACTGGTTCAGCTGAATTGGAATCCATTGACTACTATATGAACTCGAGGTATGATATGAACTCAAGCTGGTTCCAAGAAAAAATTTGTGTGGCATTAAAGTGTGCCTATCGGGCCGGCAGTTAACCGAGTATAAGAGTAGAATATATTATTTGTCACGCAACAGAATAGCGGCATGAATCAAATTCACTGTCTATTTTAAAGTATTTATATTAATGATTTTTTTATCTCACTAAAGCTTAGACGAAAATACCAATAAGCGTCGTAATGGCGTGGCACCATCAAAATCACCGAATAATTTCAAGAAAAGCCTATATTAAATACAGTATCTGCGCTTCATTCATCTCACTAAATATATCGTTCTCAAGGTAGCTCATTCTCGAATTTTCCGAAATAGCCCCTTCTGCTGCCCAGTAATCGATACAGAAAACTTCCAACTGACGTCAATGGAAGTAAATAAGTTAGATATGTTACTTACGTGCTTTCGTGAGTTGTATTGACTGAAGGAGTGTGAGTGACCACGATGTCAAGAGTAGCGCTCTTTTCCACCGTTCCGTCCTGAAAAAATATTTTATGAATCAGTTAACATTGTTAAAAGGGACAGCATTTAAGGGATCGATAAAACTGCTGATTATATCTATTTCTAAGCTCTTTCTTTCTTACATGTTCAAATGAAAATTACACGCTGCGTGGAAATTTAACATTGCGATTTCATTATAACGAGTGATCGAGGAATCAGAATATTAATCGTTGATTGCACGTCGAAGTTTAGTAGTCATTGTTCAGAACACGATCGATAACTTGATTAAACGGCCATTTTCGGAAAGTAACATTGAGGTGATAAAATGTGTATACTAAATACATGTATATAAAATAAATATGTATAAACACTATACTACACTAAAACGTTGCGTTGATTTAGTATCGTGCCTTCTAAACAATTGACTATATGAATCCACTGTTTGTTTGATTGCTCGTGAGAATCGCATCTGAATTTTGCTGAATTTTCTCAAGCTCAAAGACTTCCTGACAAATATCCCAAAACATACCACTTTGAGGATTTGTACAATCTCGCGTGTTAACATAAAACTGTATTTCTCTGCATGAGAAATCTCTGTGGGTTGAGTTCCGTACAAAGATACTCGTGCCCATTTTAAGACAATGAACTTTACTCTTAGAACCTGAAATAATTTAGTTTACAAGGTTGCGCAAGCGCGTGACGAGCTGGAGTTGTATAGTTGTCGTCATCGTAGTTGAAACTGGAAACATCGTCACGCGACTTCAACTGAGAGTAACTGATACGTAATGTACGAAAAGTAATAAATTATCAGATTTAAGTTGACATATGTTCTACAACTATTTATGAGTTAAATCGATTTTATGTATTACACTGAAGGTTTCAATTACACTTGATGATGGATTCAAAGTCATACGGTAATTCATATTGCAATAGTAAAACGATATCAATCAAGTCGGTCAAATCCAATGATTGGCACAGGTCAAAATGTTTATAATGTGGAGGCCTTCCAATTATCTCATGCTTTACACACTATGTCTGAATATCTATGATCGAATAAATATAATAGCATACTTAGATATCTTGTTAGGTACCTAACTATGGAATGTAAATAATTTGGGATTCGACCACCAAGTTCCACTCACGTGCTGGTGCAGAGACTATTGAATGCTCGAATGGTTTTGTGAGTGTAGTCGATGCAAGATCTATATTTCTTTTTTCTTCGAACAAAGAAAGTTTGAAATGTTTCGAAAAATTGAACATTTTTTTCCCAACACATGCTTGGAAACGTAGATTTTCAAAACCCGTGAAGCGTGCACAAAGTACCCTATTTTCGAAAAGTGTGGTAAAAAGATGTTGGCGTATACGCTCAACTGAAATGCTCGATTTTACGCACTAGAGCTTTCTTTAGCGCATGCGCAGTTCAAATAATTCTATTTCACGCACTGTATCATTGAACATAAGTTACCTAACCCCGATTCGTTGATCGATAATTGTTAAAATCAGCCAAGTATAGGTATTCCTTTGCAGCAAGTAAAAGGGCCTGAACGGTAGTGGGGTAATGGTAGCGCCCTACATTTAATAACTCGCGTATGGGGCTTACAATGATGAGCGAGTCGGTAACGGTAGGAAATTATTGTACCGAAGCTCCCATCACCGTTCCTCGTCAAGTTGCACCGAATTTCAAAATTTTCCATTGCGCAAGTGGTCTTTAACAATTTTCGGTCAAGTTCTTTGGTGTATGCGCACTTTGGAATAACTGAATTTTACGCACTGTGCCATTGAACATAAGTTATTTAACTCTAGTTTTATGAGCCCCCAGTGGCACCTTTGTTGCTTTTCCAATTAAACTTTCCTTCACAGATGTCGGAAAAAATAGCATGTGTCACACTAACAGATGAGCAATATTTGACTCGTGTGATTACGGCACGCGCCTTTGCCGAGCACACTGACAATGTCACGCCGGACAGAATTCACCCATTATCCGCATTTGAAACACAATTTACGATTTCAACCCTTGCTCGGACAGTACAATTTCCAAAACCTGTAGAGCATGCGAAAGATGCCCCATTTTCGAACAGTTTAGTGAAACAATATTGACGCATGCGCACTTTCGGATAATTCAATTTTACGCACTGTGTCATTGATCGTAAGTTACATTGCTCGAATTTTCTCGTCGGAAATCGTCCACTTACCGAAGTTGTAACACAATACACTATACACTGTTGTGTTACAAGTGTGGAAAGCGAGTGGTTTCCAACGAGTGTAATATTTGCAGCGTATAAAATATAGAATTCCAGTTGTACGCATGCGTCAAAGTAGATTTACCGCACTATTCGGAAATGGGGCGCCTTACGCACGCTCCACAGGCTTCGTAATTCGAACTCAATTTAGTAACAACTATATTAATAGTTTTGGAGATATAATGATATATTTAAGCAAAGTCAGAACGGAATTACACACTTATATGAACGCTGAGTAAACGCTTACAGATAGAAAAAAGTTATGTTCCTAAGTTTTGCAGGTCTCGATGAGCTCGACAAAAAAGTCCAGGAGAACATATGGCTATGTCTAATAGTATTGCCACGAGAAGCATTTGAAAATACTTGTGGGTGGAGCCGCGACGATCTGCTAGTTTTATAACGTATTAACAATAACTGAATCTTTGTTGAATGGTTTCCACTCAAATTCGTGAGATATTTTTTTTTTATTTTTTATTATTAAAAAAACTAAATCTTTGAAATTTTTAGTTTGAATAAACAATTATTTGCAAAGTTTCATAGCTACCTTAATTCAGTCCGAACGATCAATCGACATCTGGCTGTCAAATGAAAAAATTTGATGATGAAAGATTTTTTTTAAATACCAGAATTATGGTATCGTATTCAAGAAATTTGTTTAGATTTTTAATTTTTAATATATTTACTAAAGTTCTTATTGAAATTCAAGCCGAGTTGTTTTTTCATTTGTTACCATTGATTTATCGATGGTTCTTTCTACCACGGTAATCACCGATTGTGCTCGTGTGACTAACTGCAAAGATCACTGATTGTTCGTTTGAAAGAAATTGTTTGCAGTGATGTTAAAACTTTTATGTTTTTTAACGACACTCAACACTACAAACAAACAGTTTGAGTGAATTATTAATTATCATGTTTCGGATTCACGACAGTGATCAGCTTAAGTTTAATTTCAATCTGACAGAGTCTTGGAAAAATGTCATTATAATTTTTTATATAGAAGTATTTCAAGTCGAAGAATCGATTTTTTGTTAGTTAGAATTGTCGCTTGAACAGTTGGTCAACAGCTAAATTTTATAAATTCTGAGACTTGGTAGCAGCCTGATTTTCGATTGATTCGAAATGTTGGTACCATGAGAAGGGAAATGAACGGAAATGTTTTGAAAGGGTAGGTATAAGAAGTTTGTTTACCCTTGTTGATTGGTCGATTTTTACCATTTAGTTTCCGTTATTCGGAGTGTTGGATCCTTGCCAATGATTGACATTCCGTAAGAATTGGTAAGATGGATTGGATTCTTGATGATTGTACATTTGGTTGTCAAATGCGCAGTCCCAAAGTGGGGTTAATTTTTTGAATGCGACGAAAATGTGTAAACAGGAAGTAGGGAGGAGCGTACGCTATTCAATTTACTATAATATGATTCTTCCGTGCAGCCTACAACGTGTCAGCTGCACGGCGAACATCAACGTTTTCATGACGTTTGAAAAGAGAGAGAGAGAGAGAGAGAGAAAACACAGCTGTCAACCGTTTTCACTATAAGCCCCACACACTTTTATTATTGTATTCCTAACTTTTCTAAATGTATATTTTTACGTGGGGGTCCTCCCCCTGCCTGCGGCCCTGGACCCGCTCCCACACCTTGACTCCCACCGACCTACATCCGTGCACTACTTGTATTCATTGTTAGGATTTTCTCTTCTCTTCTTTTATTTTCGAGTCCATAATTTGGCTAGAGTTGAGTCGGAAATAAAGTCGCACGTGTTACACAGGAATAAAAGTCGATTATTCCCTTGTTACGTAATGTACTATTGTGACCTTGTTTTCGGGCGACAGCTTGAACCGTCCTTTGAAGCTGTTAAATTTCAGTATCGCGCTATAGTCCTATTTCCAGGTAGCAGAACATGTCCGCTGAAGATTTGAAGGTATTAACATGTCTCACTTTTGATCCCCAAATGACGCTCAATAATTACCAGCAAAAATCATATTTCAATGACAGACATTCGAATTTTAAAGTTCATTGAATTATCTTGAGAAATGTCAGTCACCATGTACCGTTTGGAGACCGAAAGTGGGAATGGCTTGTTGGAACGTCGTCCATACAAAACAGTAAACACTCAGAAAGAAGAATTCATCGAAGTAGGGCTATTTTTGTGCCTGAGGCCCTTTATGAATCAGGCACCTTATGTCTGATTTAGCTATATTTTAATTTTCGTATCAGGTTTGATATATCTTTAAACAAGAATCACTTGTTCAAGAATCGAGCGAAGCATATAATATAATGTAAGTACATATATAGTAAAAATATCGAAATTCAACAGTCAAAATCATCATCAGACAAGTACCATACCCAAAGCTCATTTCAAGCTTAAAAGTTGGCGTGAATATTATGCGTAATGCAGGCACATTTTTTTTGGATGCATACTGTTAAAATTTCAGTTAAATCGGTTCATCCGGAATCCTGCCTAGAAAATACTCTCACTCCACCGACGTATTTCATTGAGAATCAGTCAAGATTTCCCAAAAACGCATGCCAATGGCACAAAGCAATATTTCCTGAAGTTGAAAGTTACACATTTTTTAAAAGTACGATCGTTGGCCTTTTTGAAACCGGACGTGAAAAAAGTCTGACAAAGTAACAACACGTAAGCAATTTCTTTTTCGAAAATCAGCCAAACTGGTTACGTGGTTTGTTCAGTCCCATGGTCACGAAAATTGACGACACGCTGTACACGTATACGCATATAGTATCTATTCGTAAGAAATACTTGCAAAGGATCTTGTTAGTGACAAAGCATGTTTTCTACTTGGCTTCCGACAAACCACTACACAACACCGTCTGCGTTTGGGTTTTGCACATCTTTTTGTTTTTGATGACCAAAAGAATGGATTTTTTTGTCAGGTTTTTTTGAAAGGTTAAAAACAATTTACCGATGATAAAAGATGTTTTTGGACATCTTTTTGTATCTACTCGTTTTTTTCCATCTCAATAGGTAATTTTACATTAGAAATGGATTAAGATAGTTACAGGACATCCGGGCAGGTTTGAGGTCAATATTTATGCACAAGAGTGTACAGGCCTATACCCACTCTGGATGGCTTGTGTAGCATCTGAGATATTATTCCTTTTATGGCGCACGGAAGGAATCCGTGGCGTCGCCGTGTAAGTCTAGCGCTGGAGGTAAACATACCTATGTATATCAAAAATGCGGGTATCACGTGGGTACCACACGCTACGTGTTTGCGCATACGCTTACTCGTGTGCACAGAACAACACTGTCGAGAAGTAAGCTACTTTCACTCCTGCAATCCACCGACAGTCCGATGATGCATGGAATGCATCATATAGAGCCACGCTTTGAACCGTGTTACTCATCCCTGAAATTCAATTTGATCGAACCGCGAGCCGGCGAGCAGGACTACACATTCGATTCAACCATCAACGCCAGCAGAGCTGAGGATTTTTTAAATGTCACCATTCGTAATAAGTAAACTGCAGTTTGATCAAAGTTGACATCTGGGTGTGAAAATATTCAAGTTTACCAATACTTGTCCAGGAAAAAAACTAACAAGAGTAGAATTGCCGTTGAAAAATGATCCGGATGCCCCCGTTCAACAAACGACTAACTCAAAGTGGCCTTTGAGTCGTTTGACCACAGCAAAGCGAGCTGCCAACTTTTGAGTAATGGTGCACGCCGTAGTTCACGCCAACGCCAGTGTACGTAGATCCCTTTTGTAGACTTCTGCACTTATCTACAAGTATATAACGTATGGCCAGTCCGTAACATAAGAAACACGTTGGCAGTGACCCGGTGCTTGGTATTATATGTATATATAAACCTTAAGACAGTTGACAATGTTGATACGTTGACGCATATACTTTACCGTAATAAGCGAACGAGTTTGCTGGCAAAGCAAGATCCTAGGTAGCGGTGGTCGTATCTCTAAAACCGCTTGTTAGTTTTGTTTAATATAATTTGCGGGATCATGAACCCTGGTCAGTTCACACTACCCCTAAAATTAGAACGAAATCTAACGAACTGTTTAACAGTTATTGAGCATCCACGAAGACGATGGTGAAATTTTTCTTCTTCTTATTCTTCGTGGCCTTTGTAGCAATACACCAACCTTTCGACTAAGATTTTAGACAAAGCAATTGACAAATCAATTTGAAATTCGTAAGGTGAGTTCGTACCATCACGGATAAGAAAATTATCTATCATTTTGTAAAAATGACGACCACGATTTCGGTCGAATGACTACACTTGCAATTTGAAAGGTAGTTTCACATCAGCGAATCAATTCGTTCGTTTCATTAATTGAAATAACCATCTTTCAATATCTTGCCCAATAGGTACTTGCTGGTTTCTTGACATTTGTAATGTCTTTGTAATATCAATTATGTCCTGCTTAACGTATTCGTACAAGAAAAGAATTTTTTTCAAATTTTGAGGCAACACTATGAACCCTTCAGATACGGAGAAATACAAACCAGATTTGGTTACGATTTTTTATTGGCAATCAATCAGATCGATGATTGTCAAATTTCTGAAGAATATTTGTAAATTGCAATCGACGATTTAGTCATACTGAATGGGCACTAAATCTGTTGTAAAAAACTTAGCCTTACAGGGTAATGTAAAATTTGAAATTCGTGGCAATTTGAATTCAGATTGCGAAGATACGGTTGATCCGTATGAGCCAATTTTCACTGACGTCGATTTTGTCATCTTTAAAAATGCCCTACACGTCTCGTGACGATTTGTTCGGTATAATTGAGTTTTGGGTACTCTAAATTCATCACCCAAGTATTCAGGATTGAACGAAATTTCCATAATGTAAATTCCGAACGCTTTCTTATAATCTGTACGACTTGGTGTTGCATAGAAACCGTGTCACTCAATGTCAGCTATGTGTAAAGGAAAACTTCAACCCACGTCATCTCAGTACACTTGTAGGTTTGTATTTCTTTTCCTCCAAGAGTTCCTCTCCCACAATCTAACTACAGCCCTGTGATACATGAGGAAATACCGATACCGTGTACTTTGATAGAGACATCGTTGCAGAAACAGAACTCTAAGTTTAGGACAATCAATTCTTATTTACATTTTTCAAACCTAACCCACGTTATTGTCATCGGTATCTACATTCTGCGATCACGTGTGGGTTCAGGATGTGCTTTACGAATCATTCACTGTCGTTATACCTATGTATGTTTGATACAGGGCAGATGGGATCGATTTGGTGTATGGGTGGTATCTGTGACTTGAATTATTGCTTCCCCGTTGCTAGAGAGTTTCAAGATCAATAAAAGACATGGCTAGCAAATGTCCGTGACTTTCAACAGAACCTTCCAAACTTTTTTTAAGCCCTTCTCATTCACGACACGTTTTCAGTCAGATATCATTTAGTCAATAGATGTTACGTTATCCAGTGCAGAGGCCTTTGTGGCAAATTAGACGTTCTTCGCCCGATGGATAATAGATCGAGGTTAAAATGTCGCCAAAAACGTCAAAAATCACAATGATATTACCGATCTCTCTGTTGTGATAGACTCCGTAAGAGGCAGTGAACAAGTTTTACTAATACTCGTTTTGTAAGTCCACACTCGTTATTGACACCCACATAATTGTTATATCTCCGTAATAAAACAAAGAAACTTTAAAAGGAAATTCTAATAAATAAATACACGACACCCACCATGTACCAGGAATGGTGTCCGTTGCTATTAATGGTTCTTGATGGATACTTATGGAAATGAAGAATATTCTGAGAAAAAAATTACGCTAATGAATTTGAACTTCGGTTGCCAATTATCAAGGCAATGATAGACGAGAACTCAGTTGCAGTCCAGTTAGATATTGACGGTATGTAGAAATTTATAATGATATAGAAACGTAAGAGTAACAGAGTGTTATTCAAATGAATGAAAATTTCTGTACTTATGAATTACACGCAGGCCTAGAATTCTCGGAAAATTGATGCCTTCAGGTATTCTACATGTATGTACTTTACATTACACAATTTTTACCAAGCACACCCGCTTCAGTTTCCTTGTACTAGAATATGAAAACTGGTGATTCGTTGTCGCAAAGCAAGAAAAGAAAACGTAGCCATGAACGAAATTGGTTTAAAAATTTATGAGCAACTTCCACAGTTAAACTGCGCATAATTTTCTGGGGTAACTCACAGATACTTGAAATGTACGGATCAGATGTTACCATGAGCCGATTGAAAACATCTTCCATTGTATTTGGTTTCAAATTCATTCGTCATGAAGTTTCTCGAACACTTTTGATGTCTTTGTTTCTAGCTTCTTGAGCAGCTTGGGATATGTGACCCATGGATTGCAATATGGGGCAAAGAGGTAGGCATATAATGCCATGGATATAATTTACTAAATATTCGCGCAATTTCCTCCGCATATTCTTGAAATTCATCAGTACTCCCCTCACGGAAAAAAATCCTGAATTTATGGGGGTAAGCCTTAAAATTTAGGGGATTACCCTGAAAGTTGAGGATAAACCATCATTAATGGAGGGTTCATCTCCAACAGTTGGAAATTAACCCTCAACAATTGAAGGTTCATCCCCAAGAGTTGAAGGTGAACCCTCGATGTTGAAGGTGAAGCCTCAACGTTGACGATACACCTCCAACGTTAAAGGTAAACCCTTAACGATAAAGGTTAATTCCTAACAATTGAAGGTTCAATCCCCAAGACATGAAGGTGATTCGTATCCCCAAAATTTAACTGATGGTAAATGTGAAGGTGAACTATCAACATTGCGGGGATTGTCCCCTGCAACCCCAAGGGATAAACCTAACTCTTCTTGAGGGTAAACTATAAAATTTGGGTGTCAGGGCGAAAATATAATATATAAAAGATTGGTGGTGAACCCTTGATTCCATGGCAGGGTAACATAACCCGTGACATTACCAAGGTAATTCTTATGATATTCGTTGAAGTTCTATTATTCTCAATAACATCTGAAATGATCTATGTGTATATTATTTATGGTAAAACCAATGATTCAATTTGACTTCAACTTTCGAGCAACTCGCTGGAATTAAACCATCGCATTATATAGTATAAGGATCACTATTGATATTGCATTTTACTTACCCTGCATGCCATTATGCAACGCTCCAAAAGAATACTACTTAGTTTTTTCATGGTTGAAATTAGAAATCATAAACTACACTATATATGGGGATTCCCACGTCAACTCGGTGAATCAAAAACATTGACCCTCTTCGATTTTCTCAGTGATTTTTTATATGACAGTACTTAGAAATTATCTGAAAATTATCGAATCTGAATATTTTATATATTTTCGTATAGTGTATGTACGTAGTACATGTAAGCATACATCTTTATTATAGTATAATAATGAATGGAATGGATTGGGTATAGATGGATCTTCATGGCTGTATGAATTATACATACGTACATTAAATTTTATTTACGATTATTTTTGTGCGTGGGGATACATTATACCCTCCTTCTATGTTAAACGCGAATTCGTATAGATATACAAGAATTTAATAATGTTAATACATAATTTTCGTGGCATTCAATGATAAAACTCAATATCCAAATGCATATATAATACATGCATATGATTGCCTCAAGATATCAAATGAGAAATAACCAGACAACTAGTTGATTACTCAGTTTCTATTGTATTTACTAATGGTGTGTAATGCACTTTTGTAATACCGTTACAGCTATAATCCCAATAAAATGACATAATAAGCTCTTGACTCGAGAATTCTTTCAAAGTGAATCCACGATTGGGAGGTTCACCCTCAACTTGGAGGTAAGCCCTTGACTTGGGGGTTAACCCTCACTTAAGAGGTAAGCCCTCAACTTGAGAGTAAACCCTAAACTTGGAGTAAACCCTCGACTTCACAGTAAACCTTCGAATTCGAGGTTAACCCTGAATTAAGGGGTACGAATTTACTCTCTGGAGGTTGAGGGTTATTTTGGGTGTAAAATTGGGGGTTTCTTCCGTAAGGGTAATATCATGACCACTGGAAATAGCCTGCAGAATAACCTACAATCGTTTGATTAAATTTTCGTTGACCCCCGTTATCACAGCAAACACATTTGAGTTTCCGAAAAAGGTCCGAGGTGTATTGCCAACATTGGTACTGCCGAATCCAGGCTTTGGATAATAAATCCTAATTCCCTACGGAAACCCTTTTGAACAACTCTCTTGCTCTCTTATATAATCTGTTTGCCTTTCTCAGTACGTGCCTGCCATTGTTTTAATTTTCAGTTTGTAGGACAAATACAAAAAGCATTCGAAAAACCGTATCCATCCATGCAATGCAGATATTCCGAACCTGAAATTGTCCTCGTAGACTTTTCTTTCTAGAAGAGTATGAAAGTCATTAGCGTCATTAACATTTTTGAATGTAGCTTCACATAAGTAGCAACATAGAGAAGAACTCTTAGATGTAAATGCGTTGCAAACTTTCCCATCGATCATTGGTTACATCATTTCAAATTCAAGTGAGATATCGTTCTGATGTAGTATTGTTTCGCAAGGAACAAATGTCTTTTATATGATCTTCGATGTAGCGTTCTTCGTTTACTGTCGATTCTGTGTTTTCGTGCAACTTTCGAAGCATCCAATTGTCTTGAGGAAAAAAGGCTTATTTGAACAGCATATGACGACTCGTTCGTAGTCAACGTTTCACGGACTTCTTCTTTCCACCTTTCACTTAGTGACTCAAACTACTTGGAAGGGTGACCACCCTTATTGGTTGATGTCTTCTGAAAAGTAGCAGGTACGGGAGAAGACACTTGCACATTAACCCATGACATATATTTTTTGTAAAACTTTTTTTTCTCCCCTACAGACCGATTGCCACATTGTTCTCAATTTGTTAAATAACGTTGAAACGGACTGCCTCATATCCTTTGGTATAAGCACTGAACGTCCACTCTTCTCGAAGATTTGCAATTCAAGGTGTTCCAATACAGTAAGCAATCTATCCTTCAAATGACCTTTCACCATGTTGAAAACCTCCTTCCGTATAAAGAGTAATACTTCCTTACTAGACCCTGTGTAACTGAGCTACAGAGAATTTAAAACTGATTTGCATGTGAAAACTTCAAACATTTAACGTAGACTATAACGAATAAAGTACCATGTAACTCATTTGATAAACTACATTTTTTTTAGAGCGATTTTATTTCTATTTATCAGTTTGTTTTCCAATATTGAAGTCACAATAACACGTCAACGTAATATTTATTCATCTAATTTATGACAAATAAGACAATAATACTTATTTGTGCGCACCCGTTCAAACTGTGCACAAATTATGAAAAAAAAATCGTAACAGCCAAAGGAGCAGGTGGGAACATCCGATTTTTGTTGATTTCGTAAGCTAATAAACTCACCTGAAGCCCTGAATTTGAATCGTTGTAAGAAATGGTAGAAAATGGTACTTTTTATCTGTTTCAAAATAGAAGTGTTTAAATGTATATCGTTTTCGAGACGGTACCGAACATAGCCGTATTTTAAGCGTACTTTTAAATTGAACTACTACAGAAATATTTTCTACACATCTCCAGGAGCCGAGATCATCTTGAAAAATTGAAATAGTACAATTCTTTCTTGAGATATGGAATTTTGAAGTTTACTTTTTTTGTTTTGTGTTCTCGCGCGACGCACTATCAACGAAGGTTGAGTTTGAACTGAAGTAGCAAGCCAGGCAGCGGGGTGCAGAGTTACCAACCCTCTGTTGGCTACAGGTCGTACTCAAAGTAAAAATGGACCATACTTTGAAATTTCACAACCGTACAAAGATTTCGCGGTGTACATTTTTGTTCTTTATATTTTATGGTCGTACAATTACCACGATTTTGCTTCCTTTCTCAAGGACCAGATAGGTTTTAACCACATTATTGACATTTTTACATTCAACAATTTTTCAATCACACGAAGCAGTTGCTGGAGACTTGCAGAAAACTTTATTTTTTTTATTTTTGAAGAAATAATTACAAACATATAACCAGAAATGTGAATTACTGCGACAGTTTCTTTATACTTCTGTACTTGATTCTTTTGCATAGGCTAGCCAAAAAATTACTTAAATTCCTACAACTTTTCCAGGATCGTACATTTAGCGTGAGGTCGAGCAACTGGACGGTATGTCCGTACAGGAGACGAAATTACAGTACAAATACGGTCCTGACCGTATGGTTGGCAATACTGGCGGGGTGACACTTAATGCCTTAGCATAAGACCCTTATTCGACAACCCATTGCAAAACATTACCACCTGAATCAAGCCGGGCGATGAAGTAATCAAAGCTTAGTAGAACTTTTGAGTTCTCCTCTACGTTTGTTGGTAACACAATTTTTTCGCAGCGCCCTCTTGAGATAGAAAAGCAAACGAATGTTCATTGTTTGTTATTATTATTATTATTATCAATGCTACCACTTTTACTAGTCAACTTCCTTTTCAACATTAATTTTTATTTCTGTGGTCATAGAATGTCATAAGCTCTCATATAAGAAAGTGGACGGGGAAACTTGAACCACCCCGCTGGAGCCAGTTTAGAACATACCACCTTCTCCTTCGGGGTTTGAACGCACTAATTATTTCTTTACCAGATATTTGGAAATATATACGTCAACTTCGAAATCGATCAGGGCACCCCCTTAAACCAGATGCATGGAGGGCATTCGTGGCTAGGTTATGCACACATGCCACGAGACAGATGACAATGAGAGACACTAGCTACGTAATTTGTTGTTTACCAATACGCTTTACCGCATGTCCTATACTTAACACCTCGTTTATACTGCAGTTTACAGCAGTTAAACACCGAAAGTGTGAAAGGAGGAGAAAAAAATTTGTGCTCGATCCTGCCAGGATTCGAACCTGGAATCTTCTGATCCGTAGTCAGACGCGTTATCCGTTGCGCCACAGGACCGTGTTACATGATTTATCAACTTATGCAACCCACTTGGATTGCTTTTTCATAAATATTCACGATTTCCTCGAAGGAATGTCGATATTTATTTTTGTTACGAGTGAAAAGTAATGAAATGGCGGTCTCTATACTGCATGAATTTCGGATCATTGATTTCATAACATAACGAACATAACGAAACAAAACTTAAGTAAAACGTACTAATAAGTCATATTCAAGAAGGTTTGAAGAAACACTTGATTAGTGTGCACAACCTACGAAAATCACCCACTTAACCCTGTATATTATAAGATATACGAAGAAAGGCCAGACTTGCTAATAATAGCGCTTCATTGCTTCGTGGGTAGAGAAAATACCGTAGCCTGTGACGTAATGTTTTCAGTTTGATTGTACATGACCACTTACGTGCTTGCGGGTCATTTTGTTCTGAAATTAAAAAGTTGAAAATCCTTGAATAAAGATATCATAGTGTGAAAGATAAAATGTATTGCTTTACTTCATTTTACTGGCACGTAGCTACCCCATAAATATATATTTTAAACTGCTGTAGCAGTAATCATTTGTATATTAATTCCTTTCCCGCCTACATGCCTATAGGCATTCTAATGAGTCACGGTATATTTTCATCCCGCAAAAAGATATATATAATGTGCTTATTTTGCGATCTCTTCCTCTTCTAAGCGGCACTTGACATTCCTGCATTAAATTACTATCAGTGCCTACTCCTAACAAATTACGAATCAAGCTGCTACCCGTAGTCACTTGAATTTGTAATTGAATCCCATAGTCAAAACACTGCCATGCAATGTGACTCAAAAATCAGAAGAACAATGCGCAGGCTTCACGTCCACGTTTCGTTCGTTATTTTGTTTCGTAGCTTATCGACATTGACGTCGTAAGTCTAAAAATTCTCGTGAACCCAGACATGTGGTGCACTTTTGTGCTTATACTCCGAATGAAAACGTCAAACAATTATGTTTATAATTCTGTTTATAGGTTAAGGTCAGCCCCAGGGTCGAGAGTCTGGAACGTGAAACAATGCTACAGACGTAGAAGTGGCACCAATCACCATAGGGAACTATGAAATCAGAACGGGGGCGAAAAACCTACAATACCGCTTAAAAATAGAACATGACACGAGGGATGTTAAGGAATTCTTCATTACAGAGTAACTATTTTAGCATAAGCCCGTTTTGTCAAAACTCAATTTTGTGACATTTTAATATCTACAAAAATATTAACGAACACTTACACTCGATGATGTGCGGCACTGATTTTCCCATACCACACTGTCAACTTCATGTGATTATAAATAGCTCAAACGTATCAAACAATTCACCCCTTTAGAATTCGAAGCGATAATCGGGACATAGCGTTATCATAATACAAAGAATCTGGTGGCCAGGTTATTTTCAAGAATAAGTATATGAGGATATGTCCTGGGCATTGAATTGGACAGCAGAGGAGTGGTATCTTTCATTGGAGAAGGAGGCTAATGCGAGGCAATTCATGTTGTTCCCTTAGATAGAAAAGTAAATACCAGAGTAAACTGCAGCTTGAGTTAACAAAGTTTTGGAACAACCGCACGAGGACGAAAAACGATTACCAATTAAGAGATTGTGATAATTGCGATTCGTTAAATGTATGCTTTAAATTTGAAGCATTTTTAATAAGCGCACTATTTCGAATCGTACACCATGATAATTCAAGTCACGCGCGTTCTTCCCAAAAATGATTGTGGGCTAAAGTATAAAAAATGTTTTTAGAGTAACCTGTGTAAAGTTAACGTAGTTGATATTTCAGTTGCACAGTTATGAGAATGAAACATTTCTGTAGTCCATACAACAATACACCAAACCTTATATGACTTTCATTTCGCTGAAAGACATCCACGTAGGTCTGTCCATAGAATTTCGAAAATAATATTATTCTACTGCACTCTAGTTTGTGCGTTCAGATATTATGAGTAAACTAGTTTAACTAGTACGAACAAAAGTAAACTTCCATCTTCAATAATGCACCCCACAGCTAACTCGTGATCGCTTTATCTTTCAAGGAAATTGTTGCAGCGATTGTGACTCCGTCGAACCCGCCAGATAAAACACATAAATTTGAAAAACGTGTACCATAGTATCCATCAGGTAAGTTAATGATGTTTGTCTTACCTCCCAGCATGCGGCATCTTAACTCTCCCTCAATGTACGCGCTATGAAGCCAAGATTGTTGAAGCCATCATTACTCGAGGTTTACGTTTTCGTACCTGAAATGGAAAAATATAATATTCACGTATGATTTAAACATTGTTGTAAATTTGTATATGAATTTGACAAGTTTGTACCATCTTCAACCCGCGGTCTCAAGTTATTCTTTGTTCCGGTTTCGCTGCATACCAACAAGCTCAAGCATGTTTATAATTAGAGGCTCGCTTGCCACTTTTAGCTTCATCATATATTTACCGTGTATACAGATCTACGTAATGTGAACTCTTGAAAAAGCTGAACAAAAGAAGTAAAGGTGCAGTTGGGTTAAGTTAGGTTGATGTAAATTCTATAGTACTAGTTCTAATCCTTGCTGACTTACCCGATACTCAATCGTCAGTTTTTAAAAACTGTCATGCGATTTTTGTCCAATTACAAATTAAACAATTTACCAAATACCTGGAATCTGGATTCGATGTTCAATCGCGCAGATAAGCTAGCGTCTGAAATCGTATCATTTGGTATTGATTATTGTGGCGGACACCCGCCACCGGCAAGCCGGCGAAAAACCATAAAAATGTTTCCGTTTCTCCATGTGTATCTTTTTCCATAGTACTTTACAACTAACCTTCGAGTGTCCAGGCCTCACCTCGCTAGCCGAGGGCTAAGGGTTTGACCGCGCCGGAAATTTCCCTACAGGTGGCATTTATGGCGCGACGCGACCCTTGGCCTCGACTCGAGGGCGAGCCTGCACTTTTTCTTCATCTCTACCCCAGTCTTCGCCACGCTCTTGGCACATACGTATCTATCAACTCGTTTCGCTTATTTTCCCTGCCTTCCGCATTTTCTACTACGCCATCCGAACTGTGTAACCCGATTTTTTCTGGAAATAAACAACTTGTAAACCATATTCTCTGGCGTCATACAGTAACTAACCTCCCGACAGCACCACAATTATCTTCTAAGGGGCTTACAAAAGTGATTCATAACCAAGTTTCAACTCAATCTTATGTAGTAGTTAATCAGAACGAACCTTAGTAATTTGACGAACGTTAAGAATAATTAGTTCTGGAGAATTGATTTGTTTTAAAATAATCAATTGGTCGATATTAAAACACAGTCAATGAAAAGGAATAATTGGAAACACCGTGGACAGAATAGCATGTAAAAATAACTTTGCGTGCAATAATCATTCAGTTACCTAATTTATATTTATATACGAAGTATACTTATACTTTTATCGATACAATGTCGTGAAATCAGGCGCGTAACAGAACAAGTCACACACTGTGACATTTCTGGCACAAGTCTTGAGACAGTTAGCGAGTTTTCACTATTAACATAAGATCTCCCAAGTCGTGGAATACCTTCAATCTTTACAGTAAGCAAGACTCGGATTTAGTAGCTCGGTATGACTAGTTTCGGCAATTTATTGAAACGAGTTTCAGACACTCGGTACGCTATGTTTCCCCCTTCATTATGTAGTGACATACGATGCACAAGTTCATTTTCCCAAGTGCTTCGGATTATTACTCTACCTACAGAAGGTTTTCGCTACGTTATCGCTTTGTTAACTAGGGATGCCTTATTACGCCTTTGTTCACGTCAAACTGACCTGGCGTAATAAAGAAGTATATACAGGGTGTTCCATTCGTACTTAACCATTGAACACCTCGAAAAACGAGGTTGTTACGACATCAGTTCGAGACAAAAATTTTATGGCACCGGGGGAACAAGAGTTTGCATTGTTGGATTTATCCAGGAAGTAAGAGAGAAGAAGATGAAACTGAAGCCTGCGTGCCAGCAAAAATTACGCCTGTTTGGTGCAAAGTTAGTAGTACCGATTTCTTTCACTTCACCGCGTTCCTGTTCTTCGGTCGTTTGAAATATGTAAACCAGGCAGCTGTCAACACCTGGTCAACACTTAATAATCACAATATTTGAATGACCAAAGAACACAGACGCAAGAGTGGCAAAAATCGATACTACTAACTGCGCTGAAATCTGGTCCAGCTTTGTATTTCGGATTTTCGTCTCCTTCTTTCTTACTTCCTGGATTTATTACACGTACTACCACTTTCAGGAATTTTAAAAATGATACTTTAGAATAAAAAAAATCGTCTTTTTCTCTGAAACAGAACTTGTAGCAGATGGCCAGGCGATTCTCAATATAAACTTTTTGGGTGCCTGACACACGCTATTCGTGAGATTTTGTGACGTTAAAGGATATTATATATGAAGTTTGCAGCCTAGATTCCAAATTCACCGAGTATTAACGAGTCGGCTGACTTTTCGTTAGACTTCTGGAATTTTCACCTGACTTCGACAGTAGTTCTAAGGATTTAGTACGGGACATCTATTTATATAGCGCGAGCATGTTTTACGCAATTTTTCATGCGTGTTTTCCGTACTCAAAGTACCCGTTTCTGTGACGGCAACTGATCTCTATACTAACTGGATGGCTGACTAGCGTCCTCGGCCTGAGTCGATTAGATCGACACCAGCGCTCCAACAGCTTAAACGGAACTAACGAATCACGTGGCTCGCCAAAACTGACAGCACATAAGCGTTCCTGTAGGAACGGAGTTTTATTGCTTTTGTAAGGAAATAGAGAAAATACATTGGTCAGTGCATTTCTTTACGTAAGTATATAATGAAAAACAGAGAAATATCGTAATTTTTTCCACGTTGTACCATGTGATTAAATCTGTTTCTGGTATACTACTACCCACGTGACCCGTTAGTTTAGCTTGAGATATTGCAGCGCTAGTGTCGGTTCTTGGAGCTTTTAATAGGCGTAAGCTGTCGTGTGCTGGAAGCATAGGACACACAACCAGTTAGAAGAGAGATTAGTGATGAAGGTAGAGTGAGTCTGCAAATGCGCATGCACGGGGTACAGAAGAGACCACTTTTAAATCTGGATTTTTCTGTATTGTGCGCATGCGCTATCGCAAACCAATCTAACATTACGCAACCCTAACTACAATTTCGTACTTCATGAAAAAATACGTAACATACTCTTGATGCATAAAGAATTGTGTGCAACGAGGAGGAAACTATCGTTTCGCCTCGCGTATTTGCAATATTCGCGTTTGGCGCGCACAAGCATACTCGTCTTCGGCTAGTATGCATGCTCACCTACGACTCATTTTGCAAACTTTTGCTCGGCCCGAAAACTCCGAGTTTGCCTCTTTGTTACACAATATACTATTTAAATTTTAGGTGCAAGGTTAACTTTATAAATCATTTCATTTCGAGAAACATGTTATTTCGATCGGAGTGCTTGATACAGTTCCTGCAAAGTGCTATGGTGTTCTCTAACAATAAGTTGAAAGATGAGAAGTCCTTAAGAGACAACACTCACATTTTTTCAAAATCCTATTGGTAAAAATATGGACTAAGTAGAAAATATTTTTTCTCTAATGTCTGGCAAATTTTTCTGATACCCTAACTATTGAGAACTCCGAAACTACGAGTCTTGACTAATTGGCTACTAAAAAACTTTACTTACCTGGTGAATGGAGCTTTGACACAAATTTCGAATAGCAACGTCTTTCGGCTTAATATCTGGTAAATCTATATTTAGGTAAAGCTTCTAAAGCAAAGTTGGCTTATTCAAAAGTATATGTACTTTAACGTATCAAATACTTATCAGAACTAATTGTAAAAAACAATAAGGATCTCCAGAACGTTTTGGGGAAGTGTTATACCCATCATTTTTAGTAAATTGTTTTGTCTACTTCACGTATCCAATTTTAGCGCTACGTTTGTTTACATCGATTATAATCTAGTAAATACACAGTGCGCAGGAGTATAGTATTACAATTCTAGAAGTCGCTGTAAAGATAACATTCGCTTACCACACGTGCCGTAGGCACGGTATAACAAACTTATCGCACGCTATATGTAAAATGGTGTTTTTCGATACTAGTGCGCGAAAGTGGCAATGCCCGCACAAGCGTGAAGGCGCCGCACGAGCCCGTAGACGAGTTGAAAGGTGAGTGTGGCGCATTCATGCGAGATAGGCATTGCCAACTTTCGCGCGTGTATCGAACTCTATTTTTTGCTACACCTGTAATGGAAAGTCCGACATACACGATTATATTTACACGAAACCACGGCACGATGTCTGTTCAGTGACGATGTCGAGCATGGCAAAGAGTGACAAACTATTCCATCGGTGGCGCTAGTGCAGCTGTTGGCGAAATGCGTAACTGTGGATAAAAGCGCGACCGTTTTTTTCGCACACCGCTAGCAATGTGCGAAGGTTTATCTTATACCACCGGCAATGTGCGAAAGTTTTTTTCTCACACCGCTAGCAATGCGCGAAAGTTTTTCCCGCACATGTGTATAAAAGACTACTTTCGGTGCTTGTAAATGGTGCATAAAAATGGACTTTCCGTGCAGGTGTTGCAAAAAATAATTTTACGCATAGACTTTACCACTGAAATATACCCAAAATGAAACATGCAGAAGCCACTTCGAGCGTGCCGCTTTGGCGTGACCTTGAGTTATCCTCACTCTTAATTTAGTTACCGAAAAATGTAAAGCCTTGTCTCACCGTGAGTTCAATTTCGTGTCTACGCGTTTAGCTTGTATTTTACCTAGCTGGGCTTGTGTCTCTGGACATCTTGATTGCCCTTTATAGACTTCTTTCGAATTATATCACATTCGTTTGCATCCCAAATGGAACTTTTCTTCGCAGGTGTTAAAAAAATAGTGTGTGTCTCGCGTACGGATGGGCGATATTTGACCCGTGTGATTACAGCGCTCGCCTTGGCAAATGCTACAAACCGCCCACTCGTCGAAAATCACCTACTTTCCACACTTGTACCACAAGATACTATAGCTACATCACTTTATCACTGTTTCAATATGAAAAGTGAGAAAAATTTCACTATAATGCTACTGTATAATCTATTTATTTATTTATTTTTGGAGTTTACTCCTTAAGAAACGATTTGAGTTATAGGGCCCGGTACGGAAATTATATGAGGAGTAAAATCAAGTGTAACACGAAAACTTGAGGCGTTATAGAAAGAGACAAACATATGTATTGAACGTGCAAAAGAATGAGATGGAATCCATTACACAGCGTATCCTATACTCGGGGTCTCCTCTTTGTGCGGTGCTTCGTATAGTCCAGCAGAATAAAATAAAGTTCTATTCAGGAATAACGTAGGTTAGCCGATTTTTTTATAGGTTCATCACAGACGGACGAACATATTTTCACCTACCCCCGAAAAAGTTAGGTACGGATTTGTCCGTAACGATTGTTTAAACTTTTGAGACCTCACATTTTGTTAAATAACGTCTTTGTTGTAGGTCATACACGAAAACTGTTGCAACAAAAGTTGCTAAATAGATGGCTAATAACTCTCGGTCGTACGCTCCGTACTTCTGCTCGGCTGTGCTGAGCTTCTTCGAAAAGAAACGCAGACGATTGCGAGTTCGGCGTCGCTTGCGGGAAGAGCTAGCAACGTGGCTTGCGCTAGGCTTTCCTTTGACGCTTCAAAAGCCTGTTCAGCCTCCGTGTTCGACTTTACCGGGGTTCGTCCCTTAACGTTTCCCTGAAGAAGGTCGTTCAGGGGTGCCTGCAGGTATGCAGCCTTGGGTATGAAACGACGATAGAAGTTTACCATACCCAGCAATTGTCGTAGCTGTTTTGTAGTTACGAGCTTTGGATAGGTGCGGATGGTTTCAACCTTTTCCGCCAGCGGCCGAGTGCCCTCGCCGGACACGCTATAAGCCCAGGAATTTTGCTTTTACTGCCCCGAAAATGCATTTTGCTGGATTTACCAGCACTCCGTAGCTTTTCAACCGCCTGAAAAGTTCCCCCAGATATTGCAGATGCTCCTCTTCTGTCCGTGAGGCTACGAGGATATCATCGATGTACACGTAGCAAAATTCCAAGCCGCGGAGTACCTTGTCCATGAAACGTTGAAACGTCTGTGCTGCGTTGCGTAAGCCGAACGACATGAATGGGAATTCGTACAGGCCGAATGGAGTCGTGATAGCTGTTTTCGGAACGTCTTCTTGTGCTACAGGGATTTGGTTATACGCTCTCACCAGATCTATTGTGGAGAATATGTTGTTCCCCTGGAGGCTCTGGGAGAAATCCTCGATGTGCGGAACCGGGTAGCGATCCGGAACGAGTTGATAGATACGTATGTGCCAAGAGCGTGGCGAAGACTGGGGTAGAGATAAAGAAAAAGTGCAGGCTCGCCCCCGAGTCGAGGCCAAGGGTCGCGTCGCGCCATAAATGCCACCTGTAGGGAAATTTCCGGCGCGGTCAAACCCTTAGCCCTCGGCTAGCGAGGCGAGGCCTGGACACTCGAAGGTTAGTTGTAAAGTACTATGGAAAAAGATACACATGGAGAAACGGAAATATTTTTATGGTTTTTCGCCGGCTTGCCGGTGGCGGTTCACCGCCACAAGAAACTTGTCAATTTTGCTTGTTAATAGACGATTACACAATTGCGATGTAGCATTTTCTAGTTCTGTCGAAGAAGGCCTTACATCGATTTATTACTGCAGCAATATTAAAATATCGCAAAAGTTACACGAAAATCTGTCACAGATGACCACAACCAAAAAGGATAGTAACACATAATATAGTTTCTGTTTACAGTTTCGAAATTAGATTCGTTTGGACCCAAAGTTGAATATTTCACTTATGGTAAAAAGTGAAAAAAGTTGAAAGCTGCATTGTAACCACAGATGGAAATTTCTTTCAGTATAGCAAGTCTTTTAAAAACCACAAACAAATTCTTATCAAGAATCTTTTACGAAAATTACAAGAAACTAGAACGGCAAATGTTTATTTTTTGTGTAATAAGAACAAATTTTACTCAACTTTTAATTGCAGTGACAAGAATTCAGCAATTTACCGGCAGTAAAACAAGTGGACTGAGTTGAAGGTAACAAAATACCCCCTTAGGTGTTTGAATAATTGTTATTTTTGAGACGTGCAGACGTATAATATAATATTATAAGATAATGAATGATTAAAAATTTCATCTTAATAATTCTGGTGATCAAACTTTCGAAAAACAATATATCAACAACGAACCGAGAACAAACTATTTGACGGATAACTGTGTAAAATGCGCTTTTAAAATCTGCACACATAACTGGACATACACGCAACTAAATGCTAACTTTTTGTAGACATGACAGCTGTAGATCAACATAAATCAGGAAAGTCAAATTAGAAATATCCCTGCGAACTGTAGCTGTGCTTTCTATAATATGATACATTATACGATAGCATTAGAAGTATTCTCAGTTATTACCACGAAAAAATAACAAGAGATCGAGAGAATGCAGTGTGACAACCACGTTGGATTCGATGAAATTTTGAACTTGCTTCTTGCTACCTGCACTGACAAACAGGCACGAGCATGCTCGAACAGGTCGAGACTTGCTACTCATGTACAGTACGTGGGTAGTTCTTTTGACGCCTGACTCACTTTATGTGCTCAGGATCACTGATTTCTTCTTCTATGTATCTATTTATTCATAACGTCTAGACGTTCTACGGACAGTAGCACAAGTCTCCTTTTAATCATTCAATGAATTTGAGAATGCAAGAGATAAAAATAGAAGTAAAAGAATTGAATTACGAGTATGTTGAACTAACTAAAACATAAGGACGTTGATTATAATAGACTTTCAACTTACAATTCCCGAAATATTTATTCATTCTAAAAATTGCTTGCTGTTGAACCCGTAGTAAACCCTACGTAATTGATTTCATTACTAGCTCTTACTGGCAGCTGTAGAAGACACTGTGGTACCAAAAAATCAAATTTCTAATCCAGTCAAATGAGCTTCAGAGGTTACCTTCCACAAGAATATCTACATTCGGTACTTTTTGATTGAAATTAAATCAACAAATAAGAAATTTAAATAAAAATACAAAAGGGTCCTATTAATAATAATTGAACACGGAGCCAAGTAGCAACGTGCAATAATAACAATAATTTTTTAGTCGTTCTAACGAGTAATTCAAAGTGTACAGTATATTTTGTTACGGTGTATGGAAATTGGATTCAACCAATTCCGATAATCGATTAGCAACTACGTATACCGAAGGATATTTGAATGATTTCTCTATTACACTAGTACCGTTGCCCATAGCTGTGGTCGTATGGTGATAGATATTTTGGCTTCACGTTTGAGAGGCCGCATGGCTTGAACACATGTATATAATACAGTCTCAAGTTGCGGCGAGTATGACTCCGAGAATATAAACCACGAAATTCTTCTTACAAATATTATTACGAAGTTTCATTTCCCCCCGAGTGATTTCATGTTTTCATTCATTTATTATATATTTATTTGAGAGATTACATCCATGGACGGAATATCATCATTATAGTTCGGATTTATTCACTCACACCGAAATAATAACAGAATTGATTAGCATTACGTACTATCAAATAAAAAAAAATATTGATGAAGAACGCACGTTACAACGAACCCAGGTGCATCCATCTAATGAAATATGCATTTTCTTCGGAGCTCAATCATTAATTCCCAATCGGCATAGACTAACCAATGGAAGTAGACAAATAGATCATGTGGAACGCCTTAACAGCGAAGGAAACGGAATTGCGGTTTCTATAAATCTCTAATTGTAAATAAAACTTGCAAGACGTTCTGCCGTCGCACAACCCATCACAGCACAAAAATGCTTGACGCGTGTGTTCCTCGGTAACAAACTCACGTAGATATAATACGAAAACTCAATTATACATCTATCGTAAATAGTATGCGCCTCGAGGTGTGACGGTCTCTCCCTTTTCGATGAGTCATGTACAGTCGGTACCGATTATATTACGCTCGAAAACAGCGTAAATAGTCTTGAAAACAATCCAGAAAGTGTACAATAACAATGATGTAGGAAATATCCCTTCTAGACAGACGAGTGTGTTTGTGATTTTTTAAAACGTTTTTCTGGGTACATCTATTTCACGACCGTGCAACAATTTTCTACCTGAAAATATATTTGGCATAGAAAAGAAAAATTGTGATCTCGTTTTTATTTACATTGTTTGGGATATTACTAAAAGTTTTTTTTTTCAGCAAAAATGTGTTTTTATAACATGAAAACTTGTCTGATCGAAGTTAAGATTGATTTCCGTAAAATATTTCCAATTTTTCAGCACTTATGATGGTGTAACTCCCGAACGAATCGGAAGTCCATAATTTCCTTTGGAGGAAAACTTGATTGTAACTGGTCGAATGCAAGTAAAAAGTCTCAGGAAAATCGAAAGCGTCGCAATTCGAAAAATTTTGATTTTTTTTTTCGAAAAAATTTTAGAATTGTGTTGTTGGAAAAATTTTCAAATATTTTTTTCAGAAAGCTCGGACTTATTGACACATTTTATACTTGTATCATTTTTTGAAAAGAATGAAAGCTCTTGCAGATAGAGCCAGTTGAAAAAAGTCTGTTTCGAAAAAGTTGAAAAATCGGAAAATTCATAAAATCTACACAGGTGGCCTAATCGAAAAACGGCCGAACACGTGTTCTTTTTTTTCGATAGACGAATTGAGACAAAAATTGACACCAAGATCGGCGTCGGTGACCTTCACCGATTAGGGGAAATGGTGTGGAATACCTCATACAAGTTCGTACATATCTTAACGCTTGCTTATCGTATTAATACTATACTTGCTGCATAGGAAATATGTATGTTATAATCAGCACTCTCAGCAGATCTCCGACTTATTGTGGCATCTGGTGACAGAGAAATACTAAATTCAATATTTATGTTCAATAATCATCACATTTCGTTAGGCGTGCAATGCGTATTATACATGGTATGCTTATTCCCTTACACGTGTAGTGAGAATAATTTCAATCGTTCATTTCTACTCGGACATATACTAACCGCATTTTTATCCCTCTCTACAAGTATTGAAATAGAAAAAAACGACAATTTTCTTAGCGCGTTCAAAATAAAATCTTCATAAATGGAAGGCGCCGAAGTAGCAGTACACGTAGTGTTATAGGCGTTGGATTTCAGTTCATCGTCCCTATGGATAACAATACATTGTCACCGAACTATGGAATATCTCATTATCGGAGTCTGCGAATACTTGTAATGTAGGTATTGTTTCCTTTTTGTATTTGTCCGTTAAATTTATGACAATATATTCATTGCCGTATCGAGTCTAAGTGAGAGCCAAGTATATCACACAATAATTTGGCATTAGTCGAGTCTTTTTCGGTCAATAATAAATTAATAAATGAACATCATTAGCGTTTTATATTTTCCGAACAGGTTCGAGCGTCAAGTCACAAATTACTTGACCGTGGAAAGCTGAAAGTGAAAAAAAGAAAATACAAAAGCCAACTCTGAATAAGTAAAATCAACAAATCGGCATCCTTGTCTTTGAGCTTCAAGGTAGACAAAACAACCTAGCGGAGCATGGAATCGTCATTTCCGTAGGTACATACACATATGTGCATCTCAATCAACGACAAGGTGAAAAATCGATGCGAGATATAGACAGGTTATTTTGCAAAGAGAGTCGTGCTAATGGAAATCGATGTTTTGTACTCTAAACGGCTAATAAGTGTTCGGTAGACAGAGACATCTCTTATCGAGAACGGAAACAGATTATTCGTCACGTGGCCTACGCGGCTTCCCACTCCCCTCTCAAAGCCCCTGATACACGCCTCCCACCCTCGAGTGTTTTCTGAATGCGCACTTCTTACCGTGTCGCGCGTCTAGTGTTCGTGGTCGCCGGTCGAGGTCAGACGTCACGACTGCAGAAATAATAACAATAAGCCCCGTTCCGTTTCGCCGGGGACTGAGTTTTGATAGTTTCGCCGCATGCATTCGCCGCTCAAACTTTGCGGTCTTTTATATCGATACAGCGATCATGCTTTAACACCGAGTAAATTCACTTGAAAGACGAACTGATTGTTAAGAATATTTTTTTTTTAGTGCCAAAGTGGTGCGAACGGGTACGTATATTTTTCGAAGATCGAGGATTCGTTTGCAGAGTCGTCGAGTATTTTACTTTGGAATTGACAAAGTTGTGAATACAAAAACTATTGACACACACTTCGATCGGGGGGCAAACCGTAACGTTTGAAAGATTTTTGACAACATTCGACAAGCTGACCACGTTACAATGTCTTATTGCAAGGAGTGTGACATCCTGTTCGCGAAAACTACAGAATTTGTAAATCACAGGAGAAAAGAACACCCGAGATTTATATGCCACGGGTGCAAAAAGGTTTTTGGGCTGAAGAGAAAACTTGTATATCACATGCGCTCCTGCGGGCAATTACGAGGGAATAAAAATTCTCGCGAACCTGGGTCTGTTATTGGCTTTGCGAATTACAAACGCCTGCCGATTGTTACAGCGCAAAAATTAGATACAGAGTTCGAAATATACATGGACAGAAAGTTTGGTAAGAAGGGTGTTTTTTGTACTGTTAAAACGTGCAAATTTTGTTCCAAAACTTTTTCCATGGCTTCGGACTTCGCTGATCATATCAGAGAACATTGCAAATCTATTCCGCTCGATGCCACCGGCGTCAAATCAAAATTCGATTTCATGAAATTCATGGGCCTCAAGATGAGAGAGACGACCGATACCGGCCCCAGCGATTTAGAATTAATTGGCGATGAGGTAAGAAACAAAATCACTGACTGCCGGGTGGTAATTATAGGAGAACGTTGTAAAATTTGCGATATATCCTTCAAGTGCGTCTCTGATATGGATCTTCACAATAAAAAATATCACCCACCCAACGATCGGAAAAAGGTAACACTCGTACTAAGAATCGGCGACGAAATCATCTCGAGGCTCTCTGTAAAAAAGCGTCACATACGCCGTAGCGAAAAGGTAGCATGCAAGTCAAATTGCCGAAGGTTGAAACTTCGGTTGAACAGAATGTACGAAAGTTGTCAACATCCGGCAGAGAAAAATGAGAGCGACAGACACAGCCGGAACATTTTTCCAAGGGTAGCTCCATCGGACGATGAAGCTTACGGTGACATTATTTTAAATTCCGATGTAGCATTGCTTATCAAGAAAGAAATCGGCCCGCCCGATAGCAACTGTACCGGACGTCAAACGGCGAGGGAAAATTCCATAGATCTGCTAAATTTGGATCATACGACCAGAACACAAAGTACTTTCAGCTCACTCGAGCCGATTTACGACACGAATATGATGATGCGTAACCTTCGACCTGGCGGTATGGACGCCGACGACTTTTTAGATAACCTACGATTCTCCGAACAGTGGAAAGACGATATAACAGATCCTGACGTGCCTTGGTACTCGCCGGTGAAATTGGAAAAAGTCAATCGAGGAAGTGACGAGGACAGTTGTTTCTGCATCGACGAAAGAAAACGGAGCCCGACAACGAAGAAAACAAGGACTGGATGCGATTACGAACAGTTCAACGATATTATGAACGGAGATAGCGAAGATTGTAACGAAATGAACTTCGACGAATTACTTTGTATCTACAAGTATTCTTGCGACTCGAAGTGTCACCCTACTGAATTCGGTTTTCCTTCGACAGAGAAGAGCTACAGGCTTAAAATCGAGCGCAAAGACAGCGAGGACGACGACAACAACAACAGCGCGGGCGATCGCCGCGGCTCATTGTCAGTCATAACAACGCCCAGTTACATCGGCGCGATTGTTGTCGAAGAGGAAGGCCCTAACTTGACTGTCAACTGTTCTCGATCCGCCGCTTTTACTTCTTGGACGCACGAAGACAAATTCTTCGGATTTCAGGACGACCGAGTTTACGGTCTAGGCAAAGGAGTTGTCGGCGCAATCGATAATTTCCAAAAAGTACTTATAAAAGAGGAAGTGATGCTGGACGAGACTAACTCTTGCATTAATGAATCATCTTTTTAGCCATCTATTAATTATAATACATAGACATGAGAGCGTCTAGTGATGTATACGTTAATACGAATCAAATTGACGTCGTGTCGCAAGAAGAGGTCACTATATCAAAGTAGTAAGCTATAGGTGTGCGACACGTGCCGAACAGTGGAACCGAACAGACCTGCGATTTCGAGTTTATATAGGTATTTCTCAGTCGTTCTCATTTGTGATGCAATACGTACTATAGCGTTATTATTAATGTACGATTCTACTGCCCAAATAATATTTTGTGTTTTTTATTTCTGATTCGTATTCTCGTTTTCATTTATCAATTTGGAGGACAGTTCAATTATCTTTCCTAAAATTACTATTCTAAGTATTTTAAAATAGA